>NC_083283.1:1401571-2073071 GCF_963506605.1 Zootoca vivipara
AGCCGCTTCCCTTATCTTCCTCGCATCTGCCAAGGCACAGGTGCCCCCTCAACTGCCCCAGTCTCAGGAATGGCCACACTCTCCAGCAGCTGAGCCCCCTGAGGGCCGCTTTGCCCAAGGAGAAATCCATTTTCCCAACTACGGCTTCCCAGAATGCACTTCTTCTCTGCAACAGATCGGCTCTGAGGAAGAGGAGAGGGGCATGGTGGGGGTGCCTGACAGAGCGGGAAAGGGGCGCCCCGCACACAGGGAGGGACACATGGGGAGGGTCTGGAGGGAAGGGTTGGTGCGCCTCCACCCTCCTGCCCCCCTTCCCGCTGAGATGGCAAGTGGTGCAGCTCAAATACAATCCCCAGCTCCCTTGTAACACCCAACGCACCCGCTTCAGCTCGTTTCAGAGACACAGAAAACTCTGCAGAGAACATTCAGCATAATTGCGAGCAAACTGGATCCTGCAGAGGCGCACAGGTCCCCTCACTCCATGTGCCCCCCTTTCCCAGAAAACATGGCCTCCTCCAGGCAATTCTGAAGCAGCCACAACCTGCCGCCGCTTCCCTGTGCAACGGGCAGAGCAACCCGCTGGAGCAGCACCAGGACAGGGGCGTTGGCCTCCACTTGCGCCCTGGGTGCCAGCGCAATGGACGCAGGTGCAGCAGAATCTCCTTGTCCGTCGTCCCCAAGATCTGCCAGGAGAGCAGCACAGGGACTCTCCCTTCGGAGCTGACAAGAGCACTCAGGCTGCCCGACAGCTGCCTCCTTCCAACACAGAGAAGCCATTCCCTTGGGACTGCGCATCCTGGCATGCATTGCAGCGTTCCAGAGACCAACACGCAGGGAACTGTGATTTGGCAGGTGACATTTCTGCACGGGCGACCACAGGGAGCTCGGGTTTTCCGTCGCGCTAGGGTGCTGCCTCTCCCGCAGACGAGCCCTTGGGGAGCAGCTGGCTTAAGGCTGCTGCACCCAAGCTCCAGAGGCGCCAGGCACCCACCAGGCGCAGCCAGGAGGAGCGCAAGGCCTGGTTCAAAGAGTGCCGAGGAGGAGGAGGAGGAGGAGGATGAAGAGAGCCTCCCTCCGAGCTCACATCAGCCGACAGCAGCGCTTCTTCTCCACCGGAGTCTCTTCCACCGGGGCGGTCAGTTTGAGGAGCGGGGGGTCGCCGCTGGCTGCCGTGAAATACACAGAGTTGTGCTCAGAGTCCAGGATCGGGGCCTCGCCGGGGCCCAGCGAAAAGTCCTCCGCGTGGGGCCTCTGCAGCTTGGCGGCAGCCCGCTGGCGCTTCAGGTCGGCCAGGGTGTGCCGCGCCTTCTCCCTGCTGAGCCCGGCCGCCAACTCGTCCTGCGTGGCCGTCTGGTAGGAGACGCTGCGGTCGAGGCGCTTGGAGTAGAGGTGCTTGGGGTGGGCCGAGCCGTTGCTCTCAGACACCTGCTCCCCCGGCTCCACAACCGCTGGCTCAGCATCCTGCCAGGACAGAGAGAGAGGAAGGATGAAGCCGGACGCAGAAGCCAGGGCACCTCCTCCCCACCACCACCAAAAATGTTAAGTGACTTTTCCCAAGAGGCCAGAATCCTTCCTGCTGGGGCAGCTAGACAGCAGAAGCCTAAAGGAAGCGTCAACGGTATTTATGGGTGTGACGGCAGAAGCAAGGGTTTTCTACGCTCGGAAATGGGAGGAGGAGAGGACACCCTCAAGGGAAGAATGGCTGGTGCAAATCTAGGAACACGCAGAGATGGCAAAATTGACGGCCCCGGTGAAAGATACAAATTTAGAATCTTTTAAAGAAAACACTTTCTAGCCTATATAAAAAGTTATTCCCCATATCCAAAAGCCCCAGTGAGGTTTGAAGTCTAAGAAAATAGCAGAACATATTAAGAAATATGTTAGGATGAAATTAGATAAGACAGAACAAAATTGTGTGTAATTTGGGTTATAAACATCAACATCAGGCGAGCGGGAAGTCACTAGTTTCGTTGTGTTGTTTTGACGGAACATAATTGTTGAGGAACAAATGTAACTTTCTATATGGAAAAAAGAATAAAATAATATTATTTTTAAAAGAACCGGACTGATGGATCAGGCCAATGGGGGCCCATTTAGTCCAGCATCCTCTTCTCTCAGTGGCCAACCAGATGTCCCAATGGGAAACCAGCAAGCAGGATTCGAGTTCAAGAGCAGCCCTCTCCCCTCCTGTGATTTCCAGCAACTGGGATTCGGGAGCCTTGCTGCCTCCGACTGTGGAGACAGAGCAGAGCCATCAACAACCCTCTCCTCCTCCATGAATTTGTCTCATCCTCTTTTAAAGCCATCCAGGTTGGTGGCCACCCCTGCCTCCTGTGGGAGGGAGTTCCACAGTTTAATTCTGTGCTGCGTGAAGGACTTTCTTTTCTCTGTCCTGAATCTCCCAGCATCCAGCATCATTGGATGTCTGAGTTTTGGGGTTACGAGAGGGCGAGAAAAAGCTTCCCTCTCCACTTTCTCTGTGCCATGCATAATTCCCAAGTGCCGCAACCTTTCTTCACAGGGGAGTGCCAAACCAGGCTCAGGCCAGTGAGCGCCAGTGTGGTGTAGTGGTTAGAATGCAAGACTACGACCTGCGAGACCTGGGTTCGAATCCTCACTCAGCCACAAAGCTCACTTGGTGACCCTGGGCCAGCCTCTCAAGCCTAGCCTACACCGCAGGGTTGTTGTGAGGATAAAATAGGGAGGAGGAGAATCAGACACACCACTGCGAGCTCCTTGGAAGAAAAAGGTGGGGTAGAAATGTAATTTTAAAATAAGGCCTCCAATTAAACTGAAACTAAAGCTGGAGCCGATTCGAAGGCAGAGCTGCTTCGTTTTCTGAGGCTGTTTTGATTGTGGGGGGTTGTCGGAAGAGACAAAGAAATGGGGTGTGTCATTACAAGGGGTCCCAGCAGAGCAGCATGGCTGTTGAGAGTAAATACGGACTGGCTAGCCAAAAGGGCAGGGGCTATGCTCCCTCCCCGTCAGAGTAAGCCCTCCCCCTCACCAAGACATGTGGCTGGAGCTCAGCATCCGTCTGCCTGTCCTCGTCCTCCCCTTCACTCTCCCGCTGCTCGGCCTGCTGCTGCCAGACGATGGCCTCCTTCTCGTGCTCCTTGCGGTAGAGGTTGCTGCGCTCTGTCACACTCACTCGCCTCACCACTTTCCTGGAGAGGAAGAGGGAAAGAGGGGCGGGGAGGGAGTGAGAACCGCTTCTGCACAAGCCCCTCAAAGCAAAGAGAGCCTCCAGAGAGGTTTCGCTCCACCTCCCCGCTCATAAATTATTATTTTTTAGTTTTAAAATAAACTTTATTAAGATTTAGATTAAAATACATTCCATACATACTCAAAGACCACAGTCATACCAAACAAACACAAATTCATATATAAATCATATATAAATCATAATATACAAAATCATATAAATCATATAGTAATAAAAAGAAAAAAATACAACTAATAAAAAACTGTAACTTTCATCTCCAAATAATAATAATTAAAGCAATCATGATGTATTGAAAGTAATGATAAACATAATATTCCAAAACATAAAGAAAAAGAAAAAGAAAGAAAAAAAGAGAAAGAGAGAAAAGAAGAGGAAAAAAGAAAGAAAAACAAAAAAAACATACATTTAGCTCATCATTCGCGTCCAAAAACAACCAATAACAGTATCCTCTAAGTTCATCAAAAATCTCGATCTCGTACCTATATTTCTTCCACTAAAGACTCCCACTTATCTCTATTCTCAGATTTCTTTAAATATTATTTCCTATTACTGCATTCCCAATTAAATATAAATAAATAAATAAATAAATATCTCAAATAATCATCAAATAAAGTATAAGCTCAGTTGACAATTAGTTTGTAAAACAAAATATAATAAAATAAAGTAATAAATCACTCTTTTCCCTTGTCTCCATATGTTTTATTTCCCTGTGGCTCGATACGGAGTGCTAGAAATAAACCCAAGAAGGGATGCTGGGTGTCTGGTGCAGGAATCACAGCTGGAGAACCCCTGGCCAATGGCCCTCCACCCTCTGCTTAAAGGGGAGTCCACACCTTCCACTGTCAAACAGCTCTCACAGCCAGAAAGTTCCTCCTAAGCTCAGAATCTCCTTTCTTCTCTGTTTTGGATCCTCCCCTCTGGAGCAGCAGCAAACAAGCTTGCTCCATCTTCAGCTACCTGAAGGCAGCTATCCTATCTCTCCTCTTCCTCCTGCCCTGCCCTTCTGGGCCTGGCAGGCTACTCTGGCCCCACACATTGAGCCCCCGCCGTACCCTCGGCTTCCGGCGCTGGAGGTGCGTCGCTGCAGCAGGGACTTGTGCTTCTCGTGGGACTTCATGATGGCGTCGTGCTTGTGCTTCAGCTCTGTGAGCTTGGCCCGCACTTCCTCGTCGGCACACACGTCTAGCAGGAAGAGGAAAGGCGAGAGTCAGGAACCGGGGTGGGGGGGCATTCTTGACCAGACCCTTCTTCCCTCCATCACCTTTGCCTAACCTGGAGCCTCCGCCCGGCAGCAAGGACACAGCACGGCAAGCCCAGTTCAGCAGCGCCCTCCCTTCCGAGATCTAGACAGACACTGTCACACGCGTTCACATTTTCCTCTAGTCAGAAGGACTAGAGACTTTATAAAAAATAAAATAAAATAAAAATAGAGCAGAGACCTTAAGTGCCAAATTCTGCTTATGAGCACGATTGAAGAAGGGCTGGTTGAAATTGTACAAGTTAAATCTAAGCAAGGGAGAGAGTCTGAAAGAAACTCCAGCGGGTGCAGAATGCCGCGGCGAGGCTCCTTATGGGGTCCCGGCCGCAGGATCACATTCATCCAGTGCTTTACCAGCTGCACTGGCTCCTGGTGGAGTACAGGATCAGATTTAAGGTGCTGGTTTTGACCTTTAAAGCCCTATGAGGCTTGGGACCCTCATACCTACGGGACCGCCTCTCCTGGTATGCCCCGCGGAGGACCTTAAGGTCCACAAACAACAATATTCTGGAGATCCCGAGCCATAAGGTGGCTAGATTGGCCTCTACTAGGGCCAGGGCCTTTTCAGTATTGGCCCCAACTTGGTGGAACACTCTTTCACAGGAGACCAGGGCCCTGCGGGATTTGTCATCTTTCCACAGGGCCTGCAAGACAGAGCTATTGCGCCTGGCCTTTGGGTTGGACTTAGTCTGACCCCTGTGTTTTCCTCCCTCATGGCTTGGATTTATGGACTACTTAAAATGAGGCTGCATTTAAAATTTTAATATTGTATTTTAATCTGTATTTTAATTAATTGCTTTTTATGTTTTATTGTAATTTTATCGGTGTTAGCCGCCCTGAGCCCAGTTTTGACTGGGGAGGGCGGGGCATAAATAAAATAAAATAAAATAAAAAATTATTAATATTTATTATTATTATTTCTCTGCTGGGTTTCCGCTTGGGGTGCAGAAAGAGCTTTTAAGCCCTTTGCCCTGTTTGGGGTGGGAGGAGCAAGGCCCACTCAGGGCACCAATTCCGGGGTGCTCTTGCGAAATCTCGCAGGGCCGCCCGAGTTCCCGCGATATCTCGTGCGAGCATTCCTGGCCTTCCAGTGCCATTGCCCTGAGTGGGCCTTGCCCATAGAGAGAGGCAGAGAGCTTAAAAGCTCTTTTCGCAGCTGCGTAACCCAAGTGGACCCACACAAAGGAGCATTTAAGCTCTCCCTTACTTGCCAGGAAGGCCCACTCAGCACATCAGCTCTGAGAGTGCTTGGCATGCGTTCTCTCTCTCTCTCTCTCTCTCTCTCTCTCTCTCTCTCTCTCTCTCTCTCTCTCTCACACACACACACACACACACACACACAAACTGCCTCATCCAGTAGCTGCAAGGCAATTCAAGGGTTTAGGCACGCACAATATCTGAGTATACAGAGAATCCTTGGAACTTAAACCCTGTGTACGATGTGATTAGGAAACTGCCTTGCTCTGGGTCAGACCATGGGTCCATCTAGCTCAATAATGCCTACACGGACTGGCAGCAGCTGCTCCAGGGTTTCTCTCAGTCCTACTTGGAGATGCCCTTGGGGACTGAACATGGCACCTCCTGCATGTAGACACCCAAGGCAGAGGGCTCTGCTGCTGAGCTACAGCCCTGCCCCCAAATGGCACACGGGGAGAAGGCATAAGGTACAATGAGATTCTCCCCGCTGAGGTTTGCACTAAGGATTTCCCAGAGTGCAACCACCACTGCCCAGCCCCAGGTAAGCAGGAGAAGACTCTGCCCTGGGAAGGGGTGGAGTAGCAAAAAGAAGCACAGTACTTGTTCTCTTGGCCTTGAAAGCTATTTGCCATTCGTACCGCAGCCGTCAGCATCAACAGCCCCTGAAATAAAACGGGCCTGGACCCAGGAAGCCAAAACAGCTGCCCCAGTTCTGATGCTACTCACCAAGCGGGGTCTCATCCAACACCGACTTGCTGTTGAGATCTGCTCCATGAGCCACCAACAGCTCCACCAGGTGAATCTGCCAGCAGGAGAGAAGAGGATTTAGCAAAGGAAGGAGGCCGTGTCAGGGTGAGACAGTCGCCAGGCTGCAGGGATCAGCTCCAAGGCCCCCTCGTTCTGTCTCCCCGGTCGTGGCCAGCCAGGGGCTCCCAGGAAGTTCACCAGCAAGGCAGGAAGGTGAGGGCAATCGGTACCTCTGGCTACCAGAGGTACCGCCTCACCTATGAACATAAGGAGAGCCTGCTGGATCGGGCCAACGGCCCATCTAGTCCAGCATCCTGTTCTCACAGCAGCCAAGCAGATACTCCATTGGGAAGCCCACAAGCAGGATCTGAGCACAAGGGCAACTCTCCCCCCCTAGGGTTTCCAGGAATGGGATTCAGAAGCATCAGGGCTAGGAGCCACGGACAGTCCTCTCTTCCTCCTCCATGAATTGGCCTCATCCTCTTTTGGGGCCATCCCTGCCTCATGTGGGAGGGAGTTCCAGAGTTTAACTGGGCGCTGCATGAAGAATGACTTTCTTTTATCTTCCAACATTTCAGCTACATTCAGACTCCCTCTCTGAAGCCTTGGGAGCGCAGGGCCAGTCAGTGAAAGCAATACTGAGTTAGACGGATCAACAGGCTAAGGCGGCTTCCTGTGTTCTTACTTTAGAAATGCATTCAGAGTCTGCCCCGGGGGGGGGGGGGGAGAGAGAGAGAGAGGCTGCTTCCCGCTCCCTTCCAGAAGAGCACGGCTGAGATTAGTCTCAGGGCCCTTAAGAGTCTTCCCTAACATTCTCCCAAATGTCAACCTTCTCCTGTTTCCTGGCACTGGGAAAGAGCCAACTTACCTGCAAAACCTTCCTCACCCCTCGGAAAAACTTTTCCTGCGGTCTGTTCAGCTCCGCCCATCCTCTCTCTGCAGAGCACTGGCCTTGCGGACCCCGGACCTGCCCATGGCTTCCCCAGGGTTGGGGGTGCTCTAGCAAACAGCGCCAGAACTCCCCCTGCAGAGCTCCCATACCCACGGCAGCCAACACCCAAAACGGCTGGCTAATTGCTCGCATTGCCGCCAGCTGCCTTTGGAAATCCCTGGCTTATCGAACTGAGCAGGGGATCACCAGGACCATCTGGTCTCTAGACGGACTCAGATGAATGGGATTACGACAGTCAGCGATCTGCCAGGAAAAGGCTGCAAAGAGCGGCCTTGTCCACCGGGGGGCAGCACCCTGCCCCGGAGGAGCGCCTGCCACAGTCAGCTGCTCCCCATGCCAAGGCTGCTTCTGCAAGGCCACCAGCACCTCCCCTCCCTCCTTCCCGAGTCCTGTGGCACTCTCACCTGGCCCCAGCAAGCGGCCGCGTGGAGGGGCTGCCAGCCGTCGTCGTCCTTGGCGCTCATGCTGGCTTTGTGCTCCAGCAGAAGCTCGGCTGCCTCCAGGTAGCCGTTGGCAGAGGCGATGTGCAGCTGCGGGGCAGAGAGGGCAGTGAGGAAAGGGCAAGGCAGGGCCCTCAGAGGGAGGACGCGGAGGCGTGCGCAGAATCCCCGTCCCACCAATTCAGCCTGAGCTGCGGCTTCAGTTGAGGAAGACCTGGGTGAGGCCGCCTGTCCGCTGCCTTAAACCCACAAAGATGCTCAAATCCATTTCACGGTGGATTTGCAGGCGACACGTACCGTGTTTCTCCGAAAATAAGACACCGTCTTATATTTATTTTTGCTTTTAAAGAAAACCCACTATGGCTTACTGTCCATACCTGCCAAGTTGCTGTCAGAGAAATAAGGGGCCGGGCCGGAAATAGCAGACCGGAAGTAGCGCTGCCGCCATTTTGGAACTGGGCGGAGCATGCTCGGAAGTGACTTTTGATGCTGCTTTGCCCAGTTCCAAAATGGCCGCCGCGCCAGAAGTCGCACTGCAGCCATTTTGGAACTGGGCAGAGCAGCATCAAAAGTTGCTTCTGAGCATGCTCCGCCCAGTTCCAAAATGACCGTCGCGCCAGAATAAACCGGGGGGAAACAAAAAAATCCGTTTTTTCACCTAGGAACAGCTGGAAAAACGGGGATTTCCCAGGGAAAACGGGAGACTTGGCAGCTATGCTTATTTTCAGGGGATGTCTTATTTTTTCCCCTCCTCCTCCTGCCGCAGCCCGCATTGCTACTGCGCCTACCACTATGTCTTAGTTTCGGGGTATGGCTTATATTCATTGAATGCTTAAAAATCCTGCTACGGCTTATTTTATGGCTACGTCTTATTTTTGGAGAAACAGGGTAGTAGCTGCTCTACACTGGTAAGAACTCAATCTTTTACACTTTGGAACTCCCTGCGTATTGACACCAGGCAGGGGGCCTTCGCGATTCCCTTTCCGGCACCTGCTAAGAACATTCTTGTTCATACAAGTCTACTCAGATTCTCAGAAAGCTGGTGTGGGTTTTAATCTGCTCTTTGGTCTACTGCGGTTTTTAATTTTTGAGAGTTTTATGTTATTGTTGTTTATTTTTCTTATTGGTAATTTTGGTAATATTGTCTTATCTTTTTCACAAACCACTTTGAGGTGTTTTGTTTTTCAAAACCAATCAAGTTGTGTCTAAATTTTAGGAAATAAGCAAATAAGTGAAAGGCTTTCTTGGCTTCAGAAGGGCAGGCATGGAGCTGAACACCACCGGAGCCGTTTTCCTCTTCTTTGAAACAGCCGGTGCAGAGTCAACACCAAGACTAGAGAATAGATCAGGCAGACTCACTGGGCTGCATTATGCGGGCTGGGAGGGTGCCCTTCAGGTGGCCTTAAAACTTACATATTCTGCCATCCTTCCCTTGAAAGAAAGCTCAAAGAAATTGCCATGCCCAGGGTCTTTGTGGAGAAAAAGGAAATGCCAGCGCTTAGAGCTGACATCCCCAGACTACGGCCCACGGGCTGGATACGGCCCAAAGGCCTCTTTTATTCAGCCCGCGACAACCACTGCCACCACCCGTTCTTACTGGCACGACGCTGCTGCCCACTTCCGGGTTGGAGGAGCGCCGGAAATAGCTTGCGCGCATACATGTCATTTCTGGTGCACTTCCGGGTCGGAGGAGGCCAATGCACATGCACACAACCCGGAAGTGCGCCGGAAACAGCGTGTGCACACACGTATGGGCGCGCGCTCCCCTGCCCTCCAGCCCACTGTGCGATCGGCGCTGCGGGCACCGGCCCAAAGCCGAGGTAAGTTTGGGGACCCCTGACTTAGAGCAAGAGGGGGTGAGACGTCTCCGTTCCCACCACCCGCCTCAAAGCCAGGGCCTGCGCACGCATCTCACCAGGGTGGCGCTGTGGTCCAGTGGCGTATTCAGGTCCACCCCTTCCTTCACCAGCCGGCGGATGTCGTCCACCATGGCACGCTCCACAGCGGAACGGGCCTCCTCAATGGTGTCCTGAGTTATACCTAAGGATGGAGAGGAAGATGATGAATGGAAAGCAGCAACCCCCCGGGGGGGCTGGCAAGGGGACGCTGCACTGGGAGGAGGAAGCAGGGCAGTTCCTCTCCGGCAGGCACCGAGGACCTACCTAGAGACACGTCCTCCACCAGGGCTCCAGCTGCTCCTTAAGAACACCAGAAGCGCCTGCTGGATCAGGCCCATGGCCCATGTTCTTGCAAGAAACCAGCAAGCAGAAGCTGAGCACAAGATCCCTTTCTCCCCTACTGCAGTTTCCAGCAACTGGCATTGCTTCCTCCAGCTGTGGAGGCCGAGCAGAACCATAGAATTGTGGAGCTGGAAGGGACCCTGAGGATCATCTAGCCCAACCCCCCGCAATGCAGGAACTGCAACTAAAGCATCCATGACAGATGCCTTCCCCCTTCAACCTCTGCTGAGAAACCTCCAAGGAAGGAGAGAGCACCCGTCAGAAAGTTCTCCCTACTGCTTACAAATAGCCCGAGGGGAGAGGACCCACCTTGGTCGGCCATGGCTGTTTCAAGGTAGTCCAACGTGGCATCATCCTCGCAGAGGTCATACGGCATGTTCCCATCCGAGTTGACGGCCAGCAGATTGGCGCCTCTGGAGGAGGAGAGGAATAAGGGGTGGAGAAGCGGTTCAGGCAGGCAGGCAGGCAGGCAAGCAAGCAAGCGTCCCTCTGCCGTGCCCAGTGCCACTGCCGATGGCACGGTCCAACTCTTGGTTGTGTAACAGATACAAGGAGTTATTTCCGTTCTGGAGCAGCAGCAAACGCGCTAGGAAAACCTGCTTTGTGGGCCCTCTTCAGAGAGCGCTGCAGATTGGGTTTCTTCCTTGCCCTCGGCTGGGGAGAGTGGCTGAAACGGGATCCTGCTCCCCCACAGCACCCTGCCTCTCCCTTCTGCAAGGGCCCTGCAGCCTCAAGGAAGGGGGTGCTGAGCCCCCCTCAAGGCCACCCTGGAGTCAGAAGGGAGCAGCAAAGAAGAGGAGAGGTGCTTGAACCTGGAGGGGCAAGGCCAGCTGCAGGCAGCAGCAGCAGCATAATGTAAGAACTTTAAAATAAGAGAATGTGCTGGCTTGTTTTACATTCTTGTCACCACCAAAATTCATTCATTACCTACTTCCCCCCCCAAAAAAAAGTGAGGCAGCTCCCCCAGAAGCTGAAAGTGACCTGTGCTATTCAGTGCTAGAAATTTCCCAGGCATGTATTGCAACAGGCTCGGGTCCAATTGAGACCGCATGGAGATATCTAGATGCCAGGCTGGCGACCGGGGAAAGTAAAAAGTCACTCAGAGTAAGATCGGAAATATTTTCCTTGAAGCTTGAATGTCTTTTATTCTGTATTGTTTTATTTGATGCTTTAATGTGTCATAAACCGCTTTGAGGTTTTTTCTTTAAAATATAAAGCAGCAGCAATGGCCTGCTGGATCAGGCCGATGGCCCACCTAGGATGACCACATCCTGTTGCACTTTGGCATATCAGGGCATTGGCTTAGCTGCTGCCTTGAGTTCCCCTGGCTGCATCTTCCTTTGTTAACCTTCCTTTTTTCAAAGCACTTCGGCTGGTAGCCACAGAATCCTGCAGCCATGAGTTCCATAGGTTCATCGCATATTGTGCAAACGGAAGCTTCTTTTGATGTGTCATAAACCTGCACATCAATTCCAGCGAACAGCTCCAAGCTGTTGTTTTTGAGGAAGCAAAGCCATTTCCCCATTTCTACCTATCCTGTTTAAGTCTCTCTTCATCACAGCAGCGAGGGCTGGAGCATGTCTACGTGAGGCAACGGATACAGGGGCGCTCCCCAGGCAGGGAGACCCGCAACTCAAGGCACAGAAGCTGGGGAACCTTCTGCCACAAGGCGAAAGGGCCTTTTGCCCATGGGAAAAGACTGCTACAGATTTCTGCAGAAAGCGCTCTCATTAGCGGGGCGTAAGTCTTGCTCACAGGAGATCCCCCTGCAGGCAGCCAGCAACGCCAGTAACACACTTGCTCTGCCAACAATGCCTGTTAAATATTTACAGCCCTACAAGTGAGATCCAAAACATTTGCAGCGCAGCCCAAGAACCTGACCTCAATTCTGGGTGAGGTGAGGAGCCTGGTGATGATGCTGTGGGGAGGGGGGGCAGGCTGCCTCCCACAGTGAGTGCAGCGGGTCGCAAGGATGCCCGGATCCTGTTAACAGCTTAGAGATGGGAGGCATCCCGGGGGAGAAAGAAGAGAAAGAGACCCCTGCAACTTCCCACTTGCTTGCGAGCAGACCCTCCCCATAGCCCAAAGATGCTATGGGGTCTCCTCGCAAGCCAGAGGCACAGCAGGACTTTCTGGAGGCCGCTCAGTTGAGGCTAAAGCGATGGCTGCCATGTCCCCCCATGTGTCAGTTGTTAGGCGGGGAAGTTGAGCTGCCTCAGCAAAGCCCCACTGCGCCTCTGGCTCGCGAGGAGACCCTCCCCGAAGCCCTACACCAGGCAGGTTCCTACGCCTCCCCGCTCAGGTTTCAAAGCGTGGCCCCTTTGTCAGGGGCCCTGCAGAGATGCCCAAGCGGGGGCCCATCCCCTGGCCCGGGGGGGGGTCCTCCTTCGTGGCCCTTACTTGTCAATCAGCAGCTCCACCAGGTGCAGGTGCCCGCAGGTGGCGGCGGCATGCAGGGGGGTCCAGAGCTCACTGTCGCAGGCGTTGACGTCGGCCCCGGCTTCCAGCAGCAGCTGCACAATGTCCCTGTAGTCGTCAATGCAGCACTGGGGGGGAAGGGGAGAAGGGGAGAAGAGGCATTAGGCCAAGGCAGAGCAGAGGGGCTCTCGCTGGGGAGCTTCGCTTGCCCTCAAAACACACCCCACTCCCCTCCAGGAGCAGCAATTCAGGAAGTCTGGCTTCTGCCCAACGGAGAGCGCCCCCTTCCTTCAGCCCTCCTTCTTGGCCCTTCCCACCCCACAGGGCATCACTTTCACACAACAGGGACAGATCTAGGATCCCCCTCACGGGCTCCCCCATGGGATGCAGCACACACAGCCTGAGCTGAGGGAGCTGGAGGTCTTTAAGCAGAGGGGTGGGTGGCCATCTGTCAGGGGTGCTTTAGTTGAGTTTCCTGCATTGCAGGGGGCTGGACTGGATGACCACCAGGGTCCCTTCCAATTCTACGATTCTGAGCACAAGAGCTTTTGACCAGGGCTGCCTCTCAGCCAGGATAAAACCCGCTAAGCCTCATGACGAATTCACCTGGTCTGTCAAGCCACAACTCAATTAGCATCCTGCAGGGACACACACAGAGAGAGCCTGCCTGGAGCTGCAGGATTTGGTTCTCTGATCAGGGCAAGGATCAGAGAAGATGCTGCGGTGGAAGCTCAAGGACCCGGTGTGTGAAAGACTCCATACCAGAACAGCGCCTTAAAGGAAACTGAGTTTGCAACTGTATGCATTATGCAAAAAAGCCAAGAGGGAATACATCCACCTCCCGTCTGCCAGGCAGACCCTCCTCTGACCACTGGCGCTCCTGCTCACAAGCGCCACCTCCAGGCATTGCCCACACACTTCAGGGAGGCCCAAATTTGCATCCTTTGGGTCTGAAAACTTGCTCTCTTTTCCTTCTTTGAGCAGGAAGCGGGAACTAACGCAGTTCCAATTTCTATGTTTATAAAATGCAACTGTTTAATTTCTTGGTGGTGGTGGTGGTGGGGTTATAATTCAAAGAGGGTGGGCAAAAAGAGAGGGTATAAATGAAAGCTTAGGAGATGGGAAGCTGTCTCGACGCCCCACAAGCAAGGACCGCCCCTCAGAGTAGATTGCTCCGTATCATTCATGGAGGACTTTGCTCTGTTCTTGGGTGGAGGAGGGAGCAGATTCCCACCTAGCACAAACTGAGAGATACAGGGGCTTCTGCTTCCTATTCGCCCCTGCCCCCGCAGCCAAGGGAGGATATAGGCAGGGACACGAACAGCACGAACAGCCGAAAGAATTCCTCCTAGGAAATCCATTATCCAAGAGGGGAGAAGGGATGGCAACCGCCTGTCGTCTGCACAGAAGGAATTCCCACCTTGCCCTGTCCGACTTCCCCCCCCCCCCCCGCCTTCATTTTGCAAGCGAGGGCTGGGATTAAAGGCTCAGTGGGGCACATTTTTCAACAAGAGTTCACAGCATGCGAAGGATCAGCAGAAGGAAATTACTTTGGCCATTTGGCACTGGAGGCTGCTGCTGTGTTGGCCAAACGGGCGGGGGGGGGGGGCAGCAAGCGGTGGGATGAGCAGAGCAGAGAGGCCATGATCCTATGATCATGCCAGGCCCTTTATACCCTGTGGCTGGCTGGCACCGATGACGAGAGGCAGGTGGAGAACCTGGAAAGCAGGCCCTGGGCTCACCTGGTGCAAGGCAGTGAGGCCATCTTCGTTGTACAAATTGGGGCTGAGGCCACTCTGGAGGAACTGGCGAACTGCAAGAAACAAAAGACCCTTTTTAGACAAACAGGAGGGGAGAGCCCAGACTGGGTCAGGGAGTCAAAGGGAACAAGAGGGTGCAAGGATAGGAAGAGAAACAAGGTCTCCCCCCTGTATAAGCCACACAGGTTCTGGGAGCCCAATCGTTTTGAGAATGTACTGATCGTTTTGCACAAATTGTGGCTGCAAGTCAGGATGAGATGGACTGCCCTCTCTTGAGTAGCACAAAACTGGCTTCCACTGCTGGGAAGGGATCAGGGTGGATAAAAATCAATGGTTTTTTTTATTTTATAAAATCAGGTTTTTAAAATTTACATCAGATTTTTTTTAATTTAAATTGAATTTTCAAAATAAAATGCTTTTGGTGGAAAAATCTTTCTAAAGATAGTTTTCAATTTAAGTTACATTATAGTCCAAAGGCTATTCATCAGGAAATAGGGATTTGTTTTAAGTTTTTCATGTGTGCTAAAACTCAGACCCCCCTGCTGTGCCTGCCCACCTGCCGCGCAGCGCCTGTGGCAGCCGCGCTGCGCCCGCCCGCCCGCCCACCACGCTGTGAAACGGGGCAGGGGGGGCCCCGGAGGGATCCGTCGCTCCACGGCGCCAGGGGCGCTTAAGATGGCCCTGGGCGGAACCATCATTTTCAAGGAAACCCTCATCACCTGCTTGTCAAATCCGGAACTGTGCTTGATAACGCTAACATTATTTACTTGGAGTTTTGGTATTTTAACCCCTGTGCAACTGTACTCATTCCATGTGCATATTTTATAGTTTTCCTTCTCCTCTTTAAAATTTCACCCACTTACGTAGCTGTTCTCTCTGTTCTATGTGCACTCTAAGACGAAATAAAAATTATATTTGCCACAAAAAGAGGCAGGCAGGCAAGCCTCCCAGCAAGACCCTCTCCCAGTTTCTCTCCATAGTTTTATCACCCACGTACCCCAGCTCCCAGCATCTGGAATCTGGCGGTTCTCTCCCTGCGCAGTGTGGCACATGGAGGCAGTGATCCGGAGGGTGCCATCGAGTGAGCTTTCAGCCGAACAAATTACAAGCCACACACTGGGCAATCTATTGGTTGCAGTTTTGATCAAGGGCTGCTAAGTCCTTTAAGGCTCTTCCCTGGGAGGAATCGCATTCCCACATGACGTAACCAAGAGAGAGCAGTAGTGACCAGAAACACCTCTGGCACCGAAGCGCATCGACAGTCCCAGGAGCAGCCGAGGTGAAGCAGGCAGGCTACTCAAGTCAGCCAGGTTGGACAAGTAGGTTAACACCTTGGCCTGGCCTGGCCTGGCCCAGGTTTGTAACCCAGGCCCCCTTGACACCGCAAGTGGTCAACTGTTTATAGTTGGCTCCAAGAGAGCAGCCACATCCTTTGCCCTGGCTGAAACTGGAGCCTCCAGCTGGGGTGGAGCCTGGGCAAGGACAGGCGTTTAGCCCGGGTCTCAGCAACACAACAGGCTTAAGATGCATATCACTAAGGAACTTAATACGGTAAGCCCTCACCTTGACCAAAACAAAACCAGCCCCTTTGCCAGGAGTGAGGGAGTGGACAGCCCGGGGGGGGGGGGGAATGAACCATGCTCCTCCTTCTCCAGCACAGGCTGACACGGGGCAGGGTTACATCCTGGCAGCAGCAATGCACGGCAGCAGCCCAGCCACCCCTTGGCTCCCTAGAGAGCCACCCGGGTGAGGCTGGGCATGTCCTCTGCCTGCCCACAGCAGGCTGGGAAAGTGTAGGATCTGAGGAGAGGAGCAGGTGAAGCATTTCCAAATAAATTAGCATATGGTAATCAAGACCTTTCTGTCTCCTTTTTTGAATAACACGATCTCTCCCTGTCGTATAAAAAAGAGCATGCAGTATGAAAGCTTTCCATGGAGAGATCGAAGGAGTTGATGTAGGGTGCCCACATCTTTCCATACTTTCAGAGCTGCCTTTGAAAAGGGATTCAAAAATATTATTGTTATTTATTAAAAGGGGTAGACTCGGTATGCTATATAATACCATAGAATCGTAGAATTGTAGAGTTGGAAGAGGCGCCAAGGATCATCTGGTCCAAACCCCCCCCCCAAAAAAAAAACAATGCAGAGATAGATATATATTTTATCAAACTCCAAATTTGCCACCATGTTTTATCATTTGTGTTACGTATTATTCTAATTACATTTTGTATATGGCTAGTGTCACGACAGCTTTGCAAATGAGATAAAGCCATACAAACACACAAACCCTGGATAGATCACAGCTAATTGTAATCTTTTCACTGGTATACAAAGTTTATGATAGTCATAGAATCATAGAATCATAGAGTTGGAAGAGACTACAAGGGCCATCCAGTCCAACCCCCTGCCAAGCAGGAAACACCATCAAAGCATTCTTGACATATGCCTGTCAAGCCTCTGCTTAAAGACCTCCAAAGAAGGAGACTCCACCACACTCCTTGGCAGCAAATTCCACTGTCGAACAGCTCTTACTGTCAGGAAGTTATTCCTAATGTTTAGGTGGAATCCTCTTTCTTGTAGTTTGAATCCATTGCTCCGTGTCCGCTTCTCTGGAGCAGCAGAAAACAACCTTTCTCCCTCCTCCATATGACATCCTTTCATATATTTGAACATGGCTATCATATCACCCCTTAACCTTCTCTTCTCCAGGCTAAACATACCCAGCTCCCTAAGCCATTCCTCATAAGGCATCGTTTCCAGGCCTTTGACCATTTTGGTTGCCCTTTCACAAGTTCTAGTGTTATGGGGGGGGGGGGTTTCCTCAAGCAAGTGTCTGGAACAAGGCAGGCTACTGAGAGCCTTTGGGGGCCTCTGACCTCCCCCAGCCCCAACGGAGGTCTTACTTGCCACAGGCAGGCAGGCAGGCAGGCTGCAGCGTTCCTCCGGAGAGCCTGCCCCACTGTGACCCCAGGCAGGACCTTGCTCACGTCAGGAGGGTCACAGCATGGCCAGGAAGGAGCGGTGTGGCTGCCTCGTGACTCCCCCACCGGGGCTTTGATTGCTATTGAAAGAGGAACGATTTTGTCTGTGTTGCCCTGCAGGATGGAACAATAATCTGCGCTGTGTGACCTCAACATTGCAACTGTTGGCTGGTCGCTTAAATTAAACAGTCAGATGCAATTAAAAAAATCTAAAGACCTAAAACCCAAGAGGGTGGGTGTGGGTGTGGGTGTGGGTGTGGGTGTGTGTTTTAGCAAAAAGAAGAAGAATCTCTCGCGCTAACCACCGCAAACCCTGGAGTACGTGAGCTGCAAATGCTTTTGGGAGAGGCAGGTCAAGAGCCGAAGGGCGCAGACACAATTCTTTGTGGTCTCCCTAAGAAATCTCACTTAACTCCAGAGTCACCAAAGCAGGATCCGCCATGTGACTCTGGGCAAACGGGGTGTGTGGTTTCATACCCAGCAAATGCCGCAACACACACACACCCTTCTGCTTTCCCAGATCACAGATCACAGCCAATAAATGGATTAGGGCAACAGGGACAGGAACACCGGCATCCCTCTTTGGGCCAGGGGAGACCCAAAGGAGTTATCTAATCTTGCAGGAGCCCCAAGTATGACACAGGGGTTAGAGCGCTGGACTAGGACAGACTTGCTGAAATCCCCACTTGGCATGAAGCTCACTGTGTGGCACTGGGGACCACGCACAGCCTCTCTCAGCCTAACCTACCTCACAGGGTTGGTGTGGGGATAAAATGAGAACTACATAGGGCCCTTAAGCTCCTTGGAAGAAAGGTTGTTGTTTAGTCGTTTAGTCGTGTCTGACTCTTCGTGACCCCATGGACCATAGCACGCCAGGCACTCCTGTCTTGCACTGCCTCCCGCAGTTTGGTCAAACTCATGTTCGTAGCTTCGAGAACACTGTCCAACCATCTTGTCCTCTGACATCCCCTTCTCCTAGTGCCCTCAATCTTTCCCAACATCAGGGTCTTTTCCAAGGATTCTTCTCTTCTCATGAGGTAGCCAAAGTATTGGAGCCTCAGCTTCACGATCTGTCCTTCCAGGGAGCACTCAGGGCTGATTTCCTTCAGAATGGATAGGTTTAATCTTCTTGCAGTCTATGGGACTCTCAAGAGTCTCCTCCAGCACCATAATTCAAAAGCATCAATTCTTCGGCGATCAGCCTTCTTTATGGTCCAGCTCTCACTTCCATACATCACTACTGGGAAAACCATAGCTTTAACTATGCGGACCTTTGTCGGCAAGGTGATGTCTCTACTTTTTAAGATGCTGTCTAGGTTTGTCATTGCTTTTCTCCCAAGAAGCAGGCGTCTTTTAATTTCGTGACTGCTGTCACCATCTGCAGTGATCAAGGAGCCCAAGAAGAAAGGTAGGGTGCAAATATAATAAAAAACTCATAAACCTCAGAGCTCAAGATGTTCAACGCAAGAAGCTTCCTTCTTGCCAGCCTGGGAGTGCAACCCAAAGCATATTGTGACAGAAGCAAGCAAGCACATCATTGGATACTAATTCTTTTTTTTTAACTAGTCCCTTGATTTTATCTCTGCTGTGACTTGTCTCCTCCCAGTATTTTTAAGTTTATAGTAGTAGTAGTAGTAATAGTTTCAATCTATATCCTGTTTTCCATATGATAGCCACCTTCCGATATCTGAAGGGCTGTCACATGGGAAATGGAGCAAGCTTGGATTCAAACCAATCCATTCAAGTTACAGGAAAGGAGATTCCGACTCAACGACAGGACTAATTTTCTGATGGCAAGAGCTGTCCGCCAGTGGGACGGACTCCTTCAGGAGTCTACCTGTCTGAAGCTACAGCCAAACCAGTGCTCCCCGCCACCACCTCAGCACCTCACTCCTGGAGCTGGCTCTGGAAGTGTCCCTCTCAACAAGGTCACCCAGGAGTCCCAAGCACTGCAACGGAACCAAGGCTAGCGATGTCCGAGGGTCAGCAACGGCAACCATGTCTGTTCTCCAAACCCCGGATGCATTATTTAAAGGCCACTGTCCCTTCCAATATCCAGCAGCAATTAGTTCCACATTTCCTGTGCACCTCGGAGGCTCAAGAGCCAAGGCCTGACAAACCCAAGTGAGCCAGAGATCCAGGAAATCAAGGCCAGCGAGAAGGAAGCTAGTCTTGGGTGGCAGGCGGCTTCCTCAAGGCAAAAAGGTCCCCAGAGAGAGGGCTGAAGCCAAACCACAAGCCTTTGTGCACACCTAGGAGCTGGATGCGGTCCAAGGGTGAGGGGGTGTGTTTTCCAGCCCCAGCCCCTTATGAAAACACCTGCTGTCTTCCAGCCAGGAACCTCTCCCTGCCGACAGAAACTCGCCAGAAACCCTGAGGCAGAGGGGAAACACCTATGGAGGCAGCAGGAACTGCCCCTGTTTATGCACCAAGGGGATGCAGTCAATACTGAGTCAGCCTCCTACCCAGGAGGGTGATCAGTGGTAGAAAGGGTGGAGTGGCTCAAACACAGAGTGGCAAGAGGGGCATTGAAGCAGCAATGAGAGCACGAGATGGCGCAAGGGAGGGGTTATATGGACTCAGCAGCCACGCAGCATGAAAACCCCACCAGTCCAATTCCTCTTTATCAATTGCATCTCAAGGGCACCAAAGGAAAGCTCGGCTTGCTGTCTCGGGTGCCTTCAGAGTGTGTCCTGGGCCTCCTTCCAGAATCATCCCACTTCCCTTAGGTATGACTAAGAACAGCAGAGCTGGGAGGGTCCCAAGGGCCATCTAGTCCAAACCCCTGCAATGTAGGAATCTCAGCTAAATCACACATGCCCAGACTACATAAGGGCCACTGCAGAGAAGCAGGTCAGTTGGGGTGGGTGTCACCCCTTCGGGGTCACCGTGAGGCTAAAGGCACACACCCACCCCTTTAAAAGGTAAAAGTAAAGGGACCCCTGACCATTAGGTCCAGTCGTGACCGACTCTGGGGTTGCACGCTCATCTCGCATTATTGGCCGAGGGAGCCGGCATATAGCTTCCAGGTCTTGTGGCCAGCATGACAAAGCCGCTTCTGGCAAACCAGAGCAGCACATGGAAACGCTGTTTACCTTCCCGCTGTAGCGGTTCCTATTTATCTACTTGCATTTTTGACGTGCTTTCGAACTGCTAGGTTGGCAGGAGCTGGGACCAAGCAACGGGAGCTCACCCCGTCACAGGGATTCGAACCGCCGACCTTCTGATCAGCAAGCTCTAGGCTCAGTGGTTTAACCACAGTGCCACCTGTGTCCCCGTGAGGCTAAAGGCACACACACACCCCTTTATGTTCATATAATTGGATTATTATCCAGTAGGAGAAAGTGAGTGGTCCATTATTGGATGATAACTGGCACTGAATTTTTTCTCACTACTCAGAGAGGGAATCTGGTCTGTAAGGTTCCTCTGTGTTGCAACGTCACTTAATACCAGTCTATGAGACTGTACTGGTACAGAGTCAGGCCCTACCTGGGCAGGTGACAAGGAAGGGATGCTTAAGATGCATCCTGAGTTGGCTTCTTGCTTCAGAGACAGAAGTGGGGAAATGAGTTGGCTGTAAACAATGCTTAATGCTGCCAGGGATTCTTCACGGACGAGACGTTCCCTTTGCGGCAAGTGGTTGGGCTGGGGATTAACTGCGTTCTGGGGGTGGCTGATGGGAATGGCTGAGAGAGACTGGTATGTGGGGGCCCGGGGAGGGGGGGGGCGGCAGGCAAGGGAAACTCTTTGTGAAACAAGAGTGTGGAGAGAGGTGGAGGGTGCAGCCTCTAAATCCAGCAGTTTTGCTCAGCCGCTAATGAGTTTTGTAACATGTGATTTCCTTTCAGGCATTTAAGAGGGTGTTTTGTTTTGTTCCTAATCAGGCCGCTTTTCAACATGGACTTTAGTTGCATTTTCGCATTCGACTTTCACTTGCAATGCTTCATCTCAATATCTTGTAATGCTGTAGTTGTGATGTTTTAAGGCATCCTTTATCTGTTTAAAGATATTGTTTCGCTAAATAATTTTTAACGCTGTGGATTTGCGACTCAACGTTGTGAGAGTTTGCAGCAGTGAGGGTATGAAGGATCCCATTGTTCTTGCTGGCCAAGCAGGACTAGATCTGTTTCGGGTGAACACATGAGGACAGGCTTCTTCATGGGAAGAGAACATTTCAGAAAGGCAACCAATTGCCTAGCGTGGTGGGCTCTCCCTGGCTGAGGGTCGTCAAGCAGAGGCAGGACAAGCCATCTCTTGGGGATGATGATGATGCTCTGGATTTCTTGCTACCGTAAGGGTGGGGAGGGGGATGCACTAGATGGTCCATAAGGTCTGCCCCAACTCTACGATGGCACAACTGAACTGCCCGCTCTTTCCCCCACCCTATATCTGGCACTACTAGACAGCCAGGAAGCCCACACTCTGAAGACATAACAAGAGACATCACTCATAGCAAATGCATTCCACATGGACTACTATGGTTCCTGAAGATGCAGCTTCACTGACTGTAGTTTAGATCGAATGCAGCTGTCTTTCCTACTGTAAGACAGGGTCGTGGTTTTGACTTTCTGCCTCTTGCGTTTTGAAAGTCACGCATTATCATAGAATCATAGAGCTGGAAGAGACCACAAGGGCCATCCAGTCCAACCCCCTGCCAAGCAGGAAACACCATCAAAGCATTCTTGACATATGCCTGTCAAGCCTCTGCTTAAAGATTTCCAAAGAAGGAGACTCCACCACACTTCTTGGCAGCAAATTCCACTGTCGAACAGCTCTTACTGTCAGGAAGTTCTTCCTAATGTTTAGGTGGAATCTTCTTTCTTGTAGTTTGAATCCATTGCTCCGTGTCCGCTTCTCTGGAGCAGCAGAAAACAACCTTTCTCCCTCCTCTGTATGACATCCTTTAATATATTTCAACATGGTTATCATATCACCCCTTAACCTTCTCTTCTCCAGGCTAAACATACCCAGCTCCCTAAGCCATTCCTCAGAAGGCATTGTTTCCAAGCCTTTGACCATTTTGGTTGCCCTCTTCTGGACACGTTCCAGCTTGTCAGTATCCTTCTTGAACTGTGGTGCCCAGAACTGGACACAGTACTCCAGAATACAGTGGTATTATAACGTCCCTTGATCTAGATGCTATAATCCTATTGGTGTAGCCCAGAATTGCATTGGCTTTTTGAGCTGCTGCATCACACTGCTGACTCATGTCAAGTTTGTGGTCTACCAAGACTCCTAGATCCTTTTCACATGTACTGCTCTCAAGCCAGGTGTCACCCATCCTGCATTTGTGCCTTTCATATTTTTTTGCCCAAGTGTAGTACTTTACATTTCTCCTTGTTAAAATTCATCTTGTTTGCTTTGGGCCCAGTTCTCTAATCTGTTAAGGTCATTTTGAAGTGTGAATCATCAGTTGCAATTTCTCCTGCATGTCCTGTTCTTGCTGATGATTTAGTTACGGAACTCCCATACCGTCTGTGTTCCCATACTGCCAATATTCCCACCTGTGGGGGCATTTTCCTTCCCTGGCACAGGGGTTCTCCCCTCAAGCCTGCTCCATTAAGGCTCTGCAGCCTCCCTCTCTGGAGTTATGCCAGGCGAATGCTTCGTTTGTTCCTAACTGGAGCCCTCAACGCTCAGCCATCAGCAGGCAGGCAAAGCATCAAGTGGGCTTCAGCCTTTAAGAGCCTCTGCCCCTCACTGTGGGGCCTCTGGGGCCACCCCACTGTTGCTTCAGGACCGCAAGGGAGCATGACTTCCTCCTCGGCTGCACAGAAGGTCAAGCACACAGCTCCCTTGCAGGAGTTATTACAGCTAAGGCAGAACAGCTTGTTCCTGCCATGGCTCCATGTGTCCACTGTCAACAGACACAGCTCACCCACGTGACACGTTCCCCGCGCCCAAACACCCCCGCACCTAATTGCCTGTTTTGTACACACTTTTTTTAAAAAAGCTACCCATCAGCAACCTTCCAGTGCCCCCAGTTTTCATCACACACTCTGTGTGCTTTCCTCACTTAGTAGGTGCCACTCATGTCTGCGAGAGACAATCATTCCTGCTTTAAAACAGCGGACCTGGTTGCCAGTTCGTTTCCGGGGTCCAATTCAATGTGCTGACTCAATGTGCTGACTCAGGGCCCAAACACCAAAAAAGGCAGCTCCATCTCTGGTGCTGAGAGCAGCAGAGGGGAACCAGTTAGCAGCAAGATGGACCAATGGCATCTGGCTGCAGAAGGTGCACCAGAGGAAGACCAACTCTCCTTCTTCCGTGGTGACACCTAGCCCAATCTAGCCATGGTTTTCTCATAGAATCATAGAGTTGGAAGAGACCACGAGGGCCATCCAGTCCAACCCCCTGCCAAGCAGGAAACACCATCAAAGCATTCTTGACATATGCCTGTCAAGCCTCTGCTTAAAGACCTCCAAAGAAGGAGACTCCACCACACTCCTTGGCAGCAAATCCCACTGCCGAACAGCTCTTACTGTCAGGAAGTTCTTCCTAATGTTTAGGTGAAATCTTCTTTCTTGTAGTTTGAATCCATTGCTCCGTGTCCGCTTCTCTGGAGCAACGGAAAACAACCTTTCTCCCTCTTCTATATGGCATCCTTTTATGTATTTGAACATGGCTATCATATCACCCCTTAACCTTCTCTTCTCCAGGCTAAACATACCCAGCTCCCTAAGCCGTTCCTCATAAGGCATCGTTTCCAGGCCTTTGACCATTTTGGTCGCCCTCTTCTGGACACGTTCCAGCTTGTCAGTATCCTTCTTGAACTGTGGTGCCCAGAACTGGACACAGTACTCCAGGTGAGGTCTGACCAGAGCAGAATACAGTGGTACTGTTACTTCCCTAATCTAGATGCTATACTCCTATTGATGCAGCCCAGAATTGCATTGGCTTTTTTAGCTGCTGCATCACACTGCTGACTCATGTCAAGTTTGTGGTCTACCAAAACTCCTAGAGCCTTTTCACATGTACTGCTCTCAAGCCAGGTGTCACCCATCCTGTATTTTTTCCCCCTTCTCTCTTCCAGCAAAGCTCAGGCTCCAGAGGCAGAACGACCCCGTGGTTGCGCAAGCGAGAGAAACTGCCTCTTGGAGAGATGCAGGTGACTCGTTCTGGGCTCCTCCTTACAAAGCCAGGCCAAAGGACAGAAATGCCCACGTTGTGCTTTAAAATGAGACATGCTTACCCACAAGCCGCAGCCAGTGGCGCCCTCCACATTCCACACATTCCCCAAGTCCTAAGCTCAGCCGCCTGACCACAGCAGGTCCCTGCTGGGGAGGGGCAATGCAACATAAGCTACAGAAGGTGCCTCTGACAGTGATGCCGACAGCCTGGATTAATGCTTCAGGAGCATTTCATTTGGGGGGGGGCACGAGTGCATGCCACTGTTGTCAGTTTCAGGGCATTAAAAAAGAAATGTTTAGGTTCTTAGGTGGGGATATCGTTGGCTCAGCGACTAAGAGACACAGAGCCCAGAGGCAAAAGGCACGGCCTGGACAGAGTGTGGGTGGTCTTGTCTGGGCCAGGGGCCAGGAGACTCCCTGATCAGCATTCTGCCGAGCGCTCCAAGTGCTAAGGGTCAGCCGGGTGAAAGGGTCAGGGCCAGCGGAGGGGTCATGGCTGCAGAGGCCAAAAGCTCTGTCCTCCAGGACTGTAACGCTGGCAGCCTTCCCCGAAGCCACACGTAATTATCGGCTCCATTCTTCCACCAGCAGCCAAAGTACACTCTGAGCAGATCCAGCTGTTTAAAATTATTTCTATTTTCGGCTCATCCGCCTTTTCATTCAAGGATCCCATTTTGTCATTGGCTAGCCTAAGACAGAAAGAGTCGGAGGCCAAGAGCGAATCGTTAAAACCCGGAAAGCTCCTCGGCCTGCCGCTCTGCCACAGTAGGAAGTCAAGGGGGAGCCACTAAACACAGAGAGGGAGAAGCCACGGCAGAGACAGACTCTGCCTCGGCACCACAGAGCAGAGTGCGATGGCAGCTGACCGCTGCATGCTGGGCTTGCATTTTCTTGCTCTTGCAGCCCTGAATTGCAGGGGGGGGAGGGAGAGAGAGAGAGAGATCTGCAGATTAACTTTTACCAAAGTTGTGCTGTCGGCTGTGAGGTTGTGCCATTGCTAAGTGCGGTCCCTTGCACAGCCAACGCAAGTAAAAGTGAGTCTCTGCCCCCAAATGCTTACAGTATATATTTACGGCATGGCATAGGGGACTGACTACTAAGTGTCTGAAGCTTCCAAGGCTTAGAAGTCCTAAACTAGAACACTTTTTTTTTTAACTAACAGGAGATCCACGGAGCCCAGACGTTCTGTGACCTACTTGAGCTTTCCTGGAGAAAAAAGGCTTTCAATGGCTACTAGTCAGGATGGCTCCCCGTTTCCTCCAGGTCCAGAGGCAGCATGCCTCTGACTGCAAGAGTGCTGCCCAGCCTGGGGGCTTCCTGGAGGCATCTGGCTGGAAGCAGGATACTGGACTAGGAAGGCTTTTGGCCTGATCCAGCAGAGATGCTCACATATTTAAGCCTCGCGGAGCTCAGGGCTACCATGCGTGGTTCTCATCCTGCTGATTCATTCATTCATTAGGAGCTCAAACATTTGAAAAGTAAGTTTGTCGGTCTAAACAGAAGCTGCACCCCTGCCTGGAGCCGGCAAGCTCACCTGGGCACAGACTCCACCTAAACATTAGGAAGAACTTCCTGACAGTAAGAGCTGTTTGGCAGTGGAATTTGCTACCAAGGGGTGTGGTGGAGTCTCCTTCTTTGGAGGTCTTTAAGCGGAGGCTTGACAGCCATATGTCAGGAATGCTTTGATGGTGTTTCCTGCTTGGCAGGGGGTTGGACTGGATGGCCCTTGCGGTCTCTTCCAACTCTATGATTCTATGACTCTTCACGCAGAGATCAGAGGTTGGGGCAGCAAAAAAGAGCAAATGGATAGGCAGGACATTCAAAATGCCTCCAAGTCAGAGGAAACAGATCCTCTGCCACAGGTCCCCCCCCCCCCGGCTTTCCAGTGTGAATATCTGTGACACTACCTCCACCTGCATGTCCCACTGCAATCGCAGAACCTTCTTTGGGCTGCCTGCCCATCTGTGTGTCTCAATGCAAAGGAACAGAGCACATCCTTTGCATGCAGAATGTCCTGGGTCAAATCCATGGCATTTCCTGAGATGAGCCTGCTGGATCAGGGCAGTGGCCCATCTAGTCCAGCCATCTGCTCTCAGTGGCCAACCAGACACCTGGTAACATCCCAAAATCTTGAAGAGCTGCTGCCTATCAACAATCCTGGGACTTGATGGAACAATGGTCAGACTCTGGATAAGACTCTTTCTTGCTAGGGTCTTTAACGGGCCTTTTATGTACATGTCGTTAACATTTGTACCAGCGGATCCCCTGGGCTGGGGAAGATGCACGAATAAAACGAAAAGCCTCTCGCTTGTGACTACAGAAGACTTTATTCCTTGTGGAAGCCTTTCAAATATGTGAAAACTGCAATTTTGTCTCTGCTTGACCCCTCTTCCTGCAACGCTCCACTTGTCACATTTCTCTAAAGTATAAACCTCCCTCAAATGTTACTGAGAGGGGAGGAGGGAGCCCCATGGACGGGCACAGCCAGGATACGGCCTACCCACCTCGTAGGCCACTGAATGGGAAGAAGGGGCATGGCAGAAGGAGGAAACTGGAAGTGCCAACTGGGAGGGGTCTGACTTCTAGTTTCTGCAACACACCAGCAAGTCTTATACAAGAAAGGCAGTGGAGTGGGGTATTTGGGGTGGGGGGCAGGTCATTCAGTGGATAAAGATGCCACTGAAGAACCCAGGAAGATTCCACTTCCTGGGAGGGCTGGGCAGCGTAGGAATCCACCACATTCCTGCTCCTCTCTTCAGCAGGTTGGTCAACTAACCATTATGCTTTTAAAAATGTCAAGCACCTCTGTTGCTCTCCACTAAAGCCCCTCCAGCGACACTTAAATCTTCCTTAAAATACGACGACAGAACTGTTTGGGGCAAATCATGGGCAGCCACAACTAGAGGCACCAGGCAACTCCATCCCCAGAAGCAGCCGATCCTAGGAAAGGCTTTCTGAACATCACAGAACGTACCCCGAGTGTATCTCGGCAATTGTTTCATGGCAATCTTTATTTTCAAAGGATGCTTCCGAGGAGGTGTGATTTGCATGAGGTGAGACAGGCCTGAGCACATTTCCAGGGCTTGCACATAGAACAAAGAGCATTAAAAGGATCCGAAACTCCTGCACCCTTTTAACTCCCTTGTTGCACAATCTTCTATTGTAAGTTGCTGAGAGAACGTAGGTCTCTTATGGGGTGGCAAACAAATGTTGCTCGTTAAAATGGATTCAAACTACAAGAAAGAAGATTCCGCCTAAACATTAGGAAGAGAACTTCCTGACAGTAAGAGCTGTTCGGCAGTGGAATTTGCTGCCAAGGAGTGTGGTGGAGTCTCCTTCTTTGGAGGTCTTTAAGCAGAGGCTTGACAGCCATATGTCAAGAATGCTTTGATGGTGTTTCCTGCTTGGCAGGGGGTTGGACTGGATGGCCCTTGTGGTCTCTTCCAACTCTATGATTCTATTAAAAACTGCCTTCTTGAATTAGTATGGCTTCTGATCATGCTTCGAACCTGCATCCCCACAGCATCACTTGTCAGGGGTGGCCCCAACAGGGTGCTAGATGCTGGGGGGCAAGAAGCCCTTGGCTGCAGCTCACCCCCTGGGTTTGCACCTGCATCTTTCCCCTAGATCTTTTTCTAGCATCCAAAGCCTCTTTTGCTTCACCTTGTAGATACTGCTTTCATTGTTGATTCCCCTCAAAGTCAGGCTAGAGCACACCAACAACCCAAGTAGAAATATGTCCAGAAGCGTTCGTGAAGCAACGGACTTCATCCAGGTCTGATGCTGAACTGAAATTCCAAGAGAGTTTCATGGAGCTTCCTCCCCAGCAAGCAGGTTTGGAGAGCAGCCCTAGCATTTTTCCTTCACCTTTTTAATCACTAGGATTGAAATGGTTTTAAATTTGATTTTGATTTTTTGTTTGCTTGTTTCATTTCTAGTCTGCGCTATTCTATTCCTCACTGTAGCATCACAACAACCCTGTGAGAGTAGCCAGGCTGACCGGATAATTTGCCCAAAGGCCATCACACAGCCAAGTGGAGGGTTTCCTGCAGGACTGAGCAGTAGCAGCCTTTGGGATTCACAGACTAACACCGCAATCCTATGCATGTCTACGTGGAAGTAATCCCACTGAGCTGAGAGGGGCCTTGTTCCCTAGCAAGAGTGCTTAGGATTGCAGCCACAGACTGGAATCTCCGCTCCCTTATCTGGAAGTGTGCCCCTCTGGATACGCACAGGAATGTGCTCTACGAGTTCTGTGAAATTCACATGTTTACATGTTCTAGTCAACAATGGCTGCCACACTGGAATTACTACTGAGACGAGTCCAGGGGGTGAGTGTGGAATTTTGAAAGAACAACTATCCTCCTTCTCACTTTGAAGGGGGGGGGGAATCGTATGGCCAAGGATTGCAAGGGGAAGTAAAGGAATGGAGAAATTAGAGACTCCAAGATTGAAGTAAAGGAAAGAGGGAAATCGAGGACCATCGGGATGGGGCCTTTGGGAATGAAGGGAGGACCATAATGATACTGCTACTTAGGATTATAGAACTATAGGGTTGGAAGGGAACCTCTGGGGTCATCTAGTCTAACCCCCTGAAATGCAGGAATCACAACTAAAGCATCCCTGACAGATGGCCGTCCAACCTCTGTTTAAAAGCCTCCAAGGAAGGAGAGTCCACCATCTTCCCAGGGAGTCCGTTCCACTGTCAAACGGCTCTTATGACAGATGGCCATATTTGTATTTCTCATTTGTATTTCTGCAGCTATAACTGGACACACAGTGCTCCTAACCAGAGCCAAAGACAGAAAAGCTTACAACAACTTCGATCTTTGTTGTTTGCACGTTGCTATAGCAGGATAAAGTTCTCTGAGACACAACTCCCTATGGCTTGCCAGAATCCTCATTTTTCTTAGGTTTTCTAGCTCTTGCGGCAAGAGAGCTGGGAGGAAAACACGGGAAACGGACCACATTTCCCAAGTTCATTATGCTTTCAACTTTCATGATTCCCAGACCAATATGCCAGGTTGGGGAAGGCTAATTGAGAGACTGAAATAATAATACCACCCTATTCAGCCTTGGTCAGACCCCACCTGGAGTCCTGTGTCCAGTTCTGGGCACCACAGCCTAAGACAGACATTCAACAATCTGGAACATGTGTATGGGAGGGATTGGAAACCAAGCCTCAAAAGGAACTGTTGAGGGAATTGGGAATGTTTGGCCTGGAGGAGAGAAGACTGGGAGGTGATAGGATAGCCATCTTCAAATACCTGAAGGACTGTCACACGCAAGACGGCACAAGCTGATTTTCTGAGGCTCTGGAGAGTAGGACCCGAACCAATGGATTCAAATAACAAGAAAAAAGTTTCCAACTAAACGTCAGGAAGAACTTTCTGATGGTAAGAGATGTTCAAGAGTGGAACGGACACCCTGGGAAGCTTGTTTGTGGACTCTCTTTCGTTGGGGATTTTTAAGAAGAGGTTGGGTGGCCATCTGTCGTTGATGCTTTAGTTATGATTCCTGCACTGCAGGGGGGTTGGACTAGATGACCCTCAGGCTCCCTTCCAACTCTACAATTCCATGACCCTCTGATTCCCCAGCCCTTCTGCCTGAGCTGACTTCAGCACTTGGCCCCATGTGAACCAGGAGTTCTGCCACGAAGCTATATCCCCTCCCCACTGCCACTGGGCTCCAGGTCTTACCTTCTTCCACGTCATTGCGGCAGGCGGCCTCAAGCAGCCGGATGTTCTCGGGGAACAGCACCCGCCTCTCCTTGCTGCTCCCCTTCTTCCTCTTCTCCGCTTTGGTCTTCTTGCCCTGCACGTCCTTCTCAAACTGCGCCCACTTCTTCAGCTGCTGTGTGCGGCGCTTCTGGGCGTGCTTCAGCCGCTCCTGAGTGCCCATCCGGCCCACCGCGGACATCTCGGCCAGCAGCTCCAAATGCTCCGCCATGGCTGAGCAGTGGCAAGTCACTCACTCGCCTTCCACAGTCAGGGATGCCTCAGAAGCATTTGGAACAGTTCCACGTGGGGTGGGGCAGAGGGGGCTTTAAGGAGCCCCCCCTCAAGCATCACCAGAAAGGCTTCCAAAGAGCTCAGCCCAAAGGCAACGCTTCTTACTGCTGCGCTGTGACCAGTTGCCAAGACGGTGGCATCCCTGCTGGCAAATGGAAAGTGTCCTCCATGGCTGCCCCACCTGTCGGATGGGCAAAGTGGCCCTTAAAACCTGAAGCTGAGAAGTTGGGAGCCTCTCACCAGCAGGGTTTCCATGCGAGTTATCTAAAAACAAAAGCACATAGTGAACTGGGTGCTGGATTCCTAAAGCTGGAAGAAAGAACAGCCCTTTTTGCAAGACACTGTCAAGGGGTCTTAATGATGCTTGAGAGAGATTTTCATCACCTAAACAGCTAAGGCGGCAGGGGCCAAACCTGGAGCCTGGGGGGAGGCATTCTGAGCCGTGTTCCAAGATTCGTCCTCAGTAATGCAGCTAGCGCCAATCAAAGTACAGTTCGGATCATCCCATTGAGAATAAAAGCAAAGCACAAATCCCTCAACCGTCGTACTGGCAGCTTCCAAACGGCAGCCTCTGTCCCTCTCCAGTCCAGAGTGCAGCAAACTAGTTTCCAGGTGCACACCTGATGGTCATTACTGCCGCTCAGGCTCTGATAGGAGTCTCATTACCCAGATAGCACACAGCCTGCTGTCTCCTCTGCTGACAAAACGAAGACCTCCGAATCTGGGGGCAAAGGGAGGCAGGTCTCTGCAGGCTGCCAACCCGTTCCGAGGCACATGGGAGTACCTGTGAGAGCTGCCTGTGACCCCCCCCAGGGCACAGCTCAAAACTGACCCACAGATTCTGCTTCGATTCCAGCGACCCCAAGACGTCTCCAGAGCCCCCGGCAGTTCTGCTCTTGCAGCTGTTTCGGAACAAGATCCTGTCGCGGCTGCTCAACCTCTTCCACGTGTTGCTGCATGAGCCTCCTTCGAAAGGCAAGCGGAGACGCTGGAGAGGCAGCGCAGAGGGTCCCTGCCTCCTGTTCTCGCTCCCAGCTTGCTGCTGCCCCCAAACCTTCAGCTCTCCTCTCTCTCTCTCTCCAGCTACTCAGGAGCTCAGCTGAAGGAACCGGCTGGCAGGGGTGAGCCCTGCTCCTCAATGGAGACTCCTCCCTCCAGCAGCCTGCCACTCGGGCACTGGGCTGAGCTTCCAGCCAAGCACGCTCCACTCCGGGAGTCCTGCAACAGAGGAGGAACAAAGAAGCCAATCAGAAAGAGGCATGCAGCGACAGAGCAAAGAGGTGCCCAGCTCACCCTGCTGCTTCCCACCTCACACGGCGCTGCTGGCGCTGCCCTGCCTTAATCCAGGATTAACCTTCAATCAAAGTTTAAGCAAATTACTTGGGGTTTTGGCACTGGCCACTCAAAGCCTCTTTCTCTTCTCTCCCTCTCCCTGCCCCGCCTCAGCAAAGCCTCTTGCGTTCAGCAACTTCTCTCCCCCCCCCCCCCCGGTTTTCTGCCACCTCCCAAGAACCCCCAGGAAAATCCTCATCGGGGAGCAACGCAACAGACTGGCCCTGGGATGCACACCGACGCCACCCCCAGCACTGTGCAAACAAAGCAGGAAGGAATAGAGTGGGGGGGGCAGTGCAGTGGGGCCTAGTAGTTACGAGTGTCAGACTTGGGACCTATGAGACCAGGGTTCAAATCTCCACTAAGCCATGAAGTTCACTGGGTGACCTTGGGCCAGTCACTGCCTCTCAGCCTAACCTACCTTGCAGGGCTGTTGTGGGGAAGAGATTAAATGCATGCTGCCTTGAGCAACTTGGGTACAAGTGCAATAAATATGCAATAGTAAAACAAATGAAAAACATGGTTGCCTTCAGGAGGAATAGAGGCCAGGAAATGTCCCCTGCTTCCCTTGGCAAATGTAAATGTGCTTTAAATGAGGCCTCCTGTCACCCATATCAGCTAAGCAGGGGGAGGGGAGAAGTAGAGGAAGAAAAGGCCGCCTGCCTTGCACTTTGCACCCAGGGGCTGAAGCAGGAGAGCTTCCCTCCAATCCATTACCCACGTCTAAAGTTCTTGGAGCCCTTATCTTGTTATCTCCCGCGACAAGGCCAGCACAACCATTGAGATGCCGCAGGACAGGTAAGAGAAAGAGCCCGGGGGGGGGGCTGGTGGTCAGCGGGTGACATGCACTAACCTTGCTCAGCGTCCTGCTAGCTGCACAGTTCCCTGGACCTCTCCATAAGTAGCAACAGAATCACGCAAAATGTTTATGGAAGAGAACTTGCCTCCCTGGAACTGTCAGAATGCATTGGGCAGACAGGCAGGACGGAAGGAGCCTCTACTGTACTGTTTTGTGCTTTCGTGACAGCTCAGTTGGTTAGAGCGTAGTTCTGATAATGCCACGGTTGCAGCTGACACTTTCCCCCCTTCCTCTGTCAAACAGCTCTTATTATGGTTGGGGTATTTAAACATCACCCGATAGCCAGTGAAGTGTGATTATAATTCGGTACACTGTTGTAATTTGTATACCAGTCGCTGTTATTTCATACTGCAATTCTGTATTACTCCCCCCCTTTGTTACTTACTTGTTTTTTCAGGGTCTATAGGTTTTTGTATGTAACAAAAAAAAATCATTTTTATTTTTTTTTAAAGAAGGCTACAGACAAGAAAGCTCACTGACCTGAGTCCATGCCAACTCTACAATTCTATAAGGAGTACTGTTAAAAATTTTTTTAACTTTTACACGTGTTTCTTTTCTACCAGTACGAAAGGTTCTGAGACAGTATAATTAATTTCCACATAGGATTGTATTTGCAATGCGATCTCCTTGCCTAGCCTGAAAGTGGGAAAGGAGCCTTTGCAGGTGTACAATCGCTTCTGGTTTAGCAACGCACAGGTGCTCCGCTGGTTATATAACAAGACTAGCAGTGGGGGAAAATATTGCGCCACACGTGCTCATCCCCCGCCATCAGGCCAGTCCGTCAACACATCTGCTTCTCCGGACGCAGCATCCCAACCCCATGCAATGCCTGAGCAGCCACGTAACCTGCCTGGGGCGAGGAGCAGCAGGAACTCCCCAGAGCCTTCCCAAAATAAGGAATGCAAAGAATGTGGCTGGGAGCGAGGCTTCCACCATACAACTTTCACTCAAGGCAGAAGCACTGCTCAACTAACACTGATCCTCTGCAGGGCAACAGCCTAACATGGCAGCGGTGGGTACCTGCAGGGGAGGCTCTGCCGCCAGCATCTTCTCTCCTAGGACAATCACAGAATCATAGAGTTGGAAGGGACCCCGAGGGGCATCTAGTCCAACCCCCTGCAATGCAGGAATCACAGCTAAAGCATCCATGACAGAGGGCCATCCAACCTCTGTTAAAAACCTCCAACGAAGGAGAGTCTACCACCTCGCATGGGAGTCTGTTCCACTGCCGAACAGCTCTTACTGCCAGAAAGCTTTTTCCCCAAATGTTTAGTTGGAATCTCCTTTCTTGTAACTTGAATCCAACCTTCCAGAGCAGGAGAAAACAAGCAACAGCCCTTCAGAAATTTGAAAATGACACTCCTGTCTCCTCTCAGTTTCCTCTTTTCCAGGCTAAACATACCTTCAACTGTTCCTCATAAGGCTTGTTCTTTTGACCCTTGATCATCTTGGTTGCCCTCCTCTGCACACCTTCCAACTTGCCAGCATCCTTCTTAAATTGTGGCGCCCAGAACTGGACACAGGATTCAGGGCCATCTTAAGCATATCTGGCGCCCTGGCGCCGTGGTGCGAAGATCCCTCCGGTGCCTGCCCCGTTTCCCTTTCCCAGCGCCCGTCGCACGGTGCCCCCCTGGCGCCCTGCGCCACCCAGCCTTGCCGTAGGGCCGGCCCTGACAGGATTACAGGTGTGGTCTGAGCAAGCCCTAGAGCAGTTCTCAGCATGCACTACACCCCACCACTCTCGAGAGAGAGACCATTATGCAATGCAAGCAGCTATGGCCTCCCCTGCACTCAAAGGACTAGGCTGGATTTGTCCCCATGAACATGCCCTCTTTCCTAAAGGAGACCAAGAGTTCCCTCCCCACCTGCTCCAGAGATAGCTGGTGAGCACTTCCTCCTCTGCACCGTCATTTACACATCAACACTAATCACCCGGAGCAGAGAGCACTTTTATTACCAGGTCTAATAAAACCGTCTATCTCGTAAAACCTAATTGCTTAAACAATAAAGGCTTGACCTGAACCAAACAAAACCAGCAGCTTCACACAGAGTTCACATCTGCCTCACCCACAGCAAAGAGTCACTCTCTCAACAGGTGAGCCCCTCCACAGATGCATCTTCAGGACCGTCTGATGTTAAAAAAAAACAAAAAAAAACCCTGTCCCTCCTCCTTGGACGGTTACCTGGTCAAAGTTATTTCCGGGGGGGGGGGGGAATGTTGTGCTCCTTCTGGGATAGTTTGTCCACCTTTGGTCCCCACCCTGCACTCAGCTCTCACCTGTGGCTCCCAGAAGCTGTCAGCACGCGACAGCAGCCACACACTGGGAAACGGCTTTGACTGGCTGGCTAAACCAGGTGAGAGTAGCCGATGGGTCTCCAACCTTGTATGAATTAGGGACTTCCACTGTGTGCAAAGGCAGGCTCTGACTGACTGAGCGGACAAGATCAACGGTGGGTCCAATGGTCAAGCAGGTTTCTGTACCTGCTGTAGAGGGAAACGGAGGGGGCGGCAGGTGGGGTTTGTCAACCTGCGAAGGCAGCCCATCCTGGAGATAGAAAACTCTGGTGATAAACCTCCACCATTTATTAAACCGGCACCTATATTCATTTATGAGAAAGGCTTTGGGAATAGGTAATCCCCGAGGACCAATCTGTATCCGCTGCCTTGCAGAACATCTCTGGGATAAAAGAATACTAAGGAATAATGCCTACACAAATTCGGAGTGGAGCCCGTAAGGCAGTTGGATGGCGCCCTGTACGCCTCCTTCCGGCAACTCCTGCAGCCAAGCTGGTGCCAAACATCTTGCTCTGATTTCCTCTGGACCACATCAGCGAGGCCGAGAGGGGGGTCTTGTCGTCTAGGCAGCCCAGGACCTCCAGACACAATGTCCAGGGTTGAGCCTGGCACTTTGGCAACCTGGGAGGCAGCACTTACAGAACCAGGCATGTCCAAAGGCAATTTCGGGGGATTAATCCGCCCCGATGTGGCAGTTTATTTCATGGGGTAAAATCCTAAAAAAACCTTCGACAACTACAATCCTAAAAAAAAGTTCAACAACTTTGGTTGGCCCTCACAGCCCTTAACTTCATCAAATCTGGCCCTTGTTGAAAAAAGTTTGGACACCACTGGCCAAGCCAAGGACAGTCATAAGGAACAGGAGAGCAAAAAGGCACCACCCTCAAGCCCCTGGCCTCTGCTCTGTCCTGCCCAGGTGTTAAATAGCTGTGTGCCAAGCGCTGGGCATTCAGGGAGCACCTTTGCCAAACTGGCAACACCCCCCCCCCAAGATACCATGGGCTACGATTCCCATCAGTCACAGCCAGGACAGCCAAGATGTAGACAGCACATCTGAAGGGCACCACAGAATCACAGAATTGTAAAGTTGGAAGGGACCCCATGGGTCATCTAGTCCAACCCCCTGCAATGCAGGAATCACAAGCTTGGCAAAGGCACAGGGCTAGAGTGTCTGGCCAGAAGTGGAGAAACCCGGGTTCAAATCTCCACCTACAAAGCTGACCTTAGGCTGGCCAGTCTCAACAGGTTTGATGCGGAAGATAAGACGAGAGAACTACCGGTATGCATGGCATACTGAGCAACGTGGAAGGGAAACTTTAAAAAAACAAAAAACCAGCATGGTTCAGTGAAGCACTAGATCTGGGATCAAATCCAATCTCAACCACGGGTGGATAGGAATCCCTGCCCCACCTTGCGACTTGCAAGAACAAGGTGTCATTCAAAACACTGACTGCTCAAGGAGCACAGAGTGTGCTGTTCTCATAGCCCCTCCAATCACACACCTGCTTGGCTCTGGGCTGCCATACCTCTGCAGGAGATCATAGAAAGGAAGGTCATGGCAGCCAGAAGGGCTGAGTGCCCTGCTTACCTAGAGAGCACCACGAGCTGATAGGCCCCGCTATCGCAAAGGCAGGAAGGGAGGCAGGTGGGGAACTTGGAGGGAGATAGCATGTCTGAATGGAGAAGATGCAGGTGGAGGATCAACGGGATGGGGAATTGACACAGAAGGTCCTCTGTACAGGCTCACCAGAGTCACTTCCTGCAAGATGGGAAGGGGAAACATGCACCTCCAGACACACAGTGGACACAGCCGTCCACCACACACCCAGACAGAGATTTTTTCCTTCTTCTATAGTACTGGAACTCAATTCAGGTCATCCAATGGAGGTGAATCATAGAAGATTCAAGTAAAATAAAAAAATTCCTTCAGTAGCACCTTAAAGACCAACTAAGTTTTTATTTTGGTATGAGCTTTCGTGTGCATGCACACTTCTTCAGATACCTGCTATCTGAAGAAGTGTGCATGCACACGAAAGCTCATACCAAAATAAAAACTTAGTTGGTCTTTAAGGTGCTACTGAAGGAATTTTTTTATTTTACTTCGATCCAGACCAACACGGCTACCTACCTGTAACCATAGAAGATTCAAAATAGGTAAGAGTTAGAAACCCAGATATATAAACTCGGCCCACACCCTCCAGCCCACCTGAGGGGAGTTTCAACAGATGGAACATTCGGCAATGCTTCCAAATGTCAAGATCTGCTGAGCAACCAAGCACACTGCCCAGTTACGTTCCCCTCCCCTGGGACATGCATCACGTAGAGATAGGAATAGCCCCACAAATCTAAACTTGCAGGAGGAAACTGGGCAAGAGAGGAGCATGGGAGCAGGCAAGAAAGATGGTGTGCACAGGAAGGGATTGCACACCGAGGCCAATCACTCTCCTCTCTATAATTTCAGTCTGTCTTAAGAAAACAGCACAGGGAGGCAGGGGTTTGGGTGGCACCTGCGAGGCTCTGCTCAGCTTTTGGGGAAAATGGCTGGCTTTCTGAGAGCTCACTTCTGCTGAAGTGCTTCCCTCTGCCTGAAGATTACAAGATCTGAAACAGGAAATTATAATTTTGTTACTGGATCAACTTCTTTTGATGTGGAGCATTGTGCAGGAGTCTTTCAAGGAGAGATAAAAGCGCAGTGTGTGCTATGCAACAAAAGGCAGGTCAACCCAAGGTGTCTCTGTCCTCGTTTCTGCCCCCCCCCATCTTGTCCTACAATAACACACCAAGAGCTGCCTATGGACATTCCCAGTAGGTATTTTACCTGTCCCCAGTTGTGCAGGCCGGGGGGGGGGTGTCCTGCTGCTGCTGCTGATCAGACTGAGGGAGCTCTCCCAGGCAGAGCAGGAGGCAGACTCTGGTGAGCCTTTGAGGAGCAGCTCAGCACCAGTTCCTTCCTCGACAGGAGCAGGTGGGTGGCACCCAGCTGTAAGGCTGCTGGCTGGAGGGAGTGGCCCCCTGGGAACACCAGCCTCCGAACTAGGAATGCAAAGCGTACCTGGAAACGGGAGGCACTCAGCCAAAAAACTAGGCCAGAGTAGAAGGACTGCTGACATATGAAATATTTACACACAGAGAGAGAGAGAGAGAAGCAGAGCAGGAAGCTGTTGCTCAGTGCAACACCTAGCAATTGCCGTCAGGCTTACGAGACGGTGGTTTACAGAGAGGGCACGGCCCAGCGCTGCCAACCCAGCCGGAAAGAGAGAGGCAGCTGAGCCAAGGAGCTCCACGGATTCTCTGCAGGGTATAATCCTTGAAGGAGGAAAGAAGGCAGCCCCCAGCAGTACCTTTTTATGGGGGGGGGGGAGGGAATGTCATAATTTACAGAAGCATCTAAAAACCTGGATCCTCTTGAGGTTTTTAGGGACCTTCCCATGGCTGGGATTTGCCTCTACTAAAGAACCGGCATGTTGGGACCCTGATGTTGGGAAAGATTGAGGGCACTAGGAGAAGGGAACGACAAAGGACAAGATGGTTGGACAGTGTTCTCGAAGCTACGAACATGAGTTTGACCAAACTGCGGGAGGCAGTGCAAGACAGGAGTGCCTGGCGTGCTATGGTCCATGGGGTCACGAAGAGTCGGACACGACTAAACGACTAAACAACAACAACAACAAAGAACCGGCAACAGCTGTGTTGAGGTGGTGGCTGTGGTGATCGAGTGCCGGGGGTGAAATGCTGCTGTGCCCAGGCACAGGGGCTCTCCATAGGCCCTCCGAAAAAGAGAAAGGGGGCACAGCTCTGCCCCATTCTTCTGTATGATGTATGGAGGGGTGGTCTTGAGCTCCAGGGCAGGGAATTTCAAAATGGCTATATAAGGCCTTGCGCGCCATTGTTCAAGGTTCTCCTCCTCTCTCCTGCGTGCGAGGGGAGCACCCTGTTGCAACAACTTTAATAAAGATCAGGCTTACTAGCAAGCTTTGTTTCTCAATATTCTCTGGTTGGCCTCTGTTGTTTTCTCCTACTGATGGAGAACCTACAAAGGACTCTATAAGGGTTCTTGTGTACCCCATTAAGGGAATAAGGGCAGATTTTTCTTACAACACCAGGAAGCTCACAAGGCAGGGCATGAAGCCAATACAGTAAACAGCCCTCTCCTGCTGTTGTCCTCACCAACAGCCATGCTGCCTGGGGATTATGGGAGCTGTAGTTCCAAGATGCCTAGAGGGCACAAAGTTGAGGAAGTCGGCATTAAGAGGCACCTTTTTTGTCCTGTATCTACTGCCAGTGTCATTGGGTGACCTGGAGTTCTATTGTCATAAGAAAGGAAGGAAAAAAATCATCTTTGTTCAGCGCCTCCTCACCAGGCATGCAAACAGACCTAGTAAATGGTTGGCCATTTTAGAGAGAGGGTACATTTTCAAAGGCAGAAAGAATGCTGAGCTGTAAGCCGCTCCTGAAACAACAGACATAATCTATTTACTTGAATTAACACCTTCCCTCCTAGACAGAAAGCACCAAGGGGATACAGTAACAGCTCTTTTGAAAAAGTTAAAACCTCACTGATTAGCCTTCTTTCCTATAAAACAGCTGACTGTTGGGATTTTCATTTTATAAAAAGGGGTGTGCGCTGTGCTGGACTGGAGCTCAAGGCTCTGCTTCCACTACTCTGTTCCAAGGAATGAAGCAAGATTTAAAATGCTTACCTCTTTCTCCAAGGGGTCTGCATTGTGTGAAGAGTACTACTTTTGCTTTTGGCCATTAATACGATTCTAAAATCTGTAAGACTGATCTTAGAACTTCTGTAAACATATTTTCACTAAAAGGCAGTTTTGTTGTAATGGTTATTACGGTATGTATTTTTGTGCGTACCTACGGGACCGCCTCTCCTGGTATGCCCCGCGGAGGACCTTAAGGTCCACAAACAATAATATTCTGGAGATCCCGAGTCATAAGATGGCTAGATTGGCCTCTACTAGAGCCAGGGCCTTTTCAGTACTGGCCCCAACCTGGTGGAACGCTCTTTCCCAGGAGACCAGGGCCCTGCGGGATTTGTCATCTTTCCGCAGGGCCTGCAAGACAGAGCTGTTCCGCCTGGCCTTTGGGTTAGACTCAGCCTGACCCCTGTGTTTTTCTCCCTCATGGCTTGGATTTATGGCCTACTTGAAATGAGGCTGCACTTTAAATTTTAATACTGTATTTTAATCTGTATTTTAACTAATTGTTTTTATGTTTTATTGTGGTTCTGTTGGTGTCAGCCACTTATGGCCTACTTGAAATGAGGCTGCACTTTAAATTTTAATACTGTATTTTAATCTGTATTTTAATTAATTGTTTTTATGTTTTATTGTGGTTCTGTTGGTGTCAGCCGCCCTGAGCCCAGTTTTTGACTGGGGAGGGCGGGGTATAAATAAAAATTTATTATTATTATTATTATTATTATTATTATTATTGTGTTTCTATATTGTAAACCGCCCTGTGATACCTGGATGAAGGGCGGAATAGAAATTTAATTAATTAAATCTAACGACAAATCACAAAATAAATAAAGGTTCAGTGGCCCGGCCAGAAATAACCTGTGCACCAATCTGATTGACACATTCTGAGCACATCTTAACCAGAAAGCTTAGCTGCTATGGAAATTCAAGTGTGGAATTATTATTCACATTATAATCCTCAGTCAGGGTGACAAGCCAAATAACCGAGCACACCCCACTCTCCCTTCCTCTTTTGCACAAGAGGAAGAGATTTAAAGGTCCAAGTTGCGGTTTGAAATGAACCAGAACTTCCTGCTTTGTCCAAAGATGAGAAATTGTGGTTTTGTACAAACCATAGTGAGTTAACAAACCACAAGCTCAACCCACAGTTAATATCTTCAGATGAAATACAAAACTGAGATTTATTCTGAATTACGATCTGACGTTTTAATGCCACCCCCTTGCGCACAGAACACAGGAGCATGAACCACAGCACAGCACACATTCTTCTCATGACAAGCAATGGTTTCCTGCTTGAAGGCAATCTGTATCTGAATGTCCAAGGAGAGTCCAATTAAGCTTGTGTGTAGCTGGCTCATTGTTTTCCCTGCCCTGCTATATGTCTCACACAATTCTTAAATCTTAAATTAAATGAAAAATATTGGGTTTTTCAGTGGGGAAAAACTAGAAAAAGGAATGGAAAGAGGACTATGAAGCCCCAAACTAGTAGGTGTAGTAGAAGCATACAGGTTGCCTCACCTAGATAGGATAAGGAAAATGGCAAGTAGGCAGGTAAGAGAGAGATTCAGATAAATCTTTCTTGGAAGGGATTTATAATGTAAATAGCTATTCATATTACTGTACTTATAAGCCGGAATGCTGTTGGACCTTGAGAGCCGAGCGTCCGTTTCAGAAAACGGGTCTTTCTAGCATCAGCACTTGAAACAGGCACTCAGCAAACTACAGTTTAACCCAACCTATTAAGGACTCATTGCAATTAGCCTTGAAGGAGACACAGATGCAGCCATTTTCTCCCTGCACTAACCAGAGAAAAAGAGACTGCCATGTTTTAAAGGAAAGTAGCTGAGAGTTACTTTTGTAAGAAAAACTAACAAATTAAAAATAATAATAACAACAACAATAATATCTGAAGAAGTGTGCATGCACACGAAAGCTCATACCTATGACAAACTTAGATGATATCTCTAAGGTGCTACTGGAAGGAATTTTTTTAATTTTTTGTTCGACTACGTCAGACCAAAACGGCTACCTCCCTGTAAATAATAACAACAACACACACTCTCATATATTCCTAGAAGTGGAATATACTTTGAGAATCAATCTTAGTTGAAAAGTAAAAAATAAATAATAAATTATGCTTTATTTGTTCAGGGTCACAAAACAGACAAAGAGATTTATTAAAACGTCCACTTGGTGAAAAGATGCATCATTTGGAATTACACAGAGCTTCTATTTAAGCATGGAGTTCTGTGCAAAGCTAAGTACCTACACACCCTGCCACCAACAGAAGAGAAGTCAAACAAGGATCACTCTTGCGCCTTTTACATCTCTCTTTGCCCAACCCTGCCAGTAAGTTTTCCTTGCTTGCCAACGTAGCCACAAAGCAATGCCTCTTGGTTGGTGGCTGCTCTGCAAATGGGCCCTGCACTTGCTCGCCCATCGCACACCTGTTGCAGGGCAAACAGACATCAAATAGAGGAGCCCCACACAGCTTTTCCCTCGCTGCCTTCATACACCTCGGCCCTCGCGCAACACACCCATGCCTGCTGCATAACCGGGAACCTTTTCCGCGCGCTATCACTCCAAGCAATTGCACAAGGCAGTCCAGGAGTACCAGCACCCTCTGCAATATTGCCACGGCTCCCAGACATCCTGCCCAGTCTGCGTGTCCCTGTCTGTTTTAGCACCTCCAAAAATATCCATCCTGCAAGCAACTTTCTCTGGGCTGGCCTTCATGACCAAGCGGGGGACCCACCCACCCCACCACTCACTACCACATAAAGCATAGGAAGCTTCCGGTTACTATTTAGTCCCTCTAGCTCAGCACAACAGCAGCGCTTAGACTCCCCAGGGTTTCATGCAGGAGTTTTTTCCCAGCACTCCCTGGAGACGGCAGGGATTGAACGGGTGAACTTTTGCACGCAAAGCGTGACCTACCGTACAACAACCCTTCCTCTCCGGTTAGCAAAACCCTGCCAGATCAGGCCAGGGGGGGACATCTCTGGTCCAGTGTCCCACTTCCTCCAGGGACCGACCAGATGCCTCTGGGAAGCCCACATCAAGGCACCAAGGAGGAAGCCCCCTCACTCTCTCCTCAAGACATGTGCATGGCTGCCACTCAGAGACTTCCGAGGTTTATGGAGGTTCTGTTTGCTAGCCGCCATGAGCCACAGATAGACCCTTCCTCTTCCTCCATGCAGGTGTACGACTCCATTTCAAAGGCAGCCCCCAAAGTTGACCATGTGCTGTGTGAACCAGCCCACTTTCTCTCCCAGCTGGCCCCATAGGGAGACCCCCAAATGCTAATACAGTGGTACCTTGGTTCTCAAACTTATTCCGTTCCAGAAGTCCATTCCGAAACCAAAGCGTTCCAAAACCAAGGCGTGGCTTTCCCATAGAAAGTAATGCAAAACAGATGAATCTGTGCCAGACTTTTTTTTAAAAAAACACACACACACCCTAAAACAGCAATTTAAGATGAATTTTACTATCTAGCGAGACCTTTGGTCCATAAAATGAAAGCAATAACAATCAATCCATCAGTAGCGGAACTGGGTTCACAAAAACAAAACAAAAAGAGCCACAAAAACAAAATAAATAGCAAAACCAGACAGACCTCAGCGTAACACTCAAAACGCAAATGTGGCACTCAAATTGTCAGCGTAATACTCAAAACGGAAGAGTAACACTCAAATCGGAAGCGTAACATTCAAAACGGACTTCCAAAAAAAGTTCGCAAACCAGAACACTTACTTCCAGGTTTGCAGTGTTTGGGTTCCAGGTTGTTTGAGTACCAAGGTACCACTGTAACGGGAGAGATGGGAGAACCTTCTCCTCGCCCACTTCCTCTCCGTAATGAATAACAATTATCATTATTACCAGGGCTCTTTATCAGCCTCAGGTGGCTCCATTGTGAGAGAACCAGGGAAGCATTCAGGAGGAGCTCCAGCGCCTCTTTCTTCCTGGGAAAATAGCACTCATGGTGGTGATTTAAACTGGCATACCGTATATACTGTATACATATATCCAGTATGCCAGTTTAAATACGGATATATAAATTGTTCAATTAAGGTTTGTGGGAAATGTGTGTAAAAAATGTTCATTTTTATTATTAATAATAATTTAAAAAATTAAAATAAACTGGCATACCGCCCTATACCCGCAGGCCTCAGGGCGGCTCATAACATGAAAGCACAAAAATGCAGAATAATAACGGAAACCAGAACCTCTCGCCTCCATCCTGAGCCTCTTCCCGCTTCAACCCCCCCCCAGACTCCTGCCTCTCCCCACGTGGGCTCCCCCCCACCCAACGCCCCCCACCCACTTTGCTAAGAGGCAACCCCCCCCCGGTCCCTCCCACCCCGAAATAGAGACCTCACCTCGCCTTACTCCCTCCCGCCCACCTGTCCCAATCCCCCCACCCGGCCAGGACCCCCCCCTCTCCTTGGCCATGTCACGTGACTCATGGGGCTGGGCACCCCCTTTCCGTGGGGGCAGCTCAGCCTCTCCCCCCTCCCCCCGGGAGACCCCCCGCCCCGTCCCCGCCGCATGCCGGTCTCTCGCTCACTCACTCTTCCCCCCCACCGCGCTCCTAAGCCGGGGCTTCCCGCGGGGCTCGCCTTACACGCTAGGCCCAGCGTCGCCACCATGGCAACTGGACACACTTCCGGCCCGGACAGGAAGCGCAGGGTTCGCCCCCCCCCGGCGCCGCCATGATGGGTGAGGCAGGAAGGCGGGAAACCTCGCCAAACTCGGGGAGACTCAGCAGCGGGATCCGTTGTGAATGATCGAGGCCAACCTGGGATCTTGCAGCCCAACCGTCATCCGGCAACTTTCAGCAAAAATTGAAAACCAACAAAACATTTTACAGTGTGTGTGTGTGTGTGTGTATGGGAACGCCTCTGAGCATGTGCAGAGTGCCACTGAGACATTGCAGTCACCTTTGTGGTTGAAATAAAAATTAAAAAATTGTCTATTTTGCATGCACATGAAAGCTTATACCAGAACAAACGTAGCTGGTCTATAAGGTGCTACTGGACAATTTATTATTATTATTATTATTATTATTATTATTATTATTATTATTATTATTTTGACTGTGTCAGACCAGCACGGCTACCTACCTGAACCTTTGTGGTTGTTTGCCCACAAAGAAGCAGAGCTTCAGGGGGGGGGGTCAGAAGGCAGGAAGGCTTCACAACACACACACACACACACCCCATTCAGTAAGGCAGCCCCTCCTGAGTAGCTTGGTTGGGTGGTTGGGTGATTGATTACATGTATATACTATTTTTCCTCCAACCAAAGAGCTCAAGGTGGCCTGCATGGTTCTCTTCCTCCTCATTTTATCCCCACAACAACCCTGTAAGGTTGGTTAGGCTGGGAGACTATTCCCACCAAAAACACCCTACCCTGCAAGTGGGGGTGCAGGGGAGCCTCAGAGGTTGCCTTGTTTGGCTGACAAAGGGGGGGCTTTCCCTGCCTTCCCATCTTGCCCTTGAGTCTTCCCGGGGCTGATGGGAGTTGTAATCTGAGACATCTGCATGGCACCAGGTTGCCCAAGGCTGCTCTGGGATATTGCCCCCAGGGCCGGCTCTAGGTAGACCCCCGGTGGCTGGTAGGCAGGGCGCCGCGCGGCTGCGCCCTGCAAGGGCGGGGGCGCCGGAGCGATCTCCGCCCCTCAGCGCCAGGGCGGCCGACCTGCTCAAGACTGCCCTGATTGCCCCCACCCCCACCCCCCAATCTATCACCTGCTTTCTATCTACAAGGCGTCGTCCAATTCAATTTTTAAACATCCTTTTTAAAAAAAATTATTTCTATTAATTTTCCCCTGTTTTACAATTTAGAATATTAATTTAAACAACCTTAAAATATCAATGACCAGTTAAGTCCAGTCAAAGGTAACTATGGGGTTGCGGCGCTCATCTCGCTTTCAGGCCAAGGGAGCCGGCGTTTGTCCACAGACAGTTTTCTGGGTCATGTGGCCAGCAGAACTACTAAACCGCTTCTGGTGCAATGGAACACCGTGACGGAAACCAGAGCGCACAGAAACGCCATTTACCTTCTCTTCACAGCACTACCTATTTCTCTACTTGTGTGCTGGTGTGCTTTCGAACTGCTAGGTTGGCAGGAGCTGGGACAGAGTAACGGGAGCTCACTGCGTCACGGGGATTCGAACCGCCGACCTTCCGATCAGCAAACCCAAGAGCCTCAGGGCTTTAGACCACAGCACCACCAGCGTCCCTGGTATGGAATGTAATCCATCGGTACAGTCAAATGCAACATTCCTTATTTCCCTAGAATGGGCACAGGCAGGGGGACGTCCAGTCATTGAAACTTTCTTTTCCACTGGTCTGGAGCATCCTCCCCTTGCATGTGACCTGGGAGATGCGCCTGGACCTGCCTGACTCCATAAAAGAGCTGAGTCATGCAACCATTTTCTTAGTCTTCTTAATCAGTCTTCAAGTTGCCCTGTCCCAGTGATGTCTTAGAATCATAGAGTTGGAAGAAACCTCAAGGGCCATCCAGTCCAACCCCCTGCCAAGCAGGAAACACCATCAAATATGGCTTGACATATGGCTGTCTTGTTCTCTCCTGCAGCCATTTTGTTCTATTAATGTAACCTTTGCTGTCTGCTGGCTCTCAGCCAGCAGCGCATGGATTCAGTCTCCATATGAGACTCAGAATTTGTCATGTAACTATTAAGTAAAGCCTGCCTTTCGGGGATCAAACCGTGAACTGAAATGTGAGCAAATCTTTTGTTGCTTTACTCAGAAAGACTCTTTTGTCTTTATTCTTTTAAGAGGAATTAAAGGGGACATCAGGAAATAATCTTAACTAAGAGGTTCAAACGAATCTGCAAACTAGCTTCCAGCTATATTGAGGAGAATCTGCTCTGCTGTGAGTGAAGGAAGGATAAAACTTATTTAATATATCCTTTCCTACCATCCTTAACATTCCCACACAGAGGGGTCCTTAGGGGAGAGGCACAACATGGCAGAGGATGAATGATGGAAGTTTGCACGCAACGACTGTTTTGGTTGCAACAAAATAAAAAAAAATTCCTTCCAGTAGCACCTTAGAGACCAACTAAGTTTGCCATTGGTATGAGCTTTCGTATGCTTCTTCAGATATCTGAAGAAGTGTGCATGCACACGAAAGCTCATACCAATGACAAACTTAGTTGGTCTCTAAGGTGCTACTGGAAGGAATTTTTATATTTTGTTTCGACTACAGCAGACCAACATGTCTACGGTACCTACCTGTAACTGTTTTGGTTGTGTTCACTATGTGCACAAGCTTGCAAACACATCGCCACAACCCACCTGTTCCTTTTCACCTAAACTTTCCACCTAAACATTAGGAAGAACTTCCTGACAGTAAGAGCTGTTTGACAGTGGAATTTGCTGCCAAGGAGTGTGGTGGAGTCTCCTACTTTAAGCAGGAGGCTTGACAGGCATATGTCAAGAATGCTTTGATGGTGTTTCCTGCTTGGCAGGGGGTTGGACTGGATGGCCCTTGTGGTCTCTTCCAACTCTATGATTCTATGATTCTAGGAACAGAATGAGATGTTGGACTATTGGGCTGCCCTTCTGTTCCTCTTCCAACTCCTCCATGCTCCCATTTCAAGCCCTCCCCAACACCCTTTGGCAAAGCCAGACAGCTGACAAGACCGAGGACCCCGGTGGTCTTTCCAGCATGCGCCTACCCCCCTCCAAAGAATGCAGCTCTGGCGGAGTGTTGTGCAGAAGAACCACACATGACATCACAGTGGGCAGACTCTACCAACCTGGGCTGGGACGGAGGCCATGCTTGGTTCCGCCAGCTCTCGGTGCAATCAGCCTTGACCTCATTGCCGAGTGCCAGGACTTCTTGGTCCTCCCACATGGCCCAGACCGGGTGTCCCTGGGCCGGCCGGTCTCCAAACACCTGCAGGAGCAGCGGGGACCACAGGCGGCCAGAGCAGACCAGGCGGTTTTCTCACGGCACAGAGGAGGAGGAGGAGGACGACAACGACTGGGAGACTGACCAGGACTACGTCAACAATGCCAGCAGGCCATGGGGAGATCGTGAGATTTCAACGGCCTCCATTATTTCTGGTAAGCCCAAGAAGAGCTTGGCCCACCTAGTCCAGCATCTTGTTCTCACAGTGGCCAAGCAGGTACTTGTGAGAAGCACACAAGCAGGACTCGAACACAAGAGCAACTCTCCCCTCCTGTGGTTTCCAGAAACCTTTGGACATTATATATATATAATCATCTTCTATCATGTTGCTTCATTCCCATCTTTTCTCTATTTTTAAAAAAATCATTTTCATTTGATTTTACAAATACCAAATGCATATCCATAAAATGAGATTTCTCTGAATCTCGCGACTCTCCCCCCCCCCCACTCCAGGGGTCCTATGGTCAACATTTCCAACTGCATGTTATTTCATAGTCTCTATTTTGTACCTATCCATATATATTATCCATAATATTTGTTACATTACAAGTGGGGTTAAAATCCTGCTCATGTTTTCATCTGCTTACAGTGGTCTCCTAAATAAATTATAAACTTTCCCCATTCTTTCTTGAATTTCTTGTCCTCTTGGTCTCTTGAGTTTCCCGGTCAGTTTTGCCATTTCAGCAGAGTCTAACAGCTTAGTTTGCCATTCCTCTCTGCTAGCCCATCTCTGGGCTACTGTTGTCACGTACATAAAAAGTATTTTATGTTCCTTTGGGATATTTTCTCTAAACTGTTAGGTCCCAAACTCTGCAACCTTTCCTCCCGGCCCTTTTCTGAACTTTTTCCAGCTCTTTTTGAGTGGAGGTGCCCAGAACTGTTCCCAGTATTCCAAATAATAATAATAATAATAATAATAATTAAAAGACCTTTTAACATCACAGTAATCCAAGTTTATGCACCAACTACCGGAGCTGAAGAAAGTGAAATTGACCAATTCTATGAAGACCTACAACACCTTCTAGTAATGACACCAAAGAAGGATGTTCTTCTCATTACAGGGGATTGGAATGCTAAAGTAGGGAATCAAGAGATAAAAGGAACAACTGGCAAGTTTGGCCTTGGAGTTCAAAATGAAGCAGGGCAAAGGCTAATAGAGTTCTGTCAAGAGAACAAGCTGGTCATCACAAACACTCTTTTCCAACAACACAAGAGACGACTCTACACATGGATATCACCAAATGGGCAGCATCGAAATCAGATTGATTCTATTCTCTGCAGCCAAAGATGGAGAAGCTCTATACAGTCAGCAAAAACAAGACCTGGAGCTGACTGTAACTCAGATCATCAGCTTCTTATAGCAAAATTCCAGCTTAAACTGAAGAAAGTAGGAAGAACCACTGGGCCAGTAAGATACAATCTGAATCAAATCCCTTATGAATACACAGTGGAAGTGAGGAACAGGTTTAAGGATTTAGATTTGGTGGACAGAGTGCCTGAAGAACTATGGATGGAGGCTCGTAACATTATACAGGAGGCAGCAACGAAAACCATCCCAAGGAAAAGGAAATGCAAGAAAGCAAAATGGCTGTCCAACGAGGCCTTACAAATAGCGGAGGAGAGGAGGCAAGCAAAATGCAAGGGAGAAAGGGAAAGATACAGGAAACTGAATGCAGATTTCCAAAAAACAGCAAGGAGAGACAAGAGGGTCTTCTTAAATGAGCAATGCAAAGAAATAGAGGAAAACAATAGAATGGGGGAAACCAGAGATCTGTTCAAGAAAATTGGAGACATGAAAGGAACATTTCGTACAAAGATTACCATAATCAAGGACAAGACAGTGCAAGACAGGAGTGCCTGGCGTGCTATGGTCCATGGGGTCACAAAGAGTCGGACACGACTAAATGACTAAACAACAAAATAATAATAATAATTTATTATTTATACCCCGCCCATCTGGCCGGGTTCCGCCAGCCACTCTGGGTGGCTTCCAACAAAACATTAAAATACAGAAATCCATCAAACATTAAAAGCTTCCCTAAACAGGGCTGCCTTAAGATGCCTTCTAAAGGTCTGGTAGTTGTTGTTCTCTTTGACCTCTGGTGGGAGGGCATTCCACAGGGCGGGTGCCACTACCGAGAAGGCCCTCTGCCTGGTTCCCTGTAACTTAGCTTCTCGTAGCGAGGGAACCGCCAGAAGGCCCTTGGCACTGGACCTCAGTGTCCGGGCAGAACGATGGGGGAGGAGACGCTCCTTCAGGTATACTGGACCGAGGCCATTTAGGGCTTTAAAGGTCAGCACCAACACTTTGATTTGTGCTCAGAAAGGTACAAATGCAGTCACACCATGGATTTGTATAATGGCACTACAATATTGGCAGTTTTATTTTCAATTCCTTTCCTAAACCTAGGGAAGAAGGAAGCCATAAACATGAACTGGAAGGACCTTGGGGAGGAGAAACAGTTGCTTGCTTCCTCAATTGCTGGGCTTCTGCATTTATTTTGAATTATAGCTCCCAGTAGCCCCAAAGGGCAGATTCCAACAAGGAATAGATCATGGGTAGGCAAACTAAGGCCCGGGGGCCGGATCCATCCCAATCGCCTTCTCAATCCGGCTGTGAACGGTCCGGGAATGTTTTTACATGAGTAGAATGTGTCCTTTTATTTAAAATGCAACTCTGGGTTATTTGTGGGGCATAGGAATTCATTCTCCTCCCCGCCCTCCAAAATATAGTCCGCCCCCCCCCCAAGGTCTGGGGGACAGTGGACCGGCCCCCTGCTGGAAAAATATTGCTGACCCCTGGAATAGATTCATGCCTCAGTTGCAGCTCCTGGAGGGAGAAATCTCAGTGCAAGGGGGAGACTCCAAAGTTGACAGCCTGCCAAAAGATGACATCCATTCTAAGCGGAGTGTCTTGGACTTGTTAGATGCAGAGGAATGATGAGAGGAACCAGCTGGGGAACCCCCAAGGGAAGAAGGCTCAGAGCCCAGGGAATGGTGATGGGACAATGATGAGTGGTCAGAGGGAGAAGAGGGAGAGGACTATAAGGAGGAGGTGTCAGAAGCTTGGTGAGAAGGAAGAGTTTATGGCAGAGAGCAGTCCAGATTCAGAGACAGAAGCTGAAGCCGGAGAGGAGGGAGGTCAAGAGGCAGAGATGAGTCAGGCTGGTGAAGAATCATGGGTGTCACCCCGTCCTACTGTGACCAGCTCCCCTCCACCCTGGTCTCCCAGAACCAGAAGAGACATGAAGCGAGCGGAACCATGCAGGCACAGTCTCCAATTGCTTAGAAAAAGCCCTGGGGAGGTAATAATAATAATAATAATAATAATAATAATAATAATAATAATAATAATAATAATAATTTATTATTTATACCCCGCCCATCTGGCTGGGTTTCCCCAGCCACTCTGGGTGGCTTCCAACAGAAAAATAAAATACAATAATGGATTAAACATTAAAAGCCTCCTTAAACAGGGCTGCCTTCAGATGTCTTCTAAAAGTCTGGTAGTTGTTTTTCTCTTTGACATTTGATGGGAGGGCGTTCCACAGGGCAGGTGCCACCACCAAGAAGGCCCTCTGCCTAGTTCCCTGCAACTTGGCTTCTCGCAACGAGGGAACCGCCAGAAGGCCCTCGGTGCTGGACCTCAGTGTCCGGGCAAAACGATGGGGGAGGAGATGCTCCTTCAGGTATACTGGACAGAGGCCATTTAGGGCTTTAAAGGCCAGCACCAACACTTTGAACTGTGCTCGGAAACGTACTGGGAGCCAGTGTAGATCTTTCAAGACCGGTGTTATGTGGTCTCAGCGGCCGCTCCCAGTCACCACTCTAGCTGCCGCATTCTGGATTAATTGTAGTTTCTGGGTCACCTTCAAACGTAGCCCCTATGACTATAAGGAGGAGGTGTCAGAAGCTTGGTGAGAAGGGAGAGTTTATGGCAGAGAGCAGTCCAGATTCAGAGACAGAAGCTGAAGCCGGAGAGGAGGGAGGTCAAGAGGCAGAGAGGAGTCAGGCTGGTGAAGAATCATGGGTGTCACCCCGTCCTACTGTGACAAGCTCCCCTCCACCCTGGTCTCCCAGAACCAGAAGAGACATGAAGCAAGCGGAACCGTGCAGGCACAGTCTCCAATTGCTTAGAAAAAGCCCTGGGGAGGTAGGGACCTTTGGTCTCAGAAACTGGTCCATAGGGATGAGCGGCTGTGCTCCTCTGGCCTGACACGCCACCAAGTCTGTGCTGCAGGTCGTGTTCTTTCTAAGAAAGAGTTAACTCCAATGGGCACAGTGTGATTTACTGCTGGCTCCTCCTTTCACTTTGTTTTCTACTACTGTACCTTGATGCCATCCAGATGCTTGGGAGGGACTACAACTCCCGCCAGCCCCAGCCAAGCTGTGCTGGCTGAGGCTGATGGGTATTGTAGTCTCAAACATCTGGAGGACTCCCAATTGTGGAAAGAAGCCGTACTAGAAGGCCATGAATCGGAGACACTTTTTCACTGGTTTTACTTTTCTTTAGAGCTCTCGAGATCCATCCGAGAATGCAGCCTCGGAAAGCCGAACCCGCCCAGAAGGACGGATCACGCCGATTGCCAAAGCCACCTCCGGGGTTGCAAGGATCCAGTGCGGAACCGCCCGAAGGATCCCGAGGGGCATCAGCCACCGCTGTGCCCACACGTGCGATCTTCGCCCAGCCTGGGCATAGAGAGGGCCTCCCTGTTCAACCGCAACGCTGCAGAGAAGCTGGACACTTTCCTCTCCAAGAAGCTGAAAGCCTGGGCGGGTGGCTCGGACCACCTGTCCAACACCTGCGAGGACCTGCGGACCCCGCAGGAAGACCCCGCAGACCCCAGCGGGCCCTGGAGGAACCCTGGAAAGGAACACGCTGGCCCCGAGCGAAGCTGCAGGAGGCAGAATCACAGCCGCGCAACCCAAGGAAGAGGAGATGCGGCCGTTCGAGGCCATCCCGGTTGCCACCCGTGCCCACGGCCCCTCCGGCACTGTCTCACTGGCAAAGGTGAGGCATCGGAGCGCATCTCTTGGCGGCAGCAAAGCAGCAGGCCCTCCACAGGCGTGAGCAGCTCGGCCCGGATCCTGCCTCACTGCAGGATCAGCCATGTCCAGAGCTGCACTGCCTGCCAAGCGTTTAACAGGGACACGCCAGCGGGCATGGAGACCCTCCAGGAGAGTGGCTGGAGTCTGCCGGAAGGCAGGGAGAGAGCGGGTTTGAGTGCCCCCCTCCAGAGGGAAAGGACTGGGCCTCGTTGCCGGCAGCAGGTGCCAGAGCGGTTTTTGAAAGTCCAGCAGTGGCTGGAGGAGACGCCGGTCGAAGACCCTCCAGCCCACCCAAGGCAACATGGGCGTGGGGCTGGGCATCGGGGGAGCCCAGGCACTCTGGGGTGGCCACCTGTGTACGGGTCAGTGGATCAGAAGGAGAGGGATTCCTGGGGAGAGGCGGGAGGCTGTCCAAGTATGGACCCCGCAGCTGAGACCAGGCACAGAATGAAGAGCCATCAGGAAGAGGAACCCACTCATCAGGTGAGGGGGCAGAGGGAAGGGCTGGGGATGATGATGATGATGATGATGATGATAATAATAATAATAATAATAATAATAATAATAATAATAATAATAATATTTATATGCTGCCCATCTGGCAGCACAACATCCAGCAAAATATTAAGACCACGGTTAAACATCACACATTAAAAACTTCTGTACTGTACAGATGTCTTCCGAAAGTCAATTTTTTTGTTGTTGTTTAGTCGTTTAGTCGTGTCCGACTCTTCGTAACCCCATGGACCAGAGCACGCCAGGCACTCCTGTCTTCCACTGCCTCCTGCAGTTTGGTCAAACTCATGTTCGTAGCTTCAAGAACACTGTCCAACCATCTCATCCTCTGTCGTCCCCTTCTCCTGGTGCCCTCCATCTTTCCCAACATCAGGGTCTTTCCCAAGGATTCTTCTCTTCTCATGAGGTGGCCAAAGTATTGGAGCCTCAGCTTCACGATCTGTCCTTCCAGTGAGCACTCAGGGCTGATTTCCTTAAGAATGGACAGGTTTGATCTTCTTGCAGTCCATGGGACTCTCAAGAGTCTCCTCCAGCACCATCATTCAAAAGCATCAATTCTTCGGCGATCAGACTTCTCCGAAAGTCAAAGAGCTGTTTATCTCCTTGACATCTGATGGAATGGGCGTTCCCCAGGGCCAGCGCTGTAGGGCTTCCCCAGATATGGTTGGACTACAACAAAGAACTCCCATAAGAGGCTGCCGGATGAGGCCAATTGCCCACCGGGCCCTGCCTCCTGCTCGTTGGAAACCAGCAAGCAGGATCAGAGCGCAAGAGCAGCCCTCTTCCCTCCTGCGGTCTCCAGCAACTGGGATCCAGAACAACACGAGTTGGGGGAAGAAAGCACTTCTTCCTGCAGAGCAGCGTTAAACTATGGAATTCCCTCCCACAGGCAGGGGAGTACGAGGGGGGTCCGGGGGGGACGGTCCACCCTGGGCGCCATCCCAGAGGGGGGTGACAAAATCCCCCCTGGGCGGATCATGGCATGGCACCACGATCAGCCCCCCACCGGGAGGATCGCTGCACCATGATTGAACCCCCCCCCCGGGAGGATTGCTCCGCCATGCCACAATCGGACCCCCATCTGGTTGGCCGCTGTGAGAACAGGATGCCTGACTAGATGGGCCCCGGATCCAGCAGAGCTCTCCTCCTCCGTAGGCCCTTCTGAGTTGATGGAATCTGCCATCCATCTGGCATGCCTTGAGGGGCAGCTGAAGTGTCCTCTGGGGCTACTGCAGTAGAATCATAGAATTGTAGAGTTGGAAGAGACCACAAGGGCCATCCAGTCCAACCCCCTGCCAAGCAGGAAACACCATCAAAGCATTCTTGACATATGCCTGTCAACATAGGCGTACCCAGGATCAAAACTAGGGGGGGCAAGGGGAGGGGCCAAGGCACGGAAGGGGAGGGGCCACAAAGTGGGCGGGAACGGCAAACTCGTGCTCCGCCGGGCTGTGCCCCTCCCTAGAAGCAGGGCTGGTGGGCGGAGGCGGAGCCCAGCCCAGCGGAGCGCGAGTTCAGCGTTCCCGCCCGCCGCGCCGCGCTCTCTGGTTCCCCGCCGCACTTGGCCTTGCCAGAGGGCGCGACAGGGAGCTGGAGGGAGGGTGCAGCGCGGCGGGCGGGAACGGCGAACTTGCGCTCCGCCAGGCTGTGCTCCGCCTCTGCCCACCAGCCCTGCTTCTAGAGTAGGGCAGCTGCCCTAACTTGCCCTGTGGTGGGTACGCCCTTGCCTGTCAAGCCTCTGCTTAAAGACCTCCAAAGAAGGAGACTCCACCACACTCCTTGGTAGCAAATTCCACTGCCGAACAGCTCTTACTGTCAGGAAGTTCTTCCTAATGTTTAGGTGGAATCTTCTTTCTTGTAGCTTGAATTCATTGCTCCGTGTCCGCTTCTCTGGAGCAGCAGAAAACAACCTTTCTCCCTCCTCTATATGACATCCTTTTACGTATATATTTGAACATGGCTATCATATCACCCCTTAACCTTCTCTTCTCCAGGCTAAACATAAGGCATCGTTTCCAGGCCTTTGACCATTTTGGTTGCCCTCTTCTGGACACGTTCCAGCTTGTCAGTATCTTTCTTGAACTGTGCTGCCCAGAACTGGACACAGTACTCCAGGTGAGGTCTGACCAGAGCAGAATACAGTGGTACTATTACATCCCTTGATCTAGAATGCTATACTCCTATTGATGCAGCCCAGAATTGCATTGGCTTTTTGAGCTGCTGCATCACACTGTTGACTCATGTCAAGTTTGTGGTTTACCAAGACTCCTAGATCCTTTTCACATGTACTGCTCTCAAGCCAGGTGTCTCCCATCCTGTATTTGTGCCTTTCTTCTTCTTTTTTTTGCCCAAATGTAGTACTTTACATTTCTCCTTGTTAAAATTCATCTTGTTTGCTTTAGCCCAGTTGTCTAATCTGTTAAGGTCATTTTGAAGTGGGATCCTGTCCTCTGGGGTATTAGCCACCCCTCCCAATTTGGTGTCATCTGCAAACTTGCTCAGGATGCCCTCAAGCCCATCATCCAAGTCATTGATAAAGATGTTGAATAAGACTGGGCCCAAGACAGAACCCTGTGGCACCCCACTAGTCACTACTCCTCCTCCTCCTTTGGGTTCGGTAAGTCAGCCAGTTACAAATCCACTGAATGGTAGCATTGTCTAGCCCGCGTTTTACCAGCTTCTTTACAAGAATATCATGGGCCACCAGTGTGCATCTCTGCCCCACCCTCTACGTCTAGAAGAATGGGGCAGAGCTGTGTTTCTCTTTCTCGGAGGGCCTATGGAGAGCCCCTGTGCCTGGGCACAGCAGCATTTCACCCCCCGACACTCGATCACCACAGCCACCACCTCAACACAACTGTTGCCGGTTCTTTAGTAGAGGCAAATCCCAACCTTGGGAAGGTCCCTAAAAACCTCAAGAGGATCCAGGTTCTTAAATGCTCCTGTAAATTATGACATTCCCTTCCCCCCAATAAAAAATCCAGCAGGCTCTCCTTCTGTTCTTCCTTTGCAATCAGCTGGCTGGCACCAATTTCAACCCCTGCATTGGGAGCCAGCCTGAGTGGGGCATGTACCGCCCTGAAAGAAAATGGTGTATAGATGGTACAGTACTTAACACCAGTAAAATTAGCTAAGACGTATAGGACAAGTAAGGGACCCAGGTGGCGCTGTGGTTAAAACACTGAGCCTAGGGCTTGCTGATCAGAAGGTCGGCGGTTCAAATCCCTGTGACGGGGTGAGCTCCCGTTGTTTGGTCCCAGCTCCTGCTAACCTAGCAGTTCGAAAGCACGTCAAAATGCAAGTAGATAAATAGGAACCGCTACAGCGGGAAGGTAAACAGCGTTTCCATGTGCTGCTCTGGTTTGCCAGAAGCGGCTTTGTCATGCTGGCCACATGACCTGGAAACTATATGCCGGCTCCCTCGGCCAATAATGCGAGATGAGCGCGCAACCCCAGAGTCGGTCACGACTGGACCTAATGGTCAGGGGTCCCTTTACCTTTACCTTTATAGGACAAGTAGTAAAGTATGCTGGAAATGTAAAGAGAAAGATGGACAATTTTATCATATGTGGTGGACATGCGAGACAGTAAAAAGATTTTGGGGAAATTTATATAATGAGTTGAAAAAGATATTTATGTATACTTTCACCAAACAACCCGAAGCGTTCTTATTAGGACTAATGGGCGATGAGATTGCTAAGGGGGATCAGAGACTATTTATGTATGCCACAACCGCGGCGAGAACTTTATTAGCCCCAAAGTGGGAAACGCAGGATGTACCGACAATTGAGGAGTGGCAGACAAAAATTATGGACTATGCTGAACTGGCAAAGTTGACCTGTGGGATCCGAAACCAGGGAGAGACAAAGTTCCAGAGAGAATGGAGTAAATTCATTGACTATATGGAGAAAAACTGTACAAGTTTAAAGACACTTGCAGGACTGAAATAAATCCTACGAAATTGGACTGAGTTTGCAAAAAAAACCCTGCGAGATAAGAGTGAAATAATAAAGCCGCATGAAGGGAGGGAGGGAAGTTGCAGCTCGGCAGAGCGAAATATTAGATGAGTGTATGTGTGTTTTATGTTTTGTTTAATTTGAAAATTGAATAAAAATTACTTCAAAAAAAGGAAGGGACCCATAGGGTCATCTAGTCCTGCCCCTAAACACGCTGAGCCTCAGCTTCCTGCCCTTCTCCCTTTCCCCTCCTGCAGGCTTCCCGGCTCCACACCTGCGACGACGCCAGCACCTCTCCCGCCACCTGCTCCTGCCTCTTCTGTGAGCAGCAGAGGCCCCGTGCCACGCTGGTCTCCAGCAAGAAAAAGCCGGACCCCTCCGCCGAGGAGGTGGCTGTGCAGCTGCAAGCGGAGAACCGGATCCCCCGGATCGTGGAGGCTTTCGAGCGGCGCTCGCTGCGGGAGGCCAAGATCGTGGAGAGGGAGAAGGCGTACCAGTCGGCCCGGCAGAGAGAGCTGGAGAAGCGGGCAAGGGTGGGCAAGGCGCGTGGGAACGCCAGGCGAGGCCACCAGGCAAGCGGCTCCAAGGCAAGGAGGCCCCATGCCAAGGAAGAGGAGCAGGCGCCGCGTGAGGAGCCAAGGCCCCGGGCAGTGCCAGACGGGCCCCCAAAGCGCCTCCAGGCGAGGGAGCGAACGGCCAAGCCCAGTTTCATGGACAGACTGCGAGGGCACTACTAAATCCCTGGATGGGGCTGGATGGAAGGAAAGCCTGCGGCGACGTGGCCTAGGGAACCACGCCGTGGACGAGGCTCCGAAAGGCGGTGGCTCCGACGCCAGCAGGGGCTGTTCCTCTGCAAAGGCAGGACAGAAGCGGGCTGCGGAACCAGGAAGCGGGCATGCCCTGGCGCTGGTCTGCAGCGGCTGCCCTTGGGAAGGGCGTGCTAAACGGAGGGAGCATGGTGCTTCTCCCCCTCGCCAGCCCAGGGGTCTCTGCCGTGGGTCTGGTGCGGCAAAAGTTGCCATGCCAAAGGGATCTCTGAGAAGACCGGGCGGCGATGGGGCAAGGGGTTGCAGGTGGCGCTCTGGGCCTGCTCTGGGCACAGCTACAATGGGGGGTGGGGGGCAGGGAGGGCAACAAGGTGAAGCAGTATCCCGGGCCAGTAGGGCCCTGCAAGTTAGGTTTCCCCAGTGGCTCCCGAGCCCCATGCGAAAGGATGCTTGCTTGCACACAACACGGGATATTTGACACTGGGTGGGAGCAGGTCAAATGGCCTGTTCCATGGAAGCCATGGGGGGGGGGAACGGGGCGCGTGTGATGCAATCCAAGCTGAATAAACCATGGCTGTGATGCAGCTGTTTAGGACGACGAGATAATGCTTCCTGGTCCCTTGCTTGGTTTACAAAGGGTAGGAAGGAAGATGTATGGGGAGGGTGTTAGGGGGAAGTGAGGGGCCAGGTGGGGCTCATCCACCTGGGAGGGGAGTAGGGTTGCCAGACTCAATAGAGGACAGGACCTCTGTGCCTTTAATTGCCCTGCTCTTTTTTGAGTCTGGAAACCTTAAAGAGAAACCAGCAGACCCTTTGCTTGGAAATGAAACAAAGGGTCTGCTGGTTTCTCTTTAAGGTTTCCAGACTCAAAAGAGAGCAGGGCAATTAAAGGCACAGAAGTCCTGTCCTCTATTGAGTCTGGGCAACCCTAGAGGGGAGTCCATCTAGGAGAAGGAAATCTCTGACATAATAATAATAATAATAATAATAATAATAATAATAATAATAATAATTTATACCTCGCCCATCTGGCTGGGTTTCCCCAGCGACTCTGAGCAGCTTCCAACAAAATATTACAAATACAGTAAGGCATCAAACATTAAAAACTTCCCTAAACAGGGCTGCCTTCAGGTGTCTTCTAAAAGTCAGGTAGTTGCTTATTTCTCCGACATCTGATGGGAGGGTGTTCCACAGGGAGGGTGCCACCACCAAGAAGGCCCTGTAACCTCACTTCTCGCAGGGAGGAAACCGCCAGAAGGCCCTTGGCGCTGGACCTCAGTGTCTGGGCAGAACGATGGGGGTGGAGATGTTCCTATCCCACGCTAAGCTCCCTATGTGGGATATCTTGGGGGATATCTTGGGGAAAAGAAAAGGCTAAGGAGTGAACCCTACACAAATCTGGAATGGAGTCCCTAAGACGGTTTGGTGGGACCTTGTACGCCTCCTTCTGGCAGCCCAGGTGGTGCCAAACGTCTCGTTCTGCTTCCCTTTCGGCCACATCATCAAGGTCGAGAGAGGGGTTTGTCATCTGGGCAGCCCAGGACCTCCATGCACACTGCCCAGGCTTGCACCCCGGGAAAGTCACTTGAGTGCTGCTAACATAGTATTTTAGCTTCATCCCTGGAGGCGCACTCCATTGCCTCTTTAGACAGACAGGTGTCAATAATAAAAACAGATCTGGAAGAGTTTGGGATTGTGTTGCGCCTGGTGCAAAAGGTTCTGGGTGTGCAGGAGAAATGGTGGGACTTCTGCCAGCCTGGGGCCTTCCTCTAAGTGCTCCCCTCAACTCTGCCAGCCATGACATATCCAGGTCAGGCTGAGAATGCCCCCTGCCCAAAACCCTGGCAAGCCCCTGCCAGTCAAGTCTGCACAATCCTGACCTTCGTATAAGGCTTCTTCCTTCCTGGTCCTGGACCAGAGGTCCGACAAAGAACAACCGGTGAGGGAAGGGGAGGAAAATAGGATGAAATTCAGACTGCCAAGAAGATGCTTCACCCATGACAGATGGACAAATATAGGATGGGGGACACCTGGCTTGCCAGCAGGACATGTGGAAAGCATCTAGGGCAGGCACCCCCAAACTGCAGCCCTCCAGATGTTTTGACCTACAACTCCCATGATCCCTAGCTGACAGGACCAGTGGTCAGGGATGATGGGAATTGTAGTCCAAAACATCTGGAGGGCCGAAGTTTGGAGATACCCAATCTTGGGTGTCTTACCGTAGTAGACCACAAGCTTAGCACGAGTCAACAGTGTGATGCAGCAGCAAAAAAAGCTAATGCTATTCTAGGCTGCCTCTACAGAAATCTAGTAGTGTCCAGATCAAGAGAAGCAATAGTCCAGCTCTCTTCTGCCTTGGTCAGAGCACACTTGAAATACTGTGTCCAAATCTGAGCAACACAATTTAAGAAGGATGTTGACAAGCTGGAAGGTTCGCATTGGATGTTGGGTTTTCTTAATATTGAGGTGGTCAATGGTGTGTGTTTGTAGCCTTGATCTGAATGGCAGCACACCTGCGAGCTCTTGGCAATTCAACTCACCTGTGGTCTCTTGACAATTTAAATAATTAGAGGGGGAGTTTAACTGCTGCACCAAATGCAGTAATGTGGTAGGGTAATAGATTATTTGAAAACTGTCTTAAAGTTGACCGAGTGTTTTGTATAGTGCTCGTGTGGACTCACGAGGGGTGGTGAGTTGTTTGATTATTATATATTCAAAAATAGAAATAAGCAAAAGATATTGTGGGCAGCAGCCTTTTATTTTAACGCCCCAGTCGCTGCATACACTCAGTTGGCAAGGGTCTGGGTATGTTTAGCCTGGAAAAGAGGAGACAAGTTACCAGAAAAGAGATTCTGACTAAACATTAGGAAGAAGATTCCACCTAAACATTAGGAAGAACTTCCTGACAGTAAGAGCTGTTCGGCAGTGGAATTTGCTACCAAGGAGTGTGGTGGAGTCTCCTTCCTTGGAGGTCTTTAAGCAGAGGCTTGACAGGCATATGTCAAGAATGCTTTGATGGTGTTTCCTGCTTGGCAGGGGGTTGGACTGGATGGCCCTTGTGGTCTCTTCCAACTCTACGATTCTATGATTCTAAGAACTTTCTGACAGCAAGAGCTGTTGGACAGGGGAACGGACTCCCTCGGGAGGTTGTAGACTCTCCTTCCTTGGAGGTTTTTAAGCAGAGGTTGGAGGGCCCTCTGTCATGCATGATTTACTTGAGATTCCTGCATTGCAGGGGGCTGGACTGGATGACCCTCGGGGTCCCTTCCACCTCTAAAGTTCTATGATTCTGACCTCTGGCCTCCTTCCTTCCTCTGCTTCCATGCCCAGAAGTGCCTGGTCCACCTGAGGAACAGACTGGCCAGGCTGACTGGAGCTGGAGAGTGTCTGTGTGACCAACAGACAGAGAGGCAGCCTGCCCAGTCTGCCTGGAGGCTGTGCCACCCTCCCCCCCCTGGTGCTTTTCAGTGGTATTCAGTGCAGCTACTCAAGCAGAGGATGGGATTCCCTCTGGGGCCAGACAAGTGTTTGAAGCTCTCTCTGCATGTGGATTGAGATGAGGAATCCCTTGGCTTCACAAATGGACAGAGCAAAGCGACTTTTCCCCTAAGGAAAGAAAGCAAGAGGCTGATAACTCCCTGAAAGAAGAACCCATTCTTGGGGTGCTTGAGCAAAAATCTCCAGTCTTTTGCATCTCCCGACACAAAATTTAAATTGGGAGGGGGGAGCAGACTAGTCTGGGTTTCTTTCTCCCTCCAGAAAAAAAAGAAACAGTGCTTGCTTTGCTTCTCATAACAGGAGGGGCCATACAGATCTAACTCAATATATTTCATAGAATTGCAGAGTTGGAAGGGGCCATGAGGATCATCTAGTCCAACCCCCTGCAAGGCAGGAATCTTCCACCCATTTATTCCCTCTAAGGTGCTCAAGGTGCCTTACCTAATTCTCCCCCTCATTTAATCCCCACAACAACCCTGTGAGGTAAGTTAGGCTGAGAGGCAGTGACTGGATCACCCAGTGAGCTTCAGGGTGGAGGGGGGATTCGAACCCGGGTCTCCCGCGACATAGTTTGGCACTCTAACTGCTACAGCACACTGGCTCTCTGTGTCAACTCCCAGCAACCACGATGGCCAATGATCAGGGATGAAAACGGGAGCAGTTGGAAGGAGCCATGAGGATCATCTAGTCCAACCCCCTGCAAGGCAGGAATCTTCCACCCATTTATATCCCACCTTTCCCTCTAAGGTGCTCAAGGTGCCTTACCTAATTCTCCCCCTCCTCATTTAATCCCAACAACAACCCTGTGAGGTAAGTTAGGCTGAGAGGCAGTGACTGGATCACCCAGTGAGCTTCAGGGTGGAGGGGGGATTCGAACCCAGGTCTCCCGTGACATAGTCCGGCACTCTAACTGCTACAGCACACTGGCTCTCTGTGTCAACTCCCAGCAACCACCATGGCCGATGATCAGGGATGAAAATGGGAGCAGTGCAATCCTATGTGGGTCTCCTCAGAAGTAAATCCCTTTGAACTCAGTAGGGCTTCCTTCCAGGACTGCATCCTGATGTTTAGTTGGAATCTCCTTTCTTCTGATTTGAAGCCATTGGTTCGAGTCCTACCCTCCAGAGTAGGAGAAAACAAGCCGGCTCCATCTTCCGTGTGACAGCCCTTGAGATATCTGAAGGTGACTCCCATATCTCCACTTAGTCTCCTCTTTTCCAGGCAAAACATATCCAGCTCCTTCAAGCGCTCTTAGCAAGGCTTAGTTTCCAGACCCCTGAACGTCTTGGTTTCCCTCCTCTGCATACATTTCAGCTTGTCAATATACTGTATCCCTCTTAAATTGTGATGCCCAGAGCTGGACACAGTCTTCCAGGTGTGATCTGACCAAGGCAGAATAGAGTGTGGGACTATGAATTTCCTTGATCTGGACACTAGATTTCTGTTGATGCAGAATAGCATTAGTGTGGTGGGGGTTTTGGGGGGGGGGGGTTGGCTGCTGCTGCTGCTGCATCACACTGTTGACTCATGTTCAGCTTGTGTACTACTAAGGCCCCATGATCCTTTTCACATGTTCTGCTAGTAAGGCGGATGTCCCCCATCTTATATTTGTGTATTTGTAAGTGCAGAACTTGACATTTGTCCCTATTGAAATTCATTTTTGTTAGTCTGGGCCCAGTTCTCCAGTCTTCCAGGGAATTTGCTACCAAGGAGTGTGGTGGAGTCTCCTTCTTTGGAGGTCTTTAAGCAGAGGCTTGACAGGCATATGTCAAGAATGCTTTGATGGTGTTTCCTGCTTGGCAGGGGGTTGGACTGGATGGCCCTTGTGGTCCCTTCCAACTCTATGATTCTATCTTGAATCCTGATTCCGTCTTTTGCAGCATTAGCTACCCTCCCACTTTGATGACCCTTGGGGCCCCTTCCCCCCCCACACAAATCTGTGATCCATTGATCAAGAACCACCCTGTCGGGGAAAGGATAGGTTGCCGCCATGAATTAAAACTCCAGTTGGTGGATTCCTGTTTAGCCTGGGGACCTGGTTCTGCTTCAGATGTTTGGCATGCCGCTCAGGCAAGCCAAGTTGCGAATGGCAGTGCCACTAGGCAACACTACCAAGAGGTGCAAATTCTCCATCTCCCATGCCTGCAGTAGGCACCTCATGGGGCTAACCTGGCTCTCTGCTCAGAGATTAACAGCCAGGTGTTAATGGTTTGCCAACTGGCCCCTCCCCCCCTGCCCCTCTGCCCCTCCCCTCACAAACTCCTGCCCCGCAGGATCCCCATCTCCAGGCTGAGATTCCATCATCAGCATGATAAAGACATGAATGGGCTCCAAATCTTCTTCCTTCTTCAGGGCAGCAAGCTGTTTATCCTGGGAGCTGCTGGTCAGTTGACCAGCCCTTCAGGCTTCCCCAGGCCGCAGCAGCAGCAGCAATGTCTGCTATGTCCACTCCACACCAAAATCCTGAGAATGGCAGCCTGGAAAAAAGGGGACCGGCTTCCTGCCAGGACCCCACCCTGGGCAGGGAAGCGCTGGGGGCTGCCCAGGAGCCTGGGGGCAGGCAGGGCGAGGGTCCAGCCAAGGAGGCGGGCAGAAAGGTGAAGAGGAAGAAGAAGAACTACCACCGGCACCCCAAGCCCCCCTACACCTATTTGGCAATGATTGCTCTGGCCATCCAGACCTCTCCAAACCGGAAGCTCAAATTGTCCCAGGTAAGGTAAAAAGGGGGGGGCTCAAGGGGCTGCCAGCTGCCTAAAGTGGGGGGGGGCATGCCTACAAAAGGAAAAAGCTGTTGATGTGGTTGATGATGATGATGATGATTTTTATTGCTTGTACCCAGCTCACCTGACTGGGTTGCCCCAGCCACTCTGGGCAGCTTCCAACAGAATTTACAGGATACTTCCAACTGTAAAAGCTGCCTTCAGATGTCCAGAGAAGGTCCTAAAATTGGTTCTCTCTTTGAGGCGACATGATAGAAGCGCAAAATTGCGCATGACGTGGGGGAAGAGGCTCAAGGAAAGTTGTTCTCCTTGTCTCATAACTTTAGCAGCATCCCAGGAAGCTGAATGCTGGGAGATTCAGGACAGGTCAAGGCAAGTCCTTCTTCAGGCAGCACAGAGTTAAACTGCGGGAGACAGAGATGACCATCAAGTCGGCTGGCTTTTAAAGAGGATTGGATAAATTCATGGAGGAAGAGAGGGCTACTAGACAGGATGGCTGGGCTCTGCCACCACAGCTGGAGGCAGTTACTGGAAGTTTCAGGGGAGAGAGGGCTCTTGTGCTCAGATCCTGCTTGTTGATTTCCCACAATGGTCATCAGGTTGGCTGCTGTGAGAACAGGATGCTGGAATAGGTGGGCTTTGGGCCTGATCCAGCAGGCTCTCCTTGTATTCTTCTGGGGTGGAGCCTCCCAATCCAACTGGAGTTTAATTCATCCCTCAAAGGCTGCAGAACAGGCGCCTTAACACAGTCATGGGGAATTACAGTTGCCACTATGATCATTCAGGATGGCGGGATTTCTTTGAAATTCTGACATGCCCTGGACCACTAGACTGGCTCCCTTGCCTTGCAGCCACCACTGCTTTCCTGGGTCTCTTGCAGGACAGTAAAAGCAAGGCATTGTATGTGTTACGGGAGTGCCTGACCCTCTTTCCAGGGCTTCTCATTCTGGTCCAAGTAATCAGGATTGCTCTCTATTTACCCATCAGAGATTGGTTTTACCCCATAGGCACCCATTCAACCACTTCAATCCAAAATCGCACCCTTTCCACATTTGTGGAAATTCAATTTTTTTAGCGTGGTGGCCCCGTACTTTGGAACTCCCTGCCTATTGATATCGGGCAGGGGGTTTCACTGTCAGCGCCTGATGGGAACATTTTTGTTTAGAGTTGTAGAGTTGGAAGAGATTTAATCCCATTTTTAATCTATTGTTTTAACTTTTCAGAAGTCTAAAATGGTTGTCAAATTTCCTTACTGGTGCTTTGAGGGGTTTTTTGTTTTTTGTTTTCTTCAATCAAGCGGTGTTTACCTTTTAGGAAATAAAATAAATATTCTAGAAGATCATCCTGGGGTCACACTAGGGCTAGGATTTCAAAGACCTGGGCTTCCCAGGTCCCCTCTTATCTGCCTAAGGACTGCTCCTTCCCAAACCAGTTAGCGAAATGCCTTGCTTCCAAGCCTTTATTATCTCTGAAATTGAGGGAATATTTGCTTCCAGATACCCATTTCTCCCCCCAGCTGTGCTAAGCTGCTTCAGCAAGATAAAAAAGCCCTCTGGGATATCTTAAGAATCTCCTCTCTCTCCCCCCCCTTCCAACACCTCTGCACTGAGAAGCCATCCTCACCCAACCCCCTTGATAGTATTTTTTTGGGGGGGAGATGTTTGGTTTTTGCACAATTCAGGGTGGAGGGAACTAAAAAGGGAGTAAAATAATTCAGGTTTTAATAATATAAAAATATTATTTATACATCACCATCCAAGGATCACAGGGTGGTTTACAATATAAAAACAGAAAAATACATAACATGGTAACAAATAAGAACAATACCCCCTCCCCCAGTTTAAAAGACCATAGTATAATTAGCCAGGGTAGTTTTTATCCATTCATGATAATTCTAATTTGGATTATATGGAGAACCTGGGGTAGAAAAAAAGTGTTATATCTATTATTGGTCATCCTCAGGCTAGACCCATTGGAATTAATGAGACTGAGTGATTTAGCTCCATTAATTTGAGTGGGTCCACTCTTGAGAAGAATTTCTCCCTCTCCCAGAAGCCTACAATTTGTGGTTCTTCCTGCAGTAGATTTTGGACGAAGCGGTGTACTTTTCCCACTCAGTGCAGGATTAATTTATGGAACTCCCTGCCACTAGATGTTGACGATGCTGGCTGAGAGTCTTTTGAAGGCGATGAGGGTGGGGGGTTATGCCTCTGAATTACAGCCACACAGACAGGTGTATTTCTGGGGAAAGACTAGTTTGGAGGAGCAAAGGCCATCCCTGGGGGAGCAAGGGGTTCATACAATCGACACGGGACCATAATACATTGTGAATGAAGAACAGAGCAGCATACAAAGTGAAGGGTGAAATTTAGAAATTGGAAAGGCAGTGGTGGTGCAATGGTTAGAGTGCTGGGCTAGGAAGTGGGATACCAGGGTCAGTGACGGAGCTTCAAGCTCGGGGGGGGGGGCAGAGAGCAGGCGGGGCCTGGCACGTTGCCCGCAGGAGCGTGGTGCGTGTCCCGGGGGCGTGGCACAATGGCACCCCACCGGGATCGTGCCGCTGGGGGTGATGTGCTCCCCCCGCACCCCTGTTCCTCTGCCAGTGACCAGGGTTCAAATCCCCTTCACTTGGCCATGAAGCTCACTTGAATGTGGCCTCAAAGGCCAGTTACTGCTTCTCAGCCGAGCCTACCTCACAGGGCTGTTGTGGGGATTAAAGGAGGAGGGAGAGAACCACGTGGCCACCTTGAGGCCCTTAGAGGAAAGGTGGGCTCAAACACAAGAAATAAATATGTTGGAGAGGCACTCTGCACATCCTCAGAGGCCCTCAACCCAAGGGGTCGGGATTGGCCATTGCTTTTTTCTTCTTCAATATATATTTATTGGTTTTATAAACATTAAAGAAACATACAACAAACACAGGACAAAATGCAAAATGCAAAATACAAGATACAAAAAAAAACCCAATACATAATACAAAAATACATTAAAAAAGAAATACAAAATACAAAAACAATAATCTTATTCTAACTTTGATTCTAAACTTGTTGGGAAACAATCGGTTGAAAATGGAAAACATCTATGTGACTGTAAGGGAAAGATTTGGATTATTATGAACTCGGAGAGACGATTTGAACTTTAGAAAAAAGACGGCAGTGGACGGTTGCGAGGAATCCCCAATTTCTTGAAGCATGGGAACCCAAAAAAAATTTTTTTAGATAATTTGGCATAACATTCGGTTTGATTGATATATATGTGTATAATTTGAAATAATGAATGTGATATAATTGGTTTTAATTGGAAAATTAATAAAAATATATTTTAAAAAAAAAAGATTCTAAACTTGTTGACTTCTTTCTCTCTCAACTGCGTTTCAAAATATAACATCCTTAGTACTTTCCACATCTTATTCCATCCATTTTTAAAATTATCTAAACATCTCATAACTCTCATTAACCTGTCTAACATATACATATTATATCTCTTATTATATCTTAAAATTCTATTTTTCTATAACACTTTTATCTAAATATCACTATTATCTCAACCTTTATCTAAATCTTAATATACAATACGACCTTAACCAAATCTCTTCTGCAGCCTCCTTACACTTCCAAATCTTATATTCAACATTAATAATCTTTCAGTTGTTTCCTAAATAAACTTTAAATTTCTTCCAATCTTCCTCCACTGACTCTTCCCCCTGTTCAATGAGTCTTCCGGTCAGCTCAGCCAATTCCATAAATTCTATCAGCTTCAACTGCCAGTCGTCCACGGTAGGCAAATCTTCACTTTTCCAGTTTCTTGCTAATAAAATTCTCACTGTTGTTGTGGCATACAGAAAAAACGTAATATCTTTCTTTGGTAATTCTTCTCTAATTATCCCAAGTAAAAAAGCTTCTGGTTTCTTAACATAAGTGTTTTTCAACACTTTCTTCATTTCATTATAAATCTTTTCCCAAAAGCTCTTTACTTGGGGGCATGTCCACCACATATGGTAAAAGGTTCCTTTCACATTCTTACATTTCCAACATTTATTGTCCTTTTTATGATAAATCTTAGCTAGTTTTACCGGTGTAAGATACCACCTATACATCATCTTCATCATATTTTCTTTTAAAACATTACATGCGGTAAACTTCGTATTCTTCTTCCATAACCTTTCCCAATCTTCCACCATTATATTGTGCCCTACATCTTTTGCCCAATTGATCATTACAGATTTTGTCTGTTCATCCTTAGTATGCCACTCCAACAATAAATTTTACGTCTTGGGCTTGCCCATTGCTATTGGGAGTCAAGGACTCCGTCTTGGCAACTCTTTGTGGAAGGTCCCTCTGGAAATTTCTTCTGGCTCTTGCTTCTAGCCTTCAGAGTTAGGAGAACTGGGGGCGGGGGGGGGGGTTCATTGAGGGGGGGAAGCTTAGGGCCTGGATGGCAGAAGGATCAAGGTACAGTAATCCTTGCCACTGACCCAAGAAGCGTGTTATCTCCCCAGGCATCTGTGATCTGACCAGACTCATTCATTCCTCCTACCGTATGTAGTGTAAATATCTTCCCCACCCCATCCATGGGTCAGAGATCAGTCAAACCAGATGAGGATTAGCACCAGCAGGGTGCAAATTGCTTTGGTGGAGGGGAGAGGAATGTTGCACCCCACAGGAGTGGGGGGGGGGGGTTGGAATAATGCAGCATCACAGGAACTTCCCTCTCCAACCCCTCTCAATTGCCAGGGAGCCACTCCCCAGGCAGGAGAGGGGCATCAAAATATGGCCAATCTGGCTCAGGCTGCACACTTACCAGAGAGTAAGTCCCGCTCAATTTAGTGCAGACATCACAAGGGTAAAATCCAAACTTCAGGAGGAAAGAAACTTTATCGATTCAGTGGCACCTTGGTTCTCAAACGCCTTGGTTCCCACATGCCGAAAACCCAGAAGTGTGAGGGATTATGAGGAACGGCTTAGGGAGCTGGGTATGTTTAGCCTGGAGAAGAGAAGGTTAAGGGGTGATATGATAGCCATGTTCAAATATATAAAAGGATGTCATATAGAGGAGGGTGAAAGGTTGTTTTCTGCTGCTCCAGAGAAGCGGACACGGAGCAATGGATTCAAACTACCAGTACAAGAAAGAAGATTCCACCTAAACATTAGGAAGAACTTCCTGACAGTAAGAGCTGTTCGGCAGTGGAATTTGCTGCCAAGGAGTGTGGTGGAGTCTCCTTCTTTGGAGGTCTTTAAGCAGAGGCTTGACGGCCATCTGTCAGGAATGCTTTGATGGTGTTTCCTGCTTGGCAGGGGGTTGGACTGGATGGCCCTTGTGGTCTCTTCCAACTCTATGATTCTATGAATGTTTTTTTCGGAAGCTGAATGTCCAATACGGTTGTTGGCTATTGTTTCCAGGGCACCTGCACCAATCAGAAGCTGCGCCTTAGTTTTCGAACATTTCAAAAGTCAAAAGGACTTCTGGAAAGGTTTAGGTTTGGCGATTTTGTTTTTGCTATTTTGCGTTTTTGTTTTTGAGGCTTTTTTGGTTAATTTGTTTTTCTGACTGTGTGGATTATCATTTTTATCATCTACAATTCTGTCTTGTTTATTTTATAGCGCAGTACATTGATTTTTGCTTTCATTTTATGGACCAGTGGTCTTGTTAGAAAGTGAAATTCATGTTAAATGGCTGTTTTAGGGGTTGTTTTTAAAAGTCTGGAACGGATGAATCCGTTTTGCATTACTTTCTATGGGAAAGCGCGCCTGGGTTTTGGAACACTTTGGTTTTGGAACGGACCTCCGGATCGGATCAAGTTTGAGAACCAAGGGACCACTGTAAATAGAATCATAGAGTTGGAAAGGAGCCTGAGATCAGCGTCTTCAAGACACTGGAGGATGTACTGTGCATTCCAAACTCTTTCCATTTCATTTTATTTTTTGGAAAAAGAAAAAAGACCCCAAAACCCACATATTTTTTATACCAAGCTCAGAAATCCTGCAAGGTTTTCCATTTGGGGGCAACTGAGGTTCTGGCAGCCACAAACATCCATGCCAAGCATTCCTGAGAGCTGAAACCTTTCAGCTGATCACCCCCGAGGATGAAGTTGGAATGGGGTGAATAAGGTTTGGGTCACTTCATGTCCAGAATTTGAATCCCTGTGCGCAGTCCCACCATAGCTGGAAAAGAGTGCCTCTTTTTCCGCAGCCCCTCCAACACTTTGAGAAGACTGTGTGGTCAGGTGGGCTATTGGCAGTGTTTTGCGGTGCCATGGAATAATAATATTAATATTAATATTATTAATAATAATAATAATAATAATAATAATTTATTATTTATACCCCGCCCATCTGGCTGGGTTTCCCCAGCCACTCTGGGCGGCTTCCAACAGAAAAATAAAACACAGTGATCTATTAAACATTAAAAGCCTCCCTAAACAGGGCTGCCTTCAGATGTCTTCTAAAAGTCTGGTAGGTGTTTTCCTCTTTGACATCTGTTGGGAGGGCGTTCCACAGGGCAGGCGCCACCACCGAGAAGGCCCTCTGCCTAGTTCCCTGCAACTTGGCTTCTCGCAATGAGGGAACCGCCAGAAGGCCCTCGGCGCTGGACCTCAGTGTCCGGGCAGAGCGATGGAGGTGGAGACGCTCCTTCAGGTATACTGGACTGAGGCCGTTTAGGGCTTTCAAGGTCAACACCAACACTTTGAACTGTGCTCGGAAACGTACTGGGAGCCAATGTAGAGCTTTCAAGACCGGTGTTATGTGGTCTCGGCGGCCGCTCCCAGTCACCACTCTAGCTGCCGCATTCTGGATTAATTGTAGTTTCCGGGTCACCTTCAAAGGTAGCCCCATGTAGAGCGCATTGCAGTAGTCCACACACTCACATAAGCTTTTCAAACTTAAAACGCATCACAGTGTCCAGTCTTTCCTCCAAAGAGCTTGGCGGTGACATACAGGATACAGGTGTGTCCCCCGGCCTCCCTCTCGTATCCCCACAACATTTGGAAATCCGAGTTGTTCCATCTTAGCGTGTTACTCGGTGGAGCAGAAGGAGCAGAAAGAGGATATAGCGATTAATGATAAGTTAACATGTGCCATTAAGGCAGGCATGTCCAAAGTCCATTTCGGGGGTTTAATCTGCCCACCCCCCAGTTGGTTTAATCCAGCCCCTGTGGCAGTTTTTTTTATTCCCTGGGGGGAAATCGCAAAAAAAAAGCTCAACAACTTAAATCCTAAAGAAAGCTCCACAACTTCGGCCCTTGCGCATGTTCACTTCATCAAATCTGGCCCTCTTTGAAAAAAGTTTGGGCACCCCTGAGAAATGATTTTGAGGAGATATGGAGGGTGTTTGTACTGTTAAAACAGAAAGGGGTCAAACCATGGCAAGAGGTGTTGAGATTCTGGGAGGCTGGAGAGTTACAACGGAATGGTCTCGGTGGTGGGGTGCACATTTTTATTCTTATTTATTTATGATTATTACTTTGTCAAAATAAAATATTTTTTTTAAAAAAAGGAGCCGAAAGCTAGCTCTGGGCTGCATTTGAATTTTGCCAGCTTTTGCTACCTGGGAAAAAGAGCAGTTATGCTGGAGGAGTGCAGTTGTCAAAAAGGTCAGACAGGCTCTTGGTGCCGGATTTACGTAAAAGCTAAACAAGCAGTAGCTTAGGGCCCCACTCTTTTGGCCCCCCCCCCAAAAAAAAAATAAAGGAAAAAACAACCTGGATGTATTGTATTTCAGTTCAACGATTGCTTTGATAAAATACATATTTTGTTATGTGCAAATGGCTTGAGATACCTATGAGGTCCATAAATTACCATATAGCATCTATTCAACACAACATAAAAACAGTGACAATTTGTTTTTGGCAAAGGACAGCTGTACATACCGGTAGAAAGGGCCCCATTACCTTCAGTAGCTTAGGGCCTCGTGAAACCTCAATCCGGCCCTGATGGCTAGGCAGAACTGCGGCCCTCAAGATTATTATGGGATGGGCAAGGTTACCTAAATGGGTTTTTAAACATTGGAAGGCAACATTGGATCTCAACCTGGGAGAAAGGCAAGATACAGTTTCCATTTCCTGTTCCAGGCATTCCTCTACTGCTATCCCAGAAAAGAAATGAAGAGACTCATAGAATTGTCGGGTTGGAAGGGACCCCCCAACGGTCATCTAGCCCAGCCCCCTGTGTTGCCGGAAACGTTTAATTACTAGAAGCTTCTGTTTCTGGCAGTGAGAGGCAGATACAGCTGCTTTATAGCGATGCTCGAAACAGGGCGGTGGTGCTGGGCTCCCTAATTTGGCGGGTTACAGTTCATGGCCATGCAGACCTGGGGTCTCAGTCGGGAAAGTTCCCTTTTTGTTAAGGGCACTTCCTTTTCTGCCCCTCTCTATGCAGAAAAGCGCACCAAACTGAGAACTCTTCCCTGCAAGCCTGCAAGGGGGGGGGGGCACCAGTAAGGCAGTCTTCTCTCTTGACATTTTGGGACCATCCAGGTTTTCTCACAGAGGAGGAGCCAGGTCAATGTCTCGCCTGGCTCAAGGTGGTCTCAAAAGCTCCAGGAGAAGGGGCTGCCCCTCCCCCCTCCCTCCCCCCCCCACTTTAAGAGAAGCCTCCTTTGGACAGCTGGAAGGGAGGCTAAGAAGTATAATAATTATTATTAATAATAATTTTTTATTTGTACCCCGCCCATCTGGCTGGGTTTCCCCAGCCACTCTGGGCGGCTTCCAACAGAAAAATAAAACACAGTGATCTATTAAACATTAAAAGCCTCCCTAAACAGGGCTGCCTTCAGATGTCTTCTAAAAGTCTGGTAGGTGTTTTCCTCTTTGACATCTGTTGGGAGGGCGTTCCACAGGGCAGGCGCCACCACCGAGAAGGCCCTCTGCCTAGTTCCCTGCAACTTGGCTTCTCACAACTTCTCTTATTTACAACTTGATGAGAAATATGAATCATAGTAGAGGTGGGAAGGGGTCCAACCCCCTACAGTGCAAATCTGGTACAGGTATGAAGTTGATCGAGTGCTGAAGGGAACTTGGCGGTTTCTCAGCTTCAATTGGTGTTGGCTGGAGATACATAGAGAATTAGCCCACTGTTGCCATATCATCCCTGGGGAGTCTCTCACTTTACAGTTGCAGAGGCTGCCCAGAAGGGGGCACCCTGTTCCATCTCTGGTGGGAAATGCAATTAAACCAGAGGTTTTCAACCTTTTTGAGTCCATGGCTCCCTTGACCAACTACATTATTTCCCATGAACCAGAGCATGCCAGGCACTCCTGTCTTCCACTGCCTCCCGCAGTTTGGTCAAACTCATGTTGGTAGCTTTGAGAACACTGTCCAGCCACCTCGTCCTCTGTCGTCCCCTTCTCCTGGTGCCCTCCATCTTTCCCAACATCAGGGTCTTTTCCAGGGAGTCTTCTCTTCTCATGAGGTGGCCAAAGTATTGGGGCCTCAGCTTCACGATCTGTCCTTCCAGTGAGCACTCAGGGCTGATTTCCTTCAGAATGGATAGGTATGGAAGTGAGAGCTGGACCATCAAGAAGGCTGATCGCCGAAGAATGGATGCTTTTGAATTATGGTGCTGGAGGAGACTCTTGAGAGTCCCATGGACTGCAAGAAGATCAAACCTCTCCATTCTGAAGGAAATCAGCCCTGAGTGCTCACTGGAAGGACAGATCCTGAAGCTGAGGCTCCAAGACTTTGGCCACCTCATGAGAAGAGAAGAATCCTTGGAAAAGACCCTGATGTTGGGAAAGATGGAGGGCACAAGGAGAAGGGGACGACAAAGGACGAGATGGTTGGACAGTGTTCTCGAAGCTACGAACATGAGTTTGACCAAACTGTGGGAGGCAGTGCAAGACAGGAGTGCCCGGCGTGCTCTGGTCCATGGGGTCACGAAGAATCGGACACGACTAAACAACAACAACAGGTTATCATAGAATTGCAGAATCAGAAAGGATCGCGAGGATCATCTAGTCCAGGGGTCAGCAACTTTTTTCCAGCCCTGGGCCGGTCCACTGTCCCTCAGTCTATGTGGGGGGCTGGACTATATGGGGGGGGGATATGAATGAATTCCTATGCCCCACAAATAACCAAGATGCATTTTAAATACGTAAAAGCACACATTCTACTCATGTAAAAACACACTGGTTCCCGGACCCTCCAGTCTTCAGCACCTTGCCCTCAGGTGGGAGCTCACCTGTTCTATTCAAAAGGTTGCTTTGAGCAAAGCAAAGGCAGGAAATGCAAATCCTGGATTAACCTCCGAGCAGGATATGTCTATTTAACCAACATTAAAAGAGCTATCTATGGTGGGGCGGGGAGAATTCTCCAGGTCATCCCTTTTAGAAACCCTTTATCAGTTCATCATACTATTTCCTTATAACTTCTAGGTTGGTTCATATTGAAAGACTTATCTAGAGCACCAAATGCAATAAAGTACACTATAAGAATAACATAAATATGTAAACCAATATTATAAATATAATCATTGCAGCTCATTAATACTACTTTAATTTGAATGAATTATAGCAGTAAATATGTGATCTATAGTTTCTTCTTCATGAAGTTGATAAATAAGGTCGTATTGCTTTTTCTAGCCATCCCATAACTGAATGTGCTCTGTAACCTTTGACATTTCTGCAATATTCCAACCATGTTTTCCCTGTTAATGTCATTCTAACATTCCCCTTTGTGGCAATTGAAACTTCTGTAGCTGTTGAGAGCTTCATACTAGCTCATAAATATTTTTTTTCTCACTTCATCATTCAGATAACTTGCTAAAACCACGAGAGTGCAGTGGTTTTATAACCTAATATTGAATAGAATGCATACCGGTAGTTATAATGCATAGTTAACCATTTTTCCCCAAAACAAGTTAATTGAGAAATTAGAAATCTGCTGTATTTTGAGTATACCCCCAGCTGCATTCTAAATCGCCTGTCTGGAGTCAAATACCACATACTAAATATGTAACATTTAATAATATTAATGATTTCTTCTTATCTTTTGACAGATGGTTTTGAACCAGACATTTTGTGCAAATATAAAATGCGGTATCTGATCCAATATATACTTGGGCCAGCCATTTCCCCCCGCAGGAACCTCTTTATTTGGTTTATTCCCCACCTTTGCTCCAAGGAGCTCAAAGCAGCCTATCTTACCCTCTTCTCACAACAACCCTGCGAGGCAGGTAAGGCTTGGAGATGGTGGCTAGCCCAAGGTCACCTGGTCAGCTCCGTGGCAGAGCTCTGGTCAGTCCAGCAGGTGGCGCTGCCTCCCAGCTTCTGGCCTCCTCCCCTCTAGAAGGAGATTGCAGAATCCTAGAATCCAGAGCCGGCCTTTCTTAATCTGTTCTCCCCAAGAGTCAATGCATTGCCTGCGTTTCTAGGGGACACTGTCAGGGATCGGTGCCCGCTGACCCCCAAAGGGTCCTTTCACGTTTGCTTCCTGGTCTTTCAGATCATCCACGAGATCGGCACCCTCTTCCCCTTCTTCAAGGAAGGCTACCAGGGATGGAAGGACTCGATCCGCCACAATTTGTCCTCCAACGACTGCTTCTACCAGGTGAGGCGGGGGCTCAAGGGAGGGAGGGTTTGGGCCTGAAGGGGACCCTGCGCTTCAAGAGGGGCCAGCATCTGACAGCATAATCACATAGCATAAGCTAATTGTATATTATCATAGAATCATATAATGGTGGAGATAGAAGGGAGCCTGAGGGTCATCTAGTCCAACCCCCTGCAATGCGGGGATTTATCACCCACAACCCTGAGATTAAGAGTCTCATGCTCTACCAACGGAGCTTCCTTATATTGCTTTAATCCTATGGGGGTTTCACTACTTTTTAGCTGTTATTGCCTGGCTAGCTCACTTGATTAGAGCGTGGTGCTGATGATGCCAAGGTTGCAGGTTCGATTCCCCTTATGGGGCAGCTGCATCTTCTTGCCTTGCAGGGGGTTGGACTGAATGACCCTCAGGGTCCCTGGAAACTCTGGGTCTGGGAAATCTTGGTGTGGAGCTCTTTCTGCCACCCAGGGGTTAGGTGGAAGGTCCGTGGTCCTTTGAGATGCTCACATGCTCTTTTTTAAAAATATATATATATATACATTTATTTATTTGGTTTTTCAGATTAAAATCTTAGTCACATACCCAATATAAAACACAGAAACAAGATTCCAAAGAATCTCCTGGACTTCTTTCCTCCCCTTTGTGGGCCCTACTGTTACCATAATCGTTTCCTCCTGCATTTTTTATAATCATCCTGCTCAGCAGGGGGTTGGACTAGATGGCCCTTGTGGTCTCTTCCAACTCTATGATTCTATGATTCTACCTCTCCATTGTGTCCAAAATTCACTATTAAACCTCAAGTGTTTTTCCAACCCTACTAACGATTTTAACTGTTGCCAATGGTTTTTAAGACAAATTATAAATTCCCCCACATTCCTTATTAAAATTTCGGTCTTCCTGATTTCTGATTCTGCCGGTCATTTTAGCCATCTTGGCATGTCCCAGCCACTCGATCTGCCATTTGAAAGGCAGGCGCACGCACTCATCCATCCCTCCCCTCTCCCACAGGTGCTGAAGGACCCCTCCAACCCCAAGGCCAAAGGGAATTTCTGGAGCGTGGACCTGAACCGCATCCCCCCAGATGCCCTCAAACTGCAGAATACGCCCGTCTCCCGCCAGGAAGAGCGGGCATTCGTGGCCGACCTGGCCCCCTATATCTACCACAACTGGCCGCTCAACAGTGGACCCCAGGCCCCCCAGAACACCCCCGCCCCTGAGGACACGAGGGAATTCTTGGCCAGCGAAGGGGCCCCCCAGAACAGTCCCTTCAGCATCGACTCCCTGCTCAGCCACTTCCAGGATGTGGGCCTTAGCGGGAAGCCTAGGGCAGCCCCCGAGCTCCAGCACAGCCCCTCCGCCGCCCTAGACACTTGGGGTTCCGTCCCCATCTACCAGGTCTGCGCAGGGCCTCCGGTTCTGCCCTGGCGGCCCCCGAGCCACCTGCCGGCCCTCCGCTCCTTCTCCTCCTCCAGCAGCCTCTCCTCCCTGGGGTCCCTGTCCCCCGACGGAAGGCAGGCCAGGCGGCCGAGGCTCAAGAAGGGGCATGCGCCCCACAGCTTGGCCAAGCGCCCCCGGGTCCTCCAGGACCCCGAGAGCAGCAGCTCCGACTCTGAGGATGCCCCGCGGGCCGGCGGGCTGCACTTGGAACAGCTGCCCACCTCGTACACCAAGTGCGTGGCCCCCAATGTGGTGGCTCCCCCCAGCCACACGCCACCCTTCTCCGCCTTTGCCGCCGTCCCAGGCCTGCCGATTTACAACCCCCTGCCCTTCGCAAGCCCCCCGCAGTACTGGGAGCTGCTCCAAAGGCCCCCCGCGACCTTGGCCCATCCCTCGGGGCTCTCGCTCGACCTGGACCAAGCCATGCCTCCCAACAAGACCGTGTTTGACGCCTGGATGACCCAGCCGACGGACATCATGTTCCCAGTTGCAGGCGGGGCGGGGCCTCTACTGCGGAGCGTGGTGGTGGCCCCCTACCAGCCCTGCCAGCAGCCGAGAGAAGCACTGCTACCCCCAAACCACTTGCCTTTCTGAAAAGAAAGCTGGACTTTGAGAGATTAGCCGAGAAGCATCATCTCCAACACCCGGCATTCGAAACTGCAGATGTCCCAGAGCTCACCGGAGAAATCGAAACAGCCGCCGTTTGGGCCAGAAATCCCAGTCTCCGTCCATTAGGAGCCACCTTGCCCAGCTGTCTTTGGTTCGTCATAAAGTTTCAATTTTTTAAAAAATATATATATATTGTTGTAAACTGCTCTCTTAAAAAATGATATAGCAGGATATAAATATTTTTATAAATAAATACAAATTCACTCCGCAGCAAACTCTAGTGTTGTGGTGGAACTTTAGTGTTGTGGAGGGCTGGGGGAGGGATAATAAACTCAGGCTAAATCCTGCCAAGGCCTTAGCACAGGGGGCAGCCAACTTTTTTAGCAGGGAGCTGGTCCACCGTCCCTCAGACCTTGTGGGGGGCCGGACTATATTGGTGTGTGTGTGAACAAATTCCTATGCCCCACAAGTAACTCAGAGATGCATTTTAAATAAAAGGACACATTCTACTCATGTGAAAACACACTGATTTCCAGACAGTCAGTGGGCCAGATTTAGAATGTGATTGGGCCAGATCCGGCTCCCCGGGCCTTAGTTTGCCTACCGTGCCTTAGCATATTCTGTTTGGCAATCCCTCGTAGCCGAGTAAGATTGTCTTCCATAAACACGATTTTAGCAATGAGTTGTAAGTGACTGTGGAGGCCAATTCTGGATCCACAGATCCTTTCACAGTGGGGACATTGGTTTCCGGGTGGGAGTCGATCACAGTGTGCCTTCCTCTTAGCACGTTTCACCCTTGCGTCCTGAGTTCGAGTGTCTTCAAAGCCCATGACACCTTTGGTAAAGGCTGTTTTCCAATTGGAGCGCTCGCAGGCCAGTGTTTCCCAATTGTTGGTGTTTATACTACATTTTTAAAAAATTTGCCTTGAGAGAGTCTTTAAAACTCTTTTGTTGACCACCAGCATTACGCTTTCCATTTTTAAGTTTGAAATAGAGCAGTTGCTTTGGAAGACGATCATCAGGCATCCGCACAACATGACCAGTCCAACAAAGTTGATATTGAAGAATCGTTGCTATCGGTAGCCTTTGATGGCCTCATTCTCCTCCAGGAGTTTGTCTCACCCGCTCTCTGTTTTGTGTGTTCTATCGGAGGGAGAACGCAGCTATTACAAGGCCAGGAACCCTGAAAGCTATCTTAATATGCCGCTCAAAACAAAAATTTAAAAAATTCCTTTCAGTAGCACCTTAGAGACCAACTAAGTTTGTCATAGGTATGAGCTTTCATGTGCATGCACACTTCTCTAAGGTGCTACCGGAAGGATTTTTTTGTTTTGACTATGTCAGACCAACACGGCTACCTACCTGACCTGTAATGGAGGAGGGAGAAAGATTGTTTTCTGCTGCTCCAGAGAAGCGGACATGGAGCAATGGATTCAAACTACAAGAAAGAAGATTCCACCTAAACATTAGGAAGAACTTCCTGACAGTAAGAGCTGTTCGGCAGTGGAATTTGCTACCAAGGAGTGTGGTGGAGTCTCCTTCTTTGGAGGTCTTTAAGCAGAGGCTTGATGCCATCTGTCAGGAATGCTTTGATGGTGTTTCCTGCTTGGCAGGGGGTTGGACTGGATGACCTTTGTGGTCTCTTCCAACTCCATGATTCTATGATTCTATAATATGCCTCTGCATGTCAGCTCCTAGGAATTGCAGGAGGGGAGAAAGCCCTTCCACTCAGGTTTTGGTTGCGGACTTCCCAAGTGGAACAGTCTCCTTCCTTGGAGGTTTTTGGGTGCCTTAGCTGAGATTCCCTGGGGTCTCTTCCAATGCCATGAATCAATGGTTGACCACAGGGAGAAAAGGATGTTGATCCAGATTCTTAGGAGGGGGTTCTGCTGGGTGCTTGTCCTTAAGATCAGCCTCTCCACCTGAGGGTTGGGGAAGTGGTCAATGTGAGACTCAGGTTTTTTAAAGGGATCCCAGGAAAAGATGGGAGATTACTGACCATTAGCTTAACATCTGTTCCAGGTCAACCCATTGAAGCCCCTGTGAATTCTCTTTTAAAGCAGTCTAGGTTGTTGGTCATCACTGCATATACAAAGCTCCAGGAGAGCATCCGCCCGCAACAATTAAGAGTTCCTTATTTCTATAGCTGCTCACTATTGCTGTAGAGATGGGAAAGCTCTGGGCTGAGGGCCTCATTTGGTCCAGCTGAACAACTGATTGCATTATTAAGAGATCCTGAAGGAAGATTTTAATCTTGGAGAACAAATGGCTACTATCACTTCAGTGCCAATTCTTCCTTTAATCTTTTGCAAAAAGAAGGAATGTTTGGGTGGGAATTGCAAAAACCAAATTGGTTCATGGGCCCTCTCTCTCTTGTTGTTGTTTAGTCGTTTAGTCGTGTCCGACTCTTTGTGACTCTCTCTCTAGCTACTGGTTATTTCCATCATCTTTTACATGCCTTTTTAATAATAATAATAATAATAATAATTTTTTATTTGTACCCCGCCCATCTGGCTGAGTCTCCCCAGCCACTCTGGGCGGCTTCCAATCGAACATCAAAACAATACAGAAATAGCACAATTACAAAAGTCACAAACAGTACATAAACCACATCAAAAAATACACAACCGAATGGAAAACAATTTTAACCTTGTTATGGAGAATCTTTTTGTAAACCTATGTTCCCAAACCACTAGAGAGCTTTTTAAAAACACAACAACCAAGCGGTATATGAATTTTGTTAAATACATAAAATAAACAGGGAGGAATCCTGAATCTCCCTGGACACACACACCCCCCCATAAGGCTTCAGTTCCCCTACAACCTTTTCTCCATAGGAAAGTCATTCTATCCCCTTGATAATTTTGGTGGCCCTTTCCTAAACGTTTTCCAACTCTAGAACAACCTTTTTGCACGAGGGGACCAAAATGCACAGTATTCCAAAATGCAGCCACACCATAATTTGCAAAACAGCGTTGTGATATCAGCAATTTTATTTCTGATCCCTTTCCTGTGTTTCTTTTTTCGTGGCCAACACACCTTGGGGAAACATCTTCATGGAGCTATGACCCCCCCCCCCCCGGCCAGGTCTTGTTCCCAGTCTGTCACACTGCTAGTTCAGACCCCATGAGCACATACAATTAAGATGGTCCCTCGAGACAGAGGGATGTCAAGAAGAAACAAGCGAACATCAGAACCAGTCTCTCAAAAAAGGATCCTGCTCCTTGCCAGCATAAATGTGGTGCGTTTCAATCCATTTCCCCAGGGTTTTGCGCTTCTGTGGTCCTGTTCCTGTAAAGAACAACCTCCTTATCAGCAATAAACCTGCCCTTAAAGATCTGTAGGGAGGGGCCTGATTCTAGGCAGAGGCTGTTCCTCACTTATCAACTTAAATGAATGGCATCTTGATCTCTCCGATAGCTCAGATATCTGATAACTCAGCTCCTTAACAGAATTCTGCACTGGTAAACTCTGCCCTAGGCAGAGCCCAGATCCATGGCCAGTGCAGGATTAAAAAGGTAAAGGGACCCCTGACCATTAGGTCCAGTCCTGACCGACTCTGGGGTTTCCGGCGCTCATCTCGCTCTATTGGCCAAGGGAGCCGGCGTACAGCTTCTAGGTCATGTGGCCAGCATGACAAAGCCGCTTCTGGCAAACCGGAGCAGCGCATGGAAACGCCGTTTACCTTTCCGCCGAAGCGGTACCTATTTATCTACTTGCACTTTGATGTGCCGAACAATGGAAGCTCACCTCTTCGGGGGGATTTGAACCGCTGACCTTCTGATCAGCAAGCCCTAGGCTCTGTGGTTTAACCCACAGCGCCACCTGGGTCCCAGTGCCAGATTTACATATAAGCTAAACAAGCTATAGCTTAGGGCCCCACTCTCTTGGGGGGCCCCAAAAGACTTTAAAAGGGGGGATGATGATGTACATTTCCAAAATATAAGATAAAAAAACAAATCAAATAAAACCTGCATACAGCAACAGTGTTTTGTGCTGTGAAGGCTCCTATGATGTAAGTCACGGGGCCCCGCCTGCTAGCCTGCTCTGTCAAATATCACTGGTTTATTCATTTCTATATATAGGGTGCCTACATTCTGCATGGACTGGTTGCATGACAACATGTGCAAATGGCTTGAGATACCTGTTAGGTCCATAAATTACCGTATTCAACACAAAAAACAGTGACAATTTGTTGTTGACAAAGGACAGCTGGACATAGAAAGGGCCCCATTACCTTCAGGAGCTTAGGGCCTCATCCTTCCTCAATCCGGCCCTATCCATGGCCCACAGAGCTCAGCCTCCCCAGGGTTTCAGGAAACGATCTCTGCAGCCCGGCCTGGAGACACTTCTAGGGATTGCTCCTGCGACCTTCTGCCACTGTGGCCTTTCCCAAGCAGAATAAAAACACGCAGCACCGGCAAAAATGGAACAGGGTTTCAAGCAAAAGCTCTTGCAATCTAGTTCACTTCTTCGGAAAGGAGATCTTATTCACCCTCCTCCTCCTTCTTTGGCCATCACTTGTAGCCCGGTAGGATTGTCTTCCATAAACACGGTTTTAACAAGCATTTTGGCACCCAAGTGGTCATCTAGTCCAACCCCCTGCAACACACTTATTTTATTTATACCAGCCCTCTCCAACCAGGCGCCCTCCAGCTGTTTTGGACTCCCGTGTCCATCAGTTCCCTCCCACACATTCCTAGGACCGCATGGTAGTTCAGAACAGATGGAGGGCGCCAGGTTGGAGGAAGCTGTGTCAGATGATGAGACCTCCCCCCCCCAAAGGAAGCCTGTAACCCAGGCATCCCCAGACTTCGGTCCTCCAGATGTTTTGGACTACAATTCCCATCTTCCCCGACCACTGGTCCTGTTAGCTAGGGATCATGGGTGTTGGAGGCCAAAACATCTGGAGGGCCGCAGTGTGGGGATGCCTGCTGTAACCTGTAGCGGCTTTTTGGCAGCAACCTGGTGACAAATCTCAACCACCTGAGGGCATGCCTGAAAAAGGAGAGGTTTCCTTTTGAATTTGAATCTATTGCAAACAACAGAAAGGACCAAACATTCAGTAAAGAAATAAGGCAGAATGAGGCAGTGTGGGACCAGTTTCCTTAAAATCTCCTTGCACCATCTTTTCCCATGCGGCTGCCTCAATCTGCAGAATTGTCCCTGTCACACTTAGTGCAGGATGCTGCAGCATAATTGCTGACAGAGTCTCCCTCCCACCCTAGGTAGGTGATCTTGTGCCCCTGGCAGAACCCTCCAGATTGCGCCCCCCAGCCAAGGACAAATTAGCTCTTCTTTCTGCCTCTCCTTGGTTGGACAGTGTTCTCGAAGCCACCAACATGAGTCTGACCAAACTGCGGGAGGCAGTGGAAGACAGGAGTGCCTGGTGTGCTCTGGTCCATGGGGTCACGAAGAGTCGGACACGACTCAACGACTGAACAACAAAAACTATTTCTGGGTTAGCGGAGTCTGTAACCTGAAGCGTCTGTAACCTGAGGTACCACTGTACTCTTTCCAGCTTAAAATTACTAAAAATTACTAAAAGCATTTTTGTTTAGGTAAGCCAATCAGACATGGAGAATCATAGAATAGTAGAGTTGGAAGAGACCACAAGGGCCTGTTGGGGTTAAAAGCAAAATCAGCAGAAACTGGTTGAGAAACTTACACATAGAGACCAAGACTTAAACAAATGCTTGGTTTAATGGAGAAAGGAAAAATTACAAAAATTAAATTAGGCTTACACAGAATACCCGCACAACCAAACCACCCACCAAGAGCACACTGGGAAAACGCCCAGCACAGAGGCAACACACAACACCCCTGATATACCCTGCATCATCAGCTTCACAGCAACACCTGTAGAGCTGCTCCACAGCTGCAGAGCCCCAGTCATTAAATCTTTCCTGACTCTTAAAGGTACAGTGAAACAATAATGACACTTTTACACAATCATTCAACATATCCCCTGCAGTTCATTATTGTGAAACAGAGACAAACTTTGTACATGTCTTTCATGCGCAACTTTTGGAAGTGCTTTAGTAAAGATGTCTGCAACTTGTCTGTCACCGGGGACATATTCAAAAACAATTGTTTTGTCAGCAATCAAATTCTTTACAAATTGTAAACGTAATCTCAACACTCTAGTGCGCTGTGTGTTGGTTTCTGAGCACAGGATAGCAAGTCCACTCTGGGAATCGAGATAAACTTTTACTGGGAGTGATGCTGGCATCTTTAAGTCTTCAAATATTTGTAAATACCACTCTATATCACGAATGGCCTGAGTACAGGCATATAACTCACTTTCAGTTGAAGAAAGACAATTAATCCTTTGATTCTGTGCTTTCCATTCAAAAGGACACCCATTATAAAAATAAACCATACCAGATGTACCTTTGTAATTATTTTGCTCTACAGCATGAGATGCATCACAATATATTTCAAAACCTTTGTCAATAGATGGTGTAAATTCCAATCTGTAACGTTTTGTGTGTTTGAGGTACATCACCACTCTCTTAAGAGCATTGAAGCATTGGGTAGTGCTGTAAAAGTAAAACCACATACCATAGGCGTTTCTTTCCCATTTGCATTCTTTAAACATAACATTTCAACAAGATCATCTATTTTTGCATTTTGATGAATCAAATAAGAACCATTTTTGCCTTCTTCAATTTGCATGGATATATAGTTTTTAGCTTTGCCTAATTCTACCACATCAAATTTTTCTTGTAACAGTGACACTATCTGTGTATATTCATGTTTAGTTTTTGTAGAAATTAGTAAATCATCTACAAACACACATAATTTGGTCACAGAATTTCCATTTTCTTTTGTAAATACACAGTTATCTGCCTTGCCTTGTGTAAAGCCAAAATTCAGCAATTCCTTCACTAAAGTCTGATGCCAGTTTTTACCACTCTGATGCAAACCATAAAGAGATTTATTTAGTTTGCACACTACTCCTTTTGTGGAGATTACGCCATCAGGAACACGCATAAAAATTTGTTCTTCTAAATCTGCAAACAAATAGGCAGTTTTTATATCTACATGATAGACAGAATGTCCACGCTGGGATGCATCTTTTAACAAAAGCTTAACAGATTCATATTTTACGCTCGGTGAGTAACACAAATCATAGTCTTCACCTGGGATTTGCTGGAAACCTCTGGCTACTAACCTAGCCTTGTACCTTACAACTTCGTTTTTATCATTCATTTTCACTTTATAAACCCATTTTGAATCAATAACTCTCATGTCTGGGGTTTGTGGTACAAGAGACCAAGTGTTATGCTCTTTTAAAGAAGCTATTTCAGCATCCATAGCTTTGTACCAATTTACAGCTTCATGCAAAGGTAATTTTTGAACATCGTTGTAGCATTTTGGCTCAAAAACTACTTTATTGGCATACACAGTGTATAACTGCTCTTTTGAAAACCGTCTTGGTTCCTGTCTCTTTCTGTCTGAACGTCTTAGTCCTGAAGAAGAGCTAGGCCCTTCAGAATCAGTAGAACTATTTGGACTTCTAGCTTCAGACTGTAAATTGCTATCATCAGACTGATGAGACTCTTGTGGGCTTTTCTTACTTTCAGAAAACTCAGAAGAACTTAACCTTTCTTTAGGTGTCTGTGTCTTTAAATTTTCAAACAAATCACCAGACACAACAGGCTTTTCGTCTTCAGATTCACTAGTATCCCCTGCTCCAGCTTCTTCCTCTTCTACTTCTACTTCCTCCTCATCAGCATTATCTAAACCATCACTATCTTGAAAAATAGCAACTCTATTCCAATTTACAGTTTCAATCATGCTTCTGGTAATATGAAATTTGCCAGTTGCTGGTACATAAACTCTGTACGCCCCCTGCTGGTAGCCCATAAACTTTCCTTGAACACTACGCTCATCCAACTTGTGTCTAGCAGGGTAGTGAATAATAACGTCTGAACCCCAAATTCGCAGGTATTTTAAATTAGGGCGTTTTTTAAACATCATTTCATAGGGTGTAACATTTAAACTAGAATGATAGGATCTGTTTTTAACAAAAAGATAGGCATGAAGAGATTCCGCCCAATATTCTTTCCCCAAATTAGCATCATGCAAGTAAGTTTTAACACCTGCCTGCAAATCACGTTGCACTACTTCTACAATCCCATTCTGCCAAGGACTTCTAGGGCAGGACAACTCGTGAACAGTCCCCTGCGCTTCCAGGAAATGTGAAAATTCCTCAGAAACAAATTCTCCCCCCCTGTCAGAAAACAAATGCTTTATAGGTTTGTTAAAGTGGGTTTTTACCCAGTTGCAAAAAATCTTGTACTTCTCAAGTGCTTGTGACTTTTCAGCAATGGTGTAAACAAAACAATATCTGCTGTACTGATCAATAAGAGTAAGCCAATATTTTGAATTTCCTAAAGAAGGAGGGAGTGGCCCTACTAAATCACAATGCACACGTTCAAATGGCTCTGTTACTTTCCTGCCTGAGCATTTACCCTTTCTTGCAACTTTTATCTTATTCTTACAACAAGATACACATTGCATATAGTATTTACATGGCTTCAAGTTTAGTCCATCAACAATCTTCTCTGTCTTTATCACATCTGTGAAATTTAAATGTCCCAAAAGTCTATGCGCCTCATGAATACATCCGGAGTGAGGCTTTACATTTCTCAGCCCCTGACTTTTTCTCAACCCTTGCCTTGGCTGGGTTACTCTACAGTTCACAGGTGGCTGTGAATGCGTTTTAAAATATAGTCTATATAAACCTTCAGACTCTTTGGCATACAATACACGTTTTCCCCCTTTGTAGAACTCACATAGTGATTTTGTGAAGCACACAGTTACTCCTTGGCGTGCAAAGCAACTTACTGATAATAAATTGTCCACTGATGGGCAGTAAGTGCAATTTGCTATTGTGATGTTTAAGGAGTCAAGTTTCACAGTACCTCTGCCAAGCGACTGTAGAACGTCGGAGTTGGCCAGATGAATGGTGCCAATTTCCTCTTCGAAAGAAATAAACAGACTTCGGTCGTTACAAAGATGAATTGACGCCCCGGAATCTACTACAAACGATTTCCACGTGTCATCTTTAATTACTTTACGACCTAATTCACGAACATGGAACGCTCGCGGCTCACGTCCATCTTTACGATGTGCTGCCGACTGCTGGGTTGCTGTCTGTGATTTACGAACTGGAACGGACCTTGAAGCATTTTGCTTTTTAAATCTGCAGTTCCTCGCAAGGTGCCCCTGCTTTTTACAAAACCAGCAATGCTTGGAAGTTTTGAAAGCAGATGAATCACCACAGACTTGCATACGGCGTTCCTCATTATTTTTAGAAATAGGAGTGCTAATCCCACAAGCCTCCCTTCTGTCCAGCTCGCCCATCAATCTTGCTGTTACCCCTTCCACAGTTAATTGTGCTGGAGGTACAGCAGATATCTGGCTAGCTATGGCAGACACTGACTCCTTTCTAACGTGCACTGCCGCAAGACTGTCCCACATTTCTTTGGCAGTTTTCTTATTTCTTATATACACAACTTGCTGATCACTAACAGCCAAGTTAATTAATGCCCTTGCTTTAGCATCACCTTTCGACCAGGCATCGGTCATAGGAGCAGGAGGGTCCTCGGTCACGTACTTCCACACATCACGGGAAGTCAGAAGTGCTTCCATGCGAAAAGACCATAAGCTATAGTTCTCGGCCGTTAGTTGCGGGAATGTTAAAGCCTTCTCAGCCTCAGCAACACGGTCTGCCATGCTGGAACTTTTCAACCACCAGCCCACAAAACCGTTGCAGCAAAAAGAAGGAAAAAACCTTTCTAAACCTTTCTCCAAAAACTAACATGTGTAGTTCCACACTCAACCACTGGGCCCATAACCAAGATGTTGGGGTTAAAAGCAAAATCAGCAGAAACTGGTTGAGAAACTTACACATAGAGACCAAGACTTAAACAAATGCTTGGTTTAATGGAGAAAGGAAAAATTACAAAAATTAAATTAGGCTTACACAGAATACCCGCACAACCAAACCACCCACCAAGAGCACACTGGGAAAACGCCCAGCACAGAGGCAACACACAACACCCCTGATATACCCTGCATCATCAGCTTCACAGCAACACCTGTAGAGCTGCTCCACAGCTGCAGAGCCCCAGTCATTAAATCTTTCCTGACTCTTAAAGGTACAGTGAAACAATAATGACACTTTTACACAATCATTCAACAGGGCCATCCAGTCCAACCCCCCTGGGTTGGGGGGAAACACAATCAAAGCATTCTTGACATATGCCTGTCAAGCTTCTGCTTAAAGACCTCCAAAGAAGGAGACTCCACCACACTCCTTGGCAGCAAATTCCACTGCCAAACAGCTCTTACTGTCAGGAAGTTCTTCCTAATGTTTAGGTGGAATCTTCTTTCTTGTAGTTTGAACCCATTGCTCCGTGTCCGCTTCTCGAGCAGCCGAAAACAACCTTTCTCCCTCCTCTATATGACATCCTTTGATATATTTGAACATGGCTATCATATCACCCCTTAACCTTCTCTTCTCCAGGCTAAACATACCCAGCTCCCTAAGCCGTTCCTCATAAGGCATTGTTTCCAGGCCTTTGACCATTTTGGTTGCCCTCTTCTGGACACGTTCCAACTTGTCAGAATCCTTCTTGAACTGTGGTGCCCAGAACTGGACACAGTATTCCAGGTGAGGTCTGACCAGAGCAGAATACAGTGGTACTATTACTTCCCTTGATCTAGACACTATACTCCTATTGATGCAGCCCAGAATTGCATTGGCTTTTTTAGCTGTTACATCACACTGTTGACTCATGTCAAGTTTGTGGTCTACCAAGACTCCTAGATCCTTTTCACATGTACTGCTCTCAAGCCAGGTGTCTCCCATCCTGTATTTGTGCCTTTCATTTTTTTATTTTTTTATTTTATTTTTGCCCAAGTGTAGTACTTTACATTTCTCCTTGTTAAAATTCATCTTGTTTGCTTTGGCCCAGTTGTCTAATCTGTTAAGGTCATTTTGAAGTGGGATCCTGTCCTCTGGGGTATTAGCCACCCCTCCCAATTTGGTGTCATCAGCAAACTTGCTCAGGATGCCCTCAAGCCCATCATCCAAGTCATTGATAAAGATGTTGAATAAGACTGGGCCCAAGACAGAACCCTGTGGCACCCCACTAGTCACTTCTCTGTGACAGGATGAAGAGGAGCCATTGATGAGCACCCTTTGGGTTCGGGTCAGTAAGCCAGTTACAAATCCACTGAATTTTACCAGCTTCTTTACAAGAATATCATGGGGCACCTTGTCAAAGGCCTTGCTGAAATCAAGTTACATGTGTTTTGATCCTTTTTTAGCCAATTGTTCCTCCTTATCCATTTTTTCAGTGTTTTTAAATACCTTTGTTTAATTGTCTCTTAGTGATAATCTTACTGGTATTCTTTATTTTTTTTTAAAAAAAACCTCTTTGAGGTTTTACTACAATCAAGTGGTGAATGAATTTTGTTAAATACATTTTCACTTGAAAAAGTTTGCATTTCTTTTGCGGTGGGTGAGAGGGATGGTTCCACATTGGGCTGCACAAAGGAGGAGGTTTGGAAAGGTCCTCCCCCCCCCCACTTCCATTCAATTTTAGCTCTGGCAAAATTTCTTAACTGCAGCACCATCATGTATTGTGGGGGGGGTTGGGCCCAGTCTTATTCAACATCTTTATCAATGACTTGGATGATAGGTCCCTTCCAACTCTACAATTGTATGATCCTATGTCTACTCAGAAGAAAGTCCCACTGTGTTCAATGGAGGTTTACCTCCTGGGTAAGTCAATACAGGATTGGAACTGGAAACTTAAATCTTGGAAAGAAGAAGTTGTCCCCACAAAAGTAGGCTGGCAAAATGAGTTAATGGAATATTCGGAAATGGCTAGGTTAACTGGAAGAATAAGAAATCATGAATAACATACAAAAAAGGAACCAGGGAAGGTCAAGGGATTTTAATAATCCCAAATTGTGGATCTAAAATGGAATGTAAATTGTTGTTGTTTAGTCGTTTAGTCGTGTCCGACTCTTCGTGACCCCATGGACCGGAGCACGCCAGGCACTCCTGTCTTGCACTGCCTCCCGCAGTTTGGTCAAACTCATGTTCGTAGCTTCGAGAACACTGTCCAACCATCTTGTCCTCTGACGTCCCCTTCTCCTAGTGCCCTCAATCTTTCCCAACATCAGGGTCTTTTCCAAGGATTCTTCTCTTCTCATGAGGTGGCCAAAGTATTGGAGCCTCAGCTTCACGATCTGTCCTTCCAGGGAGCACTCAGGGCTGATTTCCTTAAGAATGGATAGGTTTGATCTTCTTGCAGTCCATGGGACTCTCAAGAGTCTCCTCCAGCACCATAATTCAAAAGCATCAATTCTTCGGCGATCAGCCTTCTTTATGGTCCAGCTCTCACTTCCATACATCACTACTGGGAAAACCATAGCTTTAACTATACGGACCTTTGTCGGCAAGGTGATGTCTCTGCTTTTTAAGATGCTGTCTAGGTTTGTCATTGCTTTTCTCCCAAGAAGCAGGCGTCTTTTAATTTCGTGACTGCTGTCACCATCTGCAGTGATCAAGGAGCCCAAGAAAGTAAAATCTCTCACTGCCTCCATTTCTTCCCCTTCTATTTGCCAGGAGGTGATGGGACCAGTGGCCATGATCTTGGTTTTTTTGATGTTGAGCTTCAGACCATATTTTGCGCTCTCCTCTTTCACCCTCATTAAAAGGTTCTTTAATTCCTCCTCACTTTCTGCCATCAAGGTTGTGTCATCTGCATATCTGAGGTTGTTGATATTTCTTCCGGCAATCTTAATTCCTGCTTGGGATTCATCTAGTCCAGCCTTTCGCATGATGAATTCTGCATATAAGTTAAATAAGCAGGGAGACAATATACAACCTTGTCGTACTCCTTTCCCAATTTTGAACCAATCCGTTGTTCCATATCCAGTTCTAACTGTAGCTTCTTGTCCCACATAGAGATTTCTCAGGAGACAGATGAGGTGATCAGGCACTCCCATTTCTTTAAGAACTTGCCATAGTTTGCTGTGGTTGACACAGTCAAAGGCTTTTGCATAGTCAATGAAGCAGAAGTAGACGTTTTTCTGGGACTCTCTAGCTTTCTCCATAATCCAGCGCATGTTTGCTATTTGGTCTCTGGTTCCTCTGCCCTTTCGAAATCCAGCTTGCACTTCTGGGAGTTCTCGGTCCACATACTGCCTAAGCCTGCCTTGTAGAATTTTAAGCATAACCTTGCTAGCGTGTGAAATGAGCGCAATTGTGCGGTAGTTGGAGCATTCTTTGGCACTGCCCTTCTTTGGAATTGGGATGTAGACTGATCTTCTCCAATCCTCTGGCCATTGCTGAGTTTTCCAAACTTGTTGGCATATTGGGTGTAGCACCTTAACAGCATCATCTTTTAAAATTTTAGATAGTTCAGCTGGAATATCATCACTTCCACTGGCCTTGTTATTCCCCTTCATGGATCAATGCCTTGTCGTGGCGAAGGGGCTTGAATAACTCAGAGAAGCTATGAGCTATGCCATGCAGGGCCACCCAAGATGGACAGGTCATAGTGGAGAGTTTTGACTAAACGTGATCCACCTGGAGAAGGAACTGGCAAGCCACTCCAGTATCCCTGCCAAGAAAACTCCATGGACAAAGACAACAGGAATGTAAATATAATTGATTTAATGTTTTGATATATGATTTTTGTTTTTTCCCTAAGTGATGTTTTGTTGTTGTAAAAACCAATTAAAATATTATTATTTTTTTAAAAAAAGGAACTGGAAACTTAAAAATTCACGCCTATGGGAGATGAACGGTTAGTCCATTGATTGCAAATGGGTCTTCTCTGGTTGCGACTTAGACCATGTTAAAAACATAGTATTCTCCAATCACAAATGAACAATCATACCCTGGGCCTAGGCCAACTCCAACATCTCTCGCCACCAAAGGAACACAAGCGAACAGCGGAGAACCAGCACAAACGACGCTGACAAAAAAAACCCCACATTAAGTAAAATAGAAACATCGTCCCCCGACCCCACCCCATCTACCTCTTTCCCCCTTTTCTTCCCAATGTCACAACAAATGAAACTGATTTGTAAAAATGTTACAAGGGACTTTGCACATACTTTTGTAAATCAAGAAAATCTTTAATAATAATAATAACATAGTATTGTGGTAGCTTACAGACTTTCACAGTCTGAGAGGCCACTTGCCCACAGACCACGTCAAGAGGACTCGCCTGTGACTTTATACAATGAGGCCGAGTGTAGGAAGATTCTGGACGGATAAAATAAAGGACAGCGCAGAGTTAACCTGTGGAACTTCCTCCCCCAGGAGGCAGGGCTGGCTGCCAACTTAGATGGCTTTAGGAGAGGGCGAGACAAATTCATTGAGGAGGAGGAGAGGGCTATAGAATCATAGAATCATAGAATCATAGAATAGAATCATAGAATCATAGAGTTGGAAGAGACCACAAGGGCCATCCAGTCCAACCCCCTGCTGAGCAAGAAACACCATCAAAGCATTCTTGACATATGCCTGTCAAGCCTCTGCTCAAAGACCTCCAAAGAAGGAGACTCCGCCACACTCCTTGGCAGCAAATTCCACTGCCGAACAGCTCTTACTGTCAGGAAGTTCTTCCTAATGTTTAGGTGGAATCTTCTGTCTTGTAGTTTGAATCCATTGCTCCGTGTCTGCTTCTCTGGAGCAGCAGAAAACAACCTTTCTCCCTCCTCTATATGACATCCTTTTATATATTTGAACATGGCTATCATATCACCCCTTAACCTTCTCTTCTCCAGGCTAAACATACCCAGCTCCCTAAGCCGTTCCTCATAAGGCATCGTTTCCAGGCCTTTGACCATTTTGGTTGCCCTCTTCTGGACACGTTCCAGCTTGTCAGATCCTTCTTGAACTGTGGTGCCCAGAACTGGACACAGTACTCCAGGTGAGGTCTATCAATGGCTGCTAGCCAGGATGGCTCTGCTCTGCCTCCACAGCTGGAGGCAGCAAGGCTTCTGAATACCAGTTGCTGGAAACCACAGCAAGAGGGGAGAGGGGAGAGGGGAGAGTTGCCCTTGTGTTCGAATCCTGCTTGCAGGTTTCTGACAGGCAACTGTTCAGCCACTGTGAGAACAGGATGCTGGACTCTGGCCTGACCTGCAGGCTCTTTGTGTGTCCTTACATTTCACACACACACACACACACACACAATTTTCCAACAAATTTTAACATATTCAAAAGTTCAAATTGCATTTTACAATTTCAATTAACGCCCACACCCCGCCCCCGGTGTCTTCCCCCAAACTTCTCTTTCTGGTTTATAACATATTAATTTATTCTGCTTGTAATTTTATATACCTTATATACTAAAATTAAAATTGTATTCTTAATCTATTCTTAACATTTTGACCTCCTATTTGTGTTTTCTATTTATATTTGTCCATTGTTAAGTGTATTCCTCCAATCCTGCAAGCGAGTTCATTTCAATGCATTGTTTCTGCATATACATCATAAAAGGTTCCCAGTCTTTTTAAAAGTCATTGTTGTCCTTATCTTTGAGTCTCTCAATTAACTCCGCCATTTCAGCTTTTTCAATCAACTTGCAATTGTTCTTTCGTTGGTATTTCAACACTTCTCCATCTTTGAGCTAATAGAATTCTGGCCGCTATTGTCGCATCCATAAATAGATTCTTCTTGTATTTTGGTAAGCCTTGCCCTACAACACCTAATAAGAATGCTTCTAGTCTTTTAACAAAGGTTATCTTGAACATTGTTTTCATTTCATTATAAATCATACCCCCATAGTTTCTAATTATTTTACAATTCCACCACATATGAAAAAGGTACCTTACTTTTCTTTACATTTCCAGCACTTGTTAGAACTAGTTCTATACATTTCTGCCATTTTCACCAGTGAGATATATAAGTGCCACTAGACATGCTCAGCGCCAGATTGAGAGCATTATGTGTGGTTCCCCTGCACAGAGCACCAAGCCAAGGGGGCACAAAATTGAGAAAACCCATAACTGCAAAGTTCATAAATTTTGGCCACGCACAGGGCACCATATCATGAAACATTACCCAGAATGGCTGAGGCAACTGAGGCAATGGCTGAGATGGACGGGGTACAAATAATAAAATTTATTTTGATCTGAAAGCCCACCCCTACCTGCTGTTGGTTTAACAAACTGACATAGTTTTGAACCTGGGTCTCCTTTAGAGTGATGCATCCCTGATCTCTCAACTGCATCCTTTAATTGACATCACCTGCTCAGTTGACACACCCAATTGAGTCAATTTTCTTGTGTTGGCTACTGATTTGATCACCTTGCAAAGCATCTGCTTACAACTGGTGGCCCATTCAGAGGGAAGGGGGCTGCCCCCTCCTACGTGGGGGTCCCTCAGGAGAGCTGAGGGTTTTTTTGGGGGGGAAGCCACAGTACAGAAGGTACACAGTAAAGAAGGCTGATCGCCGAAGAATTGATGCTTTTGAATTATGGTGCTGGAGGAGACTCTTGAAAGTCCCATGGACTGCAAGAAGATCAAACCTATCCATTCTTAAGGAAATCAGCCCTGAGTGCTCCCTGGAAGGACAGATCGTGAAGCTGAGGCTCCAATACTTTGGCCACCTCATGAGAATAGAAGAATCCTTGGAAAAGACCCTGATGTTGGGAAAGATTGAGGGCACTAGGAGAAGAGGATAACAGAGGACGAGATGGTTGGACAGTGTTCTCGAAGCTACGAACATGAGTTTGACCAAACTGCGGGAGGCAGTGCAAGACAGGAGTGCCTGGCGTGCTATGGTCCATGGGGTCACGAAGAGTCGGACACGACTAAACGACTAAACAACAGCCACAGTACAGTTATTGTTGTTGTTTAGTCGTTCAGTACAGTTATAGTCCGACATAATTTGGTGTGGCCTTGTATAAACCAGCCTTTCCCTCTGGATTTATTTGGCTCAATTACCACACCTGAATTTGGTCCAGGTGACCTACTTTTTCCAAAGGGCGGAGGCCCAAACCTAATGTAGCCAGAAATTTAATCAAGCAAACCTTTCCCCCTTATCTTCTCTCTCTTCCCTTCCATTGTCTCCATCCCTTTGCTAGTTTAACGAGGCCCTTTATTACTCTATATAATTTGATTATTCTGGTTGTTGATGCTACACACGCAAATGCATGACAATAGCCTTTTCTTCAGGGGACCTCTAGAGGTGGTTTCCTTTCCCCTGGTCAAGCACAGAGTCTTTTATTAGACCTTCTCCGATAGGGTGAAAGTCCAAATGGCCAAAGCCTGGCAACCTCCTTCTGACCTCCCTGTTGGTGCCTGCTTTCCCCTAGCCATCAGCAGCCATCAGCAGCCCAGTTAGGAAATCCTCCTGCATAATTGCCATGGGGCATTTGCACAACAAAGGGAGCAATCAGGTTAAGAAAGCCTGGACTGGCCTTCCTTTTTTGGGAAGAGGGTAGACTAGAAGAGGATGCAGACTTTGGCCTTGGTTGGGGGGGATCCTGAATTTGAGGCCGCAGGTGACCGTAATGAAGCTAGGATGCAATGCCAGGAAAGAGGAGAGTTCTTGCAACTAGCCCTGCACAGCAATTTCCGGCAGTGGTTTTGTTAATTCTTATCATTTTATAGTTTATTAAATGTATATCTTGTGTGCCAGTGAAGTAGACGCTCATCTGCACTCGAGAAGGGGTGGTTATTTGTGAGCACTACTCGGATCAGCACCTATTTTCCATACCACGGTCAAATTCTGGAAAATATGAAATGAGAAGGACTAGGGCTCAGCTCACGCAAAATGCCCTCTGAGCCTCTGAAGTAACTTCCTGTGTTCCCGGAGTTTCTTTTCTACATTGGTGACTACCTGCAACTGGCAGCCAGCTCGCTGCATGTTTGCTTCTTTAGCTATTAATTATTTTATTTATAACACACTTTTGCATTCAAATCACTCAAGGTGGCAGACACAGTTCTCCCCCTTCCTCAGCTAACCCTCACAACAGCCCTGTGAGAGGCAGTGACTGGCCCAGGGCCACGCAGTCAGAGCTTCATGGTCCTGGTCCGACCCTGGCATTGCAAAGGAAGGAGAAGGCATTCATTATCATGACTCGCAGGTTATGCCCAGCTCCTGCTTGCCAGTTTCATGCCACTGGTCACTGTGAGAACAGGATGCTGACCTAGATGGGCCAGGGATGGTGGGAATTGTAGTTCAGAAACATCTAGAGCAGGCTTTCCCAAACTTTGGTCTCCAGCTGTTTTTGCACTACAATTCCAACCGGTCCTGCTAGCTAGGGATGATGGGAGTTGCAAACGTATTAATATTCAGAAAGCAGCAAGGAACCCCATTAGGGTCTGAAAGACCTTGTTCCCTAAAAATAACCTGTCTGGGTTTTGGGGTCTTCTGGGGACAGGGAGGCCCATTCTCTCAGTCCTGCCCCCCTCACAGGCCTGTTTGGTGAGGGACTCAGGAGAGGGCCTTCTCAGGAACCAAATTGGCCCCTTCCTTGCTGTCCTCCTCCTGTTTTTGGTTGCAAAAGGCTTTGGGAAACGGAGTGCTTTTTAAAAAAAGGGCTAGTGCTGTGTTGCTTTTACGTTTTTAAACAGGTTTTATATATGGTTACAGGTAGGTAGCCGTGTTGGTCTGAGTCGAAGCAAAATTAAAAAATTCCTTCAGTAGCACCTTAAAGACCAACTAAGTTTTTATTTTGGTATCTGAAGAAGTGTGCATGCACACAAAAGCTCATACCAAAATAAAAACTTAGTTGGTCTTTAAGGTGCTACTGAAGGAATTTTTTTATTTTGTTTTATATATGGATATAGTTTAAATTCAATCAATGTGCAATTGTTTTTTCTATGACTTCAGCGATTCTCATATTTATCTGTAAGCCGCCTTGAGTCCCAGCCAGCCAGGGAGAGTGGAGGGGTATAAATAAACATAGCAACAACATGGAGCTTTAAGGGTTGTGCAGAAGTAGGAATTTTCAACAGGTGCTTCTTCTCACACCACCTAAGTGCCTTCAAAGCCCCTCCATTGCACAACCCTTAAAAACATATCAGTTGCATCTTACCATCCCTAAAAGCAATCTGCCCATCCTTATCCCCAGTGCATCATAAGACCCTTATCAGCAACACCCACCCTTCCTGATTGAATTATTATTATCTTATCTTTCTTGTGCATCTATCAAAGGCATTTTGACCCTGACACTGATGAACCCATTATTATTTTAAGTTTATTGATCTCTCCACCGAAACAAGTGGTCTTTCTGCTTTGCATCCCATGTTAAGTCAAACTATGGCTTACCAGGACCACGCAAGGTGCTGGCTCTCAGCAAGGAACTTGCAGTGGCTTAACTCCCCCATGTTTGTTTTTTGAATAAAGCTAGCCTTGTACTGAGTTAAGCTGAGGTTTGACTTGGTGCAAACCAGGCCTAGGGCAGGAGGGTGGCATGGAGAACTACTTAGTGACGGCTGCCTTCCTTGTTTAGTCGTTTAGTCGTGTCCGACTCTTCGTGACCCCATGGAACATAGCACGCCAGGCACTCCTGTCTTGCACTGCCTCCCGTAGTTTGGTCAAACTCATGTTCGTAGCTTCGAGAACACTGTCCAACCATCTTGTCCTCTGTCATCCCCTTCTCCTAGTGCCCTCAATCTTTCCCAACATCAGGGTCTTTCCCAAGGATTCTTCTCTTCTCATGAGGTGGCCAAAGTATTGGAGCCTCAGCTTCACGATCTGTCCTTCCAGGGAGCACTCAGGGCTGATTTCCTTAAGAATGGATAGGTTTGATCTTCTAGCAGTCCATGGGACTCTCAAGAGTCTCCTCCAGCACCATAATTCAAAAGCATCAATTCTTCGGCGATCAGCCTTCTTTATGGTCCAGCTCTCACTTCCATACATCACTACTGGGAAAACCATAGCTTTAACTATACGGACCTTTGTCGGCAAGGTGATGTCTCTGCTTTTTAAGATGCTGTCTAGGTTTGTCATTGCTTTTCTCCCAAGAAGCAGGCGTCTTTTAATTTCGTGACTGCTGTCACCATCTGCAGTGATCAAGGAGCCCAAGAAAGTAAAATCTCTCACTGCCTCCATTTCTTCCCCTTCTATTTGCCAGGAGGTGATGGGACCAGTGGCCATGATCTTGGTTTTTTTGATGTTCAGCTTCAGACCATATTTTGCGCTCTCCTCTTTCACCCTCATTAAAAGGTTCTTTAATTCCTCCTCACTTTCTGCCATCAAGGTTGTGTCATCTGCATATCTGAGGTTGTTGATATTTCTTCCGGCAATCTTAATTCCGGCTTGGGATTCATCTAGTCCAGCCTTTCGCATGATGAATTCTGTATATAAGTTAAATAAGCAGGGAGACAATATACAACCTTGTCGTACTCCTTTCCCAATTTTGAACCAATCAGTTGTTCCATATCCAGTTCTAACTGTAGCTTCTTGTCCCACATAGAGATTTCTCAGGAGACAGATGAGGTGATCAGGCACTCCCATTTCTTTAAGAACTTGCCATAGTTTGCTGTGGTCGACACAGTCAAAGGCTTTTGCATAGTCAATGAAGCAGAAGTAGACGTTTTTCTGGAACTCTCTAGCTTTTTCCATAATCCAGCGCATGTTTGCTATTTGGTCTCTGGTTCCTCTGCCCTTTCGAAATCCAGCTTGCACTTCTGGGAGTTCTCGGTCCACATACTGCCTAAGCCTGCCTTGTAGAATTTTAAGCATAACCTTGCTAGCGTGTGAAATGAGCGCAATTGTGCGGTAGTTGGAGCATTCTTTGGCACTGCCCTTCTTTGGGATTGGGATGTAGACTGATCTTCTCCAATCCTCTGGCCATTGCTGAGTTTTCCAAACTTGCTGGCATATTGGGTGTAGCACCTTAACAGCATCATATTTTAAAATTTTAAATAGTTCAGCTGGAATATCATCACTTCCACTGGCTTTGTTACCGGTATTAGCAGTGCTTTCTAAGGCCCATTTGACTTCACTCTCCAAGTGAAATCTGCTAGAGATGGAGGCAGCTGGGTGAATGGAAAGTATCCTGCTCTTCTAGGGTTGCCAGACTCAATAGAGGACAGAACTTCTGTGCCTTTAATTGCCCTGCTCTCTTTTGAGTCTGGAAACCTTAAAGAGAAACCAGAAGACCCTTTGTTTAATTTCCAAAAATCTGAGTCAACTTTAAAGATCATAAGAAAGAACCACGTGTTTAATATTTTTGTTACGGTGACAGAAAACAGTATCACAAAGAGGCCACAAAAATCTCAAAAGACCAAGCTTCCTTCTTTCTTAAATTCTACAAACCACCAAAAGCTCCAGTCTCATACCTTCATCATCGGAACACGCATGTGCTCAGAGCTGGCACACCAAACACATGCGCCAGGCAAAAATATTCCTCTTCAACCAGGCTTTGGGCTGACCAACACCCTCTATTCTCTTAAATTTGTTTGGGGGAGGGGGTTGTTGGTTTGTTTTGTTCTTGTTTTCATTATGTATTTTGTTTTTATCTTGCATTTTTGTGCTGTGAGCCACCCTCAAATCTACGGAGGAAGGGCAGCACGCAAATTTAATACATAAAAATAAGCAATTAACAATAATTAACAAGGGCTCTGCTTGCTGGGGCCAATGGAATCATAGGAACATGAAATGAGCCCAGCTGCATTAGGTCAAAGGTCCGTGAGTCAAGAGAGATGTGGGATCTGAGCTCAAAGCCCCCTCCCCTCCTGTGGCTTCCAGGAACTGGGATTCTGAAGAACTGACTGTCTCCCGTTAGTAGCCATTGATGGCTTTATCATAAGAAGAGAGCCCACAGGATCAGGCCCATGGCCCACCTAGTGCAGCATCTCCCAGTGCCTGCTGGAAACAAGCAGGAATCCCTCCAGTCCTCTTTCAACGCCCTCTTAGTTGGTGGCCCTCACTGCCTCTTGTGGGAGGGAGTTCCGCAGTCTAACTAATGCTGAGGAAAGAGGGACTTTCTTTGCTTTGCCCCGAGCTGCACTTGAGGCTCCATCATTGCCTTTGCCAGCCTGTCAAACCGCCAGGTGGATCGGGCTCCGACTGGCAGCACACCTGGCGGGGCGCAGGTGAGGGGGAAAGCAGCACACCTGAGCTACCGCCCGTCCTCAGGCGCCGTCTAGTCCAGCCAAGCGGCCCCCTTGCTGCTGCTGCTATTACAGCCAGGCACGCTTCCTCGGGAGTAAGCCCCACTGAGCCGCTCCTCGGCTCTTCCACCCCAGGGCAGCGATGAGGTGGAAATGGCTCTTCCTGCAGTTGACCTCGAAGTCCGGCGCGCGTCTCTGCTAATCCACAGCGGCTCGCGGCGCCTCTCGATGGGGGTCCTTTGTCCCCCAATGCCCCTTCCCCGTCGGGGGTGTTGCTTGTGCCGGACTGATCCTGTGGATCCGAGGCCCGGGCGCCTCCAAGGGCCGCCTGCTCCCCGCCCCCGCCCGGCCATTATCCCACCTGGGTCAAGTGCCCTCCCCAAAGGGTCTGCCCCCATCTATGTCGGTCAACGCCCCCCAGGGCCCCCAGGACATATAAGGGCCGGCCAGAATCCAGACGCTTCACCATCCTCTGGGAACCCTCAACGCCGCCCGGCTCTTCTTGCGCAACGTCGACATGGATCCTCTCGACGCCCCGAAACGCCAGCCCGAGACGCCGACGCCCCCTCCAGCGCAAGGCCCGTCCATCCTGTCGACGGTGCGCAAGAAGAAAGCCTACAGCCGGCACCCGAAGCCTCCCTACAGCTACTTGGCCATGATTGCCTTGGTCATCCAGCGCTCCCCGGAGAAGAGGCTGCAGTTGCACCAGGTGAGCGCACCTGCTGGGAAGCGAATCCGCTTGCTTGCTCGTTGCGCACGCGAGCCGTCGGGCCCGTCCAGCTGGCCAGAAAGAGGGTTGCGGGCTCGGACGCCGTTCCCTGTCGGGGTTCTCCTCCCGGAGCCCAGCGGGGCCGCCTTTATGAGTTTTGCTTTACCAGGAGCCCGCCGGTCCGAGAGGCTTTTTAGCCGTCGGGGGACGCAGCGCGTCGGGCTGCCATGAAAAGCAGAGGGGCGGCGGGATGCGCGCGAAGTGGGTGGCTCGACAGAGCGGCCCTCGCGGGCTTCGGATGCCCCAGACGCTGCTTGCCTCTTCGGCTGTGCGAGGAGGAGGAGGAGGAGGAGGAGAAGGGCTTCCGACGAGGCCCGTCCTCAGGCCGGCAGCTGAAGTTAAAGCCCCATTTCTCTTTTTCTCCTTTAGATAATAGAAGACATCCGGGCCCTGTTCCCGATTTTCCGGCAGGGCTGCGAGAGTTGGAAGGAGTCGGTTCGACACAACCTCTCGTCGAACCCCTGCTTTCGGATGGTAAGTGTTAGTAACGCTATTGAAGTGTTATTGCTAATAATAATAATGCACAGTAATGCGATACAGAAGGCAAATGTTTTTAGGACATTTAGGACAGGTCCCCCCTTATCTGTGTGGTTGCAAGTGCTTTTAAATGTTTTTGCAATGTGTTTTAAGGCAGTAAACCTGGGACTTGGGGTTGATGAGGCCCTTCTGTTTTGCTCATACCTGGCTTGTGGGCTTCCCATTGGGGGAGCCTTCTGGCCGCTGCAAGATGCTCTGATCCAGCTGCGGAAAAACTCCTGGAGGCTTTGCACCTGCAGCAGACCACACTTTGGTTCCAGCCAGAATGGCCAGTGGTCAGGGCGATTTGTAGTCCAAAACCCATCCCAAGGCAACAGGAGGCTGAGGAAGGCTGCAAGGAGTGGGTCATCCTGGGCAGAGAGAAAGTGTCCAGAGGCCTGACTTGGTCATAGAAAGCAGTTTCATATCGTGGTGGGAGATAGCGGGCCCACCTGAGGACGTCAGGACTGGGGGCAAGGTGGCGGTGTGGAAGCAGGAACGAAAGTCCATGTGGCGCGGGGCTGAAGGTCAAGCTGCAGGAAGTCGCAAGTTGAGGAATCGAAGGCCGGGAAGCAGGGTGTCATGAAGGCGAGGGTCCGAGGGTCGAGGAGCAAGAGGCTAGATGCGACAAGGCAGGGATCGCGTTGCTGTGGCAAAGAGCTGAAGGGAAATGCTGGGCTTATATCCCTCCCGGCTCTTGCCACCAGGTGCAGTGGGGTATCAAGTGGCTTCACCTGAGCGGCCGCGCCTTGCTTCTCCAGAACAAGCTCAGGAGGGCCCCAGTCCTGTGAAGCCCAAACTCCTGACACTTGGTAAGGGGAGCCCTGCTGGTTCAAAAAATTCCAGTTTGCATTCTGCTCTTCCTCCAAAAACAGCTCTGGTCCCCACAAGTTGCCAACCAGCTGCACCCAGGATGCTACCTATCTGGGGGTTGGGAAAAGGTCTAGGGCTGTGAAGGTTGGGGGGGGGCAGGGAGTGTGTGGAGGAGAGGGAACAGTCTGATTTAAAGAGTTTCCCAATGGGTTTTTGTTGAGCTGCCTCCTTTGCCAACCTCGCCCCCTCAGATGTTTTTGGACTACAAAGCCCATTAGCAGGTGGGAGTTTGCGGTTGCCCAAGGCCGCTTTACATTTCGCATGGCAAATGTTCCCTCTCCCTCATCCCCTCAAGAGGTTTGAATCGAATCCTTAAGGAAAAAGGGGCAGTTAGGTTGCTATTTTGCAAGGGGGTGTATTCGTTATAGAGCAGGGGGTCCTCCGTCTTTCTACCTCCCCCCCCCCAGGTAAAAAGACTAGCATGCCTTGAGACTGCTGGAAATTACCGAGGTCACAAAATGGTGGCGCAGGATTGGGGCCGGCCGCAAGATGGGGGCAGAGATTTTGGCATCCCCTTCTACGACATGTAATCCAGGGTTTCCCAAACTTGGGTCTCCAGCTGTTTTGGGACTGTAACTCTCATCATCCCTAGCTAGCAGGATCAGTGATCGAGGTTGATGGGAATTGTCCAAAACAACTGGAAACCCAAGTTTGGGAAACCCTGAAATCCATCATTGGAAGTTGCTGGGTTGTTTGCCTTTTCCTTGTGGCAAGGAGTTACGCAGCCATGCTTCGCACTTTGGAAAACCCTGTGGTATCCACCCATCGGCCATGGGAGAATTGGGGGGGGGGACTTGTGAATGGGGCAGGTGGGAGTTGGGAGTTGCAAATGAGTGCCAGGTTAGAGAAGACTGAACTGGAGAACTGTAACCTTTATTGCTTGAAATTGAGGTGGGGAAGGGGAGGGGAGATGAAGGGGGAAATGTAACCTTTTACATCTCCTTATTAGCAAAATAAAAAAATTCCTTCAGTAGCACCTTAAAGACCAACTAAGTTTTTATTTTGGTATGAGCTTTCGTGTGCATACACACTTCGCTGACGAAGTGTGCATGCACACGAAAGCTCGTACCAAAATAAAAACTTTGTTGTTGTGCTACTGGTGCTACTGAAGGAATATTTTATTTTGCTTCGACTCAGACCAACACGGCTACATACCTATCTCCTTATTAGGTTTGAGAAGTGTGTGTGTGTGCTGTTGTTAATTTACCACTGAAATATTACAGGACGTTCATGAGAAAAGCCATTGTTTTTATCTGTCCTGTTTCTCCAGTATTCAGTTTTCTAGGATGTCCATGAGTACTGGGGGAGGGGGAGAAAAACCTATCTCTATCCACCTTTGAAATCCCATGTTTAATTTTACAAACTTCAATCGAGTCACCTCTTCCTTGCCTTTTCTCTAAACTAGAATGTCCCAAAACCTGCAACCTTTCTGTGTTAGGGGAATGTTTCCAGGGAGCTGTATGTACAAGTGGGGCAGAAACAGAAATTTCTGTTACTATTAAATTTTCTATACCTGCCTATACTCTCAGGACTCGGGGCAGTTACAACATAAAATCACAATACAGTTTCAAGCTTTGTGATGAAGTCTCTCTGATTCTTCAGCTGCTGTTCCTTCACTGCAGGGGGTTGGGCTGGATGACCTCAGGGTTCCCTTCCACCTCTACCATTCAATGGTTCTATACCTCAACCCCCCCCCACTTTTGTTGCAGGAGCGAAAGGACCCCTCGAAAACCAACGGCAAGAGGAACTACTGGTCGGTGGACGTCAGCCTCATCCCCCCAGAGGCCCTCAAGCTGCAAAACACGCTCATCTCCCGCCGGGACAAAGCGGCTTTCATCCAGGACTTGACCCCTTACGTGCTCCATGGCTGCCCTTACCCGCCTGCAGGCCTCCCCCGGGCACAGAACCCCGAGCGCCACTCGGGAAGCTCGTTTCTCATGGACAACATCCTGCAGACCTCCCCCTCGGACCCCGAAGCGAGAAGTAGAAGCCTCGAGACCTCGCCCTGCTCCTGGGCATCCCTGGACTGTGGGGGCAACTTCTTCCCAAGCCCGGACCCCTCCCTGCCTTCCCCTCGGCAAGGTAGTCTGATGGGCCCCGCAACCCCCCCTGCCTTGGCCGGCCCCCTGCAGACCCCAGGTTCCCTGTGTGGCTCTCTGGTCATGTACCCCACAACGCCCATGTGCTGCAACAGCACCAGGCTACCCCCTCTGGCAGGCCATGTCTGTTTCCAGGGATTGTTGAGCTACGTGCCCCCAGCAGCCCTCCCCTGCCTCTCCTGCTGCCCCCAACCTCCCCCCCAGGCTACTTCCTGGGGCCCCTTGGCAGCCCCACCCGGCCCTCTCCCCTCCCACCCCTTCCCCTCCTTGCCCCCCTTCCTTGCCCCCCCTCCTTGCTGTGTTCATCATCAGACGCAATCGCCCCCACCCCGCTGAAGGGACAGGCTGCTCCCCTTGGAAAAAGGGTCTGGCCAGCTTCCTCCCTTGCCTTACCTGGGAAACATTGCATTTTATTCTATATGGATTTTAAGGACCTTAATATGAATGGGAGGGGCGTAATTTAAATAATAAAAGCCGTGGTGGACACCTGCACACACACCCCACTTTTTTCCTTTTATTTTGAAAGCGGGTCTCAAACCGCTGGAAGAGATTGGGGGGTCCATGCAATGCTTCAGTCGATGGAACCACTGGGCTAAGCTGGCTCCATAAATATGTTTTTAGCTGTCTGTTTTTAATCTATAAGCTGCCTGGAGTCCTGATCTGGACTCAAGAAATAGTATAAATAAATTATTATTATTATTATATTTTGTTGTTGTTGTTTGTTTGTAAAGAAGAACCTCGGGTAGTATGTGAAATTAATATGTTGTTGTTGTTTAGTCGTTTAGTCGTGTCCGACTCTTCGTGACCCCATGGACCATAGCACGCCAGGCACTCCTGTCTTGCACTGCGTCCCGCAGTTTGGTCAAACTCATGTTCGTAGGTCGAGAACACTGTCCCACCATCTCGTCCTCTGTCATCCCCTTCTCCTTGTGCCCTCCATCTTTCCCAACATCAGGGGCTTTTCCAGGGAGTCTTCTCTTCTCATGAGGTGGCCAAAGTATTGGAGCCTCAGCTTCACGATCTGTCCTTCCAGTGAGCACTCAGGGCTGATTTCCCTCAGAATGGATAGGTTTGATCTTCTAGCAGTCCATGGGACTCTCGAGTCTCCTCCAGCACCATAATTCAAAAGCATCAATTCTTCGGTGATCAGCCTTCTTTATGGTCCAGCTCTCACTTCCATACATCACTACTGGGAAAACCATAGCTTTAACTATACGGACCTTTGTTGTCAAGGTGATGTCTTTGCCTTTTAAGATGCTGTTTATATATTTTATTTTATTTTATTGCAGGGGAAGCCCCCCTCCCCCTGCAATAAAATAAGCACTATAACTGGACTTTCTTGGGTTGGTCCCTGCCCGTCCCCCGTCCCCCCGTGAAGCTGCTTCTCTGGCCTTAAAAAAATGAAAAAATGAAAAAACACCTTTATTCTCTGTCCTTTTAAGCAAGGAGATCAAGCTGCTTTTAACTCCTTGGTCATTCACAAAGTTGACAGCCAGCCTTTGCCAACCTGGAAGGGGTGGGGGTGGGGGTGGAATCTGAAAATGTCCGGAAAGCCTCAGGTTGGCCAAGGCAGGCTTTCAAGGTGCCCCTGAGCCCTGCTCCTACCCCAACTACCTGGAGGAAGGCTGGCAGGAAGCTAAACTCCTTTTTCTCGCCCTCCCTGCCCCACTGCGACAATCTCTCATTGTGGTGAGCTTCTGGGACCAAGCTTCTCTTCGTGCGCACACCACGCACCCAAACAAGACACCATGCCTGGTTTTGTGAAAAACAATATCCCTTTTGTTTCCTCCTTCTCTGGCCTTTAAGCAGGGAGAGTGAGCCGCTTATAACTTTTTATTTTACCTTTTTCTGAGCATTTCCTGTGTTTGGTGGCCTAGCTGCATTTTGTTTGTGGTTAATTGCAAAGGAACGGGGCTGCTTGGGGCCCCAACATTTATTTGGAGCTCAAGGTGGCATGCATACTTCTCCACTTCATCCTCACAACAACCCTGTGAGGTAGGCGAGGTTGAGAGGCAGGGACTGGCCCAAGGCTGCACCCACTAAGCTTCATGGCTGAGTGGGGATTTGAACTCAGATCTCCCAGGTCCAAGTCCAACACTGACCACAATACCACATTGGTGCTCGTCCAAAGGTTGGCCTTTGTTTTGTTTTGTGCATGGACTGCTAAAACTTTTTGAACATCCCTGTTGCTGTGTTCCTTCAGTTCATATTTTTGCAGGCTTTTTTTTTTTACTTGAGCAGGTGGTTGGATCTTAAAGTGGACATACCCCCACCTAGGCTCCAAGGGGGTGGGCAACTTGTGGCCCTCTAGATCAGGCACCCCCAAACTTTGGCCCTCCAGATATTTTGGACTACAATTCCCATCTTCCCCAACCACTGGACTTGTCAGCTAGGGATCATGGGAGTTGTAGGCCAAAACATCTGGAGGGTCGCAGTTTGGGGATGTCTGCTAGATGGACAACCATAAATATCATCCCTGACCATAGTCCTTGCCTATGTTGGCTGGGGCTGATGGGAGTTGAAAATGTATTTTTCAACAACAAAGCGGTGCTTATTCCCATATAAATGTGATTACCGCCAGGGTTGCAAAAGCAATCGCCATTTTATTCCTAAATAAGAATATAAGAGCCTGCTGGATCAGGCCAATGGCCCATCTAGTCCAGCATCCTGTTCTTGCAGTGGCCAATCAGATACCCATTATGGGAAGCCAGCAAGCAGGATTCGAACACAGGAGCGCCTTCCCTTCCTGTGGTTTCTAGCAACTGGGATTCAGAAGCCTTGCTGCCTCCAGGGGTGCAGGCCGAGCAGACCCACGATAGCCTCCTCCTTTGTGAATTTGTCCAGTCCTCCGTTAAAGCTATCCAAGTTGGTCACTGCATCCTGTGGCAGGGAGTTCCACAGTTTAAGAAGGGCTTTCTTTTTGTGTGTCCCAAACCTTCCAGCATTCAGCATCATGGGATGTCCTCAAGTTCTAGCGTTAAAAGAGATAAAATCACCTGGCAATTAGTATGGATTGTACGGTTATCTAATCCGTCTGTGTCTTAGTTAATCACATTGGACGTCTCCATTTTAAAAATTGGTTTCCTGAAACCGCTTCGCCCATTTCTCATTGTGAACCCTGAAATTTGGGGTCCCCTCCGAACCTGTGCCAATGTTCTTCAGCTGTTTTGTAGGGTCTGGTAGCGTGAGCACAGTGTTTTGTAGGGCCCCCTGGTACTCAGACTGGAGTCCTAGGGATCCCCCAAACCCGACCCAATTCACTCCGAACCTGTGCCAAAGTTTTATAGTCGTTTTGTGGTGTGAACCCCATGTTTTGTAGGTCACCCCCCAAGAAAAACCAACTGATACTCAAAGCAGGGGTATTTTCATTAACTACAAACCGCAGAATTTGGGATCCCCTCCAAGCCTGTGCCAACATTTCTTAGCCATTTCGTAACAACTTGCCTGCTATTTCATTTGCTTCCAATGGCAGCTTCCCCCCACCCCACCCCATTCCACATCATAGAATCAGAAATGTAGAGTTGGAAACAGTCATAGTCCAGGCATCCCCAAACTTCGGCCCTCCAGATGTTTTGGGATTACAACTCCCATCATCCCTGACCACTGGTCCTGTTAGCTAGGAATGATGGGAGTTGTAGTTCCAAAACATCTGGAGGACCGAGTTTGCCTATGCCTGATCTAGTCCAACCCCCTTTCTATGCCTCCTGCCCCCAAACCAGCTCTGGATATCAGGAGTCTCAGGCCAGGAGGCATTGAGCTGGTCTTGAAACTCCACAGTTTGTGAGGCAGACACCCACAGAGTCGAGACACAGGGCAGAAGAAGGGGGGGCTATGTTTCACTTTATTGTCCTGGTCAGCATCCAGGAGAAGCAGGAGGGAGAAGGGTCCCTGAGGGGGGAGGGGGGAGGGAGAGGCAGTGTGATGTATGTGACTTTAAGTGTGGAATCTTATTGTTGTTGTTTAGTTGTTTAGTCATGTCCGACACTTCGTGACCCCATGGACCATAGCACGCCAGGCACTCCTGTCTTGCACTGCCTCCCGCAGTTTGGTCAAACTCATGTGCATAGCTTCAAGAACACTGTCCAACCATCTCGTCCTCTGTCGTCCCCTTCTCCTAGTGCCCTCCATCTTTCCCAACATCAGGGTGTTTTCCAGGGAGTCTTCTCTTCTCATGAGGTGGCCAAAGTATTGGAGCCTCAGCTTCACGATCTGTCCTTCCAGGGAGCACTCAGGGCTGATTTCCTTCAGAATGGAGAGGTTTGATCTTCTTGCAGTCCATGGGACTCTCAAGAGTCTCCTCCAGCACCATAATTCAAAAGCATCAATTCTTCGGCGATCAGCCTTCTTGATGGTCCAGCTCTCACTTCCATACATCACTACTGGGAAAACCATAGCTTTAACTATACGGACCTTTGTTGGCCTGGTGATGTCTCTGCTTTTTAAGATGCTGTCTAGGTTTGTCATTGCTTTTCTCCCAAGAAGCAGGCGTCTTTTAATTTCGTGACTGCTGTCACCATCTGCAGTGATCAAGGAGCCCAAGAAAGTAAAATCTCTCACTGCCTCCATTTCTTCCCCTTCTATTTGCCAGGAGGTGATGGGACCAGTGGCCATGATCTTGGTTTTTTTGATGTTGAGCTTCAGACCATATTTTGCGCTCTCCTCTTTCACCCTCATTAAAAGGTTCTTTAATTCCTCCTCACTTTCTGGTGGAATCTTATTATGTGCACCTGAATCCTATTAGCTGGGATACAGGTATTTGAGTGGTAACCTGTTCCCCGCCCATTCATTCATCTTCTGCATTTCCTCCCTTTCCGGGTGATTCTTTAATAAACTACGACTGCAGTTTAGTAAAGACTGTTTAGCAGCGTTGCTTCCTCATTGCCGAAGTCCAGGGTTTCCCGGAGACATTGCAGGCAGGAAGAAAGTCCAGCAGCTCCCCTTCAGTCCAAGTTTCATCCTGAACCCAAAGGAGAAAATGCGGGGGGCACGACGCCTCTCTCTCTTAAGAGGAAGCAGGGCGGCAACACGCCTCTTCCTGGCTTCCAGGGAGGGTGGCAGGTGATGTGGTGCTGTCACATAAACGACCTCGGTCCAGTATACCTGAAGGAGCGTCTCCACCCCCATCGTTCTGCCCGGACACTGAGGTCCAGCGCCGAGGGCCTTCTGGCGGTTCCCTCGCTACGAGAAGCCAAGTTACAGGGAACCAGGCAGAGGGCCTTCTAGGTAGTGGCGCCCACCCTGTGGAATGCCCTCCCACCAGAGGTCAAAGAGAACAACAATTACCAGACCTTTAGAAGGCATCTTAAGGCAGCCCTGTTTAGGGAAGCTTTTAATGTTTGATGGATTTCTGTATTTTAATATTTTGTTGAAAGCCGCCCAGAGTGGCTGGGGGAACCCGGCCAGATGGGCGGGGTATAACTAATAAATTATTATTATTATATATTATTATTTGGACATTGTTGGGCAACCGTCCCGGAGTGGTCACAGAATCATAGAACTGCAGAGTCGGAAGGGACCTCAGGGGCCATTTAGTCCAACCCCCTGCAATGCAGGAATCCGAAGCACCTGCTTTTCATGCAGAACGCCCTAGGTCCAAACCCTAAAGCCACCCCCAGGTATACCTGAAAGAGAGACCTGCCTGAAACCCTTGGAGAACTGCTGCTGCTGCTGCTGCTGCCGGTCAGTGCAGACAATACTGAGCTATGTGGATCGAGGCTCCCCTGGCTCACAAGAAGGCAGTGTTCCTAGTGGTCAGAGCCATGAGCCAACTGCACCTGCAGGGAACCCTGTGTGCCACCCCTGTGCCACAGCTCCTTCCAAGCTCGAATCAACAGAAATCGGGGCATGGCATCCCCAGAGTTGTGGGGATGATTGTGAGTGCAGCAGCAGCGGGAGGACACAAGAGGAGCCTGCTGGATCAGGCCAATGGCCCATCTAGTCCAGCGTCCTGTTCTCACAGCAGCTGAAAAAATGCCCGTGGGAAACCTGCAAACAGGATTCGAACACAAAACCGTCACTCTTCCCTCCTGCAGCTTCCAGCAGCTGGTTCTCAGAAGCATTGCTGCCTCTGGCTGTGGAGGCACAGCAAAGCCCTCCCGGCTAGTAGATATCAATAGCCTTTTCCTCCTCCATTAATTTGTCCAATCCTCTTTTGACACCATCAGAGCTGGCCATCACTCAAGACAGACGGATGCCAACAAAGAAGTCCTTGTCAGGTGACCTGAGAGTTGGTTCAGGACCCTTGTTCCCTGCCCAAAGCTTACAGTGAGATCTCCCTTTCGGGTCGACATCATAGAATCATAGAATCGTAGAGTTGGAAGAGACCACAAGGGTCATCCAGTCCAACCCCCTGCCAAGCAGGAAACACCATCAAAGCATTCCTGACATATGCCTGTCAAGCCTCTGCTTAAAGACCTCCAAAGAAGGAGACTCCACCACACTCCTTGGCAGCAAATTCCACTGTCGAACAGCTCTTACTGTCAGGAAGTTCTTCCTAATGTTTAGGTGGAATCTTCTTTCTTGTAGTTTGAATCCATTGCTCCATGTCCGCTTCTCTGGAGCAGCAGAAAACAACCTTTCACCCTCCTCTATATGACATCCTTTTATATATTTGAACATGGCTATCATATCACCCCTTAACCTTCTCTTCTCCAGGCTAAACATACCCAGCTCCCTAAGCCGTTCCTCATAAGGCATCGTTTCCAGGCCTTTGACCATTTTGGTTGCCCTCTTCTGGACACGTTCCAGCTTGTCAGTCTCCTTCTTGAACTGTAGTGCCCAGAACTGGACACAGTACTCCAGGTGAGGTCTGACCAGAGCAGAATACAGTGGTACTATTACTTCCCTTGATCTAGATGCTATACTCCTATTGATGCAGCCCAGAATTGCATTGGCTTTTTTAGCTGCTGCATCACGCTGCTGACTCACACAGGAAAAGCCTCCGGTCCAGGTTCCTGTGTTTTCACAGCGGCGAAGCTAAATCTAGTTAGCCCATCGAGGAGAAGGAAAAATCAGCCAGCCTGATTTGCAAGAGCGATTAAATAGAGCCTAAATTTTGCCCAGGGTGCAGCTAATCCGTATTAAGTCATTCTGAAGGTCTGCAAATGGGGGGGGGGGTTGGGGTGCCGAGATTTGGGGGTGGGGAATGTATGCATTCAGACACGCGCATCGAGATCCATGCTTGCTGGGTCAGGGAGTGGGCTGAGATAGGGGCACAGCTCAGAGCCGGCCGGATCCACCTGGCTCTGCTAAGAGATGGTCGGAGAGGGCCGCCCCCTCATCTCACCACGGCTGCTCCCCAAAACTGTTGGAAAGAAAGAGGGGGGAGACCGGACAACTCCTCTGGGTTGCAACAGAGCATCCTCCATTATGAAGGAAGGACCCAGCACAGAACCTCAGGAGTGGGAAGAGGAGACCATTGAAGGGCGAGGCACAGGGAGGGCAACACCGCAGGGTCGTTGTGGATATGACAAGCATCAAAAGCAGGGAAGAGCTCAAAGGACAATGGCATTGCAAAGCAGGAGCACGGCTGGCTGAACTACAATCCTAAAGCAGCCTTCCTCCACCTGGCGCCCTCCAGCTGTTTTGGGGATGTGGCCCCCATCAGCCCCAAATGGGGCTGATGGGGGCCACATCCCCAAAACAGCTGGAGGGCACCAGGTGGAGGAAGGCCATCCCAGAGTCAGTGCAGGGCTGCTGTCTGTCATCCGAACCCCCGGAAAGCTTTGTAGAAACTGGTGCTCAGGTAAAGGGGGGGGGCAGAGGGACGCTTTTCCGATCTCCGGCCCAGCCTGCTTGGGAGAAGAAGGCTTGTCTGTTGAAGAGGAGGCCTGCGCCCCCTGTCATTGCACTTGCTCCAAGTCCTTCTCTTCCTCACGGGGTCAAGGGCAGCTCAAACCTCTCGCTGGGCAGAGGAGTCGATGCGCCGGGAGGCTGGGCCAAGCTCCACTTTGCAGACGCGCTGGGCGAACTTGAGGGAGCAGATAGACTCGCCCACGTTCTTCTCCAGCGGAGAAATCTGCAGGGCAGAGAGGAAGGGTTGAATGTAAGGGCACAGGAAGAGCCTCCGGTCCAGGTTCCTGTGTTTTCACAGCGGCGAAGCTAAATCTAGTTAGCCCATCGAGGGGAAGGAAAACTCGGATCCTAAACCTACGTTGCCTTGCGGCTACCTTCACGTGTGAGAACGCCTTCGGAGTAAACCCAAGGAGAAATCTGTACCCACTGTCTTGCGTGAAGAAAAGGCTACAGGAGTAAACTCTACACCAGGCGTGTCCAACAGGTAGATCGTGATCTACCGGTAGATCACTGGATGTCTGTGGTAGATCACTGGTAGATCGCTGGCTCCCCCCAAAGAAGCTCAATAAGTTTTGTTTCTCCCCCCAAAAAAGCTCTACAACTTTTATCCGGAACCCAAAAAAACAGGGCTTCCCTTCCTTAAAAAAGTTCAACAACTTTAACCAAAAAAGGGGGGTAGATCACTGCCAGATTTTAACTTTGTGAGTAGATCGCAGTCTCTTGGGAGTTGGCCACCACTGCTCTACACTATTCCAGAGTGGAGTCCCCAAGGCCTTTGGATGACACCTTGTACGTATGGCTCCTTCTGGCAACTCCTGCAGCCCAACTGAGAGGGAGGTCTTGTCGTCTGGGCAGCCCAGGACCTCCAGGCACATTGCCCAGGCTTGTGCCCCCAGGATGCGGCAAACACAGCAGAGACAATGTGGGTGACAGCAGTTTCAGCCACAGCAGGTGCTGCAACAGTCCAGACAGGATTCAAGCACAAGCGCATCATTCTCCCCTCCCTTTGTTCCTGGCAACTGGCCTAGCTCCCTGTCAGAGACCAGGCTGAGGATTACAGCTCTGATGAGGAATGGTGAGAGCCTCCCCCTCCCCCTGCTCCTGACCAGGATCCTGAAGCTGCCCAGGAGCAGTGGCGCAGTATAGATTTGGAGCAGTGGTTTGCGGAGGGGCATAGTTCTGAAGACAAAAGTTGGGACAAACTGGGGGGTGAAAAACAAAGTGAAGAAGAACAGGAAGAGAGAGAGAGAGCTAACAGACTCTCTCGCTCGAATGTGTCCAGCCTATCAGTCCAAGGTCACGTAGAGCAGATAAGGGGGCTAGGTTGCGAGACCAGGTTGCAAGACGGAAGTGACAGGGGCGACTAGCGGGGAAGAGGGGGGAAACCTTAATTGGGAACACCTTCATTCTGAGAATGGCTGCTTTGCTCTTTTGCTGTGATTTAAAGACTCTTTAACTGGTAAGCGACTTTTTTTCGCTTTGCCATGCTTATCTATGGCCGGGGGGGGGGGGGGGAAGCCTATGGGATGTGATACATAAGTAGCATTCAGTCAAATACAACATTTCTTGATTTCCTAGAGTGGACATGCAAGGGGATGTTTGGTCCAGCCAGTCGAAACTTCCTGTTTCCTCCTGGGCTGGAGCATCCTTCCTTTTGCATGTGACTAGAGTTGGGCGTGACCTTACCTGTCCAGGTAACAAAAAGGACAAGGCAGGAGCCATCTTTCTCTCTTTGACTTCCTCCGCCTTTGGAGCAGCTTTTAGCTAGAGATGCTCTGTTGGCTTTCAGCCAACGCAGGACACTGGGACTATCTCCATATGGGATAGACCCATATGTATATATATTCTTTGTAACTAAGTCTGCCTTCCGGGATCCAACTGTGAACTGATGATGTGAGTAAACTGTTTTCATATACTTTACACAAGATTGTGGCGTGTTTATTCTTTTAAGAGGGAAATAAGGGAACTTACCAGGAATCTGATATTAAGAGCCTTAAACAAGCCTGCAACCAGCTACCTGCTGTAGGTTTAAAAAGGGGAATGTAAAGCTGCTAAGTTATAGAACTTGCTAGCACAAGTTAGGAAGGATATTAATAAACAATATATCCTCTCCTGCCTCCCTGAACATTCCCACAAAGGCGAGTCCCCAAAGCCTGACACTCCCTCTTGACCCCTATGAGAGCAGGATGCTGGCCTAGATCCAGTTGGTTTCTCTTCTGACTTCTTTGCCCTTCATTGTGTGCCTGGCATGGCTCTTTGCCCACCTTGCCCTGCCCTGCCCTCTGCTCTCACCTGCACCATCATGATGGTCTTGCTGCCTTTGCCCAGAGAATCCTGCAGCAGGTAGGTGAGCTTGGAGTTGCGGAAAGGAACGTGCGCCTGCTTGGTGCGGAGGGCCTGGATCACCTCTCCCAAAGCCAGCAGGGACTTGTTGATGCTCTGAGCCTCCTTCAGGCGCTCTCCCTGTGCGCCAGACTTCCACACCCGCTCCGAGCCGGCCAGGTCCACCAGATTCAGCTTCCCTGCAGCAGAGGAGGAAGGAGGAGGACTCATTTGTTTGTTATTTCCTCTTTAACACATTCACAGGGTGAAATAAGACGTGGAAAGAGGGACAAATAGAAAAAGGGGAAAGAAGGGAAAAACGAAATAGCAGCCTCCATCTCTCCCCACATCCTTGCATCTCCCACCTTTGACAGGTGCCCCGCCCCACCCCAAGGAGCTCAGCAGCCGCCGACAGGGCAGGTTGATAGATACCTGTGACTTGTCTTGCCCAGCGATGGAAAGAGGACAAGATGCCGACAAAGGCGGACTGGCAGATGAAACTACAAGGCTATGCAGAAATGGCTAGGTCAGGCATCCCCAAACTTCGGCCCTCCCGATGTTTTGGACTACAATTCCCATCTTCCCCGACCACTGGTCCTGTTAGCTAGGGATCATGGGAGTTGTAGGCCAAAACATCTGGAGGGCCGCAGTTTGGGGATGCCTGGACTAGGTTGACTGGGAAAATCAGAAATCAGGAGGACCAAAACTTCAGTAGAGAATGGGACGGATATAGATTGTATTTGAAAGAACTCTGCAAACACTTGAAATCTTTGGCAGGCTTAGAATAACTCTTGCAACGTTATAAAGACTTTGGATACTTTGGAGGCCTGTAATTCAGATGAACTATAATATGCAGCTGATTAAAATATTTAAAGGACCCATGGAGGGGAGGAGGGAAGTCCTAAGATTCGGAGGAATCTTGTTTTATTTTTGTTAAGTATGCGATTTATCTTGTAAAACCAATAAAAATTATTTCAAAAACAAACAAACAAACAAACCCAAAAAAGATACCTGTGACTTGGGTGCCACTGGCCAGCTCAGTGCCAGTGATGTTGACGGTGAGGAGGGCGTGCGAGCGGGAACTGCGTTCGTTCATGTTGGTGGCGTACGTGGCCCGATTCCGCTTGCCCAGCGAGAGCATCTGGAGAGGAGGCAAAAGGATGGAGAGCCACTTCAAGCAGGAATTCATGTGGGAATGTTCAGGGTGGCAGGAGAGGATATATTGTTCATTAATATCCTTCCTAACTTGCGCTAGCAAGTTCTATAACTTAGCAGAGTTACATTCCCCTTTTACATGCACAGCAGATAGCTGGTTGCAGGCTCGGTTGAGCCTCTCACTTATATTATACAATTCTGTCTGTCTCAGATTGAATTGTAGGTTCCTGGTAAGTTCCTTCTGAATCCCTCTTAAAAGAATAAAGACGCCACAATCTTATTCAAAGTCAATAAAAGAAGTTTACTCACATCAGTTCGCAGTTGGATCCCTGAAGGCAGATTTAGTTACAAATATGTACATGTGGATCTACCCCATTTGGGGGAACAATCCCAGTGCTTCTGCTAGCTTGAGAAGCTAGCAGAGCAGTCCTAGCTAAAAGCTGGTCAAACAAGGAAGGAAGTGAAAAAGAGGGAGGTGTGCTGTGTGACTCGTCCTTTTGTTACCTGGACAGGTAAGGCCACGCCCACCTCTGGTCACATGCAAAAGGAAGGATGCTCCAGCCAGAAGGAACAGGAAGTTTCGACTGGCTGGACCAAACATTCCCTTGCATGTCCTCTCTAGCATTACAAGGAATGTTGTACTTGACTGCCTCTCATGGATCACATCCCACAATTAATTCACTGGGGCAAAACCCACAGGAAAAGTAAGGGTGCCCCCTGGAACACAGAAGGCTCCCCCTAGATGTTGCAGCCAGGATCGAAGGCAGTCTCCCTCTGGATGAGGCCTTGGTCTCCTCTAGGTAGAGCCCCACCCCTGGGCTCATGCTCAGCTTTGCCCCTTTACAGGTGCTCCCAACACTGATGTCCAGTCCAGCTACCTTTTTGATCTGGCGGAGGCTGTGCACCTCCACGCTGGTCAGTCCTGGCACGTGCAATTGGCCACTCCCGTCCGGATTCAGCTTCACATCCAGTTTCTCTTGGGGTTCCCTGGCAAGGAGGTCCCTAGAAAGAGGGAGGAAGAAGAGGCGCTAACACAGTCCTCTCGCTAGGTCCTGACAGGCCTGGGGTGCCGCTGTCTGGTGAGAAAAGTCTTCTGCCAGGAGAAGATAGAGTGGGGTGGATTTCTTAATTTCTTACAGGGACAAATGCAAGGTCCTACACTCAGGCAGAAAGACCCAGATGCAGGAATATAGGATGGGGGATACCTGGCTTGGCAGCAGTGCATGGGAGTAGAGGATCACAAGCGTTACGTGAGCCAATAGTGTGATGCTGCAGCAAAAACGGCTAATGCTATTCTTGGCTGCCTCAACAGAGGTCGAGTGTCCAGATCAAGGGAAATAATAGTCCCACTCTCTTCTGCCTTGGTCAGACCACACCTAGAATATTGCGTCCAGTTCTGGGTGCCACAATTTAAGAAGGGTGTTGACAAGCTGGATCGTTGGCCTAGCAGGGTGGTCCTCCTGTGGCGCAAAGGGTCAGTGAGTCTGGCTGTTAAGCAGAAGGTTGGCAGTTCAAGCCCACCCACGAGTGGCTGTGGGCAGAATTCCTGCATTGCAGGAGGTCAGACTAGAAGACCCTCAGTGTCCCTTCCAACTCTACATTATATGATTCTCCTTTTTGTTTAATCCCCACAACAACCCTGGGAGGTAGGCGAGGCTGAGAGAAGACAGTGACTGGCCCTGCCCCCAAGTCCAACCAGTGAGAGCTTCATGGCCAAATGGCGATTTGAACCTGGGTCTCTCCCAGATCCTAGTCCAACGCTCTAACCACTACACCGCGCTGCTTCTCTCTCAAGGGCAGGATCCGCATTCAGGGGCGCCTCTCACCTGATCACCTCGTTGTATATCTCCACCATGCTGAGGCTGACCGAATACTTCCAGGCGTCACGCTTGGCCTCCATCTCCTGGTAGAGGCCCTGCAGCGCCCGCTGGTTGATCCCGGGGTTGTCGGAAACACCCTGGAAGCAGAAAGACCCTGAGGGTCCCACCCGAAGCTCAGCATGCAGAAGGCCCCGGGTTCAAGTCCTGGCATCTCTGGGGTGTGTGTGTGTGCTGGGAATCTCCCCAGCCTGAAACTCCACTGCTGCCAGCCAGTGTGGGAAATACTGGATTAGATTGATCAGTGGTCCTACTCAGTACTGTGGTACCTTGGTTCTCAAATGCCTTGGTTCCCAACCACTGAAAACCCGCTAATAAGTGTTTCCAGGGCACCTGCACCAATCAGAAGCCACGCCTTGGTTTTCTAGCATTTTGGAAGTCAAGCGGGCTTCCGGAACGGATTAAGTTTGGTACTTTTGTTTTTGCTATTTATTTTGCATTTTTTGTTTTTGAGGCTTCTTTGATTAATTTGTTTTTGTGACTGTGTGGAACCCAGTTCAGCTCCTGAATGATGGATTGTGTGACTGCGGAAATGGATAAAAGCCCCCCATCCAAACAATGGCTATCATCAGTGCAGGTAAGGGAAAAATAATAATTTTTTATTTTTATCATCTACAATACTGTCATATTTACTTTATAGTACAGTGCATTGATTATTGCTTTCATTTTATGGATCAATGGTCTCATTAGATAGTAAAATTCATATTAAATTGCTGTTTTAGGGGTTGTTTTTAAAAGTCTGGAACGCATTAATCCATTTTGCATTACTTTCTATGGGAAAGCATGCCTTGGTTTTGGAACACTTTGGTTTTGGAATGGACTTCTGGAACAGATTAAGTTTGAGAACCAAGGGATCACTCTATATCTCCCAAGACGAAGAAGCAGCTAAAAAGAGGTTGTTGTTTTTTAAGGGAAGCAGTCACCCTTTGACTCCCCATTTGTCAATCTGTCACTCAAAGAAAGGACTCAAACTGTCACTCAAGAAAGGAGATTCCAATTAAACATTTGCAAGAACTTTCCAGCAGGCAGGAGGCAGAGCTGCTTGGCAGTGGGATGGACAACCTCAGAAGGTGGTGGACTCTCCTTCATGGGGAGTTGGGTTAAACCAAAGTTGGATGGCCACCTGCCAGGGATTCTTTGGCTGTGATCCCTGCACTTTGTGGGGTTGGACTAGATGACCCCCAGGGGTCCCTTCCAACTCCACAATTCTAGGATTGTAGGATTGTTGTAATGAGAACCTTGGAAACCCACTAAGGAGCTCCACATGTCTTCTGCCCAGCACCTGCCACAGACTGGCAACCCAAAAGGAGCGTGAGAAGATGGTGGCTTCATGAAGGCATGGGAGGGAGGGACAAGGCTTCTTGGGTGAGATCTGGACTGGGCAGCTGTCCCTCTTAGTGCCCCAGGATACGTGCCTCCGCCTAAGCACCAGGGCAAGGGCAAAACTCTCCCTCCAATGAGAACCTTCAACTTATCCTGCTGCACATTAAACCCAAGGTGAGAGGAGATAGGAGAGCCATCTTCACTTGGAAGGTGGAGCAAGCTCCTCCTCATCCTGGAGAGTAGTGACTAGTGGGGTGCCACAGGGTTCTGTCTTGGGCCCAGTCTTATTCAACATCTTTATCAATGACTTGGATGATGGGCTTGAGGGCATCCTGAGCAAGTTTGCAGATGACACCAAATTGGGAGCGGTGGCTAATACCCCAGAGGACAGGATCACACATCAAAATGACCTTAACAGATTAGACAACTGGGCCAAAGCAAACAAGATGGATTTTAACAAGGAGAAATGTAAGGTACTACACTTGGGCAAAAATACAGGATGGGTGACACCTGGCTTGAGAGCAGTACATGTGAAAAGGATCTAGGAGTCTTGGTAGACCACAAACTTGACATGAGTCAGCAGTGTGATGCAGCAGCTCAAAAAGCCAATGCAATTCTGGGCTGCATCAAGAGGAGTATAGCATCTAGATCAAGGGAAGTAATAGTACCACTGTATTCTGCTCTGGTCAGACCTCACCTGGAGTACTGTGTCCAGTTCTGGGCACCACAGTTCAAGAAGGATACTGACAAGCTTGACCGTGTCCAGAGGAGGGCAACCAAAATGGTCAAAGGCCTGGAAACGATGCCTTATGAGGAACGGCTTAGGGAGCTGGGTATGTTTAGCCTGAAGAAGAGAAGGTTAAGGGGTGATATGATAGCCATGTTCAAATATATAAAAAGATGTCACATAGAGGAGGGTGAAAGGTTGTTTTCTGCTGCTCCAGAGAAGCGGACACGGAGCAATGGATTCAAACTACAAGAAAGAAGATTCCACCTAAACATTAGGAAGAACTTCCTGACAGTAAGAGCTGTTCGGCAGTGGAATTTGCTACCAAGGAGTGTGGTGGAGTCTCCTTCTTTGGAGGTCTTTAAGCAGAGGCTTGACAGGCATATGTCAAGAATGCTTTGATGGTGTTTCCTGCTTGGCAGGGGGTTGGACTGGATGGCCCTTGTGGTCTCTTCCAACTCTATGATTCTAGGATTCTAAGCTTGTTTACTCCTGCTCTGGAGGGTAGGACTCGAACCCATGGCTTCAAGTTACAAGAAAGGAGATTCCGACTCAACACCAGGAAGAACTTTCTGAGGGTTAGAGCTGTTAGACAGTGGAACAGTCTCCCTTGGGAGGGGGTGGACTCTCCTTCCTTGGAGGGTTCAGACAGAGATTGAATGGCCCCCTGTCAGGGATGCTTTAGCTGAGATCCCTGAATTGCAAGGGGTTGAACTGGATGACCCTTGGAGGTAATAATAATAATAATAATAATTAATAATAATAAATTTTATACCCTGCCCATCTGGCTGGGTTTCCCCAGCCACTCTGGGCCGCTCCCAACAGAATATTAAAAGCACGAAAAAACATCAAACATTAAAACAAAAGCCGCATTTCTGATTTAATCAGCAAAATCCAAGTGGTTCGCTTTACAGGCTGCATTTTACATGGTGGGGAGGTGTCATAGATGCCTCCTTCCTCACTGGGTCACTAGAACCTCCCTTGCACACTGAAAACTGACATTTCAAGGAGAAAAATTGAGCCTACCCCTCTCCTAACGCCCCCCATACACATGGATCCAATTTGCTCTTCTTCCACACTGGATACAAGCCTATAGCTACAGTCTAGCACTAATGTCCAGAAGAAGCATTATACTTGATTCTGCTGAAGTCATAAGGAGCCCCTCATCTTTGGGGAATTCCTCTCCGGGGGCAATTTGGTTTCAGCACTGCTATTTCTGCTATTTTAAAAAATAGAGAAGCTATTGGGGCAAACCATCTCCTTCCGAAGAGACCACAGAGACAGAACTTCTATGTGTGTCTATATCTGAAAGGAGATGCACAGCCAAACTCTACGGTTCTGTGGTTCCAGGAACATGCAGAAGTGCCCATCAACCCGCCAGGTGAATTAATTCAGGCGCATTCGGTGCAAGAAACCCCCTTGCTCGGGCGTGCCATGCACGTCGGTTGCATGTGCCCCAATTCCCCCGAAGTGGAGAAGGATTTGCGGGTGAGCAAGCTCCTACCTCCATGGTGTAGGTCTTGCCAGAGCCTGTCTGCCCGTAGGCAAAGATGCAGACGTTGTATCCATTCAGGCAGGCCATGACCAGCGGCTCGATCTCCAGGAAGACCTGCAGAGGGGGCAGAGAAGGAAGCCGGCAGAGTTGAACGAGGGGCGCCCGAGCCAAGCGCACAGGCACAGGCGCACAGAGGCTGTGAGGCAGAGGGAAGGAGGTGCAGTGAGGGCCAGTGAGGACGTGAGCGGCGGGTCTGTCTGTGCTGGGGCGGAGTGAGGGAGTTTTACCTGCTGCTGTGGCAACCAGGAACTCGGGCTGACCAGCGGCTCCCTGGGAGGCACCTAGACATTGAGGGGTCACAAAGCAGCGACGGGAGGGTCAAGCTGTGTGCCAAACCAACAGAGCGCCTGGATCCCAGGAGAGAAAGCACCCCCTCTGACCTTGAAGACGATTCCCAGGCGTGCACACACAATGTCCTGTCCCAGAAGTGGCATCTGGGTGACGCAAGGCACTCCCAGGCCAACCGGCTGCCGTGCCACTTAATTCCCATTCCACGTTTCTAAGGAATCAGTCCACCCAACCTTCGGAACTCCCTGCCTATTGACAGCAGGCAGGCCAGGGGCGTAGCAAGGGGGCGGTGGGGGCGGTCCGCACCGGGTGCCACCCTGGAGTAGAGTGCCACTTGGCGCCTCCCCCCCCCCCCGCGAGCGAGCAGCCAGCCACCGCCCTGTAAAAAGCCTCGCTCAGCGGCTGGCTGCTCACTCACTTGCTTGGCTGGCACACGCTTTGCTTCTTCCTGCTCGGGAGGAGGCGAGGGGCGGGCCAGGGAGGCCCTCCCTGGCCTGCCCCTCACCTCTGCCCGAGCAGGAAGAAGCAAAGCGTGCGCCAAGCAGGTGAGCGAGCAAGCTGCGGAGAGAGGCTTTTTACAGGGTGGCAGGGCAATGGCGCCTCCCAAGCCGCCCCGTAAAAAACCTTGCTCCGCTGCTTGCTCGCGGTTTGCCAGCGGTGGCGCTGGAGCACCGTCACTGGCACCCCGCTCCATAGCATGCATGGGCTGCATTGCTCCGTAGTGTGCATGCGCAACAGTGCAGCGCATGTGCACTACAGAGTGGGGTGCCTTCAGCTGGGGCATTTCCCCACGTTCTGGTGTGTAATGAGAGAGGAAGGGAAACCTCCCGCTATCCACATTCTCCATGCCGCATAGAATTTTATAAAATTCTAGCTGAAAAATCCCACACGCTGCACGGGGGAGTCGTTTTCCCCACCACCACCTCATCATTTGGGTTGCTCTTTTCTGAACCTTTTCAACATCCGTTTCGAGGCGAGGCAACCAGAACGGTGCAGAGCATTCGAAATGCTGTTTGACAGGGGGACGGACGACCTCAAAAGACAGTGGCGTCCCCTTCGTCAGAGGTCTGATGGCCACTTGCAGGGGATCCTTCAGCATGGCAGGTGGTTGGACTAAATGACACCCCCCCCCGAGGTCCCTTCCAACTGGGCACTTCCAGGATTCCAACATAGCCCCCCCCCTTCTGTGGCTGCCACTCAGCACCTGCTCACCACGCTCAACTGCAAAGGCCCCGAATCCTCACCCTCCACTGTGCCAAGTGCCCGGTCTCCACATGCCGCTTTCCGAGCCAGTGGGATGCTGAGATCCTCCTCGTTTTGAGGAGGGAGAGGAGGCGCACGGAGCATCAGACAGAGGCACGCTCCGAGGGCAGGGGGTCCTCACCTCCTCCTGGGTGGCCTGCGGCAAGAAGACCTTGTCCAGCTTGAAGGTGCGTGCCTTGCCTTTGTAGGAGGCCGTGACGCAGCCGTCGTCTGCCGGGTCTGCAGCCACCGTGGTTCCCCCTTCCCCTCCCTGCTGCTCATCCTGGCTCAGCGGCTTCAGTCGGCACAGAACCCGGATGTTTCCTGCGGGGAAAGGTGGGGTGTTCAGGGAACAGCTGCACCATCGACATCACCACCCATTCGCTTGCATGCGCCTTCTTCCCCACCAAACAATGGCGATGGTGACAGCAGCAGTTGCAGTTTTTAAAGTGCTGTCACGGGACAATCCATTCCCGGCCTAATCCATTCGCCGTTGAGCCACAGCTCAATTGCGGCTGCCTCAGGGGCGAAGCGTGCAGACGGAGTTGGCCGAGTGATTGGAGAGGGCGAGAACAGCGGCCTGGGATCCACTGGACCCATATTCAGAGATCTTGTCTTTTTCCTTTTTTTACTGTTAAATTCCTTAGTAGCCTTGTTCTTTTTCAAAATAATAAATTAGTTTTTCAGTTTAAAGTTTTACAGTCAACTATCCAACAACCAACATAAAAACAAGATTCCCAAGAATCCCCTCAATTTCTCTCCTCCCCTTTGTGGGTCCTTTTGTTAACCAGTTCCTCCTGCATCTTTTATAATAATCCAAATCTTTTACATCTCCATTATATCCAAAATTCACCATTAAACTACAAGTGTTATGCCAATCCTACTAATGATTTTAGCTGTTTGCAATGGTTTTTAAGATAAATGATAGATAGATAGATAGATAGATAGATAGATAGATAGATAGATAGATGATAGATGATAGATAGATAGATAGATAGATAGATAGATAGATAGATAGATAGATGATAGATAGATAGATAGATAGATAGATGATAGATAGATAGATAGATGATAGATAGATAGATAGATAGATAGATAGATAGATAGATAGATAGATAGATAGATAGATAGATAGATAGATAGATAGACTGTGGCATCTTTATTCTTTTAGGAGAGATTCAAGGGGGTCTTACCAGGAAAATATTAGGACACATTTCAATCTGGATGAGCCAGACTGAATTGCGAATTGTCTTAAGAAACTCACACAAGTTTGGAACTAGTTTCCTGCTGTGTAAAGGGGAATGTGATGCTTTTGAATGCCAGTTGCTGCGAACTGCAAGAGGGAGAGGGCTCTGATGCTTGGATCCTGCTTGCAGGTGACAATAGGATGCTAGATTAGGTAGCCCATTGGCTTGATCCAGCCGGCTCTTTCCTAATGGTCCCTTGCCTTTTCCCCACAGCCTCCACACGCTGGTTCCTCCCCTTCCCCCCTCCCCACCTGCCCACCCCCTGCGCCCTCCCCACTTGCGGGCACCGCACCTTTCAGCTCCAGGAGTTGGTCGTGGTACTTCTTCCGCAGCTGCACTTCCCGCTGGTACCTCTCTTCCAGCAGGCGGTTGGCGTGAGACACTTCGCCAATGGCTGAGCACATCTGGGGGCGAGAGGAGGGAGGGTGGGATTTCGGTACCAGCGGGGCCAGCGCCACACGCCTGATCACAAAACCAGGAAGAACCAGTTGAGAGGGAATCTAACGTCTGAAGTGGGAAATGACTCCAGATAAGGTGCAAGGAGGGTTCCGCATGTACAGTAAAAGAAAAGGGTTGAGTCAGTGTTTCAAAGACTGCAGTTAGATGAGAGATGAGGGGGTGACAGAAGGGGGTTGAGGAGAGGATGAAAGTGCCAATATATATTTTGCCTGTATTCCTTGCCTATATAGTATTATAAGCACAAATGGCTCCATATACTTGACTGTAAAGGAAAGCAACACATTATACTGTATATTGAGTGGGGGGGAGGGGTTATATATTTGTCCTAATGGAAAGTGCTTTTAGACACTTCGGACTCTGCCTGGTAGTGCATTTCTGAATAAACCAGTTGAGAATTTGGTGAAAGCCTCTGTTCTAGGACTCTCAAGGGGAATTTCTCCCACAGAGGCAGCTCCAGAGCTCTGTCTGGGCCTTGTCCTGTCTCCCTCCCATCCTCCTCCACCTTTTCACAGAAGCACAGAGCTGGAAGGGAACCGGGGGGGTCATCTAGTCCAACCCCCTGCGATGCAGGAATTTCAGTTGAAGTATCCCTGACAGGTGGCCACCCAGCCTCAGCATAGAAACCTCCAAGGAAGGAGAGTCCACAGCTTCCCGTTCCACTGTTGAACAGCTCTTAGCATTGGAAAGGTATTCTTGATGTTTAGTTGTCACTTGATTACAAGCTGTGAGCACGGGGTTGGTCTAGATGACCCTTGGACCCCTTCAAATCCTATGATTCTAGGATTGTATGAATTCATTGGTCCTCCTGTCTGGAGTAGCAGGAACCCAGCTTGTTCCATCTTGCAGGTGATGGGCCTTCAGATATTTTAAGATACCTCTCAGATCATCCCCTTGGTCTTTTCTCAGTTTTCCTGCTCTATCTCCCAGTGGGGGCTGGAGACAAGCCAATATTTGCTTCCTGGCTTAGCAAACATCCCAGGCCAGGCCACCAGGATCCCGCACTGAGCAAAGGATACCCAACCTTTTTGTTGGCTACCTCTTGCTTTGCTTCGTATTTATATGCTTACTAGTGTCATTCAGCCCGTTTAATAAACGGGCGCTAGAACATCCCGCTTCGTCGGGGCGCTCCGCTGAGCCCATCTGGCCAGCGGGCGCCCAGGAGAAGGCCGCAATTCTTCTGAGGACTGCGAGGGAAACGGTAGGCAGAGGGGTGGGGGTGGGGAGAGCATGCGCGTGTGTGTGCGCGTCAAGTCTCTGCGTCCAATCCCTGTGTCCGTGGGGCACATGCGCAGTAGCGCGGACACAGGGACTGGACGCAGAGATACTTGCACTTTATTATATAGGATAAGCAGTGCTTTTTTTCTTTAAAGTATGTTTAGGGGTACTCTCATTTTGACTCAAGAAAATCACCATTTCATAGTTCAAATTGGGAAACATAAATACAGTAAATAGACAAAAGCACAAAGATTCACAAAATGTTCAGGGGTGTGCGTACCCCTGTTGTCCCCCCAGGGAAAAAAAGCACTGCTTATAAGCTTAGATTTTCCCTCCCCCAATTTTTTAAATTGGTTTTCATGTTAAAGCAAGAACAAATAAGCCTAGAGTTTATGTGTTAGACAGATCCTGGATTTATTCTGTGTCTGCCCCATTGCTGATTTTTGCCATTTTTAAATTTGCCAACATGTTCTGTATTTTGCATAAATTCCCTGGGCTCTGTATTTTGATGCTTTGAATGTTTGCCACAGCTTGTGGTAGAAGAGAAGCATCACTCTGGTCTGTCAGTCTCAATCCATCGGCCCAAGCAGCTGCTGGTCCTGCCGCCCCCCCCCCATCCCATGCCATCACATAGACTAAAGAGCAGCCCCCCAAGACCCCCCGCTTGGAGCCTCCGCTGCTGCCCCCCCCCCCCGCCCCTGAGCCTCACCTGCTGCCGAGCCTCGTTGAGGGCTGCCTCGTAGCAGTCTGCAAAACTGCGCACCTGCCCGCGAAGGCTGCCATAGTCCGATTTCATGCCCCTGAGGAGAGGCTGGAGGGTGTCCAGGCGCTGGCGGACTCCTGGAAGGGGAAAGGAAGAGAAACATTGGTGTGCGATGTTCATAGACTGCCCTTCCTTGGAGCAGCAGCGTGCCGTGTATTGACCTCACAACAACCCTGCGAGGCAGACTGGCAGGCCAAGAGAGAAGGCCACACGGGGCAAGCCATTAAAACTGGATTTCCAGCACCCAAGCCCTTATCTTCTCTAGAACCTGGATGTAGTGTGGAGTGGCAGTGGTTAGAGTATCAGACAAAGGACCTGCGAGAGAAAAGAGATCAAAGTGGGATTATTGGTTCATTTCTCTTCTTATTTTTTATTGTGTGCTTTGTGTTTTTTATTTTGTAATGTCAATGTTGTGGACCGCCCCGAGTTCTACGGATGAAGGGCAGTACACAAATCAATCAATCAGTCAATTAAATTCACTGGGTGACTTCAGACCATCACACTCTCTAAGCTTAGCCTACCTCGCAGGGTTGTTGTGAGGATTAAATGAGGAAGGGGTTCCTTGGAGGAACAGGTGCAATGAATAAATATAATCCTTACCCAGTTCCCCATCTCTTGCCCCAGCCCACAGTCTGAAATGGTTTTTGGGGACACACACACACCCCAGCCAAGACCTTGCTCCCCATCCCAGCTACCTGCCAGCTGCTCTCGCAGGTGCTGGAGGTGATTCTCAGAGCACTGAGAGGCTTCCCGGATGGCCTGTTCCTTCTGCGCCTCCAACTGGTTGATCTCACCCAGCAGCTCCCGACGCAGACCGGCAATCTCAAAGTCATAGTCGGAGATCTGCCAGGGAGAGATCCCGCGTGAGAATCTGGGGGTTCAGGGGACACAGTGCAAGAACCACACAGATCAGGGATCACAGAATTCTAGCATTGGAACAGGACACGCCCCCCCCCCCCCCCGCCCAGGTAGGGTTAGCTAATGCCATTGAAGACAAGATGGGAATTCAAGATGACCTTAGAAGATTGGAGAACTGGGCGCAAGCTAACAAAATGAATTTCAGTAGGGACAAATGTCAGGTTTTGCACTTAGGCAGGAAGAGCCAGATGCACAAATATAGGATGGGGGACATCTGGCTTACTAGCAGTACCTGTGAAAAGGACCTAGGAGTCTTGGTGGACCACAAGCTGAACATGAGTCAACAGGGTGATACAGCAGGGGGGAAAGCTAATGTTATTCTAGGCTACATCAACAGAAGTCTAGTGTCCAAATCAGGCACAGGCAAACTTGGCCCTCCAGCTGTTTTGGGACTACAACTCCCATCATCCCTGACCACGGGTCCTGTTAACTAGGGAGTTTGCCTATGCCTGGACCAGATCAAGGGAAGTCATAGTCCCACTCTCTTCTGCCTTGGTCAGACCACACTTGGAGTACAGTGTCCAATTCTGGGCACCACAATTTAAGGAGGATGTTGACAAGATGGAAGGTTCGCAGCGGAGGGCAACCAAGATGATCAAGGGTCTGGGAACCAAGGGTCTGGGAACCAAGCCTGATGAGGAACAGTTGAAGGAGCTGGGTATGTTTAGCCTGGGAAAGAGGAGAGGATATGGGATGGTCGTATTCGGATACGTATCTTCAAACTTCAAGAAAGAAGATTCCACCTAAACATTAGGAAGAACTTCCTGACAGTAAGAGCTGTTCGGCAGTGGAATTTGCTACCAAGGAGTGTGGTGGAGTCTCCTTCTTTGGAGGTCTTTAAGCAGAGGCTTGACAGGCATATGTCAAGAATGCTTTGATGGTGTTTCCTGCTTGGCAGGGGGTTGGACTGGATGGCCCTTGTGGTCTCTTCCAACTCTAGGATTCTATGATTCTTCATTTCATTACCTTGTGCTTCAGGCTTGCTGTCATCTCCTCGGAGCTCTGCAGTTGCTCCGTCAGCTGTTGGCACCTCTCCGCCTGGGTGTTCAGCTGCTCCATCAGGGCGCGGTTCCGCTCCTCGGCCTCTGCCACAGCCCGGAGGCTACGGGGGGAGTCCACCTCCACCGTCTTGGTGATGTACTGCGGGGTGGGGGGGCAGGGGGAGCTAGTCAGGGTCTGTGATGAGATAAGACCCTTTCCTCTGCAGGGTGGGGGAATGTGGACAACAGACAGGCAAAACACAAGTAACTGGGTGTTGTCGATGTTCATCACTATTCCAGGGACGGACTTTTCCCTCCTGAGCGAGGACGAAAATGGGCACCTCCTCCTAAATATTTCGTATTTTCACAATAATTCTTTTTAATGCAGCTGCTTTTTATGGATCCTTTCGGCAGGTACCCATATAAATATAGGTTTTATTCTTATCTTTTTTATTTTAAAATTTACCTATTTGGTTTTTCAAATTACAATTTTACAATCATATATCCAACATAAAGACAAGATTCCCGAGAATCTCCTGGACTTCCCTCCTCCCCTTTGGGGGGCCTATTGTTAAACATTTCCCCCTGCATCTTTTACCGGTACTGTATTATAATCCAAATCTTTTACACTTCCGTTATATCTAAAATTCACCATTAAACTACAAATGTTATTCCAATCCTATTAACGATTTTAACTGTTTACAATGGTTTTTAAGATAAATTATAATTTCCCCCCCATTCTATATTAAAACTTTGGTCTATCCTGATTTCTGAATCTTCTGGTCATTTTTCCAATTTCGACAAAAAGGTTTTTTACTATAATCAGTGCTTTTCTTCTAGAGAAAAAAGCGCTGGTACCATGTACCCTTGAATACCCCCCCCCAAAAAAAACCACATTATGATGCTGCCCGCTTGACTCGGCACTTTGTGCGGGGCAACAGCCCACACAGCCCTAAATCAGACGCTGCCCGTTCTATCCTTTGTCCTCCTCCTCTCTTCCCCTCTCTGCCACTTCTCCTTCCTTCTCCCAGGAAAGGGCCCTTCCAACAGGGTGAGAAGAGCAGAGACTCGGCCTCTCTCCTGGGGGGAGAACTCTTTCAGAACCCCACCCACCCCCCAGCCCTGGGAGTGGCGCTTGCCCTCTAACAACTGGAAAGGGGTCCTTGAGAGAAGGGGCTGTTGAAGATTCATTCCCCGTGTCTGCTGTCATGGGATTGTAGTTTATCACATGATGGTGTATGTTTTCATTCCACAGTGGGAAGTGACGAAGACAGGATGTTTGTGTTACCGTGTTTCCTGAAGTGGGACTTTTGTCCTTTGTCCTTTCTCTTTCTCTGATGCTAGAGAGAGAGGGAGCCATGTTGCAGTGCTCCATGTGTGTTTATATGTAAATAAAAGTAGAAGCAAAATAAAAAAATTCCTTCAGTAGCACCTTAAAGACCAACTAAGTTTATATTTTGGTATGAGCTTTCGTGTGCATGCACACTTCTTCAGATACACACGAAAGCTCATACCAAAATATAAACTTAGTTGGTCTTTAAGGTGCTACTGAAGGAATTTTTTTATTTTGCTTCGACTCAGACCAACACGGCTACCTACCTGTAACTAAATAAAAGTAGATTAGCCAAAATGCTGAGTTGCTGAGCTCTGTTATGCAACTGCGCAAACTCTGTGGATCCGTAAGTGTGCTGATGTTTCTTGGCATCAGTCGCTGTGATGTTCGGGCTGGAGAAAGCTTTTGAAGCTCCCGATTGACCGGGAGGGAGGGAACATGCCAGCCGGGCATGTATCTCTGCCAGGGTCCTACTTGTGTGTAGGAGATCCTAAGAGGGACGGCACTCACCTGCACTTCAGGGGGCCGGCTCTTCTGCGCCTCCAGAGAGAGCTGGAGCCCTCGCAGGCGTTCGTCCAGGTGGCGCACCTCCTCCTCCTTGCGCCACTGGAGCCGGTCCATCTGCACCTCGAGGGACATCAGCTCTTCCACCTTCTGCTGCAAGGTGGCCTCCAGATGCTGCACTTTGGTGCGGAGGTCCTCGTTCTCCTGGGAAGAGCAGTGGGGGAATGTTCAGGGAGGCAGGAGAGGATATGTATATTGTTTATTAACGTCCTTCCTAACGTGCTAGCAAGTTCTATAACTTAGCAGAGCTTTAACATTCCCCTTTAAACGCACAGCGGGTAGCTGGCTGCAGGCTTGTTTAAGCTTTTCAATATAGATTCCTGGTAAGATCCCTCTTTGGCCACCTCATGAGAAGAGAAGAATCCTTGGAAAAGACCCTGATGTTGGGAAAGATTGAGGGCACTAGGAGAAGGGGACGACAGAGGACAAGATGGCTGGACAGTGTTCTCGAAGCTACGAACATGAGTTTGACCAAACTGCGGGAGGCAGTGCAAGACAGGAGTGCCTGGCGTGCTATGGTCCATGGGGTCACGAAGAGTCGGACACGACTAAACGACTAAACAACAACAAAAGATCCCTCTCAAAGAAATAAACACGCCACAGTCTGATTTAAGATATATAAAAGTACAGTGATACCTCGGTTTAAGTACACAATTGGTTCTGGAAGTCCGTACTTAACCTGAAGCGTACTTAACCTGAAGCGAACTTTCCCATTGAAAGTAATGGAAAGTGCATAAATTAATGCCTTATGAGGAACGGCTTAGGGAGCTGGGTATGTTTAGCCTGGAGAAGAGAAGGTTAAGGGGTGATATGATAGCCATGTTCAAATATATAAAAGGATGTCATATAGAAGAGGGTGAAAGGTTGTTTTCTGCTGCTCCAGAGAAGTGGACACGGAGCAATGGATTCAAGCCACAAGAAAGAAGATTCCACCTAAACATTAGGAAGAACTTCCTGACAGTAAGAGCTGTTTGACAGTGGAATTTGCTGCCAAGGAGTGTGGTAGAGTCTCCTTCTTTGGAGGTCTTTAAGCAGAGGCTTGACAGCCATCTGTCAGGAATGCTTTGATGGTGTTTCCTGCTTGGCAGGGGGTTGGACTGGATAGCCCTTGGGGTCTCTTCCAACTCTATTTTTCTATGATTCTATGAAATCCGTTCCAGACGTTCCGCGGAGTACTTAACCTGAAGCGTACTTAACTTGAAGCGAACTTTCCCATTGAAAGCAATGGAAAGTGGATTAATCCGTTCCAGACGGGTCTGCGGAGTACTTAAAGTGAAAGTACTCAAACCGAAGCATGCTTAAACCGAGGTATGACTGTAGTTTACTCACATCATCGGTTCACAGTTGGATCCGTGAAGGCAGGCTTAGTTACAAATATGTAGTACGTATGGATCTACCCCATATGGGGGTTGATCCCAGTGACTGCAGACTGGCAGCCACTGCAGTTGACATGACGAAAGGAAGATGGAGAAGAAGAGAAAAGAGAGAGAGATGGCTGCGTGCCTTGTGCTTTGGTTACCTGCACAGGTAAGGTCACTCCCACCTCTAGTCACATGCAAGAAGAAGGATGCTCCAAGCCAGGAGGAAACAGGAAGTTTTCGACTGGCTGGACCAAACATTCCCCCGCATTTCTTCTCTAGGAAAACAAGGAATGTTGTACTTGACAGCTACTTACTTACAGGTATGTTTCACATCTGGCAAGCAGGAGGGTTAAGGACTTGAGGAGAGCGGGGCCTGCTGGATCAGGCCAACGCAGGACCCGTTCCGTGACTGCAAAGCATTTAAAACTGCTTTTAATGTTGGGTTTTAAGTTGTTGCAATCTGCCCTGGCGAAGGATCAGTGTAGGGACACCAGAAGAGCCCTGCAGGATCAAACCAGTGACCCACCTAGTCCAGCATCCTGTTTTCACAGGTCGGCCCCAACCAGATGCCTCTTCTGGGAAACCCAAGGACCTGAGCACAAGAGCAATTCTCCCTTCTTGCAGTTTCCAACAACTGGGATTCAGACATATGACTGCCTCCAACTGCAAAGGGAGAACACAGCCATCCTCACCATTAGCCATTGATGGCCTCCTCCTCCTCCTCCTTTAATTTGTCCAATCCTCTTTTAAAGCCATCTAGGTTGGCGGCCATCACTACTTCCAGTGGGAGGGAGTTCCACAGTTTAACTCAGCACTGTGCAAATGAGTTCTTTCTTTTATCTGTCCTGAACCTTCCCGCATTCACAGACCCTCCAAGTGTCCCTATTTTCCATGGTCAGTCCTGGATTTACAGAAGCCGTCCCAGTTTCTGATTTGATCCTGGAATGAGCTGCTTTTCCTTAGGATGTCCCTATTTTCATTGGAGAAAGGTTGTATACCGTAGTTACTTGCTTCCTTGGCTTGGAGATTGCATAACTCCTGAATAACAATCAATCAATCAATAAAAATATTATAATGCTTTATACCCTGCCATCTGGCTGGGTTTCCCCAGCCACTCTGGGCGTCTTCCAGCAAAATATTAAAAGACAATAATTCATCAAATATTAAAAGCTTCCCGAAACTGGACTACCTTCAGATGTCTTCTAAAAGTCCGATAGTTGTTTATTTCTTTGACATCTGATGGGCGGGCGTACCACAGGGTGGGCGCCACTACCAAGAAGGCCCTCTGACTGGCTCCTTGTAAGTTCACTTCTCGCAACGAGGGAACCACCAGAAAGCCCTCGGAGCTGGACCTCAGTGTCCGGGCAGAATGATGGGGGTGGAGATGCTCCTTCGGGTCTATTTTGGTTGCCCTTTTCTGATACGGCTACCAATGCTTATTTTAAATACCGCTTCTCAAAAAGTCATTAATCACCTGCCAGCCTTTCTTTGCGAGAGCTGACGCTTTAATAAACAAAGAGCCTTTTTTTTGCCAGAGGTATTTTTAAAGCTGTACTTGAGTTTGTACACTTTCCAGTTCTCCTCGCCCGCCCTCCCACCAGCAGCAGAGATGCAGAAGGTGAGGCTGGGCAGGTGCCTCTTCTGCACTCCAAAGAAGAAGACACCTGCTTCCCCTCCACCCCCAGGTACTTCCTATAGCACATCGGTTAGCAGCTTGCTACCCGGCCAGCTTCAAGGTGAATTCACATAGCCCTAGGCAAATGCAGCCCTAGACACATTGAGGATGGCCTGATTCCTTCTGCTCTGCCTCAGCATAGCTGTCAACTTTCGGGTTTGAAAAATAAGGGATTAGCAACAGCCTCACCTGTCCTGGGGACAGTCTACAAGCCAGGAAACCGGCGGGAAACGGCGCTGGAGTAAGGGAAGTTCCAGCACCCCCAAAAGGGAAAGTTGACAGCTATGTTCAGCCACTGGGGTCTTCTGATGGGGGAAGGGGGCTTCTGGTGGCCCCACATGCAGCCCTGAGGTTCATCAGCCCTTTACCAGGGGCCAAGTCTCTGGCCTGCCAGGTCCTGCCCTGAGGAACTCCTTGCCAATGGAGGTTCGGCAGGGGTCATCCCTGCTCGTTCTTGGATGTCTTCGGAAAACTTCACTATTCAGACAGACCTTTTCAAAGCACAACACACCTTGAATGACAAATGTGTGGGATGTGATACATAAGTAGCAGTCAAGTACAACATTCCTTGTTTTCCTAGAGTGGACATGCAAGGGGGTGTTTGGACCAGCCAGGGGAAAACTTCCCGTTTCCTACTTGGCTGGGGCATCCTTCCTCTTGCATGTGACTAGAGGTGGGCGTGACCTTACCTGTGCAGGTAACAAAAGCAGAAGGCACGCGGCACCCTCTCTCTTTTTGACTTCCTCTCATTGTTGGAGCAGCTTTTTAGCTAGAGATGCCCAGCCAACAAAGAGACTATGGTATCTCCATATGAGATAGACTCACATGTATATATCTGTAACTAAGTCTGCCTTCTGGGATCCAACTGTGAACAGAATGTGAGTAAACTTTTATATACCGTATATTTTAAATAAGATTGTGGCATGTTTATTCTTTTAAGAGGGAAATAAGGGAACTTACCAGGAATCTATATTGAAAAGCTTAAACAAGGCTGAAACCAGCTACCCGCTGTGTTTTTAAAGGGGAATGTTAAAACTCTGCTAAGTTATAGAACTTGCTAGTGCAAGTTGGGAAGGATATTAATAAACAATGTATCCTCTCCTGCCTCCCTGAACATTCCCACAAAATGCAAGTCTGGAAAGGACAAAACAAGAGAGCCACCTTGGTGCAGTGGTTAGAGTGTTGGACTACGACCAGGGAGACCCAGGTTCGAATCCCCACTCAGCCACGAAGGTAACCTTGGGGGTGATCTGCTGCCTCTAGGGTTGCCATATTTCAACAAGTAAAAACCAGGACACCCTGAAAATTGTTGTGCTTTTTTTTTAAAAAAAGGAAGACCCTTGCAGGGTTATTGTGGGGATTAAATGAGGAGGTGGGGAGGAAAGGGGGTCTCTCACCTTCACCAGATGTGCAGGGGGCTGTGCGGAGACAGTGGCCAGCTGCTGTAGGAGCCCCTGGGTGATATTCAGGCTCTGCTTCAGCCCCTCGTTCTCCACCGTCAGGTTGTGGATCCTCTTCTCCGAGTCGGTCACACCCTGGGGGGTGGGAGACAAAAAAAACCGTGAGGGTTTCCTTTACGAACGGTTTCCCACCACCACCTCTATAATTCCAGAATTATAGAACTGGAAGGGATCCCCAAGGGCCATCTAGTCCAGCGTTTCTCAACCGCTGTTCCGCGGCACACTAGTGTGCCGCGAGACGCTGGCTGGTGTGCCGCGACGTGCGGCGACGAGAAGGGCGATTTTGCAGCTGCAAACTCCACCTCCCTGGGCGTCCTATTTCTTCGCCCCTTCTAGTTTCCACGGACCAATCAGCTTTCATTATTTCCATTTTCCCCATGCCTCACGTGACAGGATCATCCCAGAATCCTTTAGCCAAGATGGCAGCCCCCAGCAGCTAATAGTGCCGCACGTGTGTCTCTTTTTTGGAAAATCGAGCGGACTTCAAGTAGCTACTTTTAAAATATTCAATCTCCATCATTCAAAAGGTAAAAGGTAAAGGTAAAGGGACCCCTGACCATTAGGTCCAGTCGTGACCGACTCTGGGGTTGCGCGCTCATCTCGCATTATTGGCCAAGGGAGCCGGCGTATAGCTTCCAGGTCATGTGGCCAGCATGACAAAGCCGCTTCTGGCAAACCAGAGCAGCCCATGGAAACGCCGTTTACCTTCCCGCTGTAGCGGTTCCTATTTATCTACTTGCATTTTGACGTGCTTTCGAACTGCTAGGTTGGCAGGAGCTGGGACCAAGCAACGGGAGCTCACCCCGTCACAGGGATTCGAACCGCCAACCTTCTGATCAGCAAGCCCTAGGCTCAGTGGTTTAACCACAGCGCCACCTGGGTCCCACAAACAAACTACAAACAAAGGTAGTTTGTTGCTAATTCACGGAGGCATGAAGACCAAATCGTCCTCTCACAAGTCCGAGAACACGCACAGGGTAAGATACGGGACGACAGGGTCGGGTGGGGTGGATCAGAAACCCGGATCTTTTAAGAACTCGGCAGCGCTGACCCGCCGGAAAGCAATATTTGGCAAGTGTTTCTTGCAATATTTGGCAAGTGTTTCTTACAGTCATAATTATAATATAGGGCGGCACAGAGTTAATTTTTTTAACTTTTTAAATGGTGGTGTGCCTCGTGATTTTTTTCACGGAACAAGTGTGTCGTGGCCCAAAAAAGGTTGAGAAACACTGGTCTACATCCCAATTCCAAAGAAGGGCAGTGCCAAAGAATGCTCCAACTACCGCACAATTGCGCTCATTTCACACGCTAGCAAGGTTATGCTTAAAATTCTACAAGGCAGGCTGAGGCAGTATGTGGATCGAGAACTCCCAGAAGTGCAAGCTGGATTTCGAAAGGGCAGAGGAACCAGAGACCAAATAGCAAACATGCGCTGGATTATGGAGAAAGCTAGAGAGTTCCAGAAAAACGTCTACTTCTGCTTCATTGACTATGCAAAAGCCTTTGACTGTGTCGACCACAGCAAACTATGGCAAGATGGTTGGACAGTGTTCTCGAAGCTACGAACATGAGTTTGACCAAACTGCGGGAGGCAGTGCAAGACAGGAGTGCCTGGCGTGCTATGGTCCATGGGGTCACGAAGAGTCGGACACGACTAAACGACTAAACAACAACAACAACAGTCATTTAGTCGTGTCCGACTCTTCGTGACCCCATGGACCAGAGCACACCAGGCACTCCTGTCTTCCACTGCCTCCTGCAGTTTGGTCAAACTTATGTTTGTAGCTTCGAGAACACTGTCCAACCATCTCATCCTCTATCACAGTGTTTCTCAACCACTGTTCCGTGGCACACTAGTGTGCCGCGAGACGCTGGCTGGTGTGCCGCGACGTGCCGCGACGAGAAGGGCGATTTGCATTGTCACGTGCCTGGCAGCCGCCAATATACAGCACTGACCCGCCGGAAAGCAATATTTGGCAAGTGTTTCTTACAGTCATAATTATAATATAGGGCGGCACAGAGTTAATTTTTTTAACTTTTTAAATGGTGGTGTGCCTCGTGATTTTTTTCATGGAACAAGTGTGCCGTGGCCCAAAAAAGGTTGAGAAACACTGCTCTATCATCCCCTTCTCCTAGTGCCCTCCATCTTTCCCAACATCAGGGTCTTTTCCAGGGAGTCTTCTCTTCTCATGAGGTGGCCAAAGTCTTGGAGCCTCAGCTTCACGATCTGTCCTTCCAGTGAGCACTCAGGGCTGATTTCCTTCAGAATGGATACGTTTGATCTTCTAGCAGTCCATGGGACTCTCAAGAGTCTCCTCCAGCACCATAATTTAAAAGCATCAATTCTTTGGCGATCAGCCTTCTTTATGGTCCAGCTCTCACTTCCATACATCACTACTGGGAAAACCATAGCTTTAACTATACGGACCTTTGTAGGCAAGGTGATGTCTCTGCTTTTTAAGATGCTGTCTAGGTTTGTCATTGCTTTTCTCCCCTTCATGGATCAATGCCTTGTCGTGGCGAAGGGGCTTGAATAACTCAGAGAAGCTATGAGCTATGCCATGCAGGGCCACCCAAGATGGACAGGTCATAGTGGAGAGTTTTGACTAAACGTGATCCACCTGGAGAAGGAACTGGCAAGCCACTCCAGTATCCCTGCCAAGAAAACTCCATGGACAAAGACAACAGGCTGCCCCAATACGCAGGCTCAATTCTCCCCTGCCCTGAGTGCGAGGGCCACGGGGGGAGAGGCGTCTAGCTCTCCTTACCGTGCCCATGCGAAGCCGTTCCAGCTCCTCCTCACGCTCCTGGATCTGTTGCTTCAGCCCCTGGATCTGATGATGAAGGAAGAACAGGAAAGTCATCGTCCCTCTGCCCTACGCTCCCTCCATCCCCACTCTTTGGGCAGAGGCAGGAAGCAGACCTGCCTCATCTCGTCAGGGTCTCCTTCGTCATAGAATCAGAGAATTGCAGGGTGGTAAGGGATCCCTAAGGGTCCTCTAGACCAACCCCCCTGCAATGCAGGAACTGCAGTTCAAGAATCCCCGCCTCTCTGGGGTGCAACCAGCTGAACAAAAAGAAGGCAGAGTCCAGCCCTTGTGGCTAGTAGCCACCAATAGTAGTAGTAGTTGTAGTAATAATTATTATTATTATTAATAATAATAATAATAATAATAATAATAATAATAATAATTTTATTATTTATACCCCGCCCATCTGGCTGGGTTTCCCCAGCAACTCCAGCAGCCCTCTCCTCCTCCATGAATTTGTCCGATCCTCTTTTAAAGCCACTTCGGATGGTGGCCACCACCGCCTCCTGTGGCAGGGAGTTCCACGGTTTATCTGCTATGCAAAGAAGCCCTTTCTGGATGGGCTCCATTTCACAGCTGCCGGAGCAGCTAGCTTAGCCAACGTTCAGGGGCAATGAGAGCTGCAGGGCACAACGGCACCCGGAAGGCGACAAGGCCCTTCCCCTGGCTACTACCCCCAACGCCACCCCAGACCTCACCTGATGGTGGAAACTCCCGGCCAGCCGCTGCTTCTCTCTCTCCCGCACTTCCGCCTGCTGCCGGAGGCCTGTCACCTCCTCTGACAGCCGGCTCCTCTCGCCCTGGAGGGTGCTGATGGATTCCACCAGCTGGTGCACCCCAGCCGAGGCCACTGGGTAGAGCAGGCAGGCTGAAGGCAGCTTCACACCTACGGCAAAGAAGGAGAAGGGTTCTGCGTGGGACAGAGCCCCTGGAGATGCCACCACACGGAGTCTTAGGATCCCCAAGAGTCATCTAGCCCAACCCGCGGCAATGCAGGAATCTCAACGGAAGTATCCCTTCCCCTCGGATGGAAGCTCGTTCTGCCCGGACACCGAGGTCCAGCGCCGAGGGCCTTCTGGCGGTTCCCTCGCTACGAGAAGCCAAGTTACAGGGAACCAGGCAGAGGGCCTTCTCGGTAGTGGCACCCACCCTGTGGAATGCCCTCCCACCAGAGGTCAAAGAGAACAACAATTACCAGACCTTTAGAAGGCATCTCAAGGCAGCCCTGTTTAGGGAAGCTTTTAATGTTTGATGGATTTCTGTATTTTGGTGTTTTGTTGGAAGCCGCCCAGAGTGGCTGGAGGAACCCGGCCAGATGGGCGGGGTATAAATAATAAATTATTATTATTATTATTATTATTATTATTATTATTATTATTAGCTAATTTTATCCAGGCTTATGCACTCTCCAGCTTGTTTTGAGATAAGAACAATCCCAAAATTTGAATTGTGGAAGTCAGCCTCAGAGATTATTCCTCCGAAAATACGTGTGGGAGGCATTTATTGAGGCATTTGCTAATTAACAACACATGCTGGGCCCTAAAAATTGGATTGTTGAAATTATATCAATCTTTACTTCCTCATTTGTTGCTTTTCCTATAAAGCGATACAAATTGGCAGGGGAGCAGGGTGGACCTAAAGCAGCCCCGACAGATGGGCCACACAACCTGTCAATTATGTTATTTAGTTTCCTGTCAATCATGCTGCTCACACACACACACACACACACACACACACACACACACACAAAATGCAGAAGCACCTTAGATGAAAACTAGCAGAATATTGCAAAATATGCAGGTGGCAGAAAGGGAGATCAGTGCCCCACCCAGACCCTCCAATATTTCTCTGATGAAAATAGGAAAAACAGGACATTTTGGGATCAAATCAGAAACCGAGATGGCTTCTGTAAATGCGGGATTGTCCCTGGAAAATAGGGACACTGGGGGGGGGGGGGTCCTGCCACCTAGGGTGGATCTTCACACAGGAAAAAACACTATAAATAAGTCATAATAACAAAATTTTAAAAACTCTATGTAAAAATCACATATATAATTTTTCTGCTCTACACTGCCATCTGGTGTTGCATGTTTATAATGCATTTAAAATGCTGCTTTTTCAACTAATGTGGCTGAGTCCCTGCTGTGCTTGGGGAGGGCACCTGGGCTCACCTTCGTGCATCTTCTCCAGCAAGCCTTGCTGCTCAGAGATGATTCCTTCCAGGCTCTCAATGAGGCTCAGCTTGTCCTTCACCCGCTGGCGGTAGGCCCTCTTCAGCCCCCTCAGCTGCTTGCGGCGGCGACTCTCTTCCTTGTGCAGGCGGGAGCGATACTCGCCGGCCTGCTCTTGCAGCTGCTGCATCTGGGCATAATGCTCCAGGAAGGAGAGGAGGTGGGAGATCACCGAGAGGAGAGGGGACTCGGGAGGCTGCTGGGGGAGGAGGGAGCAAGACCCAAGGAAGAGAGCAGGGTGGGAGACAAGAGAAAGGTCATAGAAACAGCAACATATTATAGAGAATCATATAACTCTAGAGTTGGAGTGGAACCCAAGAGTCATCTAGCTCAACCCGCTGCAATGCAAGAATCGCAGCTAAAGAACCTTCAACAGGTGGCCAGCCAACTTCTGCTAAAAAAATTCCAGCGAAGGAGAGCCCACCACCTTCGGAGGGAATCTGTCCTACTGTCAAATAGCTCTTACCACCAGGAAGTTCTTCCTGATGTTTAGTCGGAATCTCCTTTCTTGTAACTTGAAGCCATAGGTTCGAGTCCTACCCTCCAGAGCAGCAGAAAACAAGCTTGCTCCATCTTCCATGTGACAGCGCTTCAGATATTTGAAGGTGGCTATCCTATCCCCTCTTAGTCTCCTCTTTTCCCCAACTCCTTCAAGCGGGTGGCGCTGTGAGTTAAACTACTGAGCCTAGGGCTTACCGATCGGATGGTCGGCAGTTCGAATCCCCGCCATGGGGTGAGCTCCCGTTGCTTGGTCCCAGCTCCTGCCCACCTAGCAGTTCGAAAGCACATCAAAGTGCAAGTACCTGTAGATAAATAGGTACTTCTACAGCGGGAAGGTAAACAGCTGCTCTGGTTCGCCAGAATCGGCTTTGTCAGGCTGGCCACATGACCCAGAAGCTGTATGCCGGCTCCCTCGGCCAGTAAAGCAAGATGAGTGCTGCAACCCCAGAGTCGGTCATGACTGGACCTAATAGTGAGGGGGCCCTTTACCTATCCTATCCCCTCTTAGTCTCCTCTTTTCCTACGCCCCAATTCCTTCAAGCGCTCCTCATAAGGCTTGGCTTCCAGACCCTTGATCATCTTGGCCGCCCTCTTCTGCACACCTTCCAGGTTGTCAACATCCTTCTTAAATTGTGATGCCCAGAACTCCAGGACTCCAGATGTGTGTGACCAGGGCAGAATAGAGTGGGATTATGACTTCCCTTTATCTGGTGATGCAGCCTAGAATAGCATTAGCTAGTTTTCCTGCTTAACCTGTGCTAAGCACGTCTTCTAGTTAAACCTCCTAGATCAGGCATCCCCAAACTGCGGCCCTCCAGATGTTTTGGCCTACAACTCCCATGATCCCTAGCTAACAGGACCAGTGGTCGAGGAAGATGGGAATTGTAGTCCAAAACATCTGGAGGGCCGAAGTTTGGGGATGCCTGTCCTAGATCCTTTCCGCACGTCCTGCTGGCAAACCAGGTGTCCCTCTTCCTATATTTATCCATCCAATCATTCATTTTAACTCCATATTTAATTTAATGTTTTTCACAAGGCCACTCCCCACCCCCACCCCGTTCCACCACCACAGAACAGAAGTGAAATGGATTTGGGGTGGGGGGGACTCACCTTTCCACTGACTGGGTCTTTTTCCCCAAGGAGGGCCTTTGCAGCAGCCTCCGTCTTGAGGGACCGGAACTCAGTGAGCGGAGTCGGGGCGTCCCCCAACCCAAGGCCTTCCTCCTCTTCTTCTTCTTCTTCCTCCTCTGTATTGTTGCTTCTGTCGCTCTCTGAGCTGCCTGCCAAGAGACGAGACCCCTGGCCAGGGATATAAAACACCAACCGGCAGCATCCTCTCTCGGGGGGTGCCCCGTCCATTTTGGTCCATTTTGTTCCTGGGTGGGGAGAGACTAGGGGAGTGGCTGTGTCCCAACCCAAGACCTGGGGAATGAGCCCAGCAGCACAGGGTCTCTCCCAAGATGTTTGGACAGCCAAACTCCTGAGCTGATTCCAGAGTCACTGCACACTGGACAGGACTGTTGCCCTATTCATGATGAGGATGATTCCATCCTTAAACGGTGGGATGTGATCCATGAGAGGCAGTCAAATACAACATTCCTTGAAATGCTAGGGAGGACATGCAAGGGAATGTTTGGTCCGGCCAGTCAAAACTTCCTGTTCCTCCTGGCTGGAGCATCCTTCCTTTTGCATGTGACCAGAGGTGGGCATGGCCTTACCTGTCCAGGTAACGAAAGGATGAGTCACGCAGCACACCTCCCTCTTTTTGACTTTCGTCTTCATTTGACCAGCTTTTAGCTAGGGCTGCTAGGCTAGCTTTCAGCTCGCGTACGCACGGGGATTATTCCCCCATATGGGGTAGATCCACATGTACATATTGATAACTAAGTCTGCCTTCAGGGATCAAACTGTGAACTGGTGTAAGTAAACTTCTTTTATTGACTTTGAATAAGATTGTGGCGTCTTTATTCTTTTAAGAGGGATTCAAAAGGAATTGTATAATAGTGAGAGGCTAACGCGAGCCTGCAACCAGCTATCTGCTGTGCATGTAAAAAGGGGAATGTAACTTTGCTACATAAAGGGACTTGCTAGCGCAAGTTAGGAAGGATTTTAATAAACAATATATCCTCTCCTGCCACCCTGAATATTCCCACATATACAAGGCCCCGTTAGGGAGGACAGGAAGACTTTGGGACTAGCCAACCATTCTGGGCTACCCTAACTTCTGCTGCTGGGGATGGGGGGCGGACAGGGAGGGGTCCGGGTGACTTACTGTCCAGTTCACTCAGCTCCTTCCAGGGGTCTTTGCTCAGGGCTTTTTTGGTCCTCCTTGATTGCTCCATGGAAAAGGCTTTGCAGTCCTACGTGGGGTGGAAGCAGCAGGAGACAAAGCACAAGACCATCTTTTAAAATATATGGCAACAGGAAATGGAGAGTCTCTCTTGGACCTCTTAGACCAGCGGTTCCAACCTTTTTTTGCCCATGCCCCACCTATCTCTAAAATCCTGACCCGCCCACCCCCACCCCCCTGGTGACATATTATTCAAAAAGTGAACTCCTTTTTATAATATTTTTATTGATTTTCAAAGATATAAACATACTGTACAACATAAAACAGGACAAAATCCAAATATTGAGATTACGCTGAACCTTCCTGACTCCCCCCCCCCATCCCTTCCGTGGGTCCTTTTAATTCTATTTTCGACTGCATATCAGTACTTCAAAAAGTGAGCTCCTATTCACGTGGAGGAAACCTAAAAGGCCATTAACTGTTAATAACTCATTCTCGAATTGCCCCCCTGTAGGGCGTGTGCTTCAGGTTGGGAACCACGGTCTTAGATGGAAAAGAAGAGCAAGGAATCTCTCATGCCTGGACTGAACACTGGGAAACATCAGCAGAGCGAGGAATAAATGGGTATTACTCTAGAACATCAGGCTATTATGAAGAAGACTTGCTGGCACACCTAATGGATGGATAGTTAGAAGTCACTTTTACTTATCTTTCCTTTGTGGGAATGTTCAGGGTTGCAGGAGAGAATATATTGTTTATTAATATCCTTCCTAACTTGCACTAGCAAGTTCCTTATGTAACAGAGTTACATTCCCCTTCTCATGCACAGCAAAAAGCTGGTTGCAGGCTCGTTAGAACCTCTTACTATTATGCAATTTAATCTGCCTCAGATTGAAGTCTATGTTCCTGGTAAATTCCCTTGAATCCCTCTTAAAAGAATAAAGACAGCACAATCCTATTCATAGTCAACAAAAAGTAAGTTTACTCACATTCAGGCTGACTTTAAGCCTGAAGGCAGGCTTAAAGGCTTAAAGTGACAAATAGCAACATGTGGATTTACCCCATATGGGGGATAATACCTGTGCTGCTGTTGGCGGAAAGCCAACAGAGCAGTCCTGGCTGGAAGCAGACGAAAGGAGAAAGTGCTGCGTGACTCGTCCTTTTTTTACCTGGACAGGTAAGGCCACGCCCACCTCTGGTCACATGCAAGAAAGGATGCCCCAGGCCAGGAGGAACAGGAAGTTTCGACTGGCTGGACCAAACATTCCCTCGCATGTCTACTCTAGCATTACAAGGAATGTGGTACTTGACTGCTACCGTGGATCACATCTCACATCTTTCTACCTTGTTATTTCTCTTATCTTTCTCTCAGTATTCTGTTCTATTTTATCTTACTGTATGACCACCAACCTGGGTGGCTTTTAAAAGAGAATGAGACAGATTCGTGGAGGCAGAGAGGGCTCTCGATGGTTACTAGCCAGGATGGCTGTGCTCAGCCTTCACAGTTGAAGTCAGCAATGCTTCTGAATCCCAGTTGCTGGAGACCCCAGGAGGGGAGAGTTGCTCTTGTGTTCGAATCCTGCTTGCAACTTTCCCTTTGGCTGGCCCCCGTGAGAACAGGATGATGGACTAGATCAGGCATCCCCAAACTGCGGCCCTCCAGATGTTTTGGCCTACAACTCCCATGATCCCTAGCTAACAGTACCAGTGGTCAGGGATGATGGGAATTGTAGTCCAAAACATCTGGAGGGCCGAAGTTTGGGGATGCCTGGACTAGATGGTCCCCTGGCCTGATCCAACAGGTTCTCCTTCTGTTCTTTGCAGGGGCTACCGGCCTTAGAGTTGTCCGTGAGGTGTGTACATGAGGAAATCATGGTGCTGGGAAATAACTGGCGACGCCTGGCCTCACCCTGCCTCCACCCCCAACGCCAGCTTCTCTAGGATTTGTGCCCATTCCCAAACAATTCCCACCCACTCCTGGCTCCGACGCTTCATTTCTCCCACAATTATGGGCCCTTTCCTGGCAGTGATGCTCCGATGGGCTTCTGCCAAACCAACCGTCACTCCGGGCAGCGAAAGGAGCATTAGAAATGGAAGCTGTCACAAACACAAACACCCCTCCACTTTCCTTGACAGAATCAATTGCTCTGTCAGTGACAGAGGTTGTGGGTGGGGTGGGGTGGGGGTGTTCCTCGCTCCTTGTATTTAAAGTCAAAGCAGAGGCGGTTGTGAATTTGCATGCATTTAAATGACAGGATGCATGTAACAGAGGAATGGCCCAGAGTTCATTTACACACACACACACACACACACACACACACACACACACACACACACCAGCAGACAGGCCTCAAATGCCCCCTTCCGATCAGCCGGGGCTGCCTGGCCACCCTAGTCGGGAAGCAGCTCCGTTTCCACGGCAACAGGCGCCATGGAAACCGCATCACTGAGCGATGGGCCTGTTTGTCAGAGGCCTCTGCCTGTGGGTGAGATATATCGCTCCTCTCCACACATGGCAAGCAACTGACCGGCATCTGCCCCTCAGGGGTGCAACAGAGATGTGGGAATAAATATTTTAAAGGGAAGGGAAATAAAGAAAGGTTGTTTTCTGCTGCTCCAGAGAAGCGGACACGGAGCAATGGATTCAAACTACAAGAAAAAAGATTCCACCTAAACATTAGGAAGAACTTCCTGACAGTAAGAGCTGTTCGACAGTGGAATTTGTTGCCAAGGCGTGTGGTGGAGTCTCCTTCTTTGGAGGTCTTTAAGCAGAGGCTTGACAGGCATATGTCAAGAATGCTTTGATGGTGTTTCCTGCTTGGCAGGGGGTTGGGCTGGATGGCCCTTGTGGTCTCTTCCAACTCTATGATTCTATGATTCTAAAGAGGTCTTGCAGGAACAGCGACTGTCGAGCGGGACTGACTTAAGGGGTCAATTTGAGCCTGGCTTAGCAGCACTTGGCTCTGAAATCTTTTTTTTATGCCAGTAGGAGATATTTTTCTGTCCGAAGGCCGCATTCCCTTCTGGGAAACCTTTCGAGGGCCGTGTGCCAGAGGGAAAATGGGCAAGGGAAGGAATATTACCTTTGTACAGTGGGCTAGTTTCTACACACACTCTCACCCTTTTGTATTCTCCTTACAGACGGGCACAGGGTATTATCAGCACATTATCCAAACAGGCAAAAATATTTGCGGGGACAGGCAGGGCCAGTGAATACAGTGGTCAAAGGGTCAGATAAGGAGGCTTGGGCCCCTGGGTCGGAAGTTCCCCACCTGTGCAGTAAGGCTTGAGACATCTGAGGCACGAATAAAAAATGGTACCTCTGAGCATGCACAGAGAGTACCTTTCTCCCAACACTGAGTAGCAACAAGCAGCTCCCAAGCATCAGACGCTACGGTCACTTCACACTTTATTGGACTTCCTAGACGGAAAACACTTGAATGTAAGAAAGAATAATATGAAACATACATGCATGGGGTTGTTTTTAAAATACATGTGATAATGGTTACATATGTCTGTTTACATGTGCAAACGTTCTACTCTGCAGCAGTTGTGTGTGATAAATCCATAGTGCGCGCAGAGCATGCCTGAGTAGGTCAAGCATTCGGGTGACAGAAACGAGGCATTTATTGACTGCTTGAGTTGCAGGCTGCGTCGATGACACCCAAAGGATTGGTTGAGGCAGGTCCCTGAATGTGGCCTTCCAGGCAATTATCATTTACCGTATATAATTTACTGGTATTTACAGTGGTACCTCGGTTTAGGAACGATTTGGTTTACAAACTCCGCAAAATTGGAAATAGTGTCTTGGTTTGAGAACTTCACCTCGGTCTAAGAACAGAATCCGAATGGTGGAAGGGCACCGTCGGCGGGAGGCCTGATTAGGGAAAGCACGCCTTAGATTAAGAACGGCTTCGGTTTAAGAACGGACTTCTGGAACGGATTAAGTTCATAAACCGAGGTACCACTGTATTTGATTTCTTTGGCAAATTCCTGGAGGAGAGAGTTGTCTGGCTGGCCATGGCGAGAAAAGGATGCTGGACTAGATGGGCCAGTGGCCAGATCCAGCAAGCTCTTCTTAGTTTCTTGCCCTTCCTTCACCCTAAGGACCCTGGGCAGGTTGCAACAGATTAAAATCCAGTATTAAAAGCAGTTTGAAATGTATTACAGTCACAGGACTGAAGGATACTGACAAGCTGGAACGTGTCCAGAGGAGGGCAACCAAAATGGTCAAAGGCCTGGAAACGATGCCTTAGGAGGAACGGCTTAGGGAGCTGGGTATGTTTAGCCTGGAGAAGAGAAGGTTAAGGGGTGATATGATAGCCATGTTCAAATATATAAAAGGATGTCATATAGAGGAGGGAGAAAGATTGTTTTCTGCTGCTCCAGAGAAGCGGATATGGAGCAATGGATTCAAGCTACAAGAAAGAAGATTCCACCTAAACATTAGGAAGAACTCCCTGACAGTAAGAGCTGTTCGGCAGTGGAATTTGCTGCCAAGGAGTGTGGTGGAGTCTCCTTCTTTGGAGGTCTTTAAGCAGAGGCTTGACAGCCATCTGCCAGGAATGCTTTGATGGTGTTTCCTGCTTGGCAGGGGGTTGGACTGGATGGCCCTTGTGGTCTCTTCCAACTCTAGGATTCTAGGACAAGAAACAGAAATCTCAGGTGTCAAAGAGTATTGCCATGGACCCCCTTTCCTGCTGTGTGATGAGGAGGTTCCCTATAACAGAATCATAGAACTGGAGAGTTGGAAGGGACACCCAGGGCCATCTAGTCCAACCCCCTGCAAATGCAGAAATCTTTTGCCCAACATGGGGCTCGAACCTGTGGCCCTGAGAGTCTCATTCTCTACCGACTGAGCTATACTCTGCATGCAGTCATTTCTTCCTGTCGCTGCTCCTCTGCCTCTCTCCAAAACAGCCATTAGCTATTCCCCTTCAAGAGACATAAATAAGCCACGAGCATCACATTCTCTGGCCTGTCAACGCCGCCGACAGAAATCCTTTCCCTCTGAAGAATCCCAGCCCTTTCTGTTCTTCCCCCAAAGTGACAGGACTTCAGGGTGGAAAAGAGACAGCTTGCAGCATGTCACATCCTGCAGAACTTTTATATCCCCTGCAGCTCTTCCCAGAAGCCGCTCACCCCTTCCCTGCCCGCTGGTAGTTGGCACGGCTCCTTGCAAGAAGACCCAGTTTCCATCACTCAGCCTCCGCAACTGACAGACAATGGACCATGACAAATGTGCAGACCTTTGGATGAACTCGCGCATGCGTGAAAGGAGTTGGGGAGATCTGGTTCCCAGGGAGAAAACGACATTCCCAACCCAGGGAGTCAAGAGGGAGAAAAGGCACGGATGGGAGACTGAGGATTTGGGTGGGTGGGCAACCAGTAACAGACACAAACACACAATACACCCCTCCATTTGTCCCATGACACTGAAAATCAGGCTCTGCTTGGGTGGGTTAATTGCATGTTCACCCAGATTATGTCCACAGCGACTCATACCGCACTGGGTATGTTTAGGCTGGAGAAGAGAAGGTTAAGGGGTGATATGATAGCCATGTTCAAATATATAAAAGGATGCCATATAGAGGAGGGAGAAAGGTTGTTTTCTGCTGCTCCAGAGAAGCGGACATGGAGCAATGGATTCAAGCTACAAGAAAGAAGATTCCACCTAAACATTAGGAAGAACTTCCTGACAGTAAGAGCTGTTCGGCAGTGGAATTTGCTGCCAAGGAGTGTGGTGGAGTCTCCTTCTTTGGAGGTCTTTAAGCGGAGGCTTGACAGGCATATGTCAGGAATGCTTTGATGGTGTTTCCTGCTCGGCAGGGGGTTGGACTGGATGGCCCTTGTGGTCTCTTCCAGCTCTACGATTCTATGATTCTAAGTATTTGGTTCCACTCCACACAGGAGAATGTCCCGCATCTAGTAATTTAGTTAATTTTGTGGAGATTTTCATTTTATAACGTATATAAAGCCAAAAAGAAACTGTTGTAACAGATGAAAATTAAAAGATGAGTAATGAGACTGTAAAGTAAAATAAGATTGAGTCCCATTGAACATGGGTTAAAATATCAAAGTAAATAATATTAGCATTATCTGATTATCGAGTCTGGCTCCAGATCTCCTGCGTCTAGCAACCAGCTCTCTATTCCATGTCTCCTAAGATAAACCGGGGGAACCAGTTTATCTGCATTTTCAAAGTATGGGAGGCAGTGTGGTGTAGTGGTTAGAGTATTGAAATAAGACCTGGGAGAGAGCTGGGCTCAAATCTGCACCCAGCCATCACAAAGCTCACTGGGTAACCTGGGCGGGGGACCAGCCACTGACGGAGTGGGGATTTGAACCCAGGTCCAAGGCTCCATCAACCACTTTTGGCCATGAGCCACGAGGAGAGGCTTGTTGATCAGCAAAAGACAGTAGCAAACCCAAAGGCTCACGAGGCTGCCAGCTGCTTAGAAATGGGCACAAACACCTGAGCCCAAGGCCAAGGGACAAAATGTCAGGGTGACCCCCCCCCCAGCACCCCCAGGCCTCCAGTCTGAAGGAGGGCAACCCTGCAGGGAACGAGAGCAGCCCATCGAGCAATGCAGCAAATAGCGGAGACAGGAGCATCTTTGCAGCCGCCTGCTTGGAGGCAGAAATGGGCAGGGGGCCAGCGGTCCCTGGCAGGGCGTCTGCCTTGCAAGAGGAAGGTCCTGGGTTCAAGCCCCGCGGGCATCTCCAAAGACAGAGGGGTGAGGGGAGGGGGTGAGACGCCTGCCTGAAATCCAGGAGAGCCGTCGCTGCCAGTCCGTGCGGGCAATACTAGGGGGACCAACTAACTACTAAGGCAGCTTCCTATCTGGCTATGGGCACGGAAGGGAAAGGGGGCGGAAGGGAGCTCTTTCCCTCCCCAGGGCTCTTTCCTGGGGGGTGGGAGCTAAGCCCTGAATTCACTCTTCCACCCCCGTCCTCCAGCCAGGCTGGCCTGGGCACAACCCGATGAAGAAAGGCACAGTCCTGACCTTGCCCCCCCCCGCCCACCGCTGGCACGCGCTGGTTCTATGGCAGGGGTGCCAACTGAAATAAAATATGGAGGGGGCAGACAAGCCCCGCCCCACCTAATCCACACGCACGCCATTTAAATGTCAATCATGCACGACAATTGGGGGGCAGTCAAATATTTTATTGGGGGGCGGCCGGCAAGGGACCTCGGTGCGGGGTGCGACTTGGAGGGCGAAGACACCCCCATCTGGATCCAAGCCCCCCCCCCCCACAGCAGGCACCCCTCCGAAGGACGCCGGTGACATCCACAGCGCCACCCGCGCGATGCCAGGCTGCCACCCACCCGCGCCCCCTTCCCTCCTTTGCCCCGCGGAACGCCCAGCCTCAGGAGCGGTGCCTTATGGTCTTACCTGGGGAGCGCCGTTCTGCCCGTCGGGGGGCTGCTGCTGCCCCCTTGCCCCGCCTTCTTCTTCTTCCTCCTCCTCCTCCTCGCCGCCATCCTTCTTGAAGAGGGTGTAGAAAATGTAGACCAGCAGCGAGTAAAAGGCGTACATGGGGGCTCTGTACTAGCAACCGGACCCCCAAATCCGCGGCGCCCACCTGGGGAGGGAGGGGACCCCCGCCAAACCCCCGCGCCCCCCTCAGTCAGCTCCGCTCAGCAACAGCAGCAGCCGCAGCAACCACAGCAGCCGCAGCGGAGCAGGAGGAAAAGGAGGCGGCCCAGGCGGCTGGAGGTGCCCCGCCCTCCGGCCCGCCGCGCCCCGCCTTCCGGCCCGCCGCAGCCTGAATCGGAGTCCCTGGGAGGGCCGGACCAGGCGGGAGCGGCGGGCGGGCGAGGGGGGCGCGGCTCCTCCTCCTCCTTCTCCTTCTCCTTCTCCTTCTTCTCCTCCTCTTGCCCAGAAGATGCCACCCCCGTCGGAGGCAGGACTGAGCTGCCCGCGAGGATGGCACCGGGGCGCATCCCCGGGCCGCCGCCGCGCCCCCCGAGGGCTCCCCTGCTTCCCCACCCCAGGCCAGGAAGCAGCCGGGAGGTCTCCGCAAGCACCGAGTGCCGCAGTGGTGGGGCAGCTGCTCTGCAGGCAGAAGGACACACGGGTTCGGTCCCCAAGGGGTGCCCGGCTTGCGGGTTTCCTATTCGGGTCATCTGCTTGGCCAGGTGAGGAAAGGATGCTGGTGCAGGTGGGCCAGTGGCCTCATCCAGCTGGATCTCCTGCTGTTCTTAACAGAGGAGGAGAGGGCTGGCCGTGGCTACTACTAGCCAGAATGGCTATGCTCTTGTCTCCATAAGTGGCATTCTGAGTGCCAGTTGCTGGAAACCAGGCGGGGGGGGGGAAGAGGGAGTGGCTCTTGGGGTTGGATCCTGCCTGCAGGTTTCCCATAATGGGGATCTGGTCCACAGATGCCAACCAGAATAAAATATTGGGGGGGGGAGAGATAAGCCCCACCCCACATAATCGATTCCAAGATGCAGCACACACACACACACACACACACACACACACACACACACACACACACACACACCATTTAAATGGCAATACCCATCAACTTGGGGGGGGGGGCTCAGCATCAGCCCCCTCAAATGATTTATTGGGAACCTCGACCCCTAGGAGTTGGCTACTGTGAGAAGATGGGTGGGTCAATTGTGTTCTTACATTAACTTTGGCCATAATCTGGGATGTTAACCTCCCTGAGTCTGGCCAAGTGGGGTCCAAATAGCACCTTGCCTCTGAAGGGAAGGGTTTTCCAGGGAAAGCAGGCACCCTGGTTGGCCCCTGTGAGACCAGGATTCTGGACTTATTTTATTTTACAGTATTACGTTTGTATACCATCCTTCACCTGTAGTGGAATTTGCTGCCAAGGAGTGGGGTGGAGTCTCCTTCTTTGGAGGTCTTTAAGCAGAGGCTTGACAGGCATATGTCAAGGATGCTTTGATGGTGTTTCCTGCTTGGCAGGGGGTTGGACTGGATGGCCCTTGTGGTCTCTTCCAACTCTAGGATTCTAGGATTCTATGATCTCAAGGCGGTTCACAACATAAAAATGCAATATAAAAAGCAAAAGCAAAAAACTTAGTAAAAATAAGAACAACAAACTGATAACATCTCCTCCCACAAATGCGTTTAAAAAGGGTATAAGATGCTAATCAGCCCAAGGCCTGGTTGGAGATGAACGTTTTCACCTGGCGCCTAAAGGTGTATAATGAAGGTGCCAGGCAAGTCTTCCTGGGAGTTGTTGTTGTTTAGTTGTTTAGTCGTGTCCGACTCTTCGTGACCCCATGGACCATAGCACGCCAGGCACTCCTGTCTTCCACTGCCTCCCGCAGTTTGGTCAAACTCATGTTCGTAGCTTCGAGAACACTGTCCAACCATCTCGTCCTCTGTCGTCCCCTTCTCCTAGTGCCCTCCATCTTTCCCAACATCAGGGTCTTTTCCAGGGAGTCTTCTCTTCTCATGAGGTGGCCAAAGTATTGGAGCCTCAGCTTCACGATCTGTCCTTCCAGTGAGCACTCAGGGCTGATTTCCCTCAGAATGGAGAGGTTTGATCTTCTTGCAGTCCATGGGACTCTCAAGAGTCTCCTCCAGCACCATAATTCAAAAGCATCAATTCTTCGGCGATCAGCCTTCTTTATGGTCCAGCTCTCACTTCCATACATCACTACTGGGAAAACCATAGCTTTAACTATACGGACCTTTGTCGGCAAGGTCTTGTCTCTGCTTTTGAAGATGCTGTCTAGGTTTGTCATTGCTTTTCTCCCTCTTCCTGGGAGAGGATCCCACAAATAGGGAGCCACTGCAGAAAAGGCCCGGTCTCGTGCTGCTACCCTCCGGACCTCTTGCAGAGGCGGCACATGAAGAAGGGCCTCTAGTGAGGATTAAAGAGGCCAGGTCGATTCATATGGAGAGAGGCGGCCCTTGAGGTTTTGAGGTCCTGAGTCGTTTAAGGAGCACTTTGAATTGGACCTGGAAATAAATAGGCAGCCAGTGAAGTTGGGCTGGTGCAGTGACAGCACCGTTTATGGCATTGTCATTAGAGACCTGGCATGGCATAGTGGTCCGTGTGTTAGGCTAAGACCTGAGAGACCCAGGTTCAAATCCCCACTCAGCCCCGAAGCTCCCTGGGGGACCTTGGGGGCCAGTCAGTGCCTCTCAGCCTAACCTACCTCATGGGGTTGTGGGTGGGAGGGCGTTGAATGAGAAGCAGGTGGAAGAACCATGTAGGTCACCTGCAGCTCCTTGGAGGCAAAGGTAGGGTGCCAACAGGATAAAAGAAACCTGAAATGCCAGGATCTGTCCTTTGCATCTCAACATGCAAGCATCTCAGACAGAGGGTGCAAAGGGTCCATGCAGGCTCCCTAGTGGGACACCTGCTTGGCATGCAGAGGATGTCGCTGCACTGCTGGAGAGCTGCCTCTCTCAGCTCCGGCAATGCAGAGGCTGCTGACGGCGGCAGAATCTCGTAGGCTGGTCCTGCTGGGGGGAGGAAGCAGCCCCTTCACTCCTGCTGCAAAGATGGAACCAGACTTGGCAATGGCCCTATAGGAAAGAGCCTTGGTAGCTGTGCTTTGCATGCAGAAGGCAGCAGATCCAACCTCCTGGGAGTGAACAGCTTGCAGAATAAGAGAACCAGAAGGACATACATTTAAAGAAGATTGGAAAACGTTTATTGAATATACTGGAAATAACACTGTACAGCTGAAAACGCTGGCAGCATTCAGATAAATTCAACAGTGTGAACAAGTTTTAATGGATGCAATAATGGGATAGTTTTTGTAAAATATGCAGGGATTTATGATATGTACAGTGGACCCTCTGTTTATGAACACCTCGGTTTACGAATTTTCAGTTTACGAACGCCGCAGACCCATCTGGAACGGATTAATTCACTTTCCATTACTTTCAATGGGAAAGTTCACTTCAGTTTATGAACACTTCAGTTTATGAACAGACTTCCGGAACCAATTACACCCATGCTTTGGGTTAAGTACGCTTCAGGTTGAGTACTCCGCGGACCCGTCTGGAACGGATTAATCCACTTTCCATTACTTTCAATGGGAAAGTTCACTTCAGTTTATGAACGTTTCAGTTTATGAACAGACTTCTGGAACCAATTGTGTTTATAAACCGAGGTACCACTGTAAAATGAACCATGGAAAGGGAAGAAGGGAAGTCATTGATATCTTAAGGATGTAAAATGAGTATTTTAATTTGTAAAACAGAAAATTTAATAAAAGCTAGACAGACAGACAGACGGTAGGTAGGTAGGTAGGTAGGTAGGTAGGTAGGTAGGTAGGTAGTAGAGATGATAGATAGGTGATAGATAAGATAGATAGATGAGAGAGAGAGAGAGAGAGAGAGAGAGAGAGAAAGCTCATACCAAGAACAAACTTAGTTGGTCTCTAAGGTGCTACTGGACAATTTTTTAATTTTTAAAATATATTTCTACTGCGTCAGACCAACACGGCTACCTACCTGAATCTAGAACCTCCTGGGAGGGTCTTCATGGAGAGCCACTGCCAGCCACCATGAGCTGGATGGACCCAGGGTCTGACTCAGTGCAAGGCAGTTCCCTCTGTTTCTAACCTCTCTGGCAAAATTTCAGACCCCAATGACATTCACAGGGGTGTTTTGTGAAGCTGGTGTTTACTTACCCTTGTCAAGACAAAGAGTAGTTCCTACAGGCAGAATATGAATAATCCCCATGTGATAGGAGTCAAATTGCAATTTGAACCTCTCAGGCAGAAAGAACAAAAATATTCTGTTGCTGCACATTGTCACCAAAGCAGCACCCAGTTAAACTGTGGAACTCCCTGCCACAGGAGCAGGCAGTGATGGCCCCCAACCTGGATGGCTTTAAAAGAGGATCGGGCAAATTAATGGAGGAGGAGAGGGCTATCGAAGGCCACTAGTCCATAGATCCTGCATGTGGGTATTCCTTTGGGGCATCTGATTAGCCACTGTGAACACAGGATGCTCGGCTAGATGGGCCCCCGCTGGCCTGATCCAGCAAGCTCTTCTCATGTTCGTCTACACCTGGCCCTGATGGCAGGTAACACACAAACTCACCTGTAAACTTATCTCAGCCTAGAGGCATAATATTCCAGGGTCCTGGACCCAGAGCCACAGTGGGCCACGAGACTGAATGCCGCAACCTTTGATTCCCAGGAGGAATTAGCAAAATACCACTGGGTTTCAATTTGGGTAGAACAGAGATTTGTTTATTGTCAACTGCCAGAATGGCGGTGCAGAAAGGGACAGCTGTGCAGGACAAGCAGGTAACAGAAGGTAAACTGGTTTGCAAAAAAACCCAGTTTGTATCAGGATTTGGCAGGCCAAGGACGCTGCTAGGTCCTTCAAATGCTCCCAGCACAGGCCTGTGACACATATGTATGTATAGTGGCAAATTGAGGTTGACTTTTTGAAGGAAAACCACCCTGGAAGCAAAGTCAAAAAAATAACGAAATGTAAGTTTAGAAAATAGGAGATAAGGGGCAGGAGATCCAGAGTCCATTGGCAAAGACCCTGGGCTTGTGGTTCTTGCATTGCAGGGGTTTGGACTAGATGAGCCTTGGGGGTCCCTTCCACATCTATAACTCTGTGCCCTTGGTCCAAGCTGCTTCCTTGGGGATGGGGAACATCACCTTGATCTGGGACCCTTCGAGCTGGAGGGCACAGCCTTGCCACCCTCATCTGGCTCAGAGGAGGACCCCTCGCCAATCTTTCTGCAGCGCTGAAGAGGGGAAGGCCCACGCCAGAACTTGGCTGCCTGTGTAAGGCTAGGCTTCCGCTGGTGCTAGCTCCCTGCAGTCGGACATTTCAGCCAGCAGAGCCCCCTGGAGCTGTCCAGGGTCCTGTTCTTGTCTGACCTCAACAGACTGCCTGTCTCAACCACAGTACTGGACAGCAGCCAGAATTCAGAATCACACCTCTGTCTGAATTGGCTTATTTCTGTAAGATGAGAAAGAGGCTGAGGCAAGGAATCTTCCTGCAGGCTTATAAGAAGCAGAACAGGAGTCTGGTACAAAAGACAGCCAGGTCAGGGAAAGGGGAAAATGTCAAAGGGCAGGCAGCCACCTGCTCAGAGGAGAGGAAAGAAGGGGTCCAGTTTCCTGAAGATCATTGTGATCTGAGAATTTAGGGGCATACGAATGTTGTTAAATAAATGAAATGAAATGCCAAGCAAGCCTGGACTTCCTGGAGTGCGGCCCTTGCAAGCCAGAGAAAAAGGGAGCTATTTTCTCAAGTCTCCGCTGCCGTTCCTGGCTGTTCCTGGGTCTTCATCTTCTTCCTGCCGGGCTTTCGGTATCTGCGGAGAGGAATGGCCAAGTCAGAATGAGGGGCACAACTCAGCCATGAGGCATTTTCGACAGTAACTCCCGCAGGACAAAACATGCCATAATGACTTCCTTTGATGCCTAGGACACCTTGGAGCAGACTCCCAAACTTCTTAGGGTCAAACCCCCACCCCACCCAAAATGCATCCTTAAGAATAGGGGTTTGCACAATCCACTAAGGAAGATAACAACACAGGGAAATTAAAAAGAGCTGCAAATTAATTGCACATTTTTTCCAAAATCCAATTAAAGCGATCGGGTTTGCTTATTTCAACAAAATGGATGGGCTTGATCCAGGGATACCAGCTTGATAGACAAGGCTGATAGTCGTGACCTCCAGAGCCCCCTTGCCCCCCCAGGTGCCCCCCCCAAGTAATCCCACCACCCTCTACAGGGCCCCTACCGTCCACTTTGGGAACTGCTGCTCCAGAACTAAGTCCTTTCCCCAGACTCACCGCTGTGCCTTATGGAGAAGATGCTCCACTCCTGGCCTTCAACCAGCTTGCTGCCCTCCAGAGGTTTTGCACTACAACTCTCATGCTGGCTGGGGCTGGTGGGAGTTCTAGTCCAAAACCTCTGGATGGCGCCAGGATGGGGAAGGCGGCTCTGCAATATCTCCCCCTCTGCAATATCCCTTTCAGAGCCGACCAGAGCCTCACCCGCCTCTCTAAAAATACATACTGCAGAGACATAGAACAGTGTCGCAATGATCATTTGGTGGTTTGTTTGTTTTTGTTTTTAATTGAGTTTATATACTGCTCTATACCCAGAGGTCTCAGGGCGGTACACAGAAAAGATCACAACATATACATTCAGAATAAAAACAACAATGCAATAACACGTTCCGCCCCGCTCCCCGCTCCCTGAAAAGAGCCACATTTTTAAAAGACATAGGATGTAAAAGAGATCAACCAAAGGCCTAGTTAAAAAGGAACTTTTTTGCCTGGTGATCAGAAGGTCGGCGGTTCGAATCCCTGTGACGGGGTGAGCTCCCGTTGCTTGGTCCCAGCTCCTGCCAACCTAGCAGTTCGAAAGCACGTCAAAAATGCAAGTAGATAAATAGGAACCGCTACAGTGGGAAGGTAAACGGCGTTTCCATGTGCTGCTCTGGGTTGCCAGAAGCGGCTTTGTCATGCTGGCCACATGACCTGGAAGCTATACGCCGGCTCCCTTGGCCACTAATGCGAGATGAGCGCGCAACCCCAGAGTCGGTCACGACTGGACCTAATGGTCAGGGGTCCCTTTACCTTTACCTAAAGGTGTATAATGAAGGCACCAGGCAAACTTCCCTGTTGAGAGCATTCTAGAGATGGGGAGCCACTGCAGAGAAGGCCCTGTTCTCATGTTGCCACCCTCTGGACCTCTCAAGCAGGAGGCACACGAAGAAGGGCCTCAGAAGACAGTCTCATGGTCTGGGTAGGTTATTATAGAGAGAGGCGGTCCTTGAGGTATTGCGGTCCTGAGCCGTTTAAGGCTTTATAGGTCAAGACCAGCACTTTGAATTGGGCCTGGAAATTACTGGCAGCCAGTGCAGTTGGACCAAGATTGGTGTAACCATCGGTCAAACCACAGTGAGCTACTTGGCCGCTGAATTCTGCACTAGCTGGAGTTTCTGAACCATCTTCAGAGGCAGCGCTACGTATAACGCATTGCAGTAATCTAACCTTGGGGTTAGCAGAACATAGACAACAGAAGTTAGGCTACCCATGTCTAGATAGGGGTGTAGCTGGGCCAGCAGCCAAAGCTGATGGAAGGCACTCTGGGCCACTGAGGCCACCTGAGCATCAGCCAACAGCAAAGGACCCAGGAGGACCCCCAAGCTATGAACCTGCTTCTTCAGAGGAAGTGTAACCTCATCAAGAGCTGGCGAAACTCCCAGCCATTTTGTTCCTCCTTCCAACCAATTATGCCTCCCCGCCTGCCACGGAATGCTGTGCTGACTTCTTTACTGAGTTCACCACCAAAAAAAAAGCCCCAGAGCCAATTCTGACCACCCAGTTGGGTAAAGAATTTAGGCTATTTTGCTCCATCCCAGCACTGCCAGTGACCCCTCCGGTCATCATAGAATCGTAGAGTTGGAAGAGACCACAAGGGCCATCCAGTCCAACCCCCTGCCAAGCAGGAAACACCATCAAAGCATTCTTGACATATGCCTGTCAAGCCTCTGCTTAAAGACCTCCAAAGAAGGAGACTCCACCACACTCCTTGGTAGCAAATTCCACTGCCGAACAGCTCTTACTGTCCGGAAGTTCTTCCTAATGTTTAGGTGGAATCTTCTTTCTTGTAGTTTGAATCCATTGCTCCATGTCTGCTTCTCTGGAGCAGCAAAAAACAACCTTTCTCCCTCCTCTATATGACATCCTTTTATATATTTGAACATGGCTATCATATCACCCCTTAACCTTCTCTTCTCCAGGCTAAACATACCCAGCTCCCTAAGCCGTTCCTCATAAGGCATCGTTTCCAGGCCTTTGACCATTTTGGTTGCCCTCTTCTGGACACGTCCCAGCTTGTCAGTATCCTTCTTGATACTGACAAGCTTGATACGGACATCCCTTTGCCTCACCCATCCATCCATCCCTCCCTCCCTCCCTCCTTCTATTTGCCTTGCAACGGTCAAGGGGCAACTCCTCCCTCTCCTGCTCACCTTGCGCGCCCGCTTCTTGACCTGGAAGAACTCCACCATCCTCTGCTGCTTCTTGCTGCCCTTCGTCACGGGGCCAGGCGACTGGGGCAGGGCGCTCTTCAGGCAGGCGGCCTGCCACTTCTCCAGTCGGCGCCGAACCCGGGTCTCACTGTGAAGCAGGCGCTCAGGTCAAAGAGGATCACAGAATTGTAGAGTCAGAAGATGAACCCAGGGGTCCTCTAGTCCCACCCCCTGCAATGCAGGAACTTCAGCTAAAGCATCCATGACAGAGGGCCACCCAACCTCTGCTTGGGAACCTCCAAGGAAGGAGAGTCCACCTCCTTCTGAGAAAGAAAGGCGGCAGATTCAAGGGAAATAGAGGGGAAGGCTGGGGAAAGTGGCCAAAGAGGAGGCTGGCCTTTTTCGCAGGTTGGGGCATGTGCAAAAGCAGAAAATTCTGCTGGCTAATAGGAGTTGTAGTCCAGAAACATCTGGAAATAAACGATAAATTGCAAGAACTCAGGCCAAAAGAAGATGGATTTCAAATAAATCTTCACAAGGTTTTATTGGTGTGATGCGGAGTTTAAATGGGAATCAATCCCAACGTTGAAGGCAAATAAAGGTAAATTCCAGTAAAAATCAGGACAAGGCCCTGTTTGCAAACATATTTGGTACACTTTGACCTGTGAATCTTTGCTGACGAAGAATAGTCGAAACAGGGCCTTGTCCTGATTTTTACTGGAATTTACCTTTATTTGCCTTCAACATTGGGATTGATTCCCATTTAAACTCCGCATCACATCAATAAAACCTTCTGAAGATTTATTTGAAATCCATCTTCTTTTGGCCTGAGTTCTAGCAATTTATCGTTTATTTCCAGAAACATCTGGAGGCAAACTCCTGATCTATATCCTGACATCTATGGTCCCTTCACTCCTTCCTTTGCTACACCAAACAAGCACCTTGCAAGAGCAGCCACACTCACGCCTTGTGATGTGAGGTGAGAATATCCTCCGGAGAATATTCTCGAGAATATTCCCTGCTAGAAAATTCTCCGGAGAATATTCTCCACAAACTGTAAATTCTAATGTAAGAACCAGTTTTCCAACCCACATTTAAAACACAGGGGTCAGCAAACTTTTTCAGCAGGGGGCCGGTCCACTGTCCCTCAGACCTTGTGGGGGGCCGGACTATATTTTGAAAAAAATATATGAACGAATTCCTATGCCCCACAAATAACCCAGAGATGCATTTTAAATAAAAGGACACATCTACTCATGTAAAAACATGCTGATTCCCGGACCGTCCACGGGCCAGATTTAGAAGGCCATTGAGCCGCATCCGGCCCCCGCGCCTTAGTTTGGGGCCCCTGATGTAGTAAATAATAAGTCAAGCTGTGATATTGCCAGTGTGAGTAATGAATAAGGTTTTTTTTTTAAAAAAAAAATCCAGTTACATTTCTTTGGTATTGTGTCATTCACCATTGGCAGTTCTGAAATGCGAACTACCGGGTGTGTGGGTGTGTGGGTGTGTCAAATAATGTGAATTCACTGCATTGCCCCATTGAATAAAAGTATCTATACAGTCTGTGGTTGCCATCTGAACAAGTTTACCCATGAATAAACATGTATATTAACTAATTATATCATTTTCAATGCATTAAAATGTTATCCTTTTCAATGCATTAAAATGAATGTTCTGTTTTAAATGAAAATTCTCTAATATTCTCATTAATCGAAATATTCTCCAAAAGATTATTCTCGAGAATTTAACACCACTACTCACGCCATGCGCTTCTCATGCGCCAGGAACTGCACCAGCCCCTCCACGTCAGGCTCCCGCCACTCTAGCACCACCTGACTCGGCTGGGCCACCTCGGGGTGCAGGAAGAGCCGCCGGGTCTCCTCCAAGGGCCAGTTTTCAGGCCATGGGTGCTTCTGCAGAGAATAGGATTTGCAGCATTAACCTGTAAGAAAGAAAGTTACCTGCCCTTCGCCCATCAGCCCTGAGCTGCAGCAGCTACAGCAGGCATCCCCAAACTTCGGCCCTCCAGATGTTTTGGACTACAATTCCCATCATCCCTGACCACTGGTCCTGGGATCATGGGAGTTGTAGGCCAAAACACAGTGGAGGGCCGCAGTTTGGGGATGCCTGAGCTACAGCATGGGTAGGCAAACTAAGGCCCGGGGGCCGGATCTGGACCAATCGCCATCTCAATCTGGCCCGCGGACAGTCCGGGAATCAGCGTGTTTTTACATGAGTAGAATGTGTGCTTTTATTTAAAATGAATCCCTGGGTTATTTGTGGGGCATAGGAATTTGTTCATTTCCCCCCCCCAAAATATATATATATATATATATATATTCCAGCCCCCCACAAGGACTGAGGGACAGTAGACTGGCCCCCTGCTGAAAATGTTTGCTGACCCCTGAGCTACAGGAACCATCTTAAGAACATAAAGATGAGTGTGCAGGATCAGGCCAATGGCTTAGAATCATAGAGTCATAGAATTGTAGAGTTGGAAGAGACCACAAGGGCCATCCAGTCTAACCCCCTGCCAAGCAGGAAACACCATCAAAGCATTCTTGACATATGCCTGTCAAGCCTCTGCTTAAAGACCTCCAAAGAAGGAGACTCCACCACACTCCTTGGTAGCAAATTCCACTGCCGAACAGCTCTTACTGTCAGGAAGTTCTTCCTAATGTTTAGGTGGAATCTTCTTTCTTGAAGTTTTAATCCATTGCTCCGTGTCCGCTTCTCTGGAGCAGCAGAAAACAATCTTTCTCCCTCCTCCATATGACATCCTTTCATATATTTGAACATGGCTATCATATCACCCCTTAACCTTCTCTTCTCCAGGCTAAACATACCCAGCTCCCTAAGCCGTTCCTCATAAGGCATCGTTTCCAGGCCTTTGACCATTTTGGTTGCCCTCCTTTGGACACGTTCCAGCTTGTCAGTATCCTTCTTGAACTGTGGTGCCCAGAACTGGACACAGTACTCCAGGTGACGTCTGACCAGAGCAGAATACAGTGGTACTATTACTTCCCTTGATCTAGATGCTATACTCCTATTGATGCAGCCCAGAATTGCATTGGCTTGTCTAGCTGACTTTGAGCTCTCGAATTTCATCGGCACTCCTCCCCACCTCTCACACTCTGTCCTACAGCACGGTTGCTGCCTCCCTGCCATGTGGCGCCCAGTGTGGGTGCACCGATTGCGCCACCCTAAAACGGCCTCTGCTTCTGGTACAGCACCCTGCTCTCACAGTAGCCACCCAGGTGCCTTTGAGAAACTTGCAAGGAGGATCTGTGCCCAAGAGCATCTTTCCCCTCTTGCTGTGGTTTCCAGCAACTGGGATTAAGAAGCATGGCTGCCTCTGGAAATGGAGGCAGAACAGAGCCATCAGGAATAGTAGCCATCAGGGTGGATAAAAATCAATGATGAAAAAAATAAAATAAACCTCCCTTACCGTGGTGCCTGACTTAAGGAAAATTTGGCCCTTCTGTATAGTATTTTTATCCATGCACAATATGCCCATTCATAGTACAGGTATAAAAACCATACTTGGCAGGGAATGTTTGATGGGTTCAGGGATATACAGTATTTTTAATAAAGAAAATTAATGAATAAATGAATAAGAACACCCCTGTGATTAACAAACTAGTACTCGGTCCAGTATACCTGAAGGAGCGTCTCCACCCCCATCGTTCTGCCCGGACACTGAGGTCCAGCGCCGAGGGCCTTCTGGCGGTTCCCTCATTGCGAGAAGCCAAGTTGCAGGGAACCAGGCAGAGGGCCTTTTCGGTAGTGGCACCCACCCTATGGAACCCCTCCCATCAGAGGTCAGAGAGATAAACAACTACCAGACTTTTAGAAGACATCTGAAGGCAGCCCTGTTTAGGGAGGCTTTTAATGTTTAATAGATTATTTTATTTCATTTTTCATAGAATCGTAGAGTTGGAAGAGACCACAAGGGCCATCCAGTGGTCTGGATGAGGCAGAGGAGAGGCAGAGGAGCAGTGACAGGAAGAAATGACTGCATGCAGAGTATAGTTCAGTCGGTAGAGAATGAGACTCTCAGGGTCACAGGTTCGAGCCCCATGTTGGGCAAAAGATTTCTGCATTTGCAGGGGGTTGGACTAGATGACCCTGGGTGTACCTTCCAACTCTCCAGTTCTATGATTCTGTTATAGGGAACCTCCTCATCACACAGCAGGAAAGGGGGTCCATGGCAATGCTCTTTGACACCTGAGATTTCTGTTTCTTGTCCTAGAATCCTAGAATCATTGAGTTGGAGGAGACCACAAGGGCCATCCAGTCCAACCCCCTGCCAAGCAGGAAACACCATCAAAGCATTCTTGACATATGCCTGTCAAGCCTCTGCTTAAAGACCTCCAAAGAAGGAGACTCCACCACACTCCTTGGTAGCAAATTCCACTGCCAAACAGCTCTTACTGTCAGGAAGTTCTTCCTAATGTTTAGGTGGAATCTTCTTTCTTGAAGTTTTAATCCATTGCTCCGTGTCCGCTTCTCTGGAGCAGCAGAAAACAACCTTTCTCCCTCCTCTATATGGCATCCTTTAATATATTTGAACATGGCTATCATATCACCCCTTAACCTTCTCTTCTCCAGGCTAAACATACCCAGCTCCCTAAGCCGTTCCTCATAAGGCATCGTTTCCAGGCCTTTGACCATTTTGGTTGCCCTCTTCTGGACACGTTCCAGCTTGTCAGTATCCTTCTTGAACTGCAGTGCCCAGAACTGGACACAGTACTCCAGGTGAGGTCTGACCAGAGCAGAATACAGTGGTACTATTACTTCCCTTGATCTAGAATGCTATACTCCTATTGATGCAGCCCAGAATTGCATTGGCTTTTTTAGCTGCTGCATCACACTGTTGACTCATGTCAAGTTTGTGGTCTACCAAGACTCCTAGATCCTTTTCACATGTACTGCTCTCAAGCCAGGTGTCACCCACCCTGTTTTCTGTTGGGAGCCGCCCAGAGTGGCTGGGGAAACCCAGCCAGATGGGCGGCGTATAAATAATAAATTATTATTATTATTATTATTATTATTATTATTATTATACCTGAGCACTGCAGGCAGAGTGCAGGACCTGCTCAATTCTCTTGTGTTGCTGCAGCAGCGGCAAGGCCTTCTTGGGGCCAAGGCCCCGGATCTTTTCGCAGTAATCGCAGCCCAGCAGGATGCAGAGGTCCACAAACTGCATTCAGGAAAGGGCCAGGGATGGGGAGAGGAGAGGAGAGGAGAGGAGAGACACCCATGGCACATGGCACAGCGGGATGAACAGCTGCTCCCAGTTCTGCCTCTGCAGACTCAGCCTCTCCTCACAGCGGCAGGGGAAGCCTTGTGGGCACCTGGGGCGGCACGGCGCCGATAGGGAGGGATAGAAGGCACCCACAGGAATGGCTCGGTAGGGCCGTCTTAAGCCCATCCAGCGCCCTGGCGCTAGGTCCCTCCAGCGCCCCCCTCCAGAGCCTCTCCAAGGGCCCGGGAGTGCCAAGCGGACCGCGGCAGCAGCGGGAGGCCACCTCCGAGGACTCCGGGCTGCGCCTCCTTCTCGTTTCCCCAGCGCTGGGTTCCGCTCAGTCAAGCTTCGCCACCAGCGCGCGCACCGCGGGACCAACAAGAGCTGCTTGGGCGCTGTGCGCGTGCTGGTGGCGAAGCTCGACTGAGCGGAACCCAGCGCTGGGGAAACGAGAAGGAGGTGCAGCGCGGAGTCCTCGGAGAAGGAGAGAGACACGGCGCAGCCTCTCATCTCGTGGAGCGCAGTCCTGGCCAGATCGCCGGAACCCTGCGCTCACTTGGCGCCCTTCCAGCACCCTCCAGCGCCCGGCGCCGTGGTTCTCCACGCCACTAGCCTCTATGGCTAGGACGGGCCTGCGGCACGGGTTGCGTGGCACCCATAGGGATGGGGCAGGGCACGCCATACCCACAGGAGTGGGGTGGGGCGTGCCATGGGGCCTCAAGCTGCCTTCTGGCGGTTCCCTCATTGCGAGAAGTGAGGTTACAGGGAACCAGACAGAGGGCCTTCTCGGTAGTGGCACCCGCCCTGTGGAACGCCCTCCCAGCAGATGTCAAGGCAAGAAGTAACTATTTTACTTTTAGATGACAACTGAACTGTTTAGGGAAGTTTTTAATGTTTAATGCTGTACTGTTTTAATATTCGGTTGGAAGCCGCCCAGAGTGGCTGGGGAAACCCAGCCAGATGGGCGGGGTATAAATAATAAATTATTATTATTATTATTATTACTTACATTGGGGGGGAGGCAGCGGGTGGACAGCGTGGAACCTCCAGGCGCCCAAGAGGCGTGGCTCGGGCACACTGCAGGCACCCAACATTTTATCACCCCCTCGAGTAGGAAGACCCGGAGCGGACCGCACCTACTGCACCCCCTCTTGCTACGCCCGTGTCCTCACCTGCTCTTGCGTTAAGCCCAGCTTTTGCAGAACCACCGGCAAGGAGATCTCTTCCAGGTCTCTAGAGGAGATAAAAGAAACCAGGCAGAATCCATTACGACCCCAGGGAACAAAGTCGACCCGCCCTCTCACCGCACAACGGCCAACCACAGATTCCTGCATTGTGACACCAGCACTGAGGGGGGGTTGGACTATGCAAGGCAGAGACCGCCCCGACCAGGGAAGAATGGCGAATCAAGATGATGGACTCTGCCGAAATGGGAAAACTAACTGGGAAGCTCAGAGAAGAACTTCTAAAAAAAGAATGGGAAAAGTTTATCATTGATATACAAGACCATTGCAAGTGGGTTAAAACATGGGCAGGATTTGAAGCACACTTGTAAGTAATTGAAACTATGGACAATTTTGTTGTTGTTGTTTAGTCATTTAGTCGTGTCCGACTCTTCGTGACCCCCTGGACCAGAGCACGCCAAGCACTCCTGTCTTCCACTGCCTCCCGCAGTTTGGTCAAACTCATGTTCGTAGCTTCGAGAACACTGTCCAACCATCTCGTCCTCTGTCGTCCCCTTCTCCTAGTGCCCTCAATCTTTCCCAACATCAGGGTCTTTTCCAAGGATTCTTCTCTTCTCATGAGGTGGCCAAAGTATTGGAGCCTCAGCTTCACAATCTGTCCTTCCAGTGAGCACTCAGGGCTGATTTCCTTCAGAATGGATAGGTTTGATCTTCTTGCAGTCCATGGGACTCTCAAGAGTCTCCTCCAGCACCATTACAATTTAGAAAGAAAAATATCTGGATAAATATTGGATATTGACATGCAGTTGTAATTATTTTTACTAGGATGCATGGAAGGGATGGGGAGAAGATTCAGAGTAATCTGGTTTTGGAATTGATGTTTGTTGTATGTTTAGATGTTTTTTAAAAAATCAAATTAAAAATTATTATATATGTATAAAAGAAGGGGGTTGGACTAGATGACCCTTGGTGTCCCTACTACAATTTCATGATTCTACGACCCCCTGTCCCATTCAATGGCACCACCCACCACAGCAGTCCGGTATCGGGAAGTTTGTATTGCTCGAGGTTTTATTATGTTTCTATGTATTGGAAGCTGGGGCAACCCAGCCAGATAGGCGGGGTATAAATATTGTTGTTGTTGTTGTTGTTGTTGTTGTTGTCAGAGGCTACTCATTACACACACCACATGAAAAGGTGTCATTCCTAGAAAGCACCAGCTTATCCCCATTTTGGGTCTTGCAGCAGACTCGCCAACTTTTTAACATGCCGGGAGAGCGAGAGATATATGTAACGACTTTGCAAGGTTTTGGAAGATCACTAAAAAAACCTTCTTAGAATCATAGAGTTGGAAGAGACCACAAGGGCCATCCAGTCGAACCCCCTGCCAAGCAGGAAACACCATCAAAGCATTCTTGACATATGCGTGTCAAGCCTCTGCTTAAAGACCTCCAAAGAAGGAGACTCCACCACACTCCTTGGCAGCAAATTCCACTGCCGAACAGCTCTTACTGTCAGGAAGTTCTTCCTAATGTTTAGGTGGAATCTTCTTTCTTGTAGCTTGAATCCATTGCTCCGTGTCCGCTTCTCTGGAGCAGCAGAAAACAACCTTTCACCCTCCTCTATATGGCATCCTTTAATTAATATATTTGAACATGGCTATCATATCACCCCTTAACCTTCTCTTCTCCAGGCTAAACATACCCAGATTGATTCCAATCTGCTGTTATTCCATTTTAATAAAGGTTTTACTGACTTCTGCTATTGTGGTTCTTGCTGTAAGAGTTTCATTACTGGTAGATTCGTAAGCCACCTTGGGAAGGGGCAACAGGAAGCCAACATTTGCAACATGAAGCGAAACTCAGATGGTTGAGAAACTGGGAGAGGAAACAGCTGCTGTATTGTGTTGGGGTCAGAGAAGGCGGAAAGAGGAAACATAAGGATTGCTTTGTTTCAAAATCTGCCACTGTTACAGGATACAGAAAGTTTCTCTCCCTCTTTCATAACGCTAGCAGGTCACGGATATCCAATGAAGCTGAATGTCGGAAGATTCAAGAGATAAAAGAATTCCTTCGTGCCATGCACAGTTAAACTGTGGAACTCACTCCCACAAGAAGAGCAATGAGTGCCAGATGGAATGGCTTTTATAAGAGCTCTGGACAGATTCATGGAGGGCAAGACTATCAGGGGCTCCTAGCCAAGATGGCTTTGCTCAGCGATGCTATGGAATACCAATTGCTGGAAAACAAAGGAGGGGAGAGTGGCTTTTTTGCTCAAATCCTGATTGCGGCTTTTCCATAATGGGCATCTGGTGGGCAGTGGCGTAGCAAGGTCAGGGGGTACCCGGTGCAGAAAATTTCTTATCAACCCCCCCCCCATTGAATTATATATTTTTTTTGCCTGCAAATATGGTTTGACTTTATTTCATATTTTTGGTGTGAGTCAGAGTAGATGACTACACCTGGCTTGAGAGCAGTACATGTGAAAAGGATCTAGGAGTCTTGGTAGACCACAAACTTGACATGAGTCAACAGTGTGATGCAGCAGCTAAAAAAGCCAATGCAATTCTGGGCTGCATCAATAGGAGTATAGCATAGATCAAGGGAAGTAATAGTACCACTGTATTCTGCTCTGGTCAGACCTCACCTGGAGTACTGTGTCCAGTTCTGGGCACCACAGTCCAAGAAGGAGACTGACAACCTGGAACGTGTCCAGAGGAGGGCAACCAAAATGGTCAAAGGCCTGGAAACGATGTCTTATGAGGAACGGCTTAGGGAGCTGGGTATGTTTAGCCTGGAGAAGAGAAGGTTAAGGGGTGATATGATAGCCATGTTCAAATATATAAAAGGATGTCATATAGAGGAGGGAGAAGGGTTGTTTTCTGCTGCTCCAGCGAAGCGGACATGGAGCAATGGATTCAAACTACAAGAAGGAAGATTCCACCTAAACATTAGGAAGAACTTCCTGACAGTAAGAGCTGTTTGGCAGTGGAATTTGCTGCCAAGGAATGTGGTGGAGTCTCCTTCTTTGGAGGTCTTTAAGCAGAGGCTTGACAGCCATATGTCTGGAATGCTTTGATGGTGTTTCCTGCTTGGCAGGGGGTTGGACTGGATGGCCCTTGTGGTCTCTTCCAACTCTATGATTCTATGATTCTATTGAGCTTTTTTGGGAAGACAGAGTTGCTGAGCTTTTTTTGCGGAGGAGCCAGCGGGCGGACCATTTTGACAGCAGGAAGCCTGCGCATGCCAAAGCCATAGCATCTCTCACAGACGTTGTCACCCCCCCTACCCGCCTTGCTCTGCCCCTGCTGCCCCCGTGAGAACAGGATGCTGAATAATAATAATAATAATAATAATAATAATAATAATAATTTATTATTTATACCCCGCCCAACTGGCTGGGTTTCCCCAGCCACTCTGGGCGGCTTCCAACAGAAAAATAAAACACAGTAATCTATTAAACATTAAAAGCCTCCCTGAACAGGGTTGCCTTCTAAAGGCCCTTCTTCTGTTTCTTAACTCAGGCTGCCTCCCAAACACCCAGCCCATAACAATCCACTACGCTCCAGCTTCCACAATGAGTTTCAGGCCTCAATCTTGCTTGGAATGGACACACCCTGCCCCCCGGAAACCTTTCCCACCTGCTCTCTGCCTCAGACCTGTGGGAGCTGGGAAGGCACTCTGCACATGCCCAGAGTCTTTACTGCTTCCGTTCGCACCCAGAAGACTCACTTGTTCTTGGAGTTCAGATGCCGCAGGAGAAGCGAGCTTCCGAAGGGCAGCGCATCCATGTCCTCCGTGGCCGTGCACCAGGCATGCCCGGACTTCACCAGAGCTGCGCAGGTCGCTTCTGCCTCAGCTGGCGCCTAAGAGGGAGAGAAAAGGGAGGGAAGCAGGAGGGGGGAGGGGGTTAGGCTGGATGACCTTTAGGGGTCTCTTCCAACTCTACAGTTCTATGATTCTATGAGAGGGGGGGAGTTAGAAAGGTTCCCTCTCACATAAGTACATACCGTATTTTTCCATGTATAAGATGCCCCCTATTGTTGGGTACTCCAAATTAAGAAAACACCCCCTCAGCACTACCTGTGTATAAGACGCGCCCCAATTTTCAACAGAATTTTTTTGTAAAAAAACCTAGTCTTATACATGGAAAAATACGGTAAATATGTGGTGTTGGATGTAAATAGGTGAACATGGAAGCATAGAATTGTAGGGTTGGAAGGGACCCCGGGCGGTCATCTATCCCAGCCCCCTGCAACGCAGGAGTCATTGCGTACCTGCACATAGGGAACCCCCAAGTAACCCAGCAGCCTCTCGAAGTCTCTTCTCGGCAGCCATTGCGGGGGCTCGCCCACGGCAGGATCTGAAAGGTGCAGGAAGAGGGTCTGGGGGTGGGGCTCTCCCTGGCGAAGCCCCCACTGCCCACCAATAAAAGGGGCAGTGACCCCCAAGTAGGGGAGTCTGAAACAGTCTTACCTGCAGCTTTCCTCTTGGCTCCAGAGACTGTGGTGCGTTTCGCCAACTGCAAGGGGAGTGGAGACAGAAAGAAAAATTACGCAGGACTGCTTCTCCCTTTCCTGGGCCCCCAAATGCGCCCTAATTCTTGGGACACCCGGTGCTCTAAGCCTGGAGGGCTGCTGCCAGCCAGTGGAGACAACACAGAGCTGCTGCTGCTGATTTTATTATTTATACCGCACCCGCCTGGCTGCATTGCTAGTTAGTCCAAAAGTCTAATTTCAGTAGAAGGCAGCTGGCCAGGTCCCTAAAACATTGTTATTTCCTGGCAGGACAAATTTGACAGGAGGGCAGTCCTGCCCGTCCATCGCCTGACGTCACAGTGACATCAGGCCATGCTGTGCTTTGAAGGCCCGATTGCTGCTCCTTCAAAGCTCTGGTATTCAGAGAGCAGCGCTGGGAGCCGGGAGGAACTCCTGATGGGTGAAATGGCTCCCTGCATCTTGAACAAGGAACACCTGGGAGGGTGAAGCCCTGCCCTTACCTGACCACATCAAACGCCAGGAACGGGGCCTTCTCTGCAGGGGCTTCCTGTCTGTGGAATGCTTTCCCCAGGGAAGTTCGCCTGGCGCCTTCACTATATACACCTTTAGGCGCCAGGCAAAAATGTTCCTTTTTAACCAGGCCTTTGGTTGATCTCATTTACATCCTATGTTCTTTTAAAATGTGGGGGTTTGGGGGGGTCATTGGGTTGTTATTTTTATTTTGATGGTGTATTTTTGTGGTTTTATATTTTGATTTCATTCTGTGAACCTCCCTGAGACTTCCGGGTAAAAAAGGTAAAGGTAAAGGGGCCCCTGACCATCAGGTCCAGTCGTGTCCGACTCTGGGGTTGCGGCGCTCATCTCACTCTATAGGCCGAGGGAGCCAGCGTTTGTCCGCGGACAGCTTCCGGGTCACGTGGCCAGCATGACAAAGCTGCTTCTGGCGAACCAGAGCAGCGCACGGAAACGCCGTTTACCTTCCCGCCGGAGCAGTACCTATTTATCTACTTGCACTTTGATGTGCTTTCAAACTGCTAGGTGGGCAGGAGCTGGGACCGAGCAACGGGAGCTCACCCCGTTGCAGGGATTCGAACCACCGACCTTCTGATCAGCAAGCCCTAGACTCTGTGGTTTAACCCACAGCGCCACCTGGGTCCCATGAGACTTCCGGGTATAGGGCGGTAAAAAGGTAAAGGTAAAGGGACCCCTGACCATTAGGTCCAGTCGTGACCGACTCTGGGGTAAGTTGCACGCTCATCTCGCATTATTGGCTGAGGGAGCCGGCGTACAGCTTCCAGGTCATGTGGCCAGCATGACAAAGCCGCTTCTGGCAAACCAGAGCAGCACATGGGAACGCCGTTTGCCTTCCCGCTGTAGCGGTTCCTATTTATCTACTTGCATTTTGATGTGCTTTCGAACTGCTAGGTTGGCAGGAGCTGGGACCGAGCAACGGGAGGGAGCTCACCCCGTCACAGGGATTCGAACCTCTGACCTTCTGATCAGCAAGCCCTAGGCTCAGTGGTTTAGCCCACAGCGCCACCTGGGTCCCCATAGGGCGGTATATAAATTCAAATGATGATGATGATGATGAAATATTTTTATAAATAAATAAAGCAGCCTGGAGGTAAACACGAGGAGGCTTGCTGGGGCTGGTTCCCCCCGTGGGCCAGAAGATCCCCTGTTGCAGACCCTGCCCCAGTCCAGAGGGTGCTTTTGGCTGCAAAGGGGGGAAGAATGTGCAGTTTCAGATGAACAGCACCCTGAAATGTGGCAAAGTCAGGCCGCAATAGGAAAGTGGGGTGAATGTGTGTGGGGGGGGAGAGACTTCTAATTCTCTCCATGGTCAATGTGGTCCCTGCCTGCCTTTGCCGGTGAGACTCCCCCCCTGGCCTGGGTCAGTGTTTGGGTTTCATCTTCCCAGCCCACCCGGGATCCTCTCTTACGAACCACTCTCTCCTTGAGCTCCGGGGGTTTCCCATCAAAGACGAAGACGGGCTTGATGCCGTTCTCCAGGAGGTGCATCGTCCGGTAAAAGAGGCCCTGCAGGGCACTGGAACAGAAGACGGGGCAGTGAGCAGGTGGCAGGGGGGAAAGGCAGAGCGAAGCGCCCCCACGGAAGGAGGCAGGGATGCAAAGGAGTCGGGGGTGAGCAGGGAGACCTTGGCAGACCTCAAGCTCAAGCCCTGCCAGTGCAGATGTGCATCGCCATCGCGGGGGAATGGACCAGGAGACAGTGGGGGAATCACAGAATCTTAGAGTTGGAAGGGACGCCCGAGGGTCATCCAGTCCAACCCCCTGCAAGGCAGGAATCTCAGCTCAAGCATCCAGGACAGATGGCCCCCCAACCTCTGCTTAAAAACTTCCAAGGGAGGAGAGTCCGTCACCTTCCGAGGGAGACCGTTCCACTGTCAAACAGCTCTTACAATCAGAAAGTTCTTCCTGGTGTTTAGTCGGAATCTCCTTTCTTTTGATGTGAAGCCTTGGGTTCGAGTCCTACCCTCCAGAGCAGGAGAAAACAAGCTTGCCCCCTCTTCCACGGGACACCCAGCCCTTCAGATATTTGGAGGTGGCTATCCTATCTCCTCTTGGTCTCCTCATTTCCAGGCTAAACATATTCAACTCCTTCAACCGTTCCTCATCAGGCTTGGTTTCCAGCCCCTTGGTCATCTTGGTCGCCCCTCCTCCGCACTCCTTCCAGCTTGTCAACATCCTTCTTAAATTGTGGTGCCCAGAAATGGACACAGGACTCCAATGTTGGGTCTGACCAGGGCAGAATAGAGTGGTACCATTGCTTCTTTTGATCTGGACACTAGACTTCTGTGGATGCAGCCTAGAATAGTATTAGCTGTTTTTGTTGCTGCATCTCAAACCATGACCCCTAGATTGACTAAGATCCATAGATCCCACACTGGCACCGCAGTTCAAGAAGGATACTGACAAGCTTGAACGTGTCCAGAAGAGGGCAACCAAAATGGTCAAAGGCCTGGAAATGATGCCTTATGAGGAACGGCTTAGGGAGCTGGGTATGTTTAGCCTGGAGAAGAGAAGGTTAAGGGGTGATATGATAGCCATGTTTAAATATATAAAAGGATGTCATATAGAGGGGGAAGAAAGGTTGTTTTCTGCTGCTCCAGAGAAGCGGACACGGAGCAATGGATTCAAACTACAAGAAAGAAGATTCCACCTAAACATTAGGAAGAACTTCCTGACAGTAAGAGCTGTTCGGCAGTGGTATTTGCTACCAAGGAGTGTGGTGGAGTCTCCTTCTTTGGGGGTCTTTAAACAGAGGCTTGACAGCCATCTGTCAGGAATGCTTTGATGGTGTTTCCTGCTTGGCAGGGGGTTGGACTGGATGGCCCTTGTGGTCTCTTCCAACTCTACGATTCTATGATTCTAAACTGGGGGCATCAGTTTGACAACGAGCTGGAACAGTAATTGCCCAGGAAACAGCCTGCTTAAAGCAAGAGTGAGAGGGGGGGGGACTTGAAATACCTGAAAGACTCACTGACGTCATCTGGGGATATTCTACCTGTGGCACCACACCCTGCAAAATATCACAAGGTGGTGGTGCAACATTTTTCACTATTATCCCTGTACTGGGGGCATCAGGCTTTTCCAAACCCAGATGATCGGACCCTAGTTTACTGTATGGGCTTTGACAACCTGAATCTCCGTTTTTATACAGTTTGAAACCAACATAAAAAAATTCCTTCAGTAGCACCTTAAAGACCAACTAAGTTTATATTTTGGTATGAGCTTTCGTGTGCATGCACACTTCTTCAGATACACAGAAGTGTGCATGCACACGAAAAGAAGTGTATCTGAAGAAGTGTGCATGCACACGAAAGCTCATACCAAAATATAAACTTAGTTGGTCTTTAAGGTGCTACTGAAGGAATTGTTTTATTTTGCTTCCACTCAGACCAACACGGCTACCTACCTGTAATTTGAAACCAACAGTTTTACTAGTTCCACGCTGTATTGTTGTTTTGATGATATTTCTATATTTATTTATGAAAACCGCTTGATTGTAAAACACCTCAAAGTGGTTTACAGAAAGAATATAAAACAATAAAGCCATCAATAAGGGGAGGGGAGGATATGGAACAACTGAGTGGTTCAAAATTGGGAAAGGAGTACAACAAGGTTGTATATTGTCTCCCTGCTTATTTAACTTATATGCAGAATTCATCATGCGAAAGGCTGGACTAGATGAATCCCAAGCCGGAATTAAGATTGCCGGAAGAAATATCAACAACCTCAGATATGCAGATGACACAACCTTGATGGCAGAAAGCGAGGAGGAATTAAAGAACCTTTTAATGAGGGTGAAAGAGGAGAGCGCAAAATATGGTCTGAAGCTCAACATCAAAAAAACCAAGATCATGGCCACTGGTCCCATCACCTCCTGGCAAATAGAAGGGGAAGAAATGGAGGCAGTGAGAGATTTCACCTTCTTGGGCTCCTTGATCACTGCAGATGGTGACAGCAGTCACGAAATTAAAAGACGCCTGCTTCTTGGGAGAAAAGCAATGACAAACCTAGACAGCATCTTAAAAAGCAGAGACATCACCTTGCCGACAAAGGTCCGTATAGTTAAAGCTATGGTTTTCCCAGTAGTGATGTATGGAAGTGAGAGCTGGACCATAAAGAAGGCTGATCGCCGAAGAATTGATGCTTTTGAATTGTGGTGCTGGAGGAGACTCTTGAGAGTCCCATGGACTGCAAGAAGATCAAACCTATCCATTCTTAAGGAAATCAGCCCTGAGTGCTCCCTGGAAGGACAGATCGTGAAGCTGAGGCTCCAATACTTTGGCCACCTCATGAGAAGAGAAGAATCCTTGGAAAAGACCCTGATGTTGGGAAAGATGGAGGGCACTAGGAGAAGGGGACGACAGAGGACAAGATGGTTGGACAGTGTTCTCGAAGCTACGAACATGAGTTTGACCAAACTGCGGGAGGCAGTGCAAGACAGGAGTGCCTGGCGTGCTATGGTCCATGGGGTCACGAAGAGTCGGACACGACTAAACGACTAAACAACAACAAGGGGGGGAGGAGAGAGCAGCAATAAGTTAAGGCAAGCATCCCCAAACTCGGTGCTCCAGATGTTTTTGGACTACAACTCCCATCATCCTAGTTAACAGGACTACTGGTCAGGGGTGATGGGAATTGTAGTCCCAAAACATCTGGAGAATCGAGTTTGGGGGTGCCTGAGTTAAGACTTTGGAAAAGTTAAAATCGCAATAGGCTAAAAGCAGATTAAGACTCACACCCGCTTTCTAAACATCTGGGAAGACTTGTGTAAACCAAAGTATTTTTAGCTGGTGCGGAAAAGAGTGCAGTGACGGCACCTTCCTGATATCAATAGGCGGGGAGTTCCAAAGTGCAACTACACTAAAAGAGCGAGTTCTTCCAAAGAACATGCGTACATGTCTTCCAAAGCAACTACTCCAGGGGTCAGCAAACTTTTTCAGCAGGGGGCCGGTCCACTGTCCCTCAGACCTTGTGGGGGGCCGGACTATATTTTTTTGGGGGGGGGTGAACGAATTCCTATGCCCCACAAATAACCCAGAGATGCATTTTAAATAAAAGGACACATTCTGCTCATGTAAAAACACGCTGATTCCCGGACCATCCGCGGGCCAGATTTAGAAGGCGATTGGGCCGGATCCGGTCCCAGGGCCTTAGTTTGCCTACCCATGAACTACTCTGTTCCAAACTTAAAAATAGAAAGCGTAATGCTGGTGGTCAACAAAAGAGGTTTAAAGACTGTCTCAAGGCAAATCTAAATAAAAATGTAGTATACTGTTGTTGTTGTTGTTTAGTCGTGTCCGACTCTTCGTGACCCCATGGACCATAGCACGCCAGGCACTCCTGTCTTCCACTGCCTCCCGCAGTTTGGTCAAACTCATGTTCGTAGCTTCGAGAACACTGTCCAACCATCTTGTCCTCTGTCGTCCCCTTCTCCTAGTGCCCTCCATCTTTCCCAACATCAAGGTCTTTTCCAAGGATTCTTCTCTTCTCATGAGGTGGCCAAAGTATTGGAGCCTCAGCTTCAGGATCTGTCCTTCCAGGGAGCACTCAGGGCTGATTTCCTTAAGAATGGATAGGTTTGATCTTCTTGCAGTCCATGGGACTCTCAAGAGTCTCCTCCAGCACCATAAGTATACTGTAAACACCAACAACTGGGAAACACTGGCTTACAAGAACTCCAACTGGAGAACAGCCTTGACCAAAGGTGTCATGGCCTTTGAAGACACTCGAACTCAGGACGCAAGGGAGAAACGTGCTAAGAGGAAGACACGCTTGGCAAATTCACACCATGATCACCTCCCGCCCGGAAACCTATGTCCTCGCTGCGGAAGGACATGTGGATCCAGAATTGGCCTCCACAGTCACTTACGGACTCATTGTTAAAACTGTGTTTATGGAAGACAATCTTTCTCGGCTACGTGTGACCAAAGCAGAAGACATGACTTCAACAGTTTAACAGTATTAAGTGGCTTACAAATGCTTTTAAATCAACAAACATTTTTTTTTTAAACTTGCTTGCAACTTCTCACCTGATATTTTGCCCATGGCGGTTGGTGATCTTTGGCATAGCCGTGTGGAACTGGTAAATAGCGACAGAGACATCCATCGCCACCACACGCCCTGAGCCAAGCAGGAGAGAAAAGAACTTAACCATTATTCTACAGTATTTGCTTGTTCTGTTTCGATCCCACATTTGTTTTCCAAAGGAGCTCAAGGTTGCGTATACATGGTTCTGCCCCCATGACAACAACCCTGTGAGGTAGGCTTAGGCCGAGAGGAAGGAAAGGCAGAGGGGAATGGTTCTGGCTGCCTCACCTCAAAAAGGAGATTGCAGAGTTGGAAAAGATTCAGAAAAGGACAACCAAAATGATCGAGGGACTGGAGAGACTCCCTTATGGAGAAAGGCTGAAGCATTTGGGACATCTTAGTTTGGAAAAAGGAGAGTTTAGAGAGGTGGCAGCATAAGTTTATAAAAATTAGGAATGGAATGGAGAAAGTGGGCAGACAAAGTTTTTCAAGTAGCATATAAATTTTAGGAAATAAAATAAAATAGTAATACTTGTTCCAGGAGACAGTCTAAGGACAAGAAGGGCTGCTTGTGGGCAGTGCCTGGATAGGAAAGCCACAGGGGACCCCCATGTACCCCACTCTGAGCCCCACGGTGGTGGCATGTAAACAGACAAAATAAATAATACCTTCCCATCAGTCAGAAATTCTGGCTCCAGACCCGCTTCTCTCTTCGGATGCCATGCACCCTCTACATGAGGCTCCTGCGCCCCACACAGCCAAGCCAGAGCACATGGGAGTGTTTTGGGTGCAGGAGCAAGGGACTATGAATTGGCTGGCGGGAAAGGCACTCTGCACATGCTCAGATTCAGCCCTGTTGTAGGAGCTATGAATCGGCTGGAGGAAAAGGCACTCTGCACATGCTTAGACTCAGCCATAAGAACCGAAGAAGAGTCTGCTGGACCAGACCAGCGGCCCATCTAGTCCAGCATCCTGACCTCACAGTGCCCAAACAGATGCCTCAGTGGGGAGCCAGCAAGCAGGATTTGAGCATAAGAGCACTTCCTCCCCTCCTCCAACTGGAATCCAGAAGCATTTACAGTCTCCAGCTGCAGGGCAGAGCCTGAATTTGTCCAACCCTCTTCCAACCCATCCAAGTTCCTGCGGCAGCGAGTTCCCTAGTTCAGCTCCAGCTCCCACAGTTGCCCAGGAGATGCTATGACTCCGCCAGACCAAAAAGGCACTCTGCACATGCTCCGAGCCGCTCCCCTCCCCCCACCCTGGCAAAGCTTTAACTTGCACCAGAGACCCAAAGGTCATCCAGCCCAAGCGGCCGCAATGCCCGCGATCCTCTGGGAGAGGCACCCCCAAACTCGGCCCTCCAGCTGTTTTGGGACTACAACTCCCATCAGCCCTAGCTAATAGGAACAGTGGTCAGGGATGATGGGAACTGTAGTTCCAAAACAGGTGGAGGAGAGGTGGGGGTGCCTGCTCTGGGAGATCCGGGATGGGCGCAAAAGGCGGCGGCGGCGGCGGCGCTCACCCCGGTAGTCGTCCAGCTGGACGGAGCTCACGGCGTCCGGCGCCTGCTCATGGATCAGCTTGGCCAGCCCGGCGATCCCCATGGCCGGAGCCCCGAGCGCCCCTCCGGCTCAGCGCGCTGCCGCTGCCTCCGCCGCCCTTCCTTCCCCGGGGCGGACGGGGAGGAGGAGGAGGAGGAGCCCGGCCAGCTGGAAGCGGGAGCGAGCCCAGGCCGGAAAGGGGCGCGCCCACCTGCCTGCCTTCCAGAGCCGGCAAGAGTGCCTTTGAGCACGTGCAGAGTTCCCCCCCCTTGACGTTCTTGCAGCCGCGCAGTGCTTTCCATTGAAACTCCCCTAATAACGACTCTTATGCAATGCTTTCCCCCCCCCTAAAAAAATATGTTTAGGGGTATATACAGTACTGTCATTTTGACTCGAGAAAATCACCATTTCATAGTTCAGATCGGGGGAAATAAATACAGGAAATGGACAAAAGTACAAAGATTCACCAAATGTTTAGGGGTATGCGTCCCCCCAGAAAAAAACATTGTTCTGATGTTTTGTTTTTTTACTATGTACCCCCCCCCCACCATGAGAACTTCGCTAGCGGAGCGGCATTATAAACCTGTTGTTAAATTTCTATACTGCCCTGCATGCGAAAGCTATAGGGTGGTTTACGGTATAAAAGCACAAATATGCATACCGTAGGAGCAATCGAAAATTATAACTGTACTCGTAGCCAGATCACCCTCAGCTGAAATATTAGTATGTGGCTGCAGCAGGTCCCTTTTTGCTTCGTGTTGAAGAGGGGCAGATGAGCAGCAGGCTGATCCAGGCAAAGGTCCCTGCCCCGAGGAACGGACAATTGCCAGCTTTTTCTCCGTATTTTTGGGGTAGGGAGGGGAGTTTTTCCCAGCGAACTGCTCGTGTTAATGTTCATTTTTTATCTTTGGTAATTCAGGATCGCACTTCCTCATTGCAGCCGGTGAGCCGGGTTGCGGTGGAGTTTTTTGAGCAGTGCAATCTGGGGCACGTCTACTCAGAAGTAAGTCCCGCTGACTTCCTCGGGAATCCCTCCCGGGTAAAGCGTGCCCACTGGACTCCTCACACTAGTTACAGGTAGGTAGACGTGTTGGTCTGAGTCGAAGCAAAATAGAAAAAAATTCCTTCAGTAGCACCTTAAAGACCAACTAAGTTTTTATTTTGGTATGAGCTTTCGTGTGCATGCACTGCACACTTCTTCAGATACACTGAAATATTTCAGTGTATTTCAGTGTATCTGAAGAAGTGTGCATGCACACGAAAGCTCATACCAAAATAAAAACTTAGTTGGTCTTTAAGGTGCTACTGAAGGAATTTTCCTCTCACTTAGAACACCCAAGGAAGCCAAACGCATCTTCCTGATGTTCGGCGGCGCCTACGTTTCTTGTCGCAACAACGCTCACTTTCCTCTAGGGATGGGTGCTACTGCGCGTGCTCAGTCCCAACCGAGACTGCCCAGTAGCGGCCATTGAAGCCGCTGCCCTTTTTCCTTGCCCTTACTAGGAAGGCCCAATCCAAGAAGGAGCGCGGGGGTTTTTTTTAGCCTCCAGGGACTGCTCAGTAGCTCTAAAAACAAGTAAAGAGAAAGGCCGAGAGTCTCTCCCGACAGTGACGAAACCTCCCAAGGGTGGTTTTGTTTTCCCCCAAGGGGAAAAGAAAGCATCTACGGTTTCTTCCTGCCTCTCTAGCCTGGCGCACTCTATGGCTCTTCCTTCTTCCGTTTTCCTCTCAACGGGCCGCCCGGGGGAGAAACGGGCCGGGTAGGGAGAGGGAGACTCGCGAAGGGAAGCGTGGGCCGGGCTGGGCTAGGCCGGGCCGGGCACCTGGAGGCCGGGGGAACCCATCCCTCTGGCCTCGGGGCTTTCCTCCCTTCTTTTCTTTTCTTTTTTTGCAGGACTTTCGCTCCCTGGGGACTTGGCGTTTAGGAGACGCGACACAAAAGGAAGAGGGGTCGGGAGGGAGGAGGAAAAATGCAAACTTAGACGTTATAGGGTTTTTAAATTATTATTTCATGTGCACCAGCGGTTCCCAAAGTGGGGTTCTCTGGAGAGGGGGTGTGTGCTAAGAGGCAAGGGGACCCAGTGCCGCTTTCAAATGGTCCAACTTGCTATTTAGGAGATGTGACACAAAAGGAAGAGGGCCTGGGAGGGAGGAGGAAGAACGCAAACTCAGACCCTAGAGGGTTTTTATAAAAAAAATTCATGTGCACCAGTGGTTCCCAAAGTGGGGTTCTCCAGAGAGGGGGACACGCTAAGAGGCAAGGTAGCGGTCAGCAGAGCGCTGGACATGAGACGGACTGCTGGACTTTGAGAATCTAGGTCAAGTTCATCCATTGTGTCGAATCAGTCTTGTCGTATTTATTCATTCAATTTCTTTGCTTCCCGTCATCCGAGGATCACGGGGCAGTTTACAACGTGGAAACAAAAAATACATAACATAGAAGCAAACAAACAAAAAAAGAAAGTAAATAGTTTTAATTGGCCTTTGAATAAATGTGCAATAATTTGTTGCTGTTTCTCGTTTTTGTGTGTTGTTATCCTCCTCACTGCACACTTCTATTCTGAATGAAGCTTTTTATAGGGCTGGATAGGAAGCGCTAGGGGTGAGTTTATGGAACCAAGTTTGGGGACCACAGGTGTATGTCACACACAAATGACCACAAAGTCCAGCACCTTTGCTTTACCTTTTGCCCAACTTTTCATTAAAAGTCGGGTTTTTTCCTGCTTTAGCAATATGCCACCATCTTTCTAACCAGGTTATCAGTTTTTCATTATGTCTTCAGCCCCATACCTGAGCCCAGGTGAGCAGCGTTCAGGCTGAACCTCTCCCCCCCCCCGCCCTCAATCTTGGTGGAAGTGCTGGATACTTGGTGACTTGTCTGAAATTGTCTCCTGGTTATGAGATGCAGAGAGCAAGAGCTTCGCCTCTGACACCCGGCTTGCTGATTCATTGTCTTGTAGCTCGATGCCCGCGCAGCAGCCGTGTCTCATCCTGACTCCTGGGCTCCTTAACCTGCACGCTCCTTCCCACTCAGGAAAAAAGTCGCCATGGCAGAGTGAGTGTCTCAGAATCAAAGCAGCTGACCCCCTGGTGCTGCCGCTTGCTCCCTTCCAAGGAGCAACAGTGGAACCAGACTCCCTTGGGACTCCTTCCTTGGAGGTTTTAAAGCAGATCCAGTGGTACCTTGGTTCTCAAATGCCTTGGTACTCAAACAACTTGGAATCCAAACACTGCAAACCCGGAAGGAAGTGTTCCGGTTTGCGAACTTTTTTCGGAAGCTAAACATGCTCCATTTGGAGCGTTACTCTTTTGATTTGAGTGCCACACTTCCGTTTTGAGTGTTACACTGAGGTCTGCCTGTTTGTGCTATTTATTTTGCGTTTTTGTTTTTGCGGCTCTTTTTGTTTTTGTGACTGTGTGGAACCCAGTTCAGCTACTGATTGATTGATTGATTGAGTGACTGCAGTACATTGTTTATTGCTTTCATTTTATGGATCAATGGTCTCGTTAGATGGTAAAATTCATGTTACTGTATATTCCGGCATATAAGACGACTGGGCGTATAAGACGACCCCCAACTTTTCCAGTTAAAATATAGAGTTTGAGATATACTCGCCATATAAGAAATATGACCCAGCGTATAAGACGACCCCCGACTTTTGAGAAGATTTTCCTGGGTTAAAAAGTAGTCTTATACGCAGGAATATACTGTAACTTGCTGTTTTAGGGGTTGTTTTTAAAAGTCTGGAACGGATTAATCCGTTTTGCATTACTTTCTATGGGAAAGCGTGCCTTGGTTTTGGAACGCTTTGGTTTTGGAACGGACTTCCGGAACAGATTAAGTTTGAGAACCAAGGGACCACTGTATTGGATGGTCATCTTCCATGGATGCTTTAGCTGAGATTCCTGCATTGCAGGGGGTTGGACTAGATGACTCTGGGGGTCCCTTTAAACCCTATGATTCTTAGGAGGCATGACATAATCCTCTTTCTCTCTCTCTCTGCCTTCCCTTGCAGAGCCTCGGCCTCTATACCTGGCTGGCCTGATGAGGTGACCGGTCTGCTCTCCAACCTCCTGCTGTGTGTCGTGTCCCTGGGCTCCGCTGTCCAAACCTTCCAGGTAAGAAAGGGGTGGAGCTTGATTTGGGGAGTCACCTGGTGTTTCTGCTTGCTGGCCTGTCCTCTTGGGTGCTGGGCCTTTGCTAGAGGGGTTTTGGATTCAGGCTGACAAATAATTGCTCTCTGTGACAGGGAACCTGGAACCTGCCAAATTATTATTATTATTTGCACATGCACACCCGGCAAATGTAAAATCTGCATGTGGAAACAGGGCTTTGCGCTCCTGGATGTGCAAAGGTCTGCTTCTCGCTCCTCCTCTTGAAACTGCGTTGCCAACCAGGGTCACTGGGTGGGTTCTTGCTTGCAGAGACCAAGCTAAGAAGCTGCAACAGCTAAATATAATTCCCAGCGCATTTGCTATCAAAGTCTGAGCTCCATTCGCCGCCTACTTCCTCTCTTTGCAGATCAATCGAGGGACCTCTGCCGGGTTTCTCCTCCAGGCCCTTGTGCCTCTCCTGGATATGGCCACCCACCTCACTGCCCCCCCAGGGCTCGTTTTGGAGGCTGCCCGCTGCAGCCCAGACAACACCTGGGTCTCCACGGTGGTGGGGCTCCCCCTGCTAGCCTTCGGCTTCCACTGGCTGAACGGGGACCGTGCCACGGCGAACGCCCTCTTGGGGGGCGCACTGCTGCTGCTGCTGGCCGGCAGCTCGGGCCACTTCTCTGAGGAAGGCAAGGCCATGGTGGCCCACTCAGTCACCTCTGTGGTCTCCATCAGCGTCCTGATCGCTTCCATCTTCACCGGAAACGCCTGCGGGATTGCGGGCAGCCTCTTGGTGGGCACGGCTGGGGTGCTGGCAGGGACCCAGATGCAGCGGCTGCTGGTGCTCCGGAAAAGGGACGCCGCCTGCTGCCTCATGGCGGTGGCAAATCTGGCTTTGCGATGGGCTCTGCAAGCACAGCACCGAGAACTGGACTGAGGGTTTGGGGACTGCGGGCCAGGGGGTCTGGCGGACGGCGGGGCCATCGCAGGATCAGGTGAGGCAGAGGAAAGGCTGGCCACTTCTGTTGGGTGCTGCAGAGAGGCTTGGGAAATGGCCTCCAAGAAACTCTTCAGGGAAAGGTTGCTGGCAACTCCTGCCGCATTGCAAGGGGTCCTGGGGGCCGCCCATCTCAGCCAGCCAGCTTCTTCCTTCGCAGAGCTTGCTGGGTTTAGTGGCAGAGCCCCCAGAGTAGCCCGACACTGAGCTGGCAGAGATGTGCAAGGACTGCTGCGCCCTTGCAGTGTGGGAGGCACCACCCAGCACTGCAAATGTCAGAAATCCCACTGCTGACACCAAAGATGCCCGCTGGTTTCCTTCGCCCGGTCCCTCGGCGCTTTTCTTGGTGCACTGGTCAGGAAGCCAGGCCGAATGTGAACGGGTGGAAGTTATTAACTCAAGATTTCATTGCAGCAACTTGCAAAGGTGCTAGGTGTGTCACAGCTCTGAAACCAACAGGCTACTGGTTAAAAGGGCTCTCATGCCTCTTGTTAGCCATGCCCGGGACTGATCAGCCAGGCAGAAAAAGCCAGGCATTCCCTTCACAGCTCCTCCTGGTGGGCCATCAAACTTGGGGGGCTGCCTTGACTGTGACAAGTCACCAGTTGTCCTGTGATTTACATCAGAGGGCCCTGGGGCTCCGTGTGCAACCATCTCTCATATGGGTCTTGCTGCCTGGTAGGGAGTCAAGGTGTAAACATTGCGTTCATTGGAAAGAGAATGAGTGTTTGGACTCGGACCTGGGAAACCAGGGTTCAAATCCCCGCTCAGCCATGAAGCGAACTTGAGCCAGTCACTGCCTCTCAGCTGAGCCTACCTCGCAGGGTTGTTGTGGGGAGGAGAACAGCCATGTACGCCACCTTGAGCTCCTTAGAGCAGGGTTGTGACAATGTCCTCCCAGTGCAGATTTCCAAGCACAGAAGTGATGGAGGACGGGGTGCCGCTTGGGACCTCTGTCTCCCCAGATGAGGCTGCTAACTGCCTGCTTCCTCTGCCACTCCAGGCAACCTCAAGGGCCATAGCTGCCAAGTTATCCCTTTTTTAAAGGGAAATTCCATTATGCTGAATAGGCTTCCTCGCGAGAAAAGGGAAAACTTGGCAGCTATGTCAAGGGCCCTTGGCTGTGCTTCAAGCACCTGCATTTCACGGTTCACAAACACGGCGTGTTTGAGCTCGGAGGAGAGGCAAAGAATTCTCGTGGCTTCAGGCAAAGCTGTAAAACTAAAAAACAAACAAACCACAACCCCACATAAAGAGCCAAATAAAGACCTGATGTGGAGTGTGCAACATTCGCCCTGCTTCTTGCCCTCTCCTGCCGGAGACAGGAAACTAGGCTGGGTCACAGAAAGGCGGCCGTCGGGGCCAACCTCTTTCCACGCCCCGGGAAGCTTAAGGCCTCTTCAGCAGCTCCTGAAGCAGAAAGGGCGGCCCTCTCTGGACATCGGCCTTGTGACTGGCATGTGACTGCCAGGGCAAGGATCTCTCCGGGGGTCCCTCGGAGGAGGAAGCCTCTTGCCAAGTGGGCAGCTGACTCGGCTGGCGCGAGGACAGACAAGGTAGATGAACAGCTGCCCTGGCAAGTGTCTCAATTGGTGGAGGAGCTGGGTTGGGGTGGGGGTGCCTATTTCTGACCCTGTTTTGCGGGGTTCTGCCAGGCTGTCCCTCGCCCTGGCAGAAGGGGGGTGCTCTCAAGTCCAGGGTGTGTGTGTGTGTGTGTGTTTCTTTGGTGTTTGGACCAAGGATCTGAATACCAATAGGGGCAAATGTAAGGTTCTACACATAGGCAGGAATAATCTAGATACGCATGTCTCTTTTTCTCTTCTCTTTGGGGATCCCTCGTAGCCGAGTAAGATTGTCTTCCATTAACAATGAGTCCGTCAGTGACTATGGAGGCCAATTCTGGATCCACGCGTCCTTCCACAGTGGGGACATAGGTTTCCGGGCGGGAGTTGATCACGGTGTGGATTTGCCAAGCGTCTCTTCCTCTTAGCACGTTTCTCCCTTGCATCCTGAGATTGAGTGTCTTCAAAGCCCATGACACCTTTGGTACACACACATATAGGATGGGGGACACCTGGCTTAACATGTGAAAAGGATGTAGGGGTCTTGAGTGTACCACAAGCTTAACATGAGCCAACAGTGTGATGCAGCAGCAAAGAAAGTTAATGCAATTCTAGGCTGTAAAAAGGTAAAGGACCCCTGGACAGTTAAGTCCAGTCAAAGGCGATTATGGGGTTGTGGCGCTCATCTCACTTTCAGGCCGAGGAAGCCGTCGCTTGTCCACAGACGGCTTTCCGAGTCATGTGGCCAGCAGGACTAAACCGCTTCTGGTGCAACGGGACACCGTGACAGAAACCAGAGTGCACTAAAACGCTGTTTACCTTCCCACCGCAGCGGTACCTTTTTATCTACTTGCGCTGGCGTGCTTTCGAACTGCTAGGTTGGCAGGAGCTGGGACAGAGCTCGCCCCGTCGTGGGGATTCGAACTGCCAACATACTGATCGGCAAGCCCTAGGCTCTGTGGTTTAGAGCACAGCGACCTTACTTTTTACCTTCTAGGCTGTATCAGCAGATGTCTAGTGTACATCCCACCTGAAGTTCTGTCTAGTCCTGGGTACATTAGTTTAATATTATTATTATTATTAACAAGTTGGAAGGTGTCCAGAGAAGAGCAACCAATATGCTAAAGGTTCTGGAAACAGCCTTATGAAGAGCGGTTGAAGGAGCTGGGTATGTTTAGCTTGGAGAGTATAAGACTGAGACGTGCTAAGATAGTATCTGAAGGGCCTTTACAGAGAAGATGGAGCAAGCTTGCTTTCTGCTGTTCCGGAGGCTAGGACCTCACCGAATGGGTTCAAATTGTAAGAAAGGAGATTCAGTATCCTTCTTGAACTGTGGTGCCCAGAACTGGACACAGTACTTCAGACCTCACCTGGAGTACTGTGTCCAGTTCTGGGCACCACAGTTCAAGAAGGATACCGACAAGCTGGAACGTGTCCAGAGGAAGGCAACCAAAATGGTCAAAGGCCTGGAAACGATGCCTTATGAGGAACAGCTTAGGGAGCTGGGTATGTTTAGCCTTGAGAAGAGAAGGTTAAGGGGTGATATGATAGCCATGTTCAAATATATGAAAGGATGCCATATAGAGGAGGGAGAAAGGTTGTTTTCTGCTGCTCCAGAGAAGTGGACAAGGAGCAATGGACTCAAGCTACAAGAAAGAAGATTCCACCTAAACATTAGGAAGAACTTCCTGACAGTAAGAGCTGTTCGACAGTGGAATTTGCTGCCAAGGAGTGTGGTGGAGTCTCCTTCTTTGGAGGTCTTTAAGCAGAGGCTTGACAGGCATATGTCAAGAATGCTTTGATGGTGTTTCCTGCTTGGCAGGGGGTTGGACTGGATGGCCCTTGTGGTCTCTTCCAACTCTACGATTCTATTATTCTAACTACTGTATATTGATATTCATGGAGGAGAAACCAGCTGCTGCAAACCTCCAAAGGGGAAATTGCTCTTGTGCTCAGATCCTGCTTGCAGGCTTCCTGGAAGAGGCACCTAGCTGGCCACCCATGGAAAAGGTAGCCAAAAATGGAGTTTCACTTAAAAAAAGGTTACGTGTGTCATTTACCAACCAGATCTTTTTCTGCACACGTTTTTGCCCGCTGTGCCTTTCTGTTGAATGCCCTTCAATGTTTGCTAAAGAAATCTGCACTGAATGCCATGCAAAGTTTGTGCTGGCGGAAGCCTTTGAGTTGTTTATTTTTCCATTTCCCAGCCAGTGGTTTTTAATCTTCACATTTTCACCTGTTGTGGCTTTAAGTTTCTTAAAGAAACCTGCAGAGAAGTAATCCTGCGCTGATGATAATAATAATAATAATAATAATAATAATAATAATAATAATAATATCATTATTTATACCCTGCCTATCTGGCTGGGTTTCCCCAGCCATTCTGGGCGGCTCCCAACAAAGCATTAAACATGCAATAAAACATCAAACACTAAAAACTTCCTTAAACAGGCTGCCTTCAGATGTCTTCTAAAAGTCAGATCGTTGTTTATTTCCTTGACATCTAATGGGAGGGCGTTCCACTGGGCGGGCGCCACTACCAACAAGGCCCTCTGCCTGGTTCCCTACAAACAGCCACTTGGGACCTCTGTCTCCCCACTTTTTGCAGTGAAGGGATCCCCAGAAGGCCCTGGGCGCTGGACCTGTGTCCAGGCTGAACGATGGGGGTGGAGACGCTCCTGCAGGGATACTGAGCCGAAACCGTTTAGGGCTTTCAAGGTCAGCGCCAACACTGAATGAAGCAGTCCAATGCATATAAGTAGGCATCCTTCAGTTCAGTTTCTGCGCCCCCTTTGTGGGGCCGCATTGTAGGGGGCTGGACTAAATGACCCTTTGGTTCATATTCCAACTCTACAATTCCATGATTCTTCAGGTACTTCCCATTGCATGGACCAATTGTGCCCTTTAAAGCTTTCCGACATTCTAGTCCTCTTAAGGTGGCTCAGCCTCTTCTCCCCCCTTGCAGATCTTCAGGGATTTTCTGACCCCATTACCCTGTATTCTGATTTGAGTTGCATACAATATGCTAGAATATTTCCAATTGCCTCCCAAACTTTTAGGCAACTGGGAGGATAAGAGATGAGAGCCTTTTCCCCCCATTAATTGACAGATGAATCTCCTGTGCAAAGCATCTTATACTTTGACTGCCTTGTGAACTTTTGGCCCTCTTGTGCAAGAAAGCCTTGAAATCAAAACCCAATTTCTACAACCAACCGAACACAGAAGAGCCGAAAGTCATATTCCTTCTGGTGTATTTAATTTTCTTTTGCACCTCAACTGTCCCGTTTCCACATAATGTTTTCAATATATTAATGCGTTCCAACGCAGCGGTAGGTGATTTTTAAAGATGACAATACGCTTAGTAACATTGTCTTGCATAGGTAGCAACCCCATCCATTGCTGTACGCTGGTAAGACCTGCAGGCTTTTAAGTAACACAGAATCCCATCAGTTAATCACCTGCCTACCTGATGAAGAGTTCTGTGCTACCCAGAGACATGCATTGCCAGAATTCGATACAACCGCACATGTTGGAGATTGTGCCGTTCAAATAAGCGATCTAGGTGAGGATGACGTACATGAAATTAATATCCTGTTTTAAGAGGTAAATCAGGGTGGTGTTTGTTTCCTTAGCAGTGTGGCTAGTTTTCATTTTAAGATTTTGGTTGGGTTGCGCTGCCCGGAGCAACTGTGACTGTAGCAGGCACCTTCATGCCAGATAGGAGTTGCCACATTTTAAGAAATGTGGAAATTAAAGTGATCCAACTTGGAACGAGCTCTTCTAACTAGCTTGTGTCTGGATCTGGGCTTTGCCTCTTTCAGCAAAGGGGAAGTGTAATGGATTCCTCCTCCTCCAAACAAGAGAGGGAGAGAGCAAACAGTTATTTTCCTCCTTGGACAAACCCGGTCACATTTCCTCCTCCTCCCCTTCTTCTTCCTCCTCCTCCCCACAGCTGAGCCGTGGCAGCTTGAAGATCTCCTCCTCTCGCTTGGCCAAGGAGCATCTCTGCCCGCCAAGAGCGTGCCACCCGCTGCTAGTGAGGAAGCCTAGCCATGGCAGCAGGCACGAGGAGCCCCAGGTTCAAGATGATCCTCCTGGGGGACTTTGGGGTGGGGAAGACCACGCTCTTCCATCGGATCAAGCTGGGGCGTTTCCTGGAGGGGGACCACCCGCCTGGCCAGCACAGCTACACGTGCGAGAAAACCCTGCCCCTGAAGCTCAACAGCAGGAACTGCCAGGTCCAGGTAAGGGCCCGCAGGGGCTCAATTTCCTGGGGGCCACATCCCTTGCTGTGGAAGCTGCGATCTTTACCTTGCTTCTCCTGCCTGCTGCTCTGCATTCCCCCTCCCTCCTCAGAAAGGAGGAGGCGTGGGGCTGTTTCTGTCATGGGAGAGGGGGATATAGGGTCTTGTGTGTGGGGGGTGAATATTAAAAGAACCAGCTGGGTGCCTAGATTCAAAATTTGGGGCTTAACAAACTCTCCAGTGGGAGGGAGCCCCCCCAGCAGCAGAGTTTAAACTCACAAAGTTGGGGACCCTTCCAGCTTGATAATTCAATGATTCTATGAATTAAACCTTTTTGCATATCCTGTTTAGCCCACTTGCAAAGCACCCCCCTCTTTCCACCTTTCTTGCAATGAACAGACCACACACTGTTAAGTAACTTTAAAATGCTTTACTTACAAAACATTCCAAAGGTCCGATTCACGCAGTATTCCAAGTAGCAGCAAGGAGAACGTAGGCAGAATACTCTAGGATAGAAAATACAGAATATAGTTCCAAACACATGTTCTAAGCTTTGGAGCTTGCTCAGACGCATCCCCCATGGTGGGTTACATGGTGCGGAGAAAAAGTGAGGCACAGGAAGAGAAGGCTTAACTTCTTCACTCATTGGAGAAGAGGGGCATGACCTAACTGAATCTAGGAACGCAGTTCTATTGTCTTAACCCCTTCATGTACCAACTAGTACTCTTGCATGTTTGACTGCAATTTTCCATATTTATGGCACCCAACCTCCTTTTGAACTTCCTGCATTGGGAGTCCTGAATAAATCCTAGCACTGAGAGGTGAAGGTTTTCTCCTCCTCCTCCTCCCCCCCCTCCTATTCCTGCATTGCAGAGTGTTGGACTAGTTAACCCTATGGGATCCTTCGAACTCTACAGTTCTATGATTCTGTTCCCCACACTTCACCGGCACGCCCCAGGGCAGGTTACAACAATTTGAAATTCAGAATCAGAAACAGTGAAAGCAAATTGCTGTCACAGGAATTGGGTGGGTCCTGAAAACACACACCTCAGGTGCCAAAGATCAGGGCAGAGAGGTGTGTCTTCAGCATTTGCTGAAAGCTGCATAAGGAAGGTGCCAGGCACGCCATGTGGGGAATTCCACAACCCTTGAGCTGCCTGCCAGAGACTCCCTTTTCTCAGGCAGCCATTGCCCAGATCTTGACAGGGTCTGCAGGAAATGAAGCAGGAAAGAAAAACGACAGAGGGTCGTGTCATACCTGACTAGGCCATCAGAAAAACCCAGATCAACCCCCCTCTAGATTCCAGTCGGTCTCTCATAAGATTGCCTGAGACATTTCCTGCAGCAGGGAGTTCCCCTGTTGGGAGCTCTAACACCGCCTGCTCTTTTGACCTGCGCAGATTTCCCTGTGGGACACGGCTGGGGAGGAGCGCTTCCTGTCCCTGAGCAGGAGCTACTACCGGGACGCGGATGCTGTGCTCCTCGTGTATAGCCTGCAGCACCTCCTCTCCTTCGACAGCCTCTTGCACTGGCTGTACCTGGCCAGGCAGTACTGTGCAGATGGTAAGTGAGAAGGCAGGGGGGAAGGAAGAGTCCTGGGGTACGAGGGGTCGGTTGCCACTTCCCGCCCCTCCACCTCTGTGCCTGCGCCTTGATCAGCAGCCTGACACACAGAGGCAGAATCATAGGGTTGCAGGGCTGGACGCAATGCATGGCACATTTATTCAATTAAAAGTATTTTAGTTGATGAATTCAGTAAAACGAATGAACTTGATCCAGTCGTACCGTGGTAGTCATTCCCACCTCCCTGCCGTACCCTGTCATCGCCAGCTGTTTTTGAATTACAATGTCCATCATCCCTAGCTAGCAGGTCCACTGATCAGGGATGGTGGGAATTGTAGTCCCAAAACACCTGGAGGCCCAAGTTTGGGGAAGCCTGGCTTAGGAAATCTCACTGACCACCAGGAGGCAGTACTGGCCACTCTGAGAAGCATTGTCCTAAATCAGGCATAGGCGTTTTGAGATGTTTTGTAGTCTCCAGATGTTTTGAGACTACAATTCCCATCATCCCTGACCACTAGTCCTGTTAGCTAGGGATCATGGGAGTTGTGGTCCCAAGACATCTGGAGGGCTGAGTTTGCCTATGCCTGTCCTAAATCATAAGAGCTAGAGAAAGAAAAATAATCTATTTTTCGGGGTATAGTATATCACTATAACAGTTAACAATTACAATCCCATATATACCTATCTCATATTATCCAAATGGATATATCGTTATTTCTGATACACTTATTTAACTCTCCCTTTTTAAACCTACTGTGTTCCAAATTTCATTATCCTTGTCCATGCATAGTCTACATCAATAAGCATATTGCTCCTAGGTGGCAAGTGTCGTCGGGTACCTTCAACCCATCGAATGAATGGAGCCTTACATTTCTCTTTCCAGTACGGCATTATCAGTCTTTTGACCATAGTTAGGGTATAGAGAATCAATTTATGTAATGGATCCAAACTACAAGAAAGCAATGGATTCAAACTACAAGAAAGAAGATTCCACCTAAACATTAGGAAGAACTTCCTGACAGTAAGAGCTGTTCGGCAGTAGAATTTGCTACCAAGGAGTGTGGTGGAGTCTCCTTCTTTGGAGGTCTTTAAGCAGAGGCTTGACAGCCATATGTCAAGAATGCTTTGATGGTGTTTCCTGCTCGGCAGGGGGTTGGACTGGATGCCCCTTGTGGTCTCTTCCAACTCTATGATTCTATGTTCTCCAGTTGTCAAATTCCGTATAGTAGGTATGCAGTTGAAAAGAACAGTAATCTCTGAAAATTTTAGTCATATAATCCACTACTTTCTCCCAAATCTTAATAAGTATAAGACATTGTAAAAGCATGAGTTTTAAATGAGCATTATCCTTATTACATCTCCCACAAAATGCAGTCTTAGGCAGTCCTTTTCTATACAAACATAGTGGAGGTCAATAAATTCAAAACATTATTTTCCATTGTATAAGTCATAATTTAAGGTCCATTTACCTTTGCTACAGAAGTGAAAACACTCTCCAATTGTCTAGGCAACACAGCAACCACAAATTCTTTTTCCATTCATTTCTTAACACCTGCCTATCAAATTGATTTATTGATAACAAATATTTATAAAAAGTAGTTGTGGGTGGTGGTTTCTTGTTTTAATGAATTTAACCAGTAGTGTCTCAGCAGTCTCAGAAGCTGAAAACGCTGCTGGTCCAAACAAAATGGTGAACAAATGTTGGAGCTGCAAATATCCTTCCTACCGTACATTAACTGGCCACCTCCTGCCCTGCCAGGGGCTCAGAGCCTTTAGCCCCAGCACCTGTTCTCAGATCCTCCTGTTCTTTCTCCCCCCTGACACCCTTGCCCCCGCCAAGCCAATCTCTTCCTCCTGGGCAACAAGAGTGACCTGGAGAGCTGCGTCCCCGAAGAGAAGGCCGAGAGGTTTGCTGTGGAGCACGGCGCGTCCGGCAGGTTCAAAGTGTCGGCCAAGACAGGTAACACGGGGGGGGGGGGGTTACCTCGTCTTTCTGGCAGAGCTGAGAGAGAGGGTGATGCAGGTGAGGTTGGCGTAAATTCCACTGACCCACCAAGCACAGAAGAAGGAGGAAGGGGCTTGAAACGGGGGGAGGGGCCGGCAACGGCGGACTTTCAAGGGCCGCATTCCTTTCGGGACAACATTGCAGGGGTCACAGGCTTGGGAACAGCGGTTGAGGCCAGGGAGCCGAATGCTGGGTGATTCAGGACAGGTAAAAGATATTATTTCTTCACGTGGTGCAGAGTTAAACTGTGGAACTCCCTCCCACAGGAGGAGGCAGTGATGCCCGCCCACCCAAAGAAGGTTAGACGAATTAATTGAGGAGGAGAAGAGAAGGTTAAGGGGTGATATGATAGCCATGTTCAAATATATGAAAGGATGTCATATGGAGGAGGGAGAAAGATTGTTTTCTGCTGCTCCAGAGAAGCGGACACGGAGCAATGGATTCAAACTACAAGAAAGAAGATTCCACCTAAACATTAGGAAGAACTTCCTGACAGTAAGAGCTGTTCGTCAGTGGAATTTGCTACCAAGGAGTGTGGTGGAGTCTCCTTCTTTAGAGGTCTTTAAGCAGAGGCTTGACAGGCATATGTCAAGAATGCTTTGATGGTGTTTCCTGCTTGGCAGGGGGTTGGACTGGATGGCCCTTGTGGTCTCTTCCAACTCTACGATTCTATGATTCTAAACTGGGGGCATCAGTTTGACAACGAGCTGGAACAGTAATTGCCCAGGAAACAGCCTGCTTAAAGCAAGAGTGAGAGGGGGGGGGACTTGAAAAGCATATGTCAAGAATGCTTTGATGGTGTTTCCTGCTCGGCAGGGGGTTGGACTGGATGACCCTTGTGGTCTCTTCCAACTCTATGATTCTATGATTCTAAGAGGGGTACTAATGGCTACTAGCCAGCATAGGTGCCAACTCCCCGGGTGCCCGAGCACCCACAAAATTCCTCATGAAGGGACCAGGCACCAGTGTGCCAGGGCCATGCACACTGCACAGCACCCACAGCCCTGGGCACCCACGGGCGCGAGGCCAGGTTGGCACTGCTGCTAGCCAGCATGGCTCCGCTTGGCCTCCACACTTGGAGGCAGCCATGCTTCTGAAGACCAGTTGCTGGAGGCCACAGGAGGGGAGAGTTGCTCTTGTGCTCGGATCCTGCCTTTGGGATCTGGCTGGCCACTGTGAGGATACTATGCTGGACTGGATGGGCCTGATCCAGCAGGCTCTTCTTATAGATGGGGATATGACCTAGAGTCTCAGAAGCCAGCTAGAGAGTCCTGGAAGTCCAAAGTGGTTCCGCTCCTTCCTCCTGGGCCGTGTTCAGAAAGTGGTGGGGGGGGGATGAGTGTTCAGACCCCTGGGCTCTCACTTGTGGGGTGCCTCAGGGTTCTGTCCTCTCCCCCATGCTTTTTAACATCTATATGCAGCCGCTGGGAGAGATCATCAGGGGGGTTGGGCTGGGTGTTCATCAGTATGCGGATGATACCCAGCTCTACCTCTCTTTCAAATCAGAACCAGCGAAGGCGGTGAAGGTCCTGTGTGAGTGCCTGGAGGCGGTTGGAGGATGGATGGCGGCTAACAGATTGAGGTTGAATCTAGACAAGACAGAAGTACTGTTTTGGGGGGATGGGGTGGGCAGGTGTGGAGGACTCCCTGGTCCTGAATGGGGTCACTGTGTCCCTGAAGGACCAGGTGCGCAGCCTGGGAGTCATTCTGGACTCACAGCTGTCCATGGAGGCGCAGGTCAATTCTGTGTCCAAGGCAGCTGTCTACCAGCTCCATCTGGTACGCAGGCTGAGACCCTACCTGCCCGCGGACTGTCTCGCCAGAGGGTGGATGCTCTAGTTATCTCTGGCTTGGACTACTGCAATGCGCTCTACGTGGGGCTACCTTTGCCTTTGAAGGTGACCTGGAAACTACAATTAATCCAGAATGCGGCAGCTAGACTGGTGACTGGGAGCAGCCACCGAGACCACATAACACCGGTCTTGAAAGACCTGCATTGGCTCCCAGTACGTTTCCGAGCACAATTCAAAGTGTTGGTGCTGACCTTTAAAGCCCTAAATGGCCTCGGTCCAGTATACCTGAAGGAGCGTCTCCACCCCCACCATTCTGCCCGGACACTGAGGTCCAGCACCGAGGGCCTTCTGGCGGTTCCCTAGTTGCGAGAAGCAAAGTTGCAGGGAACCAGGCAGAGGGCCTTCTTGGTAGTGGCACTCGCCCTGTGGAACTCCCTCCCACCAGATGTCAAAGAGAAAAACAACTATCTGACATTTAGAAGACATCTGAAGGCAGCCCTGTTCAGGGAGGTTTTTAATGTTTAATAGATTACTGTGTTTTATTTTTCTGTTGGAAGCCGCCCAGAGTGGCTGGGGAGGCACAGCCAGATGGGCGGGGTATAAATAATAAATTATTATAAATAATAATAATAATTATTATTATTATAAAAAAGCAATTACCGTGGTGAAATTTACTTTTGCAGCTCTGTTCACTTTTGCCTCTGGCAATTGTCTGGCTGCTTTGCCAGCACTTCTTTCCTTGGATCCCTTTGACGCCTCCCAGCGCTTTCCATTTACAGCAGCTTTCTGTTTCCACATCCGCTGAGGCTCCCCTTCCTTCCTTCCTTCCTTCCTTCCTTCCTTCCTTCCTTCCTTCCTTCCTTCCTTCCTTCCTTCCTTCCTTCTCCAGGTTCTTTAGCTTCTTATTCTGCTGATGGGCAGGCATTTTCAAAGATGCCAAGTCAGCCTCCTAAAATCGTCACCGAGAGTCAGCATAATTTTTCCAAGCAGCTGGCACAAAATGACACAGAGTCCATTGTTGTCTGATCTTCTCTTTGCCAAAGTGGGCGAGGTTAGCAGGGCCCAAATTAACAGTTTAATCATAGAAGCATAGAATTCTAGAGCTGGAAAGGACCCCCAATGGTCATCTAGTCCAACCCCATACAATGCAAGAATCAGAGCTAAATAATCCTTGACAGATGGGCATCCAACCTCTGCTTAAATACCTCCAAGGAAGGAAAGTCCACACCTTTTGAGGGAGTCTGTTCCACTGTCAGGCAGCTCTTGTTGTCAGAAAGCTCTTCCTGGTGTTTAATTGGAACCCCCTTTCTTGTAGCTTGAAGTCATTGTTTTGAATGTTTCAAGCTTGCTCCATCTTCTATGTGACAAATTTGGAGATGGGTATCATATCTCCTCTCAGTCTCCTCTTTTCAAGGCTAAACATACCCAGTTCCTTCAACCATTCCCCATCAGGCTTAGTTTCCAGAACCTTGATCAGGCATAGGCAAACTCGGCCCTCCAGATGTTTTGGGACTACAACTCCCATGATCCCTAGCTAACAGGACCAGTGGTCAGGGATGATGGGAATTGTAGTCCCAAAACATCTGGAGGGCCGAGTTTGCCTAGGCCTGACCTTGATCATCTCATTCGCCCTCCTCTGCACACCTTCCAGCTTGTCAACATCCTTCGTAAATTGTGGTGCCCAGAACTGAACACAGGACTCCAGGTGTGGTCCGACCAAGGCAGAACAGAGCGGAACTACGGTATCACTTACCTTGATCTGGGCACCAGATTTCTGCTGACGCAGCCTAAAGCAGCATTAGCTTATTTTGCTGCGGCATCACACTGTGGCCTCTTCTCCTCTGGGCTCCATTCCCCCGGCCCCAGCATGCAATTAGGCAGAAGCCTGCCGGTTGCTCAACCTTGCTTTAAATAGTATTTATTAGCTTGCACCAGTCTTGCGTGAAGCCGTGGGGTTTGCAGCAGGTTGGGTAGGTGCAAATTATCCGCCCGGCCGCCAAGCAAGGTCACGAAGGGCCTTCAAGCCAATCTGACAGGCGGAGGAAGGTTGGGGTGGGGTGATGGTTTGCAAGCGTGCCAGCCAGACCTCTGGAGGAATGTGCATATCTCAGGGGGTTGAGATAATGAATGGGTGCGCAGCAGCGGGTTCTATTTCTGGACCAGCAAGCACCAGCAGAGGAGGGCGCCTTGCTAATATTAAGTAATACAGTAGTCAGCTTTCCTGGCACAGGGCATTGGGAGGGGCCAGCAGTGCTGCTATTATTGTGGCACCACCCAGCCCATCAAAAAGCCTCCCTCCCACCTCACCTTCATCCACAGCCTCGGTGCCTTTTGAATCCCCTGGAAAGTGTTAAGCATTGCAGGACCCCGCCTTCTGATTAGTAATGTTAGTATTCATAATAATAATAATAATAATAATAATAATAATAATAATAACCTCCAACACACATTAAAATACATTAAAATATCACAGATTACAGTGGTGCCTCGCAAGACGAATTTAATTCGTTCCGCGAGTCAATTTGTCTTGCGAATCGCGGTTTCCCATAGGAATGCATTGAAATTTCTTTTTTTGCCCATAGGAACGCATTAATTAAATTCCAATGCATTCCTATGGGAAACTGCGATTTGCAAGAGGAATTTTTCGCAAAACGAATTCGTCTTGCGAGTCACCATCAGATCGCAAGACGCATCCGTCTTGCGAAAAAATTGTCTTGCAGGGCATTCGTCTTGCGAGGTACCATTGTATATTCATAGCCCGCTTTTCTGTCAAGTCAGGATTCCAGGCAGCTTCCAACGTTTAAAAATAGTTGGAATATGAAATTTTAAAAGCAATGAAAACAAACTAGGTAAATGTTGAAAGCACACCAGAACAACTTCAGAACCAGCAACTAAAATCCAATTTGCCCTGATGGCAGACCAGTGGTCATCTGCACCTTTGTTTCCAAAGGCCTGTCTGAACATGAAGGTTGTGGAAGAATAAGGGACGCAGGTGGCACTGTGGTCTAAACCACTGAGCCTCTTGGGCTTGCCGATCAGAAGGTCGGCGGTTCGAATCCCCGCGACGGGGTGAGCTCCCGTTGCTCAGTCCCTGCTCCTGCCAACCTAGCAGTTCGAAAGCACACCAGTGCAAGTAGATAAATAGGTACCGTCGTGGCCGGAAGGTAAACGGCATTTCCGTGTGCTCTGGTTTCTGTCACGGTGTCCTGTTGCGCCAGAAGCGGTTTAGTCCTGCTGGCCACATGACCCAGAAAGCTGTCTGTGGACAAGCGACGGCTCCCTCGGCCAATTTGGGAATTCACAATTGACAATTTAGGAACAGCCACAGAAAAGGCTCTTTCTTGTGTCACCACCATCCATGCCAAGAGAAGGTGCCCACCCAAAGATTTTGGTACCCAGGCAGGTTTGTATAGGGCGATACGATATTTCAGGTCGCCAGGGTCCAAATTCTAATCATCTTGATGGGAGCAGGTCTGCCTAGCGATGATGACAGATGTCATTGCCCTCTTGCAAGAGCTTTCCTGACCAATTTAACTAATGCGCCCAAATTCCTCTTCCTCATTTGCCCCTCAAGGTCTTCTGTGGTGCTTCCTGCTCCGTGAGTGCTGTGCTAAGATGAAGCAGCTCAGATTTTTAGTTGTGGAGAGGATAAAAGAGGTTTGGCCCAGGACACACAGCTATGGAGACAGGACGCTGCCTGATATTTACTCTGAGAAAAGTCCAATGGGGGGGGGGGGTCTTGCACCCCACTAAGCGTTCCTAGGATTGCAACTTTAGATTGACAGTGGTATGCAGCAGAGCAAAGGCACAAAGGCCAAGCATGGCTTGGAAAGTGGCAGTTTCACTGGGCCAATTACAGTGCCTTTTCAGAGGATACCGGCTTATTTATTTGTCGCATTCCCACCCCACCTTTTTCTCTCTCCAAAGAACTCAAGGTTGTGCCCATGGTTCTTCCCCCTCCTTATTTAATCCCTACAACAACAACCCTGTGAGGTGGGTTAAGCCGGGAGAAAGCAGAGACCGGCCCAGACCCCGTGACCTTCCTTCATGTCTGAGTAGAGATTTGAACCCAGGTCATCGTCTGGCACTCTACCCACTACAATATACTGGCTCTCCAATGTTTTGGCACCTGTGCGCCTGCCATGGGCCTGGGCTCCTTTGGGATGTACCTGTAACAATCAGAATACGTGCAAACAGGAGACTTGCCTGCCCACTGCCTGGCCTTGTTCCTCTCTCGCTCTCCCTCCTCCTCCTCCTCCTCCAACCTGGCCCAGGCTTCCTTCTCTCCTCCTCTCTTCCAGGTGAGAATGTGGATCGGAGCCTGCAGGAGATGCTGGAGAGGCTGTTCCTCAGGAACGAATTCCAGCACAGCAGCCTCCACCTCCCGCTGCAAGATGCAGGCTACTACGGCCGATGTGGATGCTGAGCGGTGGGAAAGTTTAGAGGATGCTTCAGAAGCCTCATGCACCAGGCCATTGGTCCCAGGTAGCCTTTCTCTGTGTGTCTGCCGCATATCGGACCGGGACATTTGCCCCTTCCTTGGAGACGGCTGGGCTATAGCAGCCGCCTAAGTCTGACCTGAAGGGTCTCTGCAGCCTGCAACATATTGTGCTGTGGGGCTGGTACCCTTGGCTGGACATCATCTTGGTGGGCCAATGAGACTCCCTCGCTTCACCTCCAGCAATGCTTCTCTTTGGAGACCTGTGGGCCATTTCCTGCAGGTTGCCCAGCTGATGAACTGACCCCACTGTGGACACACAACCAACTTCTGGGAACTGTGGCTTCTGAGCTACTATGGAATCTGGGGGGGGGGTTGCATGTGTGAGGGTGCGATCCTTGGCCTTTCCCCACGTCCTGCCGGTGTTCCAAACAAGGTAGTACAGTACATCATACTTGCTCTCCTCCTCCTATTCCACACTTTCTCTCCTTAAGAAGAGTCTGCAAGATCAGGCCAAATGGGGACCAGCTTGTCCAGTATTCTGTTCTCACAGTGGCCAACCAGATGCTCATTTTGGGAAGCCAGCAAGCGGCACCTGAGAACAAGGGTAAAAATAAATTTTATTATTATTATTATTACTGCTACTACTACTACTACTACCCTCTCCCCTCTTGTGGTTTCTAGCAACTGGGATTCAGAAGCATGGCAGCCTCCAACTATTCCCTAACAAGAATAATAAATAGCAGGTTTTGTCCGTGATGTCTTCCCATCACTTGAGAGCCAGGTCGCTTCTGAGATGCCCCTTCTTCCTATGAAAGGGGCTGATACAAATTCTGCTGAGGGTTGTTGCTATCAAATTTAAGCTAGCATCATCAATGCATGCAATGTTGTGCAGACTTCAGTTTGTGCAATCGGACATCCCCCTCAAAATTGACTGGGGGAAGTCAGTATAAGCCCTGGAACAGCACAAACAGGGAAGGGGGGGGATGGCTCTGCCTGGTGAGCTGAAATGCTTGTGGAGGCAGAATGTTTATATCACAGCGTGACACTGAATTCCACCCTTTGGAGAATCCCACCCTATAAACCTGCATTTCTAGCATGTTGGACACAGCAGAATGCTTAAGCAATGACTTTGTGCTCCACTTGAGGTATGCAGGAAAGGAGGAGTTTATGGCTGTCTGAGGAAGGAGGTACTTTGCAATAGTATGGCATTAAGATAGACATTTTCCCCTTTTGCGGCCAGAGCATGACTCGGCAGTCTCACTGAAAATCCAAGTAAAAATGCTTTAAATTATGCTGGAAGGCCCCCAATTGTCTTTGATTTGCTACTTCTTAAAAGACAAGGGCTCTGTGCCTTCATGGCTGCATGATGCCAGGTAGAAGCCAACAGCTGGAGCTTCTCTAGGCTTGGAGATGTCAGCTCTGAGGCAAGAGCTCCCTCTGACTTCTGCCTGCAATGATTTCTACAGAATACTCAATACAGCGCCTATTTCTTGTTTGTACTGCAAATAGGAGCAAAGTCAAGCCTAAGAAAAGAACAGGTAGCACATATAAATATTCATTTCTTCGAATTTCCCTGAACAAGGAACAGATGAGGGTTCTCCTCTCCTACCACTGAGCCCTAGAGATGGAGGTTAATTGGGAGAGGGGAAGGGGGCAGACCCCAGAGAGTTTATGTGATAACTATCCTGCCAGGCTGCGGCTTGCAATCTGCACTCATAGTCTTCTTAATATAAATAAATAAAAATAAAGGTGCTCCTGCCCACCTGGTGATTCAAGCCCACCCCTTCGCTTCGTAGGAGGCCAGGCAAATTTTAGGAGGTCTGGCAACCCCAGGTCCAAAAACTGCACGACAAATAAATGTTCCTTTTCTTTACCACCCTGCTGCTTTTTTGCTCAGACTTCCAGTTGCTTTGGGGGGGGGGCTTCCATTTTTGTTGCATTCTCGTTTGCAGCCTACTACAGAAACCAAAGAAGGCGAATATGAATTCCTCCCCCTTTTCAGGTGCACAGATAAAAGTAAAAGGAGGCAATACAAAGGACTGACAGCTGGAAATTCAGAAAAGAGAGCGCACACACCTCGGTGATGGCAAATGGTTGCCTGATTTAATTTGTGAAGCTGAAGGTTGGAAAATCCAGGGCAGGTCAAAGGAGGCACTTCTTCATGCCTTATGTGGAACGTTTTAGAGAGTTGGGTATGTTTGGCCTGGGAAAAAGGAGACTGAGAGGACATACGCTAGCTAGGCGCCTTCAAATATCTGAAGGGCTGTTGTTATAGGAATTCTAAGGTCTCATATATAAATCATATGTTCATAAATGTACGTACAAGGCAAACACACATGCATAAGTATAGCGTCTGAAACTGTACAGGAGAGCAACCCTGAAGGCATTTTGACTCTCCCAAATTGACCTCAAATATTTCCTTGCAAGGAGGAAGGAAATGGGAAAAGCTTTCCAATTGTCTTTGGACTGTAGGAGCTTACATCGAATACAGTCTGGCAAGTATCTGTTAATCTGAGCAAACTATCAATATATGTAAGAGATTCAGGAATGGCCAGGATGCCCAGGTAAAAGCATTCAGTGACCATTAGTAGGTATCCTGGCAGACACGTTTTCTGCTATAGACCACCCCTTCAGTGATGTATGTATGATGTTTTGGGGGGTGGTCTTGATCTACAGGGGATGCAATTTCAAAAAGTCTATATAAGGGCTTGCACACCATTGTTCTGGGTCCCTCCTGCCTCCTGTGTGTGGTTGTGAGCACCCTGTTGCAACTGTTTAATAAAGATCAGGCTTCCTAGCCATTTTGCTTCTCAGTATTCTCTGGTTGGCCTCTGTTATTTTCTCCTACCAATAGAGAACCTATTTAAGGGCTCTGTATGGGTTCTTAGATACCCCGTAAGGGAAAAGGAGCAGTATTTTTTCTTAGAAAAAGAAAAATGTTTAGGGGAGCTTTTAATCTTTAAGAAATTAGTGTATTTTAATATTTCTGTTGGAAGCCGCCCAGAGTGGCTGGGGAAACCCTGCCAGATGGGCAGGGTATAAATAAATTATTTATTATTATTATTATTATTATTATTATTATTATTATTATTATTATTATTATTAGAACAGCTGTCATACGGAGGATAGAACATGCTTGTTTTCTCCTGCTCTGGAAGGGAGGACCCAAATTCCCAGATTCAAGTTACAGGAAGGGAGATTTGACAGTAAGAGCTTTTCGTCAAAAAGGTGGTGGCCTCTCCTTCCTTGGAGGTTTTTAAGCAGAGGTTGGGCAGCCATCTGCCACAGATGCTTTAGCATTTTCCTGCATTGCCGGGGGTTGGACTAGATGACCCTGGGGTCCCTACAAGTTGGTGGGTCTATTCTATGCTTCTCTGCAGGCCAGCTCGCTTGCAGAATAGCTTAGGAGCAAAATGTCCCCAGCTCTCATTCCTCAAATTGCTGGATCCAGAGTTGCCTCCCTCCCCTGAGAAGCCCAGCCTGGCTCTCCCAGAGCAGGTGGGCCTAACTCAGCTGTTACAGTATCACGCTTTCGGACTACAACTCCCATCAGCCCCTGCTGCGCGAGGTGGGCCGAAGAGTCGTCGCCCCAAACAGCCGGAGGACTACAACTCAAATCGGCGGACGCTTCTGGGAAAGCGAGTCCAACGGCACTCAGGCGCTTTGGTCTTTTGTGCTGCCCCAGCGGCGGCTCCTCCTCCTCCGCGCGTAGACCCGCCCTCCGCGAAGGGCCATTGGCTGAGTCGGAGGGGCGTTCACCGAGAGCAGCCCGGCGCCTGTCCGTCTCTCTGGAGAGCGGGGACGGGATTGGACCGGAGAGCCTGCCCATCTCGTCCCACGCCTACGTCGCGCCATTGACGGGCGGTGGGTTCCAACGCCCCCTCGCTCTGATTGGGCGGGCGTGTCCGCGAGGGGGCGGGAGGAGGAGCAGGGCGGGGGGAAGAAGGAGCGGAGCGGACAAACAAAGATGGCGGCGTCTGAGGCGGCCGAGGCGGGCCTGGGGACGGAGGGCTGAGCAGCCGCGGCCGAGCCAGAGCGTCATGTCGGGGCCAGACGAGCGCGAGCCCGGCGGGGGGGCGGCGGCCGGCGTCGTGGCCGCGGGCGCCGGGGTTCCTCTGGCGCTGGGGGAGGCGGCGGGGCCTGGCCCGGGGGGCGCGGAGGAGCCGGGGCCGCCGCTCGGGGCTGGTGGGGCGGGCGCGGGGGGAGGCGGCGGTGGCGGCGGCGGCGGCCTTGCCCGGCAGGGCCAGCCCGAGCCCGGCGGCGACCGCGACTCCGACGCGCCACCCAAGAAGCGACTGAAGCTGCCGGGCGGAGCCGAGGGAGGCGGCGGCGGCGTCAAGCTGGAGGAGCGGCTCTACTCGGTCCTCTGCTGCACGGTGTGCCTCGACCTGCCCAAGGCCTCCGTCTATCAGGTGCGCCCCGCATCCTCCTGCTACACGGGTACACGCGGACACGGGTCCTCTTCCCACGTGCCGTGTTCCCCCCCAGGCAGCCCCCCCGCAATGGTGGCATTCGGAGGCGCGCACGGGGGTTGCATCCCGCTGAACCTTTTGCTCCGGGGCGGGAAGGGTCACCTGGGTGCAGGTGTTCGTGTGAACGCGAAGGTAAGCGGGAATCGCCCCTGCCGAACGCGCAGGAACGCAGGCAGCAGCGACCTTGTAGTGAGCCAGGCCCGTACCTGGCTCAGTAGGGTCTCCACCCGTCTTTCCCAACCTCGGGGCCCCCGGGGGTTGTTGGGACTACAACTTCCTAGCCAGCAAGACCCGTGGTCGGCGAGGATGGGATCTGTAGTCCAACAACTGCTGGGGACCCGAGGTTGGGAAACGCTCGGCAGGCAGCAAGGACTCTCTCCCAGCCTTATCTGGAGGTGCCATGGAGATCGATCCCGGCACCTTTTGCGTGCAAGGCATGTGCTGCTGAGCTTTGGCCCATTCCCCTAATGCATGAAACGGCCGGTGTCGGTCCATTTCAATACGCTTGTTTCAAACTTGTAGCCTCCACTGCCCTTGGGTTCGGTTAGGGCTTTTGAAAATACACGAGGGGAGAAATGCAAGGAAATGCTTGAAACGGGAGGGGGAGAGAAAACCACACTTTAAAAAAATGATGTTAAACCAATGCTTCCTAAGGAGCATCACTTACTTAATCATGCGGGTGGGTTGTCTCATAAGTTAAGGTGTTTAGCTGATTATCCTTGCCTGATTGGTAAAATAGTGGTGTGGACAGTCCCCTTCTCTTCCTCCCCCACCCTCTGCCCCTCCTTCAGTGCATATTCTGGGTGGAATAGCCAATATCATGGCAGGTAAGTACAGAAGTAGGGAGGCAGTAACCAATTGAATCGGGGAGATGTGCTTGTGGTGTATGTTCTCGCATTGTTCTTCCCACCCTCTTGCACAGAGTGAGTGTCCATATATTTTCCCCTCCCTATTATGCTGTATTTCTGTAAGCCATGCTGGAGAGATCCCTAAAAATGGAAACAATTACCTAGTTCTGCAAATCAGACACGCCCACCTTGTTTTGCTTTGTCCGAGATCTCCATTTATCCAGCGTTTGGGCAGGGTCACCCCATCCCTCTTTCTGTGTGCTGCTTGCTTCTGACCCATTAATTTAGCCTCTCGGGTGGCAGGTTTAGCTGCTGATCTTTCAACCTGTGGTATAACTTGTTCTGCTCATAATTGTTGCTCTGAGCTTCCCTTCCCCTGTGTTAATAATTTATTTGCTCTGAGTTTTTTTGGAGGAAGGGGGGATGTAAGTCATAAACTAGGAGTGAGAGTTGTTGGGATGTAAATGGTGGACTAGGAGTGAGCCGTTGTACAACTCCACTCATCTACAGGGACTCCCTTTGCCCTGAAGTCAGGTTCAAGATTACCACCATCTCCTGACTCTGTTTTATGGTAATGTTCAAAGTGCTGGATGGGACTTCTCAGTGTGTTGATTCTTCTTGTTGCCACTGGCTCTGCAAGTCTCATCTGCTGTGATTCCTTACTTTGCTTGCATATGACTACTGATGAGAATCCCTCTGTGCTATCTTTATACCTAGTGAATGTGTGCATGAGTATTGGAAGGAGAGCAGCCTGGCAGCTATAAAAGAGAGGCAGTCTCTTCTCTTTCTTCTCTTTGGTGAACACTCGTAGCCGAGTAAGATTGTCTTCCATGAACACGGTTTTAACAATGAGTCTGTAAGTGACTGTGGAGGCCAATTCCGAATCCACATGTCCTTCCACAGTGGGACATTGGTTTCCGGCTGGGAGATGATCATGGTGTGGATTTGCCAAGCATGCCTTTCTCTTAGCACATTTCTCCCTTGCGTCCTGAGTTCGAGTGTCTTTGATAAAGGCTGTTCTCCAATTGGAGCGCTCACAGGCAAGTTTTTCCCAATTGTTGGTGTTTATACTACATTTTTTTAGATTTGCCTTGAGACAGTCTTTAAACCTCTATTGTTGACCACCAGCATTACGCTTTTCATTTTAAAGTTTGGAATAGAGTAGTTGCTTTGGAAGACGATAATCAGGCATCTGCACAACATGACCAGTCCAACGAAGTTGATGTTTGAAGAATCATTGCTTCAACACGGGTGATCTTTACTTCTTCCAGTACACTGGCATTAGTTCGCCTGTCTTCCCAAGTGATGTGTAAATTTTTTTGGAGACACCATTGATGGAATCTTTCGAGGAGTTGGAGATGGTGTTTATAAGTGGTCCATGTTTCACAAGCATACAGTAAGGTTGGTGATGATCCAGCGAGTGAGTAAGAGAGGCAGTCGAGACACATTAAGGGACAGTGGTGAGAAGATTGGGAAAGGTTCAGAGAGCTTCATTTAGCCTACAGGTTGAATGAATTTTACAGGAACTGGGTTCCTACTTTCCTATATGAGAAAGATCTGCTTGTCTTTCTCTACAGAATTAGAGATACTATCTTCACTTTTAAAACTGTGGGTTGCTTCTTCCTTCTCTTCTCTTCTCTTCTCTTCTCTTCTCTTCTCTTCTCTTCCTTTCTACCTACTTCCAAAGATATGGCAGACCAAGCCCCCACCTCCTGTACCTAAATAACATCCAGACTATAACTTCCAAGTAGTTCCCCCCACCTTACAAATGCAAAAAACTTCCAGAATTAGCTGCAAGGTACTAAAATCATCTCAACAAAATTAAGCGTCGGCACTTATTTTCAAAGAAGTTAAGGGATGTTGGAGTTCTGATCAGAAATGGAGAGGCCAGAGAAGTTGTATGGACATTGTTAAAAGTCCCAGATCCTCTTACTGGAGGAGGAAGTCTGGTGTGTTGTGCTGGCTGACAGATGTGCCTTGCAGTTCTGACCAAGAGAATGCTCTGGGCTTCCTGAGCTCCATGCATAAATTCAGGTACTGCTACCAGATGATGCTTTTTGCCTCTCTGTTTTGGTAATGAAGAGCTCTTCCCTTAAGCACTTATTTAGCGCCTGCTTCCTCCCTCCCATTTTTGTGCTCCATTTAATTCCTGCAAACATTTTAGGGTAAAGAAGCCACAGAGGATTCTTCAGGCAATCTGTGCAAACAAATCAACAATTAAATGGACTTATGTCCAGTTGTGCCTCTGTTGTTGGCTGCTCAGCTGCATGAAAGCCTCCTGTTCTCTCCCCTGCCCTCCCCCCACAATGTTTGCACTTAATTGGTGCAGAACAAGGACTCGAACTAAAAGAAGCCAAGTGTGAACCAGAAGCATGGAACATGTGACTTGCAGCATGTGACTTGCCTTAGTTAAGTCCCTAAATGCAAAGGTCATCGCCTTGGTGATGTTACACTTTGGTGGTTGCGCCCTAATAATATCTGCGCAGTGTTCTCTGCCTCACTGTAGAATAAAGAGATGTCAGATGTCCCATCTCCATAATTCCTTGCTGAAAAACGGGGCAGGAATTGCATTGCATTTTGGGAAGAGCAAGATTAGTGTTAGCTTTACCGGTTTGAAAACAAGCTCAAGATCCCAGGGAAGAAAAACAGCATTGTTGGTTCCAGCACTATGAGGAGAAGCACACAGGCAATTAAACTCTGGCAGTGACAATAATGGAAGCATTTTGTGTTAATACAGTACATATCTGTGTCTGAAGTCCAGGGGTTGTTGGAAACATATGAGGCTCCATGTTAAATGAGAAGCTTCAGCCGATAGAGAATGCAGTTGCTCGTCTCAGATACCGAGAGATGTGCATACAGTCAGCCTATTTTACATCAGTTATAACTGGTTGTCAGTTTGTTTCTGGACCCAATTCAAGGTGCTGGTCTTGATCTTGAAAATCCGTGACCTTCAAGGGCTGCCTCTCCCCACATGACACATGCACACCCACCCCTGGTAGGTGAGATCTAATAAACACTCTGCTTGCCATCCCAGCTCTGGCAGGTCAGGAGAATGATGACTAGAAGCTGAATCTTAAAGTTTATGATCATGGTGCCAAAGCTGTGGCACTTTCAAAGCCAGTCTAACAGCTGTCTTCTCAGAAGGACAGAGGAGAGAGAGGCGGGGAACCAGCCTATCCATTGCACCATCAGCCACCTGCTAAAGTTAACTGGCTTTCCTTTCTAAGGTTGTCTGTCACCAACCACTGTGTGGGAAGGATCCTGTTGACTTGTGTCTTGGATTTTCTTTTGTTTTTTGTTTATGCATTTAGATGTTGATCGTAAGCCACTTTCGAATATCCTGAAAGGCAGGACACAAATAATTACTGTATAATAAATTCTGGAAAAGTTCCAGTACCCGCTGACCTATTATTCCTGATTCATGATGTACAACTTTTATGTTTTTTTGTTAGTTTGTTGCAGTGTGTTAGTAAAGGGTTTGTATAAATATTTTATTTAAACTAATAATAATAATAATAATAATAATAATAATAATAATAATTTATTATTTATACCCCGCCCATCTGGCTGAGTTTCCCCAGTCACTCTGGGCAGCTTCCAACAGAATATTAAAATGCAATAATCTATTAAACATTAAAAGCTTCCCTAAACAGGGCTGCCCTCAGATGTCTTCTAAAAGTCTGCTAGTTGTTTTTCTCTTTGACATCTTTGACTAAGAATAATTGCCTCGTTTTGCCATTCTGTGGTTTGAGCCTCAGAAGTAAGTGCCATAGATTTGTAAATAGTTGTTTCCACTCTTTTCCATACAACATTTTCCATACAGTTGGGGAAGCAAGTAAAAGCTGGTGTTCTCTTTCCACACTGGGGGGAATGTAACCTAAGCAGCAAAGGATGGCGGCTGGAAGTTGTCTGTGGCTGCTCCAAGCCCAGGAATGTATTCTTGCAGCTTAAATTGAGAAGACTGGGCATGAGCTGTAGCTCAGTGGTAACAGTTCATGCAAAAGGTTCCTCCCTCGCCTGTCTGAAACCCCTGGAGTCTTGTCTACTTCACAGTATAGATCTAGTTGCCCTTGAACTGAAGTCTTCAGCCTTTTCAGACCCAGGACCCATCTTTAGTCCAACCATACATTTAGGGAAGTTTCTTTTTAACTGCCTGTTTACCATATATTTATATGCTGCTGTTGCTGTTGTGTGTTCCCACCTTAGAAGAAGTCGCAATGCAGCAGTGGGGTGTCCTGACCCACCAGTTGACGACCAGTGCCCAGATTGTGGAGCAAATAGCTGAGGAGAGGAAGAGGGTTTTACCGCAAAGCTTCTTCCCATGCAAATTGTGCAACATACCTGTAGTTCAAAAGAAGCAGCTTAGAAACAGGAAGAGGCTAGGCCCTGAGAGTGTAAACAATTTGTTGCAGGATACAGTCCTGGCTGGTAGGTAGCCTTGAGTGCTTTAAGTGTTCAGGAAAACTTGTCCTTCCCGAAGAGCTTCGGTGTCAGAAATAATTATGTAATAAGTACCATTTATATAAATCATACTATGTTGTGCAAATGCTTGGGAAGATTTTGTATTCACAGCAGCCCTGAGAGCTAGGTGGTTGCAAATAGAAATGCAGTATGCAGATAATGGCATATTTTGCAGGCAGCAGAACTGAGGCTGAGAGACTTGCCCATTATAGTCCAGTGTATCTCTTGATCCTGTCACAGAGTAGGGGTTTGAGCCCATGTCTTAATGCTGCAGGAGCCTACAGGTGTTGTCTAGACTCAGAAAAAGAGGAGAGAGGTTTCTTGAGTGCCTTCAGCTTAGGAAATGGCAGAAGCACTTCTACTGAGTTATTCCCTCCCCCAACTAAGGGTTTGCTACAGTAGTAAGCATAGGCCTTGACAGCTGTGTGGGCTTGTTGAGAGGTTAGTTTGTCAGGACTTGGCGTTTCATGATCATATTGCATTCATCATTTTTCTCGGAAATGTTTCTAGGAATTCTGCCTGCCGCAGCTCTTGTGCTCTGCTTTGCTGCCAGGTAGATTGATTCAGGGCTTAGACTGAACTTCCAGGAGGTGACTGAAAGGTCTCCCAGGCTGCCAGAAGCATCTGTAACCTTGCATGAGTGTCTGAAGGGAATATGTCTTGATAGACAAATGTAGTCAGCCTCTCCTTAACTTGACATGTTACTTTGATGAGTGCAGTTCTTGGCATGATGTGTCTATCCTTCTTTACTTGGAGTGTGTGTGTTTTATGCCCCATTTTCCTGTCCTTGTTGTATACCCAGGTCTTCCAGCTGCCACAGTCTCTTTCCAGGCCCATCTTTCCAGGCCCACGCGCAGTTGATTAGTAAATGAAGAGGAGCAGCTAAAGGCAATGGGCTCTCTGACAGTTTTATTTATGTTACTTGCCTCCTTCCCCTTTCTCCAAGTAGCCTACAGCTGGCATTTTAGGCACTCTATGTGGTAGGTTGGGCCAAGGGATAGTGACTTGTTGAAATCATCTGAGTGAAGTTTGAACCCGGGGTTTCTACATTAAAACCCCTGACTACACCTGGGTGGCCTAAACAGAGCTATTGTGTGCCCCTGCTTTCCCCCAGCCATACTGTGATGTCAGATCCTGCCTGGCTCTGTTAGTGATGCTATCCCTGGTGACTTCATCCTGTTGAGAGGTTGTGTGCCTCTGCAATATACTTGACCTTCTTTACTCTCAGTAGCTGTTGCCCCAGAAACGCCATACCTCTTGTCTGATGGTTGCCAAGATGCCTCTTTGAGAATCCTTGGGTGAATGGCATCATGCCCACCCTGCTAACTTAATGGAGTATACTGTATGAGGGTCAGTCAACGGAGGCTCAGTCCACACTGTAGTCCAGCAACATCTGGAGGCCAGTGGGGTCATTAGCCAAGCTTGCTCTAAAGAATCAGGTTTGTAGTTTGGGGGTGCTCTTGGACCTAGTACTGTTGCTGGATACAAAGGTGGCCTTCTTTCATCGCCTTAGGGCTGTGATTGATAGATCAGCTTGATAGAAACGGCATTGCCACCATTACCCACATTCTGTCATCACTGTTTTGGAATACTGCAATTCGTTATGCATGCGGCTGCCTTTAAAAAAACCCTCCAGGCGTTTCAGTTGGTTCAAAATAGGCATCTATGATGGTGAATATTATGCCCGCGCTCTGTCATCTGCACTGGCTGCCCATTCCTGGACCCATTTCATAATGCTGGTATTAAAGTCAGAAACAGGTTGTGGCCAAGCAGTGCCTCCCTCCGCCCATATATGCCCACGTGAACCATAATGTCGTCTTCTGAGGCCCTTTTCTGGATGTCTCTGTCGGATGAAAACCTTTCTTAATTTTCCAAAGCTTTTTAGTCCTTCAGTTTTAAAAATGGATTGCCTTTTTTTAAAAAAGATATTTGCAATACTGTTGCTTTTGCTTTGGCCCTTGCTGTGGCTGTTTTCACATGGTTTTATCCTTGTATTTTATGGTTTTAACCTGGCTGGCTAACCCATGACCCTTGATATATTGGTGGACTATCATTCCCATCATCCCTGACCATTGACCATGCTGATGGGAGCTGCAGACTGGCAGCATTTGGAGGGGCCACTGTTTAACCTGTTTTGTGAACCGCCCAGAGAGTGCCTGCTATTTGGCAATGTAGAAATGGAGTTAGCAAATACATAAAGGCTTTGTTTACAGGTCACTTGTGAAATCTTTGCTGCACCAGTGTTCCTGTTTAAGGCAGAGTGTGTGGTGATGTGTACATTTGGTACCAAGGAGGATTTTTACTTATCGCTCTAGTTTCTCTCCCTTTAATGAATTCCTGGCCAATATAGTCGGGGGAATTCATACTGGTCTTTAAATTGAGCGGAAAGTGGTTTTGTGAATATTCAGCCCCTCTGCACAGAGTTATTTATTTGCATTTGTCCTGCAGGTCTTGTCCCTTCATTTTACTTCAGTCTACAGACCACTTGGTTTGGAGCAACTGCTTTGGGGTGTTTTCTGTTACGATGTTACCTACTTAGGAGAAATGGCTCCTTGCACAGGACGCAGGTGGGGCCCTCCATTCCTAACAGAGAGAAAAAACCAAGTTTCTGTTCTGGAAGTTGTAGAACATTGGGGATATAATGATGGAGAGCTAACTGAATCTAGAGCCCCTTTGAGGTTCCCTTTAAGGTGGTGGCAAAAAGATATCTGTCTTTTCTGTCACGAGTATATTAGTGTGGCGCCTTCAGAGTTAGCAGTGACCTTAGGCAGGCAGAGTTTACAATGCTTGCATGGTCTAAGCCAGGCATCCCCAAACTTCGGCCCTCCAGATGTTTTGGACTACAATTCCCATCATCCCTGACCACTGGTCCTCTTAGCTAGGGATCATGGGAGTTGTAGGCCAAAACATCTGGAGGGCCGCAGTTTGGGGATGCCAGGTCTAAGCTATTTATTTTCTATCTGTGCTTGAAGAAGAGACCTGTAAATTGACCAGCACGATACTGGGCCAGAGGGAGATGCCTGCTGAAGTTGCTCAGACTAAAGCAGTGTTTTTCAGTGCTGAGTCCCCAAATGTCAACTGCAACTCGCATTATCCCCAGGCAGCCTCACCAGTAGTCGGGGATGAGGGCAGTTGTAGACTTAACAATGCGTTAGAGGTTTTCTTACAATCAAGTGGTAAATAAATTCCAAGAGTAAGAAATATCTCCCAAGGAAGGGGGTATGGCTAAGGAAAAAGCAGAGTTCAGGTATGTTTGCTTTTTATTTAATTTTTTTTTAGTAACGTAAAAGGCATTACAGTACACAACTCTGATTTCTCTGCACAAGTGCCAGCAGACATTGATGAGTCTCTGAAGGAAGAAGGAAGGCTAAAGGAATCCAAGATGGAAGCAGTTGGCCGGGTGCTGAATAATTTTGGTCCCTTCCGTCCAGCATTCGTGTATAACTGCACTTTCACTTAGCCTTGTATGCGACATGAGACAAACTGGTGAAAGAGGCAGTGAAATGACAATCTATGGCTTTTCATGCCCCCCCCCCAAACTCTTTATTGGCTGAGATTTATAGGTAGCAGTAATTCCAACATTTGGACTCCCATCACCCTAGCTTGACAGCCACTTCCTGTGTTGATGCTAAAGTATAATTGCTTTGTTTTTCTCTAATTTGGGTTATGAAGCACCATGTGGTGTTTTGAGTGAGAATAAACAGGAAAAACCAGGCTCTTGTTTCCCAAGCCACCTGCCACCGCCTCATCATGAGGACTCGGAAAGACAGGTCTGTTAAATGCAGGGCGCAATCGTGCTTCCAAGGCCAAAGCCTTGTCTATTAAAAGCCCCATAAAGGGATGATTAAGGGATGTTCTTTTGGTTGCTATCCTTCACCTGGTTTTGCATCGGGGCAGAAAAGTAAATAGAGTGATGTTTGTGCAATAACATTGCTGTGATATGAAAATAGCATAAAATAGTGACTGAGTAAAAGGAGCTCCTTGGAAGAAAAGGTCGTATATCAATGCAGTACATTAAATTGATTAGTGCCTAGACTCACGGTAGTACCGGTAGTTTGCAAACCTGCCCTCAAATTCTGAGTGGTGGGATTTTATCCATGTGCAAAAACTCTCCAGGCTCAGATTGGAAACTGCTAAATATGTACTGGCCTATGTAGTAAGGAGTAGTTGGGAGTGACAGCCTATTCTAGAATTGTCTCAACCTCCTGTAGGTCTTAACAGCACAGTCCTGTTCACATTCACTCAGAAATACGTCTCACTGTGTTCACTGGGGCTTCATCCTAGAGAAGTGTGTCTTTGAATTGCAGCTGAAGTGTAGGGTGGTCTACACAGATCACTTTCCTTCTTTGAGCAAGGTCTGTATCTGATTGAATGGGAGGATAAACGCATTTGAGATGGGGCTCTTTAAGTTGGCAAGAAATTAAGGAAGGTGGATAAAGGAGGCACCTCTGTTATTGAATGTTCTGCACTTGACTAGATGACTCCAAGCTGTATGTCCAGTGACTTTAAATAAACTACCTGTTGAGACTGTTTGCCTGAGGACAGCAGGCTTGCCTAGCCTGAATGTATTTGGCCGATTTGAAAGCACAACTATTTTTGGACAGGGTTGTACAGTCTTTCTCGCCTCATTTGCAGCTTACAAAATCACCTTCAGGTCCCTGAGTTGTGTGGTGGGCTGAGAACATGGTGCTCTGCATTTTTGAAAACAATGCTTCTCGGGTTCTTGCTCTGGAACACTTTAAAATTGGATCTCCTTGAGCTTGCAGAGTGGCTGGGTCTGAAGCAAGTATGCTGGCCTTCCATAGAGAGGAGAACTGTATTTCTGTCCCCGCTCTTTTTCTCACTAGAGGTGGCACCCCCTTAATTTTGTATTCTTACTCGGGAATGCAACAAATGGGCTTATTGAGCAAATACATTTTTTAAAAGTGTAGAGAATTGACAAAAAAATTGAATGGGGAACTGTTTAGGGATGTTTTTCATGTTTAACGCTGTATTGTGTTTTTAGTATTTGGTTGGGAGCTGCCCAGAGTGGCTGGGGAAATCCAGCCAGATGGGCGGGGTATAAATAAATTATTATTATTATTATTATTATTAGGAAGAATGGAAGTATAAATGACATAAGCTACGCAGAACTCAAGCATGACAGGGGTTGAGTGAATCTTCTGCAATTCTAGAAAACCTCTGAAGTCCTGGTTTTCCTTTTTCTCGCAGTGTACAAACGGTCACTTAATGTGTGCTGGGTGCTTCATCCACCTGCTGGCAGATGCCCGGCTGAAAGAGGAGCAGGCCACTTGCCCCAATTGCCGCTGCGAGATCAGCAAGAGCCTCTGCTGCCGAAATCTTGCCGTAGAGAAAGCAGTGAGCGAGCTGCCATCGGAGTGTGGCTTCTGCGTGCGTCAGTTTCCTCGCTCTCTTTTGGAGAGGCATCAGAAAGAAGAATGCCAGGACAGGTAAAGGGCTCTTCTTGCCATTTACCTAAAGAGTTACTGTTGAATCCAAGGCAGTTTGCTAGGATGGGATGGGATGGGATGGGCAGGTCTTGGAATGGTGCCGACAGGGAAAAGGGGCACTCCATCTAGTCATCAGTGAAGTTAGGGTTCTGTGCTTAATATGCATTGTACAAATCAGCTTTTGCAGGAACGCTCTTGGTGTGTGTGTGTGTGTGTGTGTGTGTGTGTGTGTGTGTGTGTGTGTGTGCTACCCATCTTATGGTTCCATCGAAAACTGTAGGGAGGTAGTGATGAAGATCCTGGTGCTGATTATGAGCATTTATGTCGCTTACTACATAAAATGCCTCAAAGCAACTTACAGTTATAAATTCATGCAGAATACAATTTTTTAAAAAATAAGATTGAAAAGATAAAAGAGCATTAATGATTAAAGGTGTTCATACTTCAATAACACCAAAAGGATGACTCCTGCCCTGCCCAACTGTAAGATGAAAAGCCAATACAAGGCTTAGGAGATCATCATACCAGAGGGCCCCAATTAAAAGCCAAATGCCAGGGTAAATAGGCATGGCTTTGTTCATGATGGTTTCTCCAGTTTTGAAATGGACCCACAGGTGCAAAAAGGTTGGCAGCCCACGGTTTAGGGTGCCAGAGCAGGTGGTATAAAGACCAATGGCCTTGCCTTGGCCACGGGGGCGAGAGGAATGGTGATGGTAAAGATGACTTTAAAATGTCTGGTCTTGTTCTTCAGCGATGAAACATTTTATTTGTGTCATATCGACAAGCCCCTTCCTGGCGATGAAGGCACAGCTTTTCTGTTCTGATACCTGTTATTAACATCTGTGCTGGGAAGCTGTGGTCAGTGCAGCAGTCCTGGGGGAGAAAAAGGGGTCTGGTAGTTTGTGAATCTTTCATATCAAGGGTTGGAATTCCAGGGTCCTTTTCTTTGTGTGTCATTGCTGCACATGGTGCCACCCCACCTCCATCTGCCCTGGCATCCTCCCTGAAATAGCTGCTCATTTGAGTTTTGCCCTCCTTTCGGCTTGCAGAGTTACTCGGTGCAAGTACAAGCGGATTGGGTGCCCCTGGCAAGGCCCTTTCCACGAGCTGACCGTACACGAGGCAGAGTGCACACACCCAACCAAGACGGGGAATGAGCTGATGGAGATTCTGGATGAAATGGACCAAACGCATAAAAAGGAGATGCAGCTGTACAACAGCATATTTGGCCTGCTCAGCTTCGAGAAGATTGGCTATACAGGTAATTGCTGGGATTTGATCAGGCTGTAGATAAAAAGAGCTTTTGTGATTGATGCTGGGTTGCTTATTCCCTGCTTTTCCCCCTTGGTACATTAGTGCCATTTGTCTTGATGGTCGTGTTTCTCTTATGCAACATTTATTAATTTGTTTTCATTAAATAAACATGCAGCAACTGTTCCTCTAGATCAGAAGAACGAGACTTTGCTGATCAGACAGGGCTACTCAGACATGTCTGCCCCAGGAAACCTCCTTGTCCACTTGAGAGTTCAGGTTTAAGGGTGAACCTGTGTGTGTGTGTGTGTGTGTGTGTGTGTGAAATGTTTTACATGATGCTGAGGGCCTGGGAAGAAAAGTGACCGGGTGTGGGTGTCACAAGCTGCACGATCTGTGCACAGCTTCTGGTCCCTGAGCCACACGCTCAGAGGCTATCTTCTTGAGCAGAACTGACTGCTTCTTTGGCATTCTTCCTTTGCTGATTATTCCACTGTGCAGCATTGATGTGTCGCGTGGAAGAAGAACCTTTCATAGCTGCAGGTAAGGCATTGTAGTTGCATTTGTGGGGCTGATGAGCCAAGCCTCAGACTAAGGCTTAAAACCAGTGTTGGTTCTGCTGCTTTGTATGGGGTTGGGGACAGAGGGTCGGACGGACAGACGGACGGAGTTTTAATATTGAGTGCCCTTTGTCAGTCATCGAGTTTGGTTGGGAATCTGGTGTATTAATACAGTATCCATGTTACTTAGGTTGTAAACTTTACATGAAATCTATTCTTTGCGAAATGAAGTATTATTGCACCTTCCAGCTTAGGTTTTGATTACTATTCAGAGAGTTGGTTGTTCATGTGGTTGCTATACGTATTTTGAAAACTTTGGGAGTTTTCCACCCAACCCCTTCTCCAAAGAGGTTGAAACATTGTCATCCTTTCCTGATGTGGAGCCCTTTCCTGGTTTTCTTGACCTAGCAGCAAAGTGTTTTTCCCCTTAAGTGTGGGAACCATAAAGGTAAATCTTCAAGGTTAGGGAGGAAGCTGTCATTTTACCCTGATAGAACTAAACTGCTTTTCCAGGTAAGCCTCTGACTCCATTGGTATGACTCCTGAAGTAGCCTTGGCAACATGTTCAGCATAATGTGTGGAAAAATCGCTGTTTCTTGATTGGGGGTGGGAAAATAGATACTGAAACCTCCTTTGTTTTGCTGTAAATGTTCACCTTTCCTGCAGAGAGGACCTGAATGAGTTTAACCTGTTGTCTCCAGTCCTGAGAAGTAGTGGATTTTCTCTGTTGCCCCAGCAACTGCCGCAACCTGCAAAGAGGATTTTGCTTGTCTTGGCTAAGTTAGAAAAGGTGCTTGGAGCTTGAAAAAGCAAAGCCGACAATACGAGTCCTGGTGAACTTGGGATATGGAGCAAGGTGGCCAGCTGCCTCCCTCCTGAGAAGCTCATTGCTGTCCAGGCAAAGCAGCCGGAAGTGGGGGTGGCAAACAGTTCAGTTGGACACCCTGGTGGTGTCAGATCTGAGAACAGTAAGGAAACGGCCCTGCTGATGGGCTAGGCAGTGCCTGCATGGCAATGCTGAGGGGAAGGGTGGTGGGTTCAGCCTGCACAGGTTGAGAGCTGGCTGTTGAGGGTAGCGCTCACCTGCCCAGTGTCCTTGAACACTGTGCAGCCTCTGCCCATGAGAGAAGAGGGGTGGAGATCTTCCTCTGCTTTAGAAAAGAGGCGGCCTCTGTCCAGAGAGGCTGTCGCTGCTTGACATGGAGAGATCAAAAGTGCTGAGTCGGGCTGATTGTGTGGCTTGAATAACTCCATCACCTCCTTTGTCCAGGTGTTGCTGCCGTTCCCTGGAAACACCGAAGAATGCAAAAATGTACACAGAGGTTCCCTGTCCCTGAGTTTCTGTGAGATTCCATGGGTTTTGTACACCAAAGACTTTTAAAACACTGAGCCAACAATCTTGATATACTTGAACAAAACAAAGCACTTCGTTGCACTGTGGACTCTGCTGGAGAAGGGTTTTAAGAGACTGACACTGGACTTGTGCTAAATTGGATAGAGCTTTCAATGATTCAGTGTGCTGTTCTCTGTCTTTATGTATCTAACCCCAGGATTTTCTGCACTATGTGAAAACCTAAAGGCTTCTTCTTCACACACACCCCACCGCCTGTTTCTTGGTTCGCATTGTGGTGATACGTAACTCTGCCATCTACAGATTTGTATTGTTAATGCCAATAAAATAAAGGTGCTGTGTTACATGAACTGCATTGTCTGACTTGGTTTTTATGCACTCGTATGTTGTTATGGACACTCATAATGAATCTGGAACCAGCGGCCTTTCCCCTGCCATTCTGAATGGCCCCATGTCTTAGCTTCGCTGCCTGTCAATGGCCCAAGAATTCTCAAGCAGGTACTTGAAGAGGCCTCCAATGTGGGTGCTGTAAAGGGTCTGGCCTTAGACCTAAAGTCTGAATTTCAGAGCTGTGATGTGATTGTGCACTACAAGCCGCTGCTGGTGGCCTCTTGAGGAAACACTCCTTATTCAGTGTGGCAGCATCGTGCAAAGAATGGAGGGCAAGACCAGAAGACGTGAAGATGCTTGGGTGATAGCCCCTTCCATGTCCTGTGATAAACGAACATGGAGCAGAAATCCTCTTGCTTCCAGACGCCTCCCATCCTGGAGTGGTGATTTTTGGATTGGTTACTCCTGACACTCCCACAGGGTTCATTCAGGCAGTGTGGCTCTAGGCAGGCAGCTTTGTAGTAACAGTGATTGCATTGTTCACATTTGAGCTTCCCTGCCGCTTCTCTCTCCCCCCCCCCCAAACTTAAGCAATGATGAAACTGTGTAGTGGTTTTTAAGTGTTAAAATGCATTGATGTTTTATCTCATTTTCTCCTCTTCCCTACTCCCCTTCCCTCCAAGAAGCCAAGTTGCTTCTCCCCCTAACTAGCTCTGAATGGCTACTCTCACCCTTGTTGTCTCCTTACGTCCTGGCAAAGAAGGCCCCTCACAGTAGCTACAGGTAACTTGAGCTTTGTTTTTTTCTGCTGCCCACTTCTCTGGTTTAACTGTGTGTTTCCTTTTTTCCCACACACCCCCAACCCCCTTCTTCTCGCTCTCTTGCAGAGGTTCAGTTCCGTCCTTACCGAACAGATGACTTCATCACCCGCCTCTACTATGAGACTCCGCGGTTCACGGTGCTGAACCAGACCTGGGTACTGAAGGCTCGAGTTAACGACTCGGAACGAAACCCTAACTTGTCGTGCAAGCGGACTCTCTCCTTCCAGCTCATTCTCAAGAGCAAGATCAACTCCCCTATGGAGTGCTCGTTCCTGCTGCTCAAAGGACCTTACGATGACGTGAAAATCAACCCTGTGATCTATCACTTTGTCTTTACCAACGAGAACAACGAGACAGACTACGTGCCGCTCCCCATCATAGACTCCGTGGAATGTAACAAATTGCTGGCAGCCAAGAACATCAACCTGCGTCTCTTTATATTCCAGATACAGAAGTAAGCGTAAGCAAAGCTTGGCTTTTCCAGGAGTGACCGAGAGAGAATGAGAGGGCCAGAGAGAAAGCGTGCACCACTCAACCAGAGTTACCTCGAACGGCTGCCTCGACCCCTTTATGATTCCACAATTATTTGATTATTTTAAAGAGAACATTTTGCATGTCTGGTATTACAACAGCTTTGAGCGGTCGCTGCCTTCCTCGTCTCTCCCCCCATCTCTGCCAGGAATAGGCGACTGGGGAATCGGCTTGGTGCAGGGTACTGACGAGGCTTGAGAGCGTCAAGCTGGCAACCACCAATCAATACATTGTGAAAAGGCTGCATCTGTCTCATGATTGTGTGTGATCTCCACAATGTAGTGTCAGGGTGGTTGGGTGGCGGTCTTAAGGTCCTTCACTGTGTCCTCCTGCCCTGGTGGGGAGACATTCTGGCTTGAATAATAGTAGCAAGAATTGGGTAGAATCTGGAAGTGGTGGGTTCTGTCTTCGATTTACTGGAATAAAACAAATGGGAGATTCTCAGATAACCAAGTCATCTTTAGAGACACCTCCCCCCCCCCCCGCCCCAGGCAAGGGGCTTTTTGCCAGTCTCCTTCTAACTGGGCTAAAATGCCACATTCTAACAAGTTATGTAGAGAGGGGAGATAATAGCGTACTGGGTGCTTTGTGGCATGAATGAGTAGCAGGCTCACCAATCTTCCATTTGTGTATCAGTAGTTCAAATCATGCCCCCCCCCAAATCAGCTTTTTCCGTACGGTTGAGCTGCTGGCTGGTGAAGAAGCGTTTGAAATGAAGTTAGGATTAATAGAAGGTTAATGATGACAAATGGAAAAGTTGCTGGCTCTTCCTTTCCGGCAGGAAGTAGCATCCTCAACATGGCTTGAATTGCACTTCATAAGGAGAGAATCCAGAGAGGTCCCAGCGTTGCCCTGTTCCTTCTGTTCCACCCCAGTCCCCACCCCACCCCACCCCCACCCATCAGGCTTGAGATCTTGACAGACTAGATAAGAAGCTGACCCACATAGAACTGACCCACATCAGTGCAGACTTCTCGGAATGCAGGGTGATTTATTCTGTCTGTTTGGGGAACTTTCCCAATACTTTGAAAAAAACCTTTCTTTCTTTCTTGTGCAAATGAGTTAACAGACTCTTCTAGTAATTATGCAATTTTACAATGTGATTTTATGTATGTAATATATATATATATATATAGATATAGATATATGGATGAGGATAGCGTGGCCGTTCACCAAATTTCAACGAGATCTACAGGGATATTTTGCTTGATGCTCTTAAACATATTTTTAACTGGGGTGGGGGGGAATTGGTGGTGGATGAAGACTGTATCATGAGGAACTATTTGGTTACATTGCACATCCAAGATGATTTTCTTCCCTCTCCTTTTGACTCCTCCCCCCTCATCCTCATGCCATATTTTATTTAAAGGAAGCTACTTTTGGTGGCAAGTTATGCTTTATATGGACTAATTGGATCAGGTATGTTTTTTAAAACGTGAGAATTTGCTGCAGGTGCTGTCCTCCTTGGGACTTATTGCTGTTAAAAGGGTAGCAAATCAGCGTTCCCCCCCCCCAATTTTAATGTCCTCCTTTCTCCCTTCAGCCTCCTGGTCATAGTGGTGGCGGGTGGTAGTCAAAGAAGCATTTTTAGAAATGTGGGGAATTAGTCTGCGATGTCCCAGGAGTAGGCTGGTCTGTTGTCACTATGACCCACCAAGCTATGTGCGGCCCACCAGCTGCATGCTGTGCTGTGCCTAGTACGTGGACACCCGTCTTGTGTTTGTCCTGGCAGGGCAGCAAAAGCTCCTGGTGGGCTGTCATACATGCTCTTGAGAGTCCCAGAGTAGGAGAATGTCTTCGTATGTGTTGAGAAAAAGTAAAGTGCCCAGGGATAACGAGAACTGAAGGTTGGCAAGCTGTTTAGCAGGGTGCTGCAGCTGGTGGCATGTTAAACTGTTTAGCAAAGGACTTGCCCCATAATATATCAATCCTGTCTGATGGGAATGTGAAGGCAGAGCTTCTTTCCTGAGCAGCATGGGTGGGATACATGGAATATCTGAAACAGTTGTGAGCTTCAGAGGAAGAGCTTTTCAGACATGCATACAGTTGTGCCTTGTTTGTTTGTTTGAGCTGGTGATTAGGAATTATTGACCAACTAGGCAGGGTTTTGGTTTTGTATTACCAGTTGAGGGTTGACTTTAATTGCAAGGACTCTGAACCAGAAACTAGTTCTTAAGATCTCCACAAAGCAGACTGCATGCTAAAGCCCCCCCCCCTTTCCAATCAACTTCTTGTAATGGGCGCTTTTGAGAATTGGCAGCCTGCAAGATCAGCCTTTGAAATGGTCTGTGAAGGGCAGCACACTTGCTCAAAACGCTTGGAACAAGACTGCCCCTTAGATGCCTGTGTGTGCATGCAACTGTCTTCCTTGTATTTGGGAATGCAAACCAGCGCTGAGCACCTTCTCAGGTATTTGGAACGAAGAGGCTGCCTCTGGGCTCAAGTGCAGAACCTGTGGATTGAGGAAGCTTGCAGCTTGTCCTGACGTGGGTGGCAGGGAACTAAAGCTCATGGATCCTTTTATTGTGGAGCAGATTTCAAGATTGCAGCCTCTAAATAATAGCCGGAATTAGCACATCACTTAATCCTTAAACTGGAGCAAGTCTAGACTTGAAATCATTCTTCCCTACCCTACTCACATACTGTGTTTGCTCTTAGAAATAAATGCACACAGCAAAGGTTTTACTTGTAAAAGGAGCTCATGTATATACTAATGCATAAGTTAAGAAATCTGCTCACCTTGCTTCCAGGGACTGGCTTCAGCATTAACCTTACTTAATGAGTAGAAGTGATATACTAAGTAACTGCAGAAGAAGGAATGCTTTCCAAGGGCCCGCCTTTCCTGCAGCCCATCTCTGGAAGGCCGTAGGAAAGCACAGACCTCGTCCTCATGTAAATGGAAAAGGCAGCATCAATTCCCACAGAGGCTAGCAATGGAAAGAAGAAGTGCTGATGATGCCTATATTCAGAGCTCCCCAGACCCTGATGTTTGGCATGCAGTCGGGTCACTTGGATGCAAGAGCGTCTTTGGGAGTAGCTCTTACCAGTTGGGTGTTGGAAGAGCTACCGTGGTAGTTAGGAGGAAGGAAGTGTTCTTAGCAGGACCTCAGAGCCCTCTCATAAGAAGCGGAACACAATCCTGGGGATGGGAAGAGAAGGAAGATGAGGTTGTGAACAATCTTGTCCAATAGGCAGTACCTCTCTCCCAAGGGATGGAAGTGTCTGGAGGAACACCAGTGGAAAGGGGGGTTTGCTTGGCATCTCACTTGGTTGTGGAAAGCAAAATGGGCTTGATCCTTGAGATTCAAAACATGGCAAACCACACGGAGCCTCTTCCTTTCCCTCCCTTTGGATCCTACCGGAGAACACCTGTCAATATTTTCATAAAGCGCCTGAGAGATGGAGGGTTGGGCAGTCACCACATAGAATGGTATTCACATTTGTTTTACTTGGAGCAAACCTGTTTAAATTAATGGGTCTGACCTAGTCATGTTCTTTAACTTCAATAGGTCTATTCTAAAACTTAGTTGGATGCTACCCATGGAGTCTTCCATGTGTGGACTTTTTCTACTGGGTCATCTCCTGTTGCTGCTTTTTTTTTAAAGAGGAATTTGTGATGTAGTAACTTTACGTGAAGTGCAGTTGAATTGTGCTACAAACAAGCTCCTTTCCAGAGTTGGGGTATCTTGGGTGTGAGTTCTCCCACCCAGACACTTCAATACATTTGGCATCTACCTCCTGAAAAGAGGCCTGCTGCCACATTCTTCCTTCCCCAGCAGATTCCTCTGCAAAGACCTTTAGTGGCTGATCATCTCAATCTAGCCAGTGGCAAAGAGCTAGCTTCGAAGCGGTTCATGGGTAGACATCATTTCCCTTTATCCTGTACAATTGAAGGCAGTTCTTCCCCCTCCCAACGGTTATTGCAAGAATCTATTATCTATTGCCAAGCTTCTGACTTCTCCAGTATTTATGGGAGGGAGGGGGCAATGTGTCAGAACAGTAGTGGCTCATGGGACAGAAGGGACCCTCCTTGTTTCCTGAGAAGCAGCTGTTCAGGCATGATTTCATCATGGCAGTGGCTCAATCTCCCTGAGAGCCAAGCAAGGGATGGACTTGGCTGCAGAGCTCTCCCTCCTCCCCTGATATGAAGAGAGCAATTGAGGCCACCCCAAGTGACAGAGTCTGTATGTAGTGAAGGACAAGCACTTTGAAAGTGGAAGCTGAGCAAGTCTTTCCAGGGCTTGACATGAGAAGCATGTTAAGACTTTCTGATCTTCTGCTGGGAACCATTTGTGTCATTGGGGTCCTCCTTGGGCATACCTCCCTGCCAGGCTTGCCACTGCCAGCATTTTTGCTTCCCTGCTTTCATTCTCATCCTCCCTCCCTCCCAGCCTCACCACCACCACCACCTCCTCCTCCTCCTCCTGGGTTGCCCTGTCCTTACTACGGGACTCTGTCCCCCTTCTACTTGGTAGCTGAGCCTTATCTGTCTAGTTCTGTGCTAGACGCCTAAAGATTGTAGCATGCTTATCCATGCCAGGGCCTGAAGGACTGGCAGACCACAAACCTCCTTACAGTATTCACTGTGGGTAATTTATTTAACTAGCGAATGTAGAATTAAAATAATTTAAAAGAAAACTAACGGTTTGTTTGCAAGATGGTATGTCCGTTGTACTTGGCCTGATTTTTCATTATTTGTGTTCCTGTTGATATTTTCTTCTTCTTTTTTGTGGAGAAAGGGGGGGGAACGGGGACCTTGGAATCCACCTGGAAGCTCCGGCTTGAAACCAGAAGAAAGTGGGAAGGGCGGTGTCAGTCCCCAGGCACTTGTATAACGAAAGGCTGCCACCCTCTCCACCTCTCCACCCTGCAGGCCGGCTAAGGAGACATGGGGCATGGGCCACAGCTGGGGGCTGCAGCTGCTCCAGCATAACAGCTTTGGGGGCACCTGGCCATAAGCTTCCGCTGCTGCTGCCTGTCCCACCTTGTGTCTTCCCCATTTTTGTGAGCACCACCCATGATACCGAAATGGCTTTTTAAAAATGAGGGATGGTTTTAAATGTTGTTGGGAATGATTTCTTTTGTTCCTTTTTCTGGTCTGCGTTTGTTTGAAGTTTCTGTATGTAATGTAGTTAAAACAAAAACAAAAAAAAGTATTGCCAACCCATGGCTGTCTGCGTATGTGTGTGTGCTTGACCCAAGCGTGGCTTCTTTTCCAAGGCGGAACCAAACTCGGGACTGGGGTGAGCATGGTCCCCTTCCAAAGGGTGAACAGGGGCCTGTGCTTATTGCATGTGGCGTGCAGCTCATATTCCGAAGCTGAACCACCATCGGGAAAAGCTCTCACTATTTGGAAATAGATTTTCTGAATTCCTGCTCACTGAAAAGGCTGGCGGCGTAAGCAGAATGTTAGACCACAGTTGTCCACACCAAGTGGGCAGCAGTTTCTGCAGCAATTCCCCCTGAGGCCTGTTTCTCATTCCCACCCCACCTTCAGCACCTCAATACTTCCTCTCAAGTATTTCAGTGTTTTCAGCACAGAAGTAGCCAGCATCCTTTTACCCCTCCCTCTTTCATTTTCATTATTAAAATTTATACAAGGAAGGGTTGTGTGCTCTGCCAAATGCCCTGCTTCTGCCCTCTATAATGGAAGATGCCTTCATGTAGAGAGGGATGCAGTAGTCCAGCCAGGAAGTTGCGAACCCGCTGCAGCAAGAGAGGCTGTGTGCGCATGGACAAGCAGGTGTGGGCTGGCTGTGCCCATGGCTGGCATGCAACCCACTGTCCATGTGAGTCCTGTAAGTCTTGATCCTGCTGTGGTCCCAAGGCTTTGGCTTGGGTTGTGCCAACGCTCTTCCACTTGCACTCAGGTCTGAAATTCCACTGTATGTGGCCCCTTAAAAAACCCGTCCCTGTGCAGCCTACTAGGCAACTCTCCTGGCTGAAATAATAAAGTAATCAAGTGCAGTGGCTCTAGCCCAGGCACCCCCAAACTGCGGCCCTCCAGATGTTTGGCCTACAACTCCCATGGTCCCTAGCTAACTGGACCAGTGGTCAGGGATGATGGGAATTGTAGGCCAAAACATCTGGAGGGCCTAATTTGGGGATGCCTGCTCTAGCTCAAGGGATGCAGTTAACTCCTTTGCAAAAACTTTATGAAGCAACAGGTTGTTTTAACTTTAGTAGAAGGCAGTGACCCCGTTCAAAGCTACAGGCTTTATTAAATTCATATACCGCCCTTCATCCGCAGATCTCGGAGCGACTCACAACATAAAAAGACAATAGGTAAAGGGACCCCTGACCATTAGGTCCAGTCGTGACCGACGCTGGGGTTGCGCGCTCATCTCGCATTATTGGCCGAGGGAGCCGGCGTATAGCTTCCAGGTCATGTGGCCAGCATGACAAAGCCGCTTCTGGCAAATCAGAGCAGCACATGGAAATGCCGTTTACCTTCCCGCCGGAGCGGTTCCTATTTATCTACTTGCATTTTTGACGTGCTTTCGAACTGCTAGGTTGGCAGGAGCTGGGACCAAGCAACGGGAGCTCACCCTGTCACAGGGATTCGAACCACCGACTTTCTGATCAGCAAGCCCTAGGCTCAGTGGCTTAACCACAGCGCCACCTGGGTCCCTAAAAAAGACAATATAAAAGCACAAAATATGTGATGCAAACAAGAAAAAACAATAAGCCCCTCCCCCCAGACTACTCCTGGGCACTGTAAATGACACTCCTTCCTTTTTATCTTCAGTAGTTTAGTTGTTCCAGTCACTAACTGGCTGAATTGTTTGGAGCAAAGATTTCAAAGAGGGTGGAACGAGCGAGGCAAGGAGGACAACCTTTTGAGAACGTGCTTTGGGAGGTCAAAGTTGGCTCTTTGCTGCAGAAGTTTTGTCCCAGCCAACATCACACCAGGAGTTCAGAGTGTTGAACATGTGAGGGCGAATAAGAATTTTAATTAATTATATAATTAATATATGTATGCATTCCTCTGCATAGGCACACTTCCCCCAGACGGATGCGCTTGGATCTCCTGCTGACAAAATCTCGCACAAACCGTATTGTAACATTTAACATGGGTTTCCCTGGGACGCATGCTTAGAGCTGCTATAGCAGCTCTTCGGCATGTGAAGATGCCCCGTATTCGAGTCCGCTCACTCCTGGATTCGCAGTGACACTATCCTGGAGCTTCTTCCCAATATCTGTTTTAACTAGAGAAGTCAGATGCTGACCTTGGGCTCATCAGCATCCCAGGCAGGTGTTTCCCCCTCTACTCTTCCCTCCCTGCTTTGCTTTATGCTGCCTTTTTAGAAAATGGGGGGGGGATTGGGGCCTGGATGGCAGAATAGAGGAGCTTCCCTTCTTGCCGTGTGCAATTCTTTCAAATAACAGAACAGTTTACAATTGTGGCTGAAAGTGGCATATTTGGGAGGAATTCTCACACTTGTGCATTTTCTCCTCTTAGAATCATAGAACTGTAGTTGGAAGGGCCCCCAGGGGTCATTTAGTCCAACCCCTGCAATGCAGGAATTAATTCAGGGTCTGTACATCCCCTGGCCAGTGTTCATTTAAAAAAACATTTTTTTTAAGTGGCCCAGACTCAAGGTGGGTGGTTTGAAATCTTGAGAAGGGAATGTATAAGGATGATGGGCAGCAAATACCGTATTTTTCCATGTATAATGTTTTCTTACCTAAAAATTAGGTTTAAAATTGGGGCTCATTTTATATACGGGTAGTGCTGAGGGGTGTTTTCTTAGGAGTCCCCCAAAAATAGGGGGCGTCTTATACATGGGGTGTCTTATACACGGAAAAATACAATATTTCTCTATTCAAACTTGCCGTTTCACACAAACAAGATGCCCTGTTAGTGGAAAGAACTATGCTTGGTTATCCCAAGCTCACTCAAATTGCTCGCCTGCAACTTTTTGGAGGTTGAAAGCAAAAGTGCAGCGAATAGACTTGCCTAGCAAGATTCTTCTCTCCCGCTTTGGGGGTGGGTGAGGCTCACTCAGCCAGGATATTGGGAATAATGCATGGAGGGTTCTGAGGGGAGATGAATCCGGAGAGCAAGCCTCTTAGCAGTGGGAATCAACTTGGAAGGTTGGTGGCAGACAAGAAACAACATTGGGCTACTCAATAGACCACTGCTGACTTGAGTCAAGGCAGCTTCCTCTAGGACAGACCTGCAGAAAGTGTCTTTCGGGAGCCTAATCCAGCGCCCGCTGGTCGATTAAATTCGGCCCACGTGGCAGTATATGCTCAGCAACTTCAATCCTAAGAAAAGCTTAACAACTTCAATCCTAACAAAAGCTGAACACCTTTGGTTGGCCCTCACACATGTTCACATCCTCAAATCTGGCCCTCTTTGAAAGAAGTTTGGGGGCCCCCTGCTCTAGGCACTTTGCACATGGCACCTGGCATAAATTGCTTTCAAACACATGCAGAGAACAAGTGGGACATGCAAAAATAGGGGGTTGGACTAGATGACATTTTGGGCCCCTTCCAACTTTACAATTTTATGACTCCACTGAGCAAAAAGTGTCTTAAAACGGCCAATTCAACCTTTCCTGCTTTTTCTTTTCCATCCATCACTCTGCATTCTGTGGCTTCTGGGAACTACTAAGCAGCTTCTATTCTAATTGACCTTTTTTAAAAAAAAAGTGGGAAAGGGGTACCCTTCTTTAGTTTTTTAAAGTGATTTTTTCCTTCTGCATCCCTCAGAATTCACCAGGGTGTGTTAATACCAACTGGGTGTTTTTTTAAGCAGCCCCAACCTCTTGTTTGTACTCAGCCACCTGAGTTTGCCATTAGAGGGAACTATGATGGTCCCTGCTAGCTGCGAGACCTCAGAGTCCCCAGAGGCAGTAATAATAATATAATAATAATTTATTATTTATACCCCGCCCATCTGGCTGGGATTCCCCAGCCACTCTGGGCAGCTTCCAACAGAAAAATAAAACACAGTAATCTATTAAACATTAAAAGCCTCCCTGAACAGGGCTGCCTTCAGATGTCTTCTAAAAGTCTGGTAGTTGTTTTCCTCTTTGACATCTGTTGGGAGTGCATTCCACAGGGCAGGCGCCACCACCGAGAAGGCCCTCTGCCTAGTTCCCTGCAACTTGGCTTCTCGCAATGAGGGAACCGCCAGAAGGCCCTCGGTGCTGGACCTCAGTGTCCGGGCGGAATGATGAAGGTGGAGACGCTCCTTCAGGTATACAGTAGTACCTAGAGAAGTGATTGAAAATTTGGAGAGGGAGGTTAAAGGTCTAAACAGTGCGATGGTTAGACCTGTTTTATGTCTCTACACATTCAGCCCACCAGAACCTTTGTTGACTAACCTTATGCTAAAAGAGAAGAGTTGCAATGGTTCAAGTTTTCCCTGCTGCCCTAACCTGACACAATCAGGTAAGAGGTATGTGGCATTCATTGCTGTTCAACTCTTTCTGGAAACCGGTATAGGAATCGTCCAGCATTCACCAGATTCCACTAACTAATTCTGCATTAGGTGAAGGAGGCATTTCCTGAATCTGCTGCCTGACAGTTTCACTGGATAGCCTCTATTTTGAATTGTGTGTGAGTGACTGAATGAAAGGGAACAACCCAAATTGACACCAAATTGGGAGGGGTGGCTAATACCCCAGAGGATAGAATCTCATTTCAGAATGACCTTAACAGATTAGACAACTGGGCCATAGCTGCCAAGTATCCCGTATCCGCCGGGAAAACCCCTTTTTTCTTACTGTTTCCCGGCGGTCTCCCGTTTGCTGATAAATCCCGGCATTATCCCTTAAATTCGCTTCTTCCCGGCGGCCATTTTTCTGGTGCCGCTTTGCCCTTCTATGGGCACCAGAAAATGTTGACGCCGGCGCCGGAAGTCGCTTCCGCGCATGACCGGAAGTTGCGTGACGCGGAGCAATGGATTCAAACTACAAGAAATAAGATTCCACCTAAACATTAGGAAGAACCTCCTGACAGTAAGAGCTGTTCGACAGTGGAATTTGCTGCCAAGAAGTGTGGTGGATTCTCATTCTTTGGAGGTCTTTAAGCAGAGGCTTGACAGGCATATGTCAAGAATGATTTGATGGTGTTTCCTGCTTGGCAGGGGGTTGGACTGGATGGCCCTTGTGGTCTCTTCCAACTCTATGATTCTATCCCTTTCTATTTTGTGCTGACGCCATTTTGGCAAGAATGTGGAATTTAATATCAACACTCTCTAACCTTCATAAGTTTAGTGTCTCTGCATCACAATCCTTTGCTTGTTCACTAGTCCAGGTTGAGTAGGGCTTTTAAGCAGGTGGGTTTCTAAACTAGGTTCCCTTCGCCTCCTTTTCTCCAAACAAAATGCCCCAACCTCTATAGCTTACTCCCTTAGGAAAGGAGCTTTATGCCCTTGATAAATGCAGGCTGTAATTGTATGCACACTGGTGTGGGAGTAATCTGAGCACAGCGGGACCTCTGAATAAACATGGAGAAAGGTGGCTTGAGTGATTGATTTGCGGCCCTGACTACCTGGCGTACCTCTGCACGAAGCCTTTGTTTATACAGCTCAATGCTGGCAATTGTTCCATTATCTCCCTGGGTGCAATCCAGTCCAGCCACAGCAAAGCATACTGAGTTGCCTCCGGTCTAGATGGCTATAAAAGAGGATTAGACAAATTTATGAAGTAGAGGGCCGTCAATGGCTACCAACCAGTATGATGATGATGATGATTTATTATAATTTATTAAATTTGTAGACCATACTTTGTCCGTCAATCTCTCAGCAGTTCATAACAAAAAAACTGCAATATAAAAACACAAAATACATAATAGAAATAATAACACAAAAATTGCCATGTGCTATGCCCCCACAGCTGGAGGCAGCAATGCTTCTGAATCTCAGTTGCTGGAAGCTACAGGAGGAGAGGGCTCTTGAGCTTAGATCCTGGGTTTCTGATGGGCCACTGTGAGAACAGGATATTGGATGGGCCAGTGGCTTGGTCCAGCAGGCTCTTCTGACGTGAAGAAGAGGTTCAGAAACCGCTACATATCTCCCTGCTCTGAATCTCACACCTTAGCCGTAAGCCACGTTGTCTGACTTCCTTGTCCTAAGCCTTGCAACATAATCAATATGAAGCATTTTTACCAGTTGGTGGCCTTGTGCAGCTTCCACGAGGACAGACTGCTTTTTTTGTTGAAGGAAAGGACCTTGTGGCTAGCTCATCAGAATAACGCAGGACGTGTGGCATCTCTCGCCCTCTCCATTCCGAATGCACTAAATTCAGATTGATAGAAGAAACTGACCGCTCTGTTTGTCTCCACGAGGCACCTACGCTTTAGCAGGACTACATGTCCCAACATGCCCCTGAGAGGCTTCCAAATGTGTTTCTCCGAGCATAAGGGCAGCAGAATAAGGCAGAACTGGGGTAGCTGTCCTTGTAGAGCAGACTAGAGCTGGATCTGCCTTTGCTGCTCATCTACAGTGGAACCTCGGTTTACAAACACAATTGGTTCCGGAAGTTTGTACTTAACCTGAAGTGTACTTAACCTGAAGCGAACTTTCCCATGGAAAGTAATGGAAAGTGGATTAATCCGTTCCAGACAGGTCCGCGGAGTACTTAAACTGAAAATACTCAAACCGAGGCGTACTTAAACCGAGGTATGACTGGTTACAGGTAGGTAGCCGTGTTGGTCTGGGTCGAAGTAAAATAAAAATAAAAAAATTCCTTCAATAGCACCTTAAAGACCAACTAAGTTTTTATTTTGGTATGAGCTTTTCGTGTGCATGCACACTTCTTCAGGTATGACTGTAACTCCACCCTTAGCAAAGTTATTAAAAGTTGCTGAATTGCAACTTATTACCAAACTTAAAACCATAGAGAGACCTGGTCTGAATAGAGACATTGGATTCTTATCTCATTATACATGATAAAGCTATCTTTAGCCATCTCACCCCTTGCAGTGGTCCACTGGTTTACCACACCTATCAGTCAATCTCCCATTCCCACCACCCTTCTGAGTAATACCCCTCCCCACCCTCTCACTATATATAAGGGTCTGGTGATTTCTGCTTCAGTGTACAGTATCTGAAGAAGTGTGCATGCACAGGAAAGCTCATACCAATGACAAACTTGGTCTCTAAGGTGCTACTGGAAGGAATTTTTTTTATTTTGTTTCAAAGTTATTAAGGGGGGGGGATGTATTTTCCCAGCTGTGCTCCCTCTCTCTCCCCGCCGCCTGCTGGAATTCCAAGGAAATGTAACAAAGGAAATCCCCTACGTTGCAAAAACAGACTACACAGGCAAGACGCGGCTAATAATGTAGTAACAAAATATTTGTAACATGTATTATTTCACATGCTTAAACAGAAAATATATATAGCAATGGAGTCACAGAGGCAAATAAGCCTTTCAACAGTCACAATCCTGTAAACGTGCGACAATGGATGCTCCAAAACGTAGGCAGTACTTCTTCCGGATGACGAGCTGTTTCAATAGACAGCGACTCTTCAATAGTCCCAACAGGTACATCAATTAGCAGAAGATCAGCATTCACTAAGAAGGGGAGAAAGCTGAGAAAGAGACCGGTTGCTGCTTCCCAGTCCCCCGAGGTGCTTTCTGGTTGGGCGGGGATCTAACCCCTGGGCGCTTCTGCCCTGCTGGGAGTCCGCTTGCTTGCTTAGGGGGGCATCCCGGGGGGCGGAGCCAGAAGCAGAGAGCAGCAGCCGAGCGAGCCCCGCCTCTTCGGAGCGGCGGCGGGAGGGGCGGGGCCGAAGAGGAGGAGGAGGGCGGCGCGCGGTCAGAAGGCGCTCAGCCAATAGGAGCGCGCCAGGGCCCGGCCAATGAGGGGAGCCCTCCGGGCGAGCGGGAGTTTGGCGCGGAAGCGGAGAGAGAGCGACCAGGCGGCGGCCATGGGGGGGTCGCGGGATCGAGAGATCCGCCGTGAGTGGGGCTTCCCTGGGAGAGGGGGAGGGGCCAACCCCCAGGGAGTCTTCACCCCCCCAATAAAATATTCGAGACCCCCCAAGTTAATGAGCAGTGGGGGGGGCGCCACGTTATGTGATCGATTATGCGGGGCGGGGCTTAACTGGAACACCCCCCCCCATTTTATTCAAGTTGGCACCCTTGCCTGGATGGGTTGGGGGAGGGAGAGAGTTAGTTGGAGGGAGGGGGGTTGGGTTGGGTTGGGTTACGGGGGGGGGAGAGAAGTGGGAGCTTGGATTACTTATTTAACTCATTTTTAAGTCGGGGAGACCACCTTAGCCCCCACCACCACCACCACCACCATCGCAGGGGGTAAACCAAGGGTTTAATTGTTAGGGTCTAATGATTTATTGCCTTCTCTCCCAGGAGCTCCGTGTTTGTACCTAGTTCTCCTCAGAGATCTCAAGGTGGCCTCTGTACTTCGGCCTCCTTTTATCCTCACAACAACCCTGTGAGGAAGGTGAGGCTGAGAGGTGGGGACTGTGACCCAAGATGGGCAAGTGGGGATTTGAATCTCAGTCGTCCCCCCCCAGTCAAAGGCCCACACTCTCAACAGTCTGCTTCACTGACTCTCATCATATACCTAATAATATTGTCATTAGCAGTAGTGATGTTGATAGCAATAGTCAGTCATTATACAGGTGAAACTCAGAAAATTAGAATATCGTCGAAAAGTGCATTTATTTCAGTAATTGTTGTTGTTGTGGTTTAGTCGCTTAGTCGTGTCCGTCTCTTCGTGACCCCATGGACCATAGCACGCCAGGCACTCCTGTCTTGCACTGCCTCCCGCAGTTTGGTCAAACTCATGTTCGTAGCTTCGAGAACACTGTCCAACCATCTCGTCCTCTGTCGTCCCCTTCTCCTAGTGCCCTCAATCTTTCCTAACATCAGGGTCTTTTCCAAGGATTCTTGTCTTCTCATGAGGTGGCCAAAGTATTGGAGCCTCAGCTTCAGGATCTGTCCTTCCAGTGAGCACTCAGGGCTGATTTCCTTCAGAATGGAGAGGTTTGATCTTCTTGCAGTCCATGGGATCTTCTTGCAGTCCATTTCAGTAATGCAACTTATTATTTTTTATTTTTCTTGTAATTTTTACAAATGCTTTCTTTTGGAAATTCCACAGGAACAAATGGTTACAATAATACAAAAATAGACAAAAATAAACATCGCTATGGCATTTCATTAATTACATTCCATTTATAATTGACCCGCCTAATGAAAAATAATTACAATTTAACAAATAAAGGCTTGACATATCTTGCTTTGCATGTCATGCATCTATCTCATATATTGGTTTCACCTTTCAAGTTGCGTTACTGAAATAAATGCACTTTTCGACGATATTCTAATTTCACCTGTAATTAACACAGTGAATACCCATGTTTCCTAACCATGGGGACGAGACTAATGGGTCTTCTGCTGCTGCTGCTGTTCTTCAGAGCTCCAGAAGGACAAGGAGAAAGCCCAGCGGAAGGGGGACCTGAAGGAGGAAGCAGCCCTCTGTAACCAGCTGGGAGGGATCCTGGCTCGTCATGGTGAGTGTCCTCCTGTACAGGCTTCCAGATCCAGACAGCTTTAAAATAGCTTTAAACAGCTACTTTAAGTAGGTGGTGGTCCTTTAAGCTGTTCAGTTGAGGCGCAGAAGACTCCCGGCGCTCCGTTGAGCAAGCCCCCATCCTGCTCTGGCACATCTAGTGGGGGAAAGCACTGCTAAAATGTGTTTTTCTCCCTCTACCACCTTAGCGGCTAACAGATTGAGATTGAATCCTGACAAGACAGAGGTACTGTTTGTGGGGGACAGGAGGCGAGCGGGTGTGGAGGATTCCCTGGTCCTAAATGGGGTAACTGTGCCCCTGAAGGACCAGGTGCGCAGCCTGGGAGTCATTTTGGACTTACAGCTGTCCATGGAGGCGCAGGTCAATTCTGTGTCCAGGGCAGCTGTCTATCAGCTCCATCTGGTACGCAGGCTGAGACCCTACCTGCCTGCAGACTGTCTCGCCCGAGTGGTGCATGCTCTAGTTATCTCTCGCTTGGACTACTGCAATGCGCTCTACGTGGGGCTACCTTTGAAGGTGACCCGGAAACTACAACTAACCCAGAATGTGGCAGCTAGACTGGTGACTGGGAGCAGCCGTCGAGACCACTTTAACACCGGTCCTGAAAGACCTACATTGGCTCCCAGTACGTTTCCGAGCACAATTCAAAGTGTTGATGTTGACCTTGAAAGCCCTAAATGGCCTCGGTCCAGTATACCTGAAGGAGCATCTCCACCCCCCATTGTTCAGCCCGGACACTGAGGTCCAGCACCGAGGGTCTTCTGGCGGTTCCCTCGCTGCGAGAAGCCAAGTTACAGGGAACCAGGCAGAGGGCCTTCTCGGTAGTGGCGCCCACCCTGTGGAATGCCCTCCCACCAGAGGTCAAAGAGAACAACAATTACCAGACCTTTAGAAGGCATCTCAAGGCAGCCCTGTTTAGGGAAGCTTTTAATGTTTGATGGATTTCTGTATTTTAATATTTTGTTGGAAGCCGCCCAGAGTGGCTGGGGGAACCCGGCCAGATGGGCGAGGTATAAATAATAAATTATTATTATTATTATTGGTGCAATAGCATGCTCGTGGCACTTGCTTTGCCTGCCGCCTAAGGCCCACCGCTGACCCTTCTGTCCTGGCAGGGCGCTTTGAGGAGGCTTTGGACGAGCACCGGCAAGAGCTGCGTCTCCTGGAGAGTGTTGAGGATGCCATCGGCTGTGCTGTGGCCCACCGGAAAATTGGGGAGTGCCTGGCTGAGCTGGAGAGTTATGAAGCAGCACTGAAGGTGCGAGGGCTGGAGGCGGCCGGAATCCGGAGGGTGGAAGCTCTTCCCAGATATCACGGCTTTAAACCACCCAGTTTTGACAAATAAAATCACTTGAAAGTGGTGCTTGCTCCAAAGATTTTTTTCAGTTCAACAAACTACAAAGTAGCCTAAATTTGAAGTCCTGTTGATCACAGTGATGCTATCTAGAGGTCTGTAGATCTGAACAAAAGACACAAATCAGATCAGGTTATGTACATATTTTGTGTTTTTATGTTTTGAACTACCCTGAGATTTACAGGTGAAGTTCCGTTTTAAAAATTAAAGCCCCCAAATGGTTTTGCTCCACGGTCACAAGACGTCTCATCTGTATTTCATCGCAGGGACCTTACTATTGATAAGCCATAAACCATTGCAACAGTAAATCAATCCCTTTGCAGGATAGAGAGGAACGCATGAGTGTGGGTAGCAATTAAGCTACAGTACAAAGGTAACATTAGCATTCATGACTCCGCCCACTTTGGCCACTGGCCCCGCCCACCTAGCACGTGGCCCCCAGAAGGTTGTCCAGAAGGGAATGCGGCCCTTGGATTGAAAAACATTCCCGACTCCTTTGTGGCTTTGGAGGTGGGCCCAGGACCAGGAGGAGGAAAAGCAGAATTGCGAGGCCCTTCCAGGTCTCTCGTGGGACTTGACCCTCCCCTCTGTGTTCCTCTCTCCAGCACCAGCGCCGTCACCTGGATCTGGCCCGCTCCCTCTCCGACCCCATTGAGCAGCAGAGGGCCTGGGCCACCATTGGCCGCACGTACATGTTCATGGCGGAAAGCGACCCCTCGAGCGAGGCCCTGCAGGAGGCGGAGAAAGCCTTCATGACCAGCCTGCAGGTGTTGGAGGAGCAGCTGGAAGGTATTCTCTGGCGGAGGTGGGAAGGGACCCGAGAGGGAGCGAAGGGAGGCCTTCAGGGAGCTGCAGCCAGGAGCTTGGTCCTGAGACTCTCTCTGCTGAGATTTCGGGCGTCCGTGTTGCCTTGGCGGATGCTGAAGCAGTGCCCTGTGAGCTGAATGGAGGGCCACACTCTCGGCTCCTGGGAGGATTGTGTGTGGGTTGCGACCTGCACAGGGGGGTAACGACCGGCTGCGTCCTTCTCACAGGGGAAGTGCCACAGCGGGAGGCCAGCGAGATGAGGGCGCGACTCTACCTGAACCTGGGCTTGGTCTACGACAGCCTGAAGAACCCGGCCAAGCATGCCTACTACATCAAAAAGAGCATCTACATCTCTGAGTAAGGGCTGGGCTGGGCCTTGTGGGGCTCTAGGGCTCTCCTTCTCCCCCTGATCTTTATGTAGGGCCTGTCATGTGGGCATTTTGCAGAGCCATGCAATGTGCCGAATTGGAAAACTCTCCTCTCTGTGTATGTTCATTGGACGTCCGTTCTCTCTGCCAAACATCTGCCCTGCTAATTTCACCAGCTGTGAACAGGGTGGATTTGATTTAAATCAAACTGATTTAAATCACGATTTAAATCACTAGTCAGTAAGGCTTGATTTATTTGCTTAAACAAACATCCATGTTTGTTAACTAATCTGGCTAAACAAAAACAATATATATATATTTTAAGAAACTTAGACTGTCAGCCCAGCCTACACATGAAAAACTTAAATACTGTCCACTCCAAACACAGAAAAATATTGTTTCTATTCTATTCACTGAACTTCTTGAAACTTAGCACTGAAGGGGTTGTTTCTGTATTCATAGGTTTGTAGAACAATAGGATTAAGGTCTTTTTCTCAACTCTGTTCATGTTATAACATTTTTGCTGTGAAGAAGAGGCATGTGATCTCTGCTGAGTCAAATTCAGTTTTGAGAACTGCAAAAGTAAACCAAGCATCTGTGATAATATCTTGCAGGCAGAGAAACTGCCCAATAATCTTACAAAAACCTTTGGAAGAGCATGACATTGTGAATGGATTAATGGAATTTATTTACCCCCAAAATTAAACATATACAACCTTATTCTACATAATTAAAAAAACTAATCTTTATTTCATGATGGAATAACCTTTGGATGGTAATATATTTTCCTCAAAAAGCATTTTATTTTAAATAAAAAAAATCAATTTAAATAAAAAAAAATCCGATTTTTTTGATTTTTTTTTTAAAAAATCATTGATTTTTATCCACCCTGGCTGTGAATGTCTTTCCTCCTAGCTAAGAGGAGTTGAACTGATAAGCTACACGCTGGCAATCGTCCACCCGCCCCCGTCAGCACGTGTGCTGTGCTTTCGCTAGCCCCCCCCTGCATCATGTGACTGCGCCGCCTGGGCCTGTCGATGGGAGCTGTAGTCCAAAGCAGCTGTCAAAGGCTTCCTCTCCCTCTCCTCTCCTAGGCAGGCTCAACTGTATGAAGACCTCTACCGGGCCTACTTCAACCTGGGCAACATCCACCTGCGGGAGGGGGAGCATTCGAAGGCCATGCGCTGCCTGGAGAGGGCACGGGAGTGCGCCTGCAAGATGAAGGAGAAGTACATGGAGAGCGAGTGTTGTGCGAGCATTGCCCAGGTGAGGGGGGCGGAGGGGGGCAGGGGCTGTTCCAGCTCCTCTGGCCTGGGGACGGGGACAGTGGTGGCCTGGATCGGGGTGCGTGTGATGCCTGGGGAAGCGGCTGCTGCCTCCTCCTTACTCCTGTGTGGAGCTTCTGTGTGAGAGCCGCTCCTAGCTGGTTGAATTGCATCAGAGCCATTCTCCAAAGATGGTTCCCATTCATTCTCGTGTTAGTGGGATGAGGTTCCCCCAGTCTGCATCTGGCACCTGTTTGGAGCAGAGCTACAGGTGAAACTTGGAAAATTAGAATATCGTCAAAAAGTGCATTTATTTCGGTAATGCAACTTTTTATATTTTATTTTATTTTTTATTTTTACAAATGCTTCCTTTTGGAAATTCCACAGTAATAAAACAAATAGTTACAATAATTCAAAAATAAACATCGCTATGACATTTCATGAATTACATTCCATTTATAATTGACCCACCTAACGACAAATAATTACAATTACCACAAATAAAGGCTTGACATATCTTGCTTTGCATGTCATGCATCTATGTCATACATTGGTTTCATCTTTTAAGTTTTATTACTGAAATAATGCAACGATATTCTAATTTTCCGAGTTTCACCTGTATGCCCTCAATTTCTTCTTTCTGCAAGTACAGAATCTCCTCCTCAGCCTCTTCTCTCCTCCACCCTTCTAACATGGGTTCTAAATGATTGGTGCAGAAGCCATATGGCTTATGTCTTCCATTGATGATGATGATGATGATGAAGAGTTGCAGGGGGCTGGACTAGATGAACTTTGGGGTCCCTCTTTCGACAAGTCCAATGGTACAATGGACCAAGACACAGGAAGGCATTCATATAAATCCTTGCTCATATCAATTATTTTGGCTTTCCCAATTATGTACATACAAAATGTACTCTGTGTAAAAAAGGAGCAGTGAGAATCAAAGTTGAGTATCATGGCAATAACTGTATTTGGAGCCAGATGTTAACAAGTAATTTGCATATGGTGTGTCTATTGATGAGCCAATTTGCATGAACTTAACACGCATCAAACTTCAGCTGGAAGACAAACCGCACTTCTAAACAATGCTCTCGTTCTGAACCAGTTTAGAAATGTGGAAAACTTTTAAATGGTGTTTTCCAAAGCTTGAAAAATCAGCTGGGGAAAAATGTAATCTGAGCTTCTTTAATTTCCCTCCCTGTCTCTGATCCGTCAACTATTTATACCATTGTTGTCGTTTAGTCGTGTCCGACTCTTCGTGACGCCATTATACCAGTACTTCTTCACATTTCTTCATGTGCGAAGCTAGAATCCAGGTTCCCAGGCAAGCTGGAGGACACAGCATCCTAACAAGTGCCCATATTCCTTCTCACTCTGCATCTGCTCATTTGGCACTTGGCACATGGGAGATTTTTTTTTAAAAAAAATCTATTTTAAAATATTACTGTGCTGCTCTTCATCTGTAGTTCCAGGATATGATCAATATGATGATAGCTGCCAGCCAAGATTGCTTTAAAAGAGGATGAGACAAATTCATGGAGGGCAAGGCTGTCGATGGTTTTTAGCCACAGATGCTCTGCTTGGTCTCCACAGTCGGAGGCAGCAATACTTCGGAATCCCAGTTGCTGGAAACCACAGCAAGGGGGGGGGGAGCCGTGGCGCTCAGATCCTGCTTGTGGGCTCCTCATTTGGGCATCTGTTTGGCCATAGTGAGAACATGCTGGGCTCAGATGGGCCATTGGCCTGATCCAGCAGGCTCATTCTCAGGCCTTTTGCTTCTTCTTCTTCTTCCTGGGATCTCTCTTGACTGGGCATTTCTGTTGTCTGTCTCTCCTCCCGGGTGACCTCTCTCAAGAGTGAGCTGAGCCATCGACAGCAGCTTCCCCGCTTGATCCTCCCTCCGTCTTCCCCCGCAGGTGCTGCTGAGCCTCGGAGACTTTGTGGCAGCCAAGCGCTCCCTGAAGAAGGCCTATCGCCTGGGCTCCCAGCAGCCGCCACAGCGGGAGAGCATTTGCCGCAGCCTGCGCTACGGTGAGTGGCAACGCTCCCTTGGGGGCTTTCCCTGGGCCCAGGCACCCGGAGGCACATGACCTCACAGCTCATGGCTCTCTCTCTCTCTGGCAGCCATGAAGGTGAGCCGCCTGCAGCAGGAGCTGGAAGAAGCAGAGGCAGCCGGCAGCCTGCGAGAGGCCCTCGGGCTTTGCGAGCAGCTGGGCGACCTGTTCTCCAAGGCGGGGGATTATCGCCGGTCTGTGGAAGCCTACGAGAAGCAGGTGAGGGTGGCCTTGGGGCAAGGACCTGGAAGAGGAGGGGTTGTAGAGCTGCCAGCTGGACAGACTTGGCATTTGAGGGCTCCCAGAGCTCTGGGACAGACTTGCGATGGGCTGGGGTGTGTGTGTGTGTGTGTGTGTGTGCCCTGGGCCTCTTTGCCACGGCAGTTTGAGCTTGTCTTTTTCCTTCCCAGCTGTGCCACGCTCGGTCTCTGAAGCGCCCAGAGCAAGAGCTGGCTGTGATCCACGTTTCCTTGGCCGCTACATTTGGAGACCTGAAGGACCATGCCCAGGCCATAAAGCACTACCAGGCCGAACTGGACCTGCGGAAGGGGAACCCCCTGGAGGTAAGGGGAGGGGGGGCTAGGAGCAAGGCGGAGATGGGGCCAAGCGAGGCAGTTCAGGACTTCTGCTACTGTCATTTCTCCCCACTTGGATGCCAAGCAAACATTCCCTGCTCCTGATCTGTGCCGGCTGGGCATTGTAGGAACAGCTGTTTAGAAACTGGCACCTGAATTTTTGACTTTGATTTTTCCTCTTCCCTCCCTGTCCCTTTCTCCTTGCGTGTCGTGTAAGGGTTTTTTTTTTAAAAAAAGATTGTAAGCCTGTGGGTAGGGGCTATTTTGTTTTGATTGTGTGTAAGCTGCTCTGGGAGGGACCCAGGTGGCGCTGTTGTTAAACCACTGAGCCTAGGGCTTGCTGATCAGAAGGTCGGCCGTTCGAATCCCTGTGACAGGGTGAGCTCCCGTTGCTTGGTCCCAGCTCCTGCCAACCTAGCAGTTCGAAAGCACGTCAAAAAATGCAAGTAGTTAAATAGGAACCGCTACAGCGGGAAGGTAAACGGCGTTTCCATGTGCTGCTCTGGTTTGCCAGAAGCGGCTTTGTCATGCTGGCCACATGACCTGGAAACTATACGCCGGCTCCCTCGGCCAATAATGCGAGATGAGCGCGCAACCCCAGGGTCGGTCACGACTGGACCTAATGGTCAGGGGTCCCTTTACCTTTACTAAGCTGCTCTGGGAGCCTTTTTGGCTGAAGAGGAGGTTACAAATGCTCCAAAATAAATAGTGAACTGGTGCAGCAGAGGTGGGAGGAGAAGCCAGGCAGTTCCTGGAAATCAGCTTGCTCTGTCCCTGGCCAGGAGGGGAAGACGTGGCTGAACATCGCCCTCTCCAAGGAGGAGGCCAAAGAGAGCTACGACGAGCTGCAGAGATGTTTTCAGACGGCGCTCTCCTACGCAGAGGAGGCCTGCGACGCCAAGCTGCAGGTGAGGCCGGCAGTGGGGTCAGGATGACGCCACAATACTAAAGGTACTAGCGTGGATGCCTCATAGTATTTAATCATAGGCAGGAAGGACAGTGACAGATCTGATTCCACAGGGGAGCAGCAATTTGGTTTTCTGCCATTGGCACCTATGAGAAGGAAACAATCTCAGTGTTTAGCTCTGGTCTTGTCAGGAGACCAGTGAGCAAGCCTATTTAGGTCCCCGTTTGACCTCTGAGACCATTTTCCCTAAACCTCTCTTACCTGCTTTCCCTTGAAGCTAGCTCCCCTGTCACACACCTGATGTGATATGTCAACAAACAAGAGGGAGCCTTAAAGTGTGTTCCCAATTGTTCTTAGGAAAGTGGAGTCCTGTGTCCAGTTCTGGGCAGCCTGTTTTGAGAAGGACGTTGACAAGCTGGAAGGTGGGCAGAGGAGGGTGGCCAAGATGATCAAGGGTCTGCAAACCAAGGCTTATGAGGAACGGTGGAAGGAGCTGGGTATGTTTAGCTTAGAATAGAGGAGAAGGAGAGGAGAGATGATAGCTGTCTTCAGATATCTGAGGATCTGTCCCACGGATGGTAGAGCAAGCTTGTTTTCTCCTGCTCGGGAGAGTAGGACCTGAACCAATGGATTCAAATGATAAGAAAGGAGGTTCCGACTAACCATTAGGAAGAACCTTTTGATGGTAGCAGCTGTTTGACAGCAGAATGGACTCCCCTGGTACTTGGTAGACCTTCATTGGCTGTTTTTAAGAAGAGGTTTGATGACCATCCATCAGGGTTTCTTGAACTGAGATTCCTGCATTGCAGGGGGTTGGACTAGATGACCCTCGGGGTCTCTTCCAGTTGTAAATTTGATTTCTATACTGACTGCCTCAAAGAGAGGCACTGAGGGGTGGTTAGAAATGGGTCGACTTTAAGCAACATAAGCAAGCCTGGACACAAACATTTTAATGCCTGTTGTTGCATATTACCCTGAAAAAATTAAAAGTGTACTTGGAGGCCGGATCAAACTCGTGCTTTTAAACCCCAAACAAATGCTTCTCAGCGCCAGGTCCTGCAGCACTTCCACGCCTGCCAGCAGAGGTGCAGCCGCCCCGAGGCGTCGAGCACGCACGCCAGGCTGCAGGAGCTCTGTGGCTCTCGGGGCTGGCGCTCCAATGGGGAGATCAGTGAGGAAGAGGACGAAGAGGAGGAGGCCCAGGCCAGTGAGCCCTTGGAAGAGAGCGACCTGGAGCTCTCCGATAGCGGTGAGAGATGGGGGGGAGAGATCGTGGGAGCAAAGAGCGCTTCCTGGAAGGGAGTGGGAGCAAGGCTGGGGGTTGCCCTCGTGGCTTATGGGAGAAGGAGGCTTGCAATTCTCTCGCTCGATGAGCCCTGGGGAAGTTTGGGGCGGGTGTGTTGGGCCTCCCAGCCTGCCTTCCTCAGAGCACAGAGTCTGGAGAAGGAGCCCCAGCTGAGCCCTGTTCCCTTCTGTTAGGTTGCCCGCAGGGTGGAGAGACCAGGGGGTAATGGCATGTGTTGGTTACAGTGTTGGACTACGGCTCGTGAGACCGGGGTTCAAATCCCCGCTCAGCCACAAAACTCACTGGGTGACCTCGGGCCAGTCCCTGCCTGTCAGCCGAACCTACCTCACAGGGTTGTCGTGGGGAGAAAACGGGGGCGGGGGAGAGAACCACGTGGAGCTTCTTGGAGGGAAGGATGGTCTATAACAGGCATCCCCAAACTGCGGCCCTCCAGATGTTTTGGCCTACAACTCCCATGATCCCTAGCTAAGAGAACCAGTGGTCAGGGATGATGGGAATTGTAGTCCAAAACATCTGGAGGGCCGAAGTTTGGGGATGCCTGGTCTATAAATGCAGTGGTACCTCGGGTTACCTTACCTTCGGGTAACGTAATTTCGGGTTGCGAATGCGGCAAACCCGGAAGTGTAGATTTCTGGGTTTTTGTCACATGCGCAGAAGCGCTCTGTCGCGCCACGCATGTGCACAGAAGCAGTGCCTCTGGATACGGACTTTTCTGGGCAAGTGCAGACCCCCGGGACGAATTAAGTTCGTATCCGGAGGGTTCACTGTACAATCAACAATCAGTTTGTCTCCTAAACCTATGCCTTGCATGAGGAAGGACTTAAGGCAAATGGATGGAAGTGCTTGGCACACGCCTCGCAGCCTGTGGAACTCATTGCCAGTGGACTGGCTTGTTAGAAGGCTTTTGTGAAATGGATAGACTTGTTGCTGGTAGCTATGAGAGGAGGCAGCTGCGGTAGGGGATCTTTTGTCCACTGGCTGTCTAGGGCAAACAGGAGACGTGTTGCTTTGGGGGTGTCCGTTTCTTGGTGGAAGGGATGGTTTGCTTCAGGGACGGTGACTCTGGGACTCCCCCCTCTCTTCCAGGCGGAGAGGACGACCTGGAGGGCTACAACAAGACGGTCCCTGGACGCCGCAGGCTCAACAAGGTATCCCAGGGCCCCAGTCCACTCAGCTCCAGGAGGCCAGCTAAGTCTGATGCCCAGATATCAGGGCGTAGTTCAACTGTGGCGCTCGCTCCCACAGAAGACAGGGGTGGCCACCAACTTGGAGGGCTTTCAAAAGAGGATTGGACCATTTCATGGGGGAGGAGAGAGCTGGCAATGGCCAGGGTGGCTCTGCTCTGCTTCCACAGTTGGAAGCAGCGATGCTTCTGCATGCCAGTTGCTGGAAATTGAAATATGATAGAAGCAATTGCACGAACTTCTGTTACTTTTTATTAGAAGCTACTGCTATTATTAGTGGGGTTTTTTTGGCAATTGTTAGTTTTTTAAAAAAAGGTTTTTAATGTTGTAATTTTAAATTGTTGTAACCCTCCCGGGGACCTCAGTTTGAAGGACAAGTAATAAACAACAATCATAATAATAAAACTTCAGACGTCTTATGAAGACGCCTCTTTTTGCTTTCCCCGATCCCCTAAGATCGAAGCCTCTTACGGGATTCTTGTTTTTATAATCCTGTTTCACCAGATATCGTGTACCTGCTTTCATCATTTTTGCATACTGCTTAGAGATTTTTTAAATATGAAGAGGTTTAGAAATGCTTTGTAATCAGCAAGTGAATAAACTAAGCAGCTGATCCCCCCGAGGGGCCTGGTGTCAGCGAGCCGGTTGTTGGGAATATTAGAATACTTGTATCCTGCCCATTTGACTCTGTTGCCCCAGCCACTCTGGGCGCCTTCCAGCAAAATATAAAAACACAATCAGACGTACATCTTCTCCCTTAGGAAACTGGGGTGGGTAGTTGGGGGAAAGTTACTGATTTCCTATTATTATCATTATTATCATTTATTATTTTATTTATACCCTGCCCATCTGCCTGGGTTTAAAATCATGATAAAACATCAAACATTAAAAACTTCCCTAAACAGGGCTGCCTTCTGATGTCTTCTAAAAGTCAGATACTGTACTTGTTTATTTCCTTGACATCTGACGGGAGGGTGTTCCACAGGGCGGGCGCCACCACCGAGAAGGCCCTCTGCCTGGTTCCCTGTAACCTCGCTTCTCGCAGGGAGGGAACTGCCAGAAGGCCCTCGGTGCTGGACCTCAGTGTCCGGGCAGAACGATGGGGGTGGAGACGTTCCTTCAGGTCTACTCCTTCAGGTATTCCTCTGTTGCATCTCCCTCCTCCCAGTGGAACCAGCGGAACGAGCGTGGGGAGACTTTGCTGCACCGCGCCTGCATCGATGGGAACCTGCGCCAGGTGCAGTTCTGTGTGGAGAAGGTGAGCTGCTGGGGCAGGTTGGCTAGGCGTTAAAATAAAGGGAAAGCGGGCAGGGACTGGGGTGGGATGCCTTCAGTCAGAATGAGGGCAAGCTCTTGTGACCTTCTGGTACCTGCCCCTAGCTTCCCCCAGATCCTGGCTCAGGCCCACGGAGTTCAGCTCCTTTGTCCGTAGAAACATCTTCCCTCTCTTTCCCTGACGGCTGGTTTTGTCACCTGGGGTGTGCGAGGCTCCCCCACCCACCCATTTGGAGAGAGGGAAGCGGGGAGCAGGTTCCCCCCGGGTGTGATGAGAATGAAGAGATCCTGGCCAACTTCTGACCCCCTGACCATCCGTACGTTTCTCCGCTCTGCCTCAGGGTCACCCTCTCAACCCTCGGGATTATTGCGGCTGGACCCCTCTGCACGAGGCTTGCAACCACGGCCATCTGGGTAAGTGCTGGGGAGGGAAGGGGCTTCCTGGGGAGCCCGAAAGTGGGTGCTCTGCACCCGGGAACCCTTTCCTCTTGGTGGCCGGTTGGGGCTGTCTTGGATGTGACCACCCCCCTCGCCTCTTCCTCCAGAGATTGTGCGTTTTCTCCTGGACCACAATGCCGCCATTGACGACCCGGGGGGACCTGGATGTGAGGGCATCACCCCCTTACACGACGCCCTCAACTGCGGCCACTTTGACGTGGCTGAGCTCCTGATCCACAGGGGGGCGTCTGTGGTGCTGCGGAACGCCAAGGTGAGGCACCGAGGAGGAAGCTGGGGAGCAAGGCAGTTCATTCATTGCATCTATACCCGTCACTCTAACCACTGCGCCACACTGCCTCTCTTCCCGTGATGCACAAAGGGAACTGCAGCCCCTCCTCCTGGTATTGTTTGGGATGGGGCTCCAGCTTTTTCCGACTGGTGTTGTGGTTTCTGCCTTCAAGGTCTGGGGAGGAGGGCAGCATTTGACAAATCCCAAGTTTTGAAACTGTGGGCGTTGCCTTCTGCTGCTTCCATCCTGACCTGCTTCCATCCCTCCACCCTCTGCTTTTGTTCCTCCATCCTCATCCTTCTCCTCTCCACTTCATTGTCTCCTACTTGAACCCCAATTCTTGGGGCGATAAGGGCATTGAGGACCCAAAGGCCACATTCTGCATCCAGGATGCATTCGCCATCTTGCTCTTGGGTTGAAGCCCAGCCTCCCCCAACCTGGTGCCCCCCGGAAGTTGAAGACTACAACTCCCAGCAGCACCAGCACAAGGTGGGGGGGGGGCGCACAGGGTTAGCCTCCAGTGCACAGCATATTATTATTAATTATTGAATTTATATATCGCCCTCTACCCGGAGGTCTCAGGGCGGTCCACAGAAAAGATCACAATATATATAATCAGAGTAAAAAAACAACATCCAATACCCCCCCCCAAAGCCCCACATTTAAAAAGGGCATAGGATGTAAATCGGAACAGCCAAAGGCCTGGTTAAAAAGGAACATTTTTGCCTGGCGCCTAAAAGCGTAGACTGAAGGCGCCCTGGGGAGAGAATTCCACAGATAGGGAGCCACTCCAGAGAAGGCCCTGTTCCTGTGTTGCCACTCTCCTGACCTCTCAAGGAGGAGGCACGTGAAGGAGGGCCTAAGAAGATGATATTGGGGTCCGGATAGGTTCATATGGAAAGAGGCAGTCCTTGAGGTATTGCGGTCCTGAGCCATTTGCGGATTTATAGGTCAAAACCAACACTTTGAATTGGGCCTGGGAACTAATCGGTAGCTAGTACAGTTGGACCAGGATCGGTATAATATGTTCAACCCGTCTTGCTCCGGTGAGCTACCTGGCTGCTGAATTCTGCACCAGCTGAAGTCTCTGAACCGTCTTCAGAGGCAGCCCTACGTTTAATGCATTGCAGTAATCTAACCTTGAGGTCGCCAGAGCACAGACAACAGAAGTTAGGCTACCCCTGTCTAGATAGGGGTGTAGCTGGGCCACCAGCCAAAGCTGATGGAAGGCACTCTGGGCCACTTGAGGCCACCTAGAATCATAGAGTTGGAAGAGACCACAAGGGTCATCCAGTCCAACCCCCTGCCAAGCAGGAAACACCACCAAAGCATTCTTGACATATGCCTGTCAAGCCTCTGCTTAAAGACCTCCAAAGAAGGAGACTCCACCACACTCCTTGGTAGCAAATTCCACTGCCGAACAGCTCTTACTGTCAGGAAGTTCTTCCTAATGTTTAGGTGGAATCCTCTTTCTTGTAGTCACCTGAGCCTCAGGTGACAGCAAAGGGCCCAGGAATAACCCCAGGCTACGAACCTGCTCCTTCAGAGGAAGTGTACAGACCCACGTTTCTAACAGGCCCCTGCTTCCTCCCAGCTCCCCCTTCCCCTTGGCTTAGGGACAGTGGCCTTGCATGGCATCCTGGCACCTTCAGGGTCTGCTCCCACCACAGGGAAGGGGGTGGCAGGCCCACCGGGCTTCTTGGCTGCAGCCCAGCAGCGGCAAGAGGTTGCTGGCTGGGCTCCTGCTTCCACTGGGGCCAACCCCCCCTGCGTTTCTGTTGCCAGGGCCTGACCCCGCTGGGCACCCTCCAGGCATGGGTGCATCTCTACGGCAGGGACCTGGACCGAGAAACTCGCCAGCACTGCCAGGCCATGGAGGGCCTGCTCAAGAAAGCTATGGCAGGCCGAGGTGAGTCTGTGCTTCGCTCCTGGGGCTCTAGGGGTGGGGGGCCTGCTCCTGGGGACACTCTTAAAGGGCCGCTTGCTTTGTTGGGAATTCTCACCCAGCCGAGTCTTCCTTTCTTCTGGCGGGAAGCCTTGAAGCTGTTGTGTTTTTAGCAGGCTGTCGTCTTTGATGCTTCCAAGTTCATGAGAATGAACACTGGAGGAGATCTCTGGGTCCCTTCAAACAAACAAACAAAGGATGTTTATTCGGCTTTACGCCCATCATAAAACACAACACAACAAAATAAATCAAATAAAACAGCGGACTCGTACAAGCCACAAATAATATAACACAATTCACAGCTCACAAGGACAAATATTAACAATTCAAACAGAAAAGTTTAAGATTATGATTAAAAATTTAGGCACTACGCTAAAATCAATATCTGATGTCATTATAGAAAATTCTTATAACTATAAATAATCAGCTAACATTCCATTCCGCCTCTTGTACGAGAGGACGGCTGTTAGGAATTTAGCAACCTGTAGAGTAATATAAGGGTCCACATCTTGAAGAACCCAGGCAAGCTGTAGGTCAACTGGTTTGTCAGCCATAGGCTGGATTATGGAGTTTAGTATACTAGCACAAGCCGAACTGTACATAGGGCAGATAAACATAACCTGATGTAGAGATTCAGATGTTTTAATTTCACAAGCACACATTGAAGAGACTTGGCCCTTAGTAAATCTATGTCTCAGCACGTTTATTGGAAAAACATTGAACCTAGCTTTAATGAAGGCATATCGGTGAGACGCGGCCGTAAGCGCTGGGTCCCTTCCTTATCCTGCCCAGATTCTCTCTCCCTGCTCTGTCTCCTTTGTTGCTGGGCCGGGGGCCAAGCCTTGCGGTGCTCTTTGGGGCTTCTTTGGTTTTTCAAATTAAAGGTTTTTCAGAAATATACCAAACATAAATCATAAAAATGATTCCAAGGAATCTCCTGGGCTTCCATCCCCCCTTTGTGGGTCCTGTTGTTGTCGTTGTTTAGTCGTGTCCGACTTCATGACCCCATGGACCAGAGCACGCCAGGCACTCCTGTCTTCCGCTGCCTCATTTCCTCCCGCATCTTTTATGATACTCCAAATCTTTTACGTCTCCATTGTGTCCAGAATTCACCCTTAAACTACAAGTGATATTCCAATCTGAACAATTTTAACTGATTCCAATGGTCTTTAAGATAAGTTATAAATTTCCCCCGTTCCTTATTAAAAATTTTGGCCTTCCCGATTTTCTGACTCTTCAGGTCATTTAAGCCATTTCAGCATAGTCCACCAACTTCAATGAGAAATCTTAGGCCAAAGAAGCACGCTCAGTTTTGAGGGAAAGCCTTGGCTTCTCTGGGTCATCTATTTGCTCCTTCCTAGCTTACCCCAAAGATCTCGGGAACGAGGCGTGCGCCAGGAGGGTGTGAACTTGACGCCTTTGCTTTTACCCCTCCAGGATCCAAGGCTCAGCCTCCCCGAGAGCCGCCGGGCAGCCAGCTGTTTGACGCAGAGCTCTCCGAGTCCCCGCAAGCCCCCTGCCCTCTGGATCCTGCCACAAAATCCCCCAGTCCCCGGAGGGAGCCCGAGGAGGACGACACAATGAGCCCCCTGAGGCCGGTCAAGAAGAAACAGCGGCTGTTTGGCCAGGACCTAGAGAGGGAGGCCAGGCCGGCTGCCCCTGCCGAGTACCGGGCTGCCATTCGCGGGGTGGGCAGAGCCAAGCCCTGCCTCCTGCCCAGCCCTGAACGGCCCAAGTCTTCCGCTGGGCCTGCCCTGATCCCCCCGGAGGAGTACGTGGGAGACGATTGGCTGGAAGACGACCTGGGGCAGAACCTCGCTTCCCGCAAAAGGAGCCGCCAGAGCCCAGAAAACGAGTCTGGGACCGAGTCGGAGGAGAGCCTGGGGGGCGAGAGCGACGGGGGGCTTCCCCGCCAGCCCCCCGAGGCCACCAAGAAGAGGAGGAGGGTCCGGCAGAGTCGCCTCACCCATATTGTCGACAGGACTCCGCTGGGACGACTCCGAGGGGCCGGCGTGGTGGTGGTGGCGGAGAGCCCAGAGTGTGCGGCAGATCCCAGCATCCTCCAGGGGGCAGGAGGCAACAGCCACATCAATGGGGGGTCCCCTGGGGGTGGGGAGAGGCCCCCCTTGGCACCAACACATGTGAGTTTCAAGAGTTGGGGAGAGAAGCGGGTCAGAGAAGCGGGTCTGGCTTCTTTTGCAGTGGCACTATGAGAAGCTGTCTCGCTTCCCTGGGCCTTGAGAGGCCAGCACTCCTCTGGGATCGGGCCCATCCTCATTCCCTCTCTATGGCCAGGTACATTCCTGCGCCCGACACAGAATCTGGCTTCCCGACTGCTCCTCTCTGCATTGTTCAGCGCAGAGCAGAGCGACTCCGCGGCTGGGAGAAGCTGCAATTTGCGGCCGCTGTGAAAAGGCAAATTCCGTTCCTTTGAGAAGGGAGGATAAATCTGCCGCTGTCATAATGCCACTACAGTGGTACCTTGGTTGCCAAACTTAATCCCTTCTGGGAGTCCGTTCGACTCCCGGAACTGTTCGAAAAGCAAGGCGCAGCTTCCGATTGGCTGCCGGAGCTTCCTGCGCTGAATCGGAAGCCGTGTCGGACACCCAGCTTCCCAAAAAACGTTCACAAACCGGAGCACTCACTTCTGGGTTTGCAGCGTTTGGGAGCCGATTTGTTTGGGAGCCAAGCCGTTCGACAACCGAGGTACCACTGTATACAGATCTTTGGACTGGCTGAATTTGGAGTACTATTACGGTTCGAGTTGCTTCGCCTCGACAGGATATTGTAGACAGGATATTGTAGAGTTGGAGAAGGCTCAGAAAAGGGCAAGCAAGCAGCGACTCGAACCTAGCCGGCTTTAAAATGCCAGAAACTGCAGGAGGGAAGAGAACTCGGGGGCTCAAATCCTGCTTTCTGGTTTCCCCAAAGCAACAGTTCAGCTACTGTGAGAACAAGGCTAACTCTTCTTACGTTCTTCAGTTTTCCCTGGAACAGTTTAAAAACATTGGGAAGACGCCAGGTGCTGGGGAGAAGCAGCTAAGCAGCCTTCTCCAAGCTGGCGCCCTCCGGCTGTTGTGGGCAACCTCTCCCATTAGCCACTGCTCTGTACGGCCATGTTTGCTGGGCTGATGGATGCCATTGTCCAAAACAACGGGTGGGGCGGGGGGGACTGCCAGGCTGGAGAAGGCTGGGCGAGGGGATCTCCTGCCTGGAGCACAGCTTACCTCCCTCCCGGCTGGAGGGAGAGGCTGCCCTGTAGTCATAAAAGGATGTCATATAGAGGAGGGAGAAAGGTTGTTTTCTGCTGCTCCAGAGAAGCGGACAACCAAAATGGTCAAAGGCCTTATGAGGAACGGCTTAGGGAGCTGGGTATGTTTAGCCTGGAGAAGAGAAGGTTAAGGGGTGATATGATAGCCATGTTCCAATATATAAAAGGATGTCATATGGAAGAGGGTGAAAGGTTGTTTTCTGCTGCTCCAGAGAAGTGGACACGGAGCAATGGATTCAAACTACAAGAAAGAAGATTCCACCTAAACATTAGGAAGAACTTCCTGACATTAAGAGCTGTTCGGCAGTGGAATTTGCTACCAAGGAGTGTGGTGGAGTCTTCTTCTTTAGAGGTCCTTAAGCAGAGGCTTGACAGCCATATGTCAAGAATGCTTTGATGGTGTTTCCTGCTTGGCAGGGGGTTGGACTGGATGGCCCTTGTGGTCTCTTCCAACTCTATGATTCTATTCCAAATTATTGGAAATGGTGAAGGTGTGGCCCCAGTGTGTGGCAGCCACAGAAAAGTCAAATTCCCATACTAGGGATCATTAGGAAAGGAACTGAAAACAAAATAGCTGTGTCCAGGGCTGGATGGCCCTTGTGGTCTCTTCCAACTCTACGATTCTAGTGGCAGAAGGACCAGGCCTGGCCCATCTGGTCTGAGGAACCAAACCCAGGCATTTCTCGAAGGTCCTCACCCTCTGTCTCTTCCCCTGTTCTTTGCAGCTCCCTGCTCCCCCACCCCCGATCCGGGTGCGAGTTCGGGTGCAAGACAACGTCTTCCTCATCCCCGTGCCCCACAGGTGAGAGAGCCGGGGCTCCCTGGCCCTTTTGCCCTTTCCTCCCTCGCTGAGCTGCCTCATCAGAGCTCTGGATCTGAGCCAGGCCTTGTCTTTGTAGCGGCAGCTTCAAAACTCTGCACATAAGCACCAGGAGAAGCACCCAATGCCAGATTTACGTATAAGCTAAACAAGCTATAACTTAGGGCCCCACTCTCTTGGGGCCCCCCAAAAAAATTTAAATGAAAATTTAAATGTTAATATACTTTTTCTTAATTGTCTTTCAGTTCAACAATTGCTTTGATAAAATGCATGTTTTGTTATGTGCAAATGGCCTTAGATACCTAAAGTTTAGAAAACTGAATAACATAGATACCTATAAATTACCACGTAGCATATATTCGACACAAAAAATAGCGACAGTTTGTTGTTGACACAGGACAGCTGGACATAGAAAGGGCCCCATTACCTTCAGGAGCTTAGGGGTCTCATCAAACCTCAATCCGGCCCTGGAAGGATCTGAAATTGGGCAGGCAGGGGGCAGGATATTTCTGCTGCCCTCAAACCTCCCCCAAATAATATTTCCCTCTGCACTGTTTGGATGAGAGCTGCGTGGCCGGAGACTGAATCCCCCACAGTCCTTGCTGGAGGTGGGGCTTTTCCCCCGCCGCCCAGGAATATAGGGAAGGGCTGTGTGTGTGTGAATGGTGGCCTTCCTACTGCAGCCCCTCTCCTTCCTTGCAGCGAGAGTCGCCCTGTGTCATGGCTGGCGGATCAGGCCTCCCAGCGCTACTACCAGACCTGCGGGCTCCTGCCACGCCTGACCCTGAAGAAGGAGGGGGCCCTCCTGGCCCCCCAGGACTGCATCGTGGATGTTTTGCAGAGCAACGAAGAGGTGAGCGGTCACCGCGAGCTGAGGGAGAAATGGGCAGCGCTTCTCCCCAAGGCCCCATTCCTCAGCTGCGGGCAAAGGAGTCTCTCTGGAGAGCAGCTGCTTGTCAGTGTGGGCAGCACTGAAGCGCATGGCGCAGTGGTCTGATGGCAAGGAAGCATGTTCATACCTCCCCTGAACAGTGTTAGAAACAGATAGGAAAGCTAGGAGCTAAATGCCACCTTAAACCTGGGTTATGGGCGCAACAACGGAATGTCTGTTGTTGTTTGTTGTTTAGTCGTGTCCGACTCTTCGTGACCCCATGGACCATAGCACGCCAGGCACTCCTGTCTTGCACTGCCTCCCGCAGTTTGGTCAAACTCATGTTCGTAGCTTCGAGAACACTGTCCAACCATCTTGTCCTCTGTCGTCCCCTTCTCCTAGTGCCCTCAATCTTTTCCAACATCAGGGTCTTTTCCAAGGATTCTTCTCTTCTCATGAGGTGGCCAAAGTATTGGAGCCTCAGCTTCAGGATCTGTCCTTCCAGTGAGCACTCAGGGCTGATTTCCTTAAGAATGGATAGGTTTGATCTTCTAGCAGTCCATGGGACTCTCAAGAGTCTCCTCCAGCACCATAATTCAAAAGCATCAATTCTTTGGCGATCAGCCTTCTTTATGGTCCAGCTCTCACTTCCATACATCACTACTGGGAAAACCATAGCTTTAACTATACGGACCTTTGTCGGCAAGGTGATGTCTCTGCTTTTTAAGATGCTGTCTAGGTTTGTCATTGCTTTGCTCCCAAGAAGCAGGTGTCTTTTAATTTCGTGACTGCTGTCACCATCTGCAGTGATCAAGGAGCCCAAGAAAGTAAAATCTCTCACTGCCTCCATTTCTTCCCCTTCTATTTGCCAGGAGGTGATGGGACCAGTGGCCATGATCTTGGTTTTTTTGATGTTGAGCTTCAGACCATATTTTGCGCTCTTCTCTTTCACCCTCATTAGAAGGTTCTTTAATTCCTCCTCACTTTCTGCCATCAAGGTTGTGTCATCTGCATATCTGAGGTTGTTGATATTTCTTCCGGCAATCTTAATTCCGGTTTGGGATTCATCTAGTCCAGCCTTTCGCATGATGAATTCTGCATATAAGTTAAATAAGCAGGGAGACAATATACAACCTTGTCGTAATCCTTTCCCAATCTTGAACCAATCAGTTGTTCCATATCCAGTTCTAACTGTAGCTTCTTGTCCCACATAGAGATTTCTCAGGAGACAGATGAGGTGATCAGGCACTCCCATTTCTTTAAGAACTTGCCATAGTTTGCTGTGGTCGACATAGTCAAAGGCTTTTGCATAGTCAATGAAGCAGAAGTAGACGTTTTTCTGGAACTCTCTAGCTTTCTCCATAATCCAGCGCATGTTTCCTATTTGGTCTCTGGTTCCTCTGCCCTTTTGAAATCCAGCTTGCACTTCTGGGAGTTCTCGGTCCACATACTGCCTAAGCCTGCCTTGTATAATTTTAAGCAGAACCTTGCTAGCGTGTGAAATGAGCGCAATTGTGCGGTAGTTGGAGCATTCTTTGGCACTGCCCTTCTTTGGAATTGGGATGTAGACTGATCTTCTCCAATCCTCTGGCCACTGCTGAGTTTTCCAAACTTGCTGGCATATTGGGTGTAGCACCTTAACAGCATCATCTTTTAAAATTTTAAATAGTTCAGCTGGAATATCATCACTTCCACTAGCCTTATTATTAGCAGTGCTTTCTAAAGCCCATTTGACTTCTCTCTCTCTCTCTATATATATATACAGTATGAGGAAAGGATTCCCAATTGGAGTGCCACCTTCCTTGGGCCCTAGCTACTAACCCCCCTGCTGACCTTTCTCTCTCTCTCTCTCTCTCTCTCTCTCTCTCTCTCTCTCTCCCTGGCAGGTCTTGGCCGAAGTGCAGTCCTGGGACCTGCCCCCCCTTGTGGCGAGATACCGCAAGGCCTGCCAGAGCCTGGCTGTGGGTAAGCTGAAGTTCCCCTGCAGAGGGGCCTGGGTGTCGTTGAGCCCCCCCCCCCCCGCAGCCTTCAGAGGTTGCTTCTCTTGGCAGATGGGTTCCCCTGGGGGGGGTGTCCTCAGGAGGCTGCAGGCATCTTTCTGATGCTGCTCTGCCCCCAGTTCAGGTGCAGCCCCTTCTGTCCTGTTGGGCTCAGAGAAGGAAGGGGCTGCTTCCCAAAGGGGTTTCAAAGAGGAAACTTGCCCTTTTCCGCAAGGCAGTCGCTGTGACGGCTATGCTGGCTTTTAAATAGAATTGTAGCATCGGAAGGGACCCCCGAGTGTCATCTAGTCCAACCCCCTGCAAGGCAGGAATCTTTTGCCCAACATGGGGCTCGAACCCACGACCCGGAGATTAAGAGTGCCATGCTTTACCCACTGAGCTATTCTCCATCTTTATTTATCTGTAAAAATATTTGCATACTGCTATATCATCATTATTATTATTTTTTTAAAAAAACCCTATCAAAGCCGCTTACAGCAATAGAAGCATAAAACCATACAGTACATTAAAACCATAAAGAAATCAGATGTCGATTAACCATTGAGAAAGGCTGCATTCTGAAATTCAGAAATGCTTTCAGCAGGCCTGCCAAATCTCTAGTGGCGGGGAGTTCCGCAGGACTGGCCCAATGACCCTGAAGGCTTGGCTTGTGAGTCTTTTGCCTTGACTGAAGCCTGGTGCCCTGTGTGTGTCTCTCTCCCTCCCCTCGGCTGGCAGGGGAGCACCGGTTACTCCTGCAGCTGCTGGAGTGCCAGGAGTCGGGTCCATCCTTCAATGTCCCAGGCTTGGCCCTGCGCCACCTCCACCTGACGCCTCTCCTCCGTGCCCTCAAGCTGCAGACCTCCATCCGGCGCCTGTGCCTCCCTGGGGCAGGCCTGGGCGACGACTCGGCGGAAGAGCTGCTGGCCACCGTCGCCACCCTCCCTGGCCTGCAGGCGCTGGACCTCTCGGCCAACCGGCTGGGCCCCCAAGGGCTGCGCAGGCTGACCGCAGGACTTCCCGGCTCCGTCACTTTCCAGGTAGGGGCGGCAGAGGAGCTGCTCCGGAGGGAAGCGGGAGAGTGTCATGTCTACCTGGAAGGGCTGCGGTTCTTAAAGGGTGGCGAGAAGTCGAAGTGGGGCTGAGGATGGAGCCCAAACTACGATGGGAAGAGGGTGGGCTAAGGTTTTCGGGCTTGGGAGTTCCACAAGGCTTCAGATCTTCGCTTGATGAGCCGTCTCCATGTGTAAAGGCCACCCTTGCACCATGAGGACTAGAGGCTCAGGAAGATAAACGACTATATGACTTTGAGAAGACATCTGAAGGCAGCCCTGTGTAGGGAAGTTTTTAATGTGTGATGTCTCGTCGTGTTTTTCTATTTTGCTGGAAACTGGGGCAACCCAGACAGATGGGGGCGTAGAAATAATAAACGTACAGTCATACCTTGGTTCTTGAACAAGATGCGTTCCAGGAATCCGTTTGACTCCCAGAACCGTTTGAAAACCAAGGTGTGGCTTCCGCTTGGAGCGCCCTGCAGCCAATTGGAAGCTGCGCCAGACGTTCGGCTTCCGGAAAAAGTTTGAAAACCGGGAACACTCACTTCCGGGTTTCGATCGTTCGGGAGCCAAAGCGTTTGAGATCCAAGGTACGACTGTATTATTATTATTATTATTATTATTATTATTATTATTATTGCTATTGCTATTGCTATTGCTGTTGCTATTTTAAAAACAGGAAGCTGAGATTCATGGAGCCCTTTCAGGCCCTATGTGAGACATCCCATCTCGGGGTTCTGACTCCCGATCTGAAGGCGAGTGGCTTGGCCCTTCCTCTGCCCCCGTCTCACTCAAACCCACACCCCTTGTCGTTTCAGAACCTGGAGGAGCTGGACCTCGGCCTGAACCCCTTGGGTGACGGCAGCACCCAGCCCCTTGCCTCCCTGGTCCAGGCCTGCCCGGTCCTGAGCACGCTCAGGCTGCAAGCCTGCGGCTTCACCACCGCCTTCCTGCAGCACTACCGCCTCCTGCTGGCCAATGCCCTGAAAGGTAAGAGGAGCAGGAAAGAGAGTCGGCTGACAGTGGAGCTAGATTTTATAGAACTGTCAGGTGATCGGTATGAGTTAAGCAAGTCCGGTCTGCCTTGGCTTTGCACAGTTAATTCTGTTAGCCCTTAAAGAGTGTTGGACTAGGACCCGGGAGACCAAGGATCTTTCTTTCATAATAATTTTTCTTTGGTTTTACAAATATTAATTTATAACAATCCATATCCATGTTTAGAGATTTCTACAAATCTCTGGACTGCCCATTTTCCCCTCCACGGGTCCCATTGTACACCTTTTTAACTGCATATTTTTCCACAATCCACATTTTATATCTTTCCATCTTGTCCATAATATTTGTTACATTACAGTGGTACCTCATGTTGCGAATGGGATCCGTTCCGGCGGCCTGTTCGCAACATGAAAAGGCCGCAACATGAAGCACTGCATCTGCACACACGCGTGACGCAATGCGGCGCTTCTGCGCATGCACAAAGCGCGATTTAGCGTTTCTGCGCATGCGCACAGGTTACAGACATGCCGAACCCGAAAGTAACCCATTCCAGGACTTCCGGGTTCGGTGCGTAAGATGCAACATGAAGCGGACGTATCATGAGGTATGACTGTACATGAGGTTATAAAAATCCTGCTAGTGTTTTCATCTGTTTACAGTGATCTCCTAGATAAATTACAAAATTTCCCCATTCTTTATTGAAGTCCAGGTCTTCTTGGTTCCCGAGTCTTCCAGTCAGTTTTGCATTTCAGCATAATCCAACAGCTTAATTTGCCATTCCTCTCTGGGAAGGGCTTTTATCTTTTGGGAGACCAGGGTTCAAATCCCCACTTGGCCATCAAGCTCACCGGGTGACCCCGGGCCCTGGGCCATTCAGGATCTCTTAGCCCTGACCTACTCACAGACAGGGTTGTTGTGAGGGTGAAACGGTGGCGGGGGCAGGAAATCATGTATTCTGCTTTGAGCACCTTGGAGAAAAAGTTGGATGCAAATGCAAAAATAAATAATAAATAAATATTGGAGATGAGAGGGGCAGACAGCTTTGCTGGGAACTGAACGTTACCCAAACAATATGACACACACACACACGTACGTCCCACAAGCTGTGGCTCAGAGCCTTTTTGTGCTGAAAGGCCTTTGCAGCCCTTTAATTTTTATTTTTGATAACTGTATTTTTCTTTTTTAAGCGCTTTATGTTTTAACATTGTACACCAGCCGGATATTCTGTGAAATGGTAGGACAGAAATGCTTCTATAAATAAGCAAACTGTGATCGGTGCGAGGGCGTTTCTGAGTGTCTCTTGAAAAGGAAGCCGCTTTCTGTGGCGTTTGCCTGTCAAAATGAAGCAACTGGAATGTGTCCCTCCCACTTCTCTTCCTTGTGGCCCCTACATTGGACCAGATGGCCGTGTGGGTCCCTTCCAACTGCATTGCTCCTCCTGCGCTCTCTTCCCTCAGGAGCCGTGCACCTCAGGCGCCTGGCCGTGTCCCACAATGCCCTGGGCTCCTCTGCCCTTGAGCTGCTCCTGAAGAGCCTGCCCTCCGAGACTCTCACCCACCTGGACATCAGCTCAGTGGGCGCCAGGCCAGGGGATCAGCAGCCTCTGCAGGACGCAGTGGCCAGGTACCTGGCGCAGGTACGGTTCATCGGGTCCCAGCAGAGAGGTGGGCGTCCTGGGGAACCTCAGCCCGCCAGCCCAGCCAGCTGACCCGTTATGCTCTGGTGAAAGACAGGGGAGGAGGAGGAAGGCCTGGCATCTCCACTGTGTGAGGAAACGAAGGGACGCGGTTTGAGTTTCCCCAGCCGACTAGGTCTTGGAGAAGATCCAGACACTCGCACACCTTAATTCTCTGCGTTCTGAATCTTGCGTTCTTCTCCGTACAGGAAGGCTGTGCTCTCAACCACCTGGCTCTCTCTGGGAATCACCTCGGCGATGGCGCTGTTGCAGAGCTGGCTAGGTGCGGAGGCTTGTGGGGGGAGGGAATGGGGGTCCTGTGCTGCTTTGAACCCCTTTGGCAGGGAGTGGGTGTCTTCCGCAGCGGGGAGGGTCAACCTTGGCCGTATCTCTGGGCATTCTCGACAGCGGTAAAGGGCTCCTCACCTCCCTTTTTGGTACTCTGAGCAAAACATTTCCCTGGTGTGGTTTGATTAATTGAGGAAGCTCTCGTTACTGACAGGAAGAGCCGTTTGACACTTTGGAAGGTGGTGGTTTTTAAATGGCTTGGACGGACGGCCATCAAGAGTGGTGATTCTGTGAGCCTTGGAGGTTCCAGAGTTTGGCTTCCTACTCCTCTTCCACTTTTTCTCCTTCTCGTAGATAAGTGGTTCCTGCATTGCAGGGGGTTGGACTCGATGAGCCTGGGGGGGGGGTCCCTTCCAACTCTACAATTCTGTAATTCTTCAGCGTAGATGAGCAGAATGCAACCAGTTCCACCCATTCCCCAATGAGTGAGGTCGGACCTGGGTGTGGGAGTGATTCTGGCCTGCCTTTTTTAGGACAGCCATTAGGAACAGTGGAGGAAATATGTGGAGATGTTTCCCTGGAGTATGTGAGAAAGTGCTCTATACTTTCCCCATCCTCTTTGGGCTCCCTAGACAAGAACAGCATAAGGTCAGGGGCGCCAGCACTTGGCTACGCTTTCCCTATCCTGTCCGAGCCCCCCCCCTGACATTTCTTCTCTTTCTCCTTTATTTTTTCATAATAATTTTTAATTTTATACACTAACTAGCTGGCCCTGCACGCGTTGCTGTGCGTTAGTCTGTGAAATGGAGGGTAACAGCCCCCCTTCAGATCCCCCTAAGCCTCAGAGTCCCCCTGAGTCGAGGCGAGATACTGTGGAGAGGGCAGGCTTCATCCCTGTCTCTCCCCCCCCCCCCGGTTCTGACCCATTACGTATCCCTGCCCTCTATTCGCCCCCCACTACCTCCACTTGGCCTAGTCTGGAAAGCGGCCTAGTCTGCAAAGCCGAGGTGAGATATTGTGGAGAGGGCAGGTTTCATCCCTGTGTCCCCCCCCCCGTTCTGACCCATTACGTATCCCTGCCCTCTATTGCCCCCCCCCCTTACCTCCACTTGGCCTAGTCTGGAAAGCGGCCTAGTCTGTCTGATAATGGCCGCCTGTGTGGTTTCAGTTGCTTGGTTGATGATGATGTCATTTGGTTTGTGGGTATGGCTTAGATTTCACAGGAAGGGAGGGGGTGTACTGTGGGAGGAATTCCATTTGAGGTTTTCATGTCCCCAGCAACCCCCGGGGAGTGGCCTGGATCGTTGTGTCAAAATTTCAGGACGATCGGTCAAGCGGTTACGGAGAACATAGCGGCCGACAATTTCAAGTTTTTTACATTTTTATATATATAGATAACATACAAGCAAACAAACAAACACACACATAACGTAAAATTTAACATTCAATACATTGTCCTTTTCAATGTGTGAGGACTTCCCTCATTCTCTCCTCTGAGCTACATTGTCCATTTTTTACATTTAGCAGGTTCTTCTAAAACCATACATTTAAAAAAAAATCTTACCCATCTATCCTAAATAATATTTCTATTATACTGCCTAAAGCCTATACTCTACTTCCTTAAAGGTTAATTATATCTTGCAATATTTCTTTAAATAGTCTCTAAATTTCTTCCAATCTTCTTCAACCTTCTCCTCCTTCTGGTCGCGGATCCTTCCGGTCATCTCAGCGAGTTCCATGAAGTCCATCATCTTTATCTGCCAGTCATTAATTGTGGGCATTTCTTGAGATTTCCAAAATTTATCTATTAATAATCTAGCTGCAGTTGTGGCATACAAAAAGAATGTACAATCTTTTGGGGGGATCTCATCTCCAACTATTCCAAGCAAAAAGGCCTCTGTTTTTTTTTTACAAAGGTATTCTTGAACACCTTTTTTAATTCATTATAATTTTTTCCCCAGAAGTCTTTTATCCTGGGGCAGGTCCACCACGTGGTAAAAGGTACCTTCTTTTTCCTTACATATTTGTTCTCTTTCTCCAGGCACCTCCCTACCTGCCTGCCTTTAGTCTCGCTGGATTTGTCAGCAAATCCCGAAATCGGCATTGTTGGTCTTCGGACGCTGCTGCTTGCCCTCGAGGAAAGGAATCGGGGCCTCCAGTTCCTCAGCTTGGCTGGTGAGTGCTGGAGCCGTTTTTTACCCGCCACCCCCTGACTGCCCCTCCCTTCCAGGACTGCTGAAGGGCAATAGATTCTGGGTGGCCCAGCTCGATTAGCCCTCTGTCTCTTGTTTTGCCTGCAAGCCTGTGGTTTTCTCATGCAGTCCTGACACCCCTCTTGACGTCAGTCCAATAAATCAAAAGCAAAATTTATTTTATCTAAAGGGAAGTAGCATGCGGAAAACTAGGATGTGATCAGGGAAAAAGCAGGAGGATCTTTGTTTTGATGAAGGGCAGGCTAAGTAATCTAAGCTTCACCTCAATGCATCCTAAAGCTAAAATTTCAGGAAGCTGAGCCATAGTTGTGGGATGTGGCTGGGCTGTTGTAGTCTGAGAGCCCAGTTTTCAAAGTACCATAGTAATCATTATCATCATCATCATCATCATCATAAATTCTTTATTCCCCAGCCACGTTGGGAGGCTCCTAACAGAATATTAAAAACATCATAAAACATTAAGAACTTCCCTTCAGGTGTCTTCTAAACGTCAGATAGTTGTTTATTTCCTTGACACCTGATGGGAGGGCATTCCACAGGGCGGGTGCCACTACTGAGAAGGCCCTCTGCCTGGTTTCCTGCAACCTCTCTTCTCACAGGGAGGGAACCGGCAGAAGGCCCTCGGAGCTGGACCTCAGTGTCTGGGCAGAACGATGGGGGTGGAGACGCTCCTTCAGGTATACTGGGCCGTGGCTGTTTAGGACTTTCAAGGTCAGCACCAACACTTTGAATTGTCCTCGGAAACGTACTGGGAGCCAATGCAGGTCTTTCAAGGCCGGTGTTATGTGGTCTCGGCGGCTGCTCCCAGTCACCAGTCTAGCTGTCACATTCTGGACAAAGGAGGCTCCTCCAGTTCTTCTCCTTCCTTCCTTCCTTAGGCTGCTCTGTGAGGGGGCCGCTGGACAGCGTGACATGGACAAAGCTCTCCTCGAACGTGTCCCAGCTGCAGCTCTGCACTCGCCATCTGAGCAGGAGTGACCAGCAGGACGTGGCGGAGCTGTGGCGTGGTCCAGCGGGCACCTCCCTCCGCTCAGTCACACGGCATCACAAACTCTTCTGTCACTGCCTGTAGGGTGCCATGCTTCTCCCCTACGTACTGTAGGCCTCGCCCGTGAAGCCGCCTCTGGAACGCTTTGCAGGCGCTGGCTCCCAGTGTCTGGGATTGTGCTGCTCGATGCGGCCGTGGACTTAAAAGCCAGATCCTGGGCTCCTGTAAGCTGACACGGTCCAGGGCCACAGATGGACCAGGTGAGTGCCAGGGGGGCCTGTCCTCTCTCTCAAGGGATGTCAAGAAGGGAGATAGCTTGGCATTGCGCTGCTTAGGGTGGGACTAGACACCTGCCCGGCACAGGTGCGCCCAGAGCTCCAATAGGACCAACTCAATACTGCCATTATGAATTACAGCACACTTTATATTCTGAGTTTGGTGTGGTGGCTGAGAAAAAGGAATATTGGTATGGAAAAAGCGTCTGCCTTTGTCCTGCTCTAAAGGTCTTCTGCTCTTTCCCCCCTTGTGCTGCCCAGCAGTTCTGTGATGTGATTTCCAATATTTATTGAATGCCTCGCAACCCAAAGATGCTGTATCGTCCCTCGTCTCGTCTGTCCTGTGTCTTTCAAGTCGTTGCTGGTCTTGAATGGGCAGGTGGTGGGGCCATAGGGGTGGGGAAGATGCGCAGGCCATGTGTGTTTTGAGCTTCGTGCTACGGAAAGAAGTCAGAAGCTGCTGCTTTCTAAAAGCTCATTTGGGATACAGGACCAGGGAAATAAGTCCCAATTTTTAGAGCCGTATTGGAGTCCACCTCTGGGTGGGAAATCAAATCACCTCTGTTTGAATCAAAGAAATAAGGCCACCATTTGTCACTGTAGAAAGATTTTTTATTTGCTTCAGACCGGTAGAGTCTGCCTCTCTGAGGCAAAAGCAACACTCAAATAAATACAAGCCCCACACAGGCATTACCTGCTCCAACTCTGATCCCTTCAGGTGGCAGAGAGAGTTATCTGTCAGTTGTTTGCCGCCTTCCATGGTGCATTATCCGATTCCCTCCCCACCCCACCCTTAGAGATGTGGACACACATACTATACAATGCAATGAATGAGAAAACAGGAGAGCCGTGGAACTTAAACATTAACAAGAGGGAGTTTCTTTCTCTCCCCCCCACCCCCCAAGGAGGGGAAACTTGAGTCCTTGCATTCAGAGGGACAATGGGAGGAATGTACATTCTCATCCTCGGCACAATGGCTCTATGACCTCCTGATGTGGCCGCTGTCGACGAGGCCCAAAGCCCGCCGTCCTCCCCCCTCCTCACGAGTGCAGGAAGCGGTTGAAGGCATTGTAGGCGGACTCCAAGTCGAAGAGCATCTGCCGCACTTGAGAGTCGTCCAGCTCGTCGGAAGCCGACATGCCGCTCAGGGTTTGCAGCCTGGAGGGGAGAGCGAGAAGCATCAAGCGCTGGACCGGGAGGAGCAAGAGGGAGAGAAGCGGCATGTTGTCTCTTCCCCCTCTCATCCTGCCTTCCTCCTCGCAACTCCACAATATACCGGAGGAAGGAAAGAGAAACCTCTCCTGGGAAATGCCTCTGACGGGCCATAGGAGAGGCAGGTGGCTCTGGCCTCTTCCCTGTTCCAAGTGGGAAAGTGAGCACAGGCTGGGGGAGGTTTAGAAGCTGCACGGAAAGGCCTCGGGTGTTTCCGCCCAACCCACCCGGGATGGAAAAGCTACAGCCTTTGCTGTAGTCTTCCCACCAGGCAACCATTTCATTTTAGAATAATCGAAAAGGGTAAGCGGAGAGAAAGAGAGCTCCTAATTCTATGGGGAAGATGCTCACCACTGGTTCACCTTCTGCCGGCCCTCGAAGTCCGGGGGCAAGTGGCTCATGCGATTCATGGTCTCCATCAATTCCCGGAGGTCAGGCTGGATCTGAGGAGGAGGAGGAGGAGGAGAGGGAAGCTCACTTGGCGGCCCTCCTTGGTCAACCTCCCGCCATCCCTCCCAAGCCACAAAGCACTCGAGGAAGTGTTGGGCGGGCAGCTGCAGTTGCTGATCACCAAGCATTTTTCATGCTAGCTAAGCGTATAGTGAAATCGTGAAAAGCCTGCTTCAAACCATGGAATCATAATGGCAGAAGAGTCATCTGGAGTCATTTACTGCAGCCCACTACAATGCAGGAATCTAAACTAAAGAATTGCTGACAGAGGGCTATCCCACTTCCGTTCGGGGACTGCCAATGAAGGAGAGAATATAGACAGCCCTGCAGCTGGATCAGGCCAACGTCCTCTCTAATCCAGCATCCCTTAGGGACATGAATGCTTCTGATCCTGCAAGTGCTAGCATGCCATCATCCTGCCTACTAGCATCATCATTATCATTACAATTGCTTCCCCTCCCTTCACCCCAGGGGGCCTTCTGAGCCAACTTTCAAATGCCTGAACACTCTTCCATTCTGCTAGGTCAGTGCAACCAATTAAGAGTTCCATGGTTTATTGATGCTTAAAACAAAAAACAAAAAACCCACACACTTATTATCATTACCGGTATATATTTATACCCCAGGTTTTCCCCTGACATGGACTCACTTTTTGTGCATGGTTTATATCCTTTTTATGTTGTAAACCGGCTCTGGATATATTATTATTATTATTTAGCGGTATATAAATATTTTTATGAACAAAATGAAATAAACAAACAAGGTCCTAAGGGTGGGTTAAAACAAAATTACAGAAATACGTTGGGTCCTAAAAACACTCAAGTGTCAAAAGGCAGGGTGATGATGGTACCAGACACGGATAGCTTTATCCCCCTGTGAGCATGTAGGGAGCATGCATTTCCTAAGATTTATATACTGCTTTTGAGGATCCCGTCATTGTGGTTATACCTAGAGACAGGATCCTATCAACTGCTGCCCATTTCACAACGAAATCTGTGCCCGTAGTTTGGCAGAAGAGCATGTAGTATCTCACACCCCACAACAAACGCGCAAGTCCTCAAGTGCTCACAGCGGCACCCTGACCCACCTTGGCCTGTGGAGGGCAGCAAGTGTGGGTGGGAGCACCCCTCTCGTCTCACTCACCTCATCCATTGCCCGGATCTCCAAGCGCAGCTTGTCCATCACTGTGATAAAGAGCTGCAAGGGGGGAAAAGACCCTTCAGTTCAAGCCCAAGGAGCATCAGGCAGAAGGGACCTCCAAGAGACGCCCTTCTGCTCCAGGTCGTCCCTCTGCTCCAGGTCGTCCCTCCCCTGCCCACCTACCGAAACGATGTCCGCAATGCAGCGGTTGAGGTTGCCCTTGTCGTCCTTGATGGTAATGGGCCGATCTTCCTTGATCCTCTCCATGGCCAGCGGGCAATCGAGCTACAGGAGACAGAGGAAGCAGGGACGCTCAAAGGAGGGAAACAAAGAACAGAAGAAGAGGAGTTTGGATTTGATATCCCGCTTTATCACTACCCAAAGGAGTCTCAAAGCGGCTAACATTCTCCTTTCCCTTCCTCCCCCACAACAAACACTCTGTGAGGTGAGTGGGGCTGAGAGACTTCAAAGAAGTGTGACTAGCTCAGGGTCACCCAGCAGCTGCATGTGGAGGAGCGGAGATGGGAACCCGGTTCCCCAGATTACGAGTCTACCGCTCTTAACCACTACACCATACTGGCTCTCACAGGGGCAACAGGGGCAACTTTCCCATGGGGATCCCCTCAAGCTCCCACAGCCACGGTCTCGATCGCCTCGAGGACCGCAAGGCTGGCCAAGACCCTGCTGGAAAAAGCAGCTTCATCTGCACTCTGGGATGAAGGAGCAGAGGCCTCGGCCGTTTTGCACCCAGGGATGAGAATTTGGCTGCACAGCTGGGACCAGAGGAACACCCCACCCCACCCCGCTCAACGCCATTCATGCAGATTTTCCCCTTCAGCGTCAACTGCTTACCCGAAATTTACGGCAAAAGTCATCGATTGAGTTGATTTCCGGGCCCTGGACCTGCTTGAAGGCTGCCTTGTACTGGACTAGGAGGCGGGAGCAAGCTGCAGTATACCTGGGAGGACAGGGAACCACATCGAATTGGCTGCCCACCCTCTTCAGCTGAGCTTCCACTGGGCCATTAGCCCTGCCCCCTTTTTCTCCACAACTGCCCATGACTGGCGCTGCCCTGTTCCACTCCTGAATTAAGCAATGCTGCCCCAGATCTCTTCTCCCCTTTTACGGATCTCGAGGCAGCTGCATTGCAGGGGGCCAAATCAGGTGGCGCTTTGTGTCTCTTCCACCCCTGCAATTCTATGAACCTAGAGTGGCAATGTCTCAGATCCCTCCAGGTGCCTGCCAACTCACTCGCTGGGGGTGACACAGTCCTTGATGTAGGCTTTTTCCAGAGCCTGCATCGTCTTCACCACAGCAAACAGCTCAGCCATGTTGTCGTATCTGGAGCAAAGTTAAACGAGTCCATTAGGAAGGTCCAGCTGCACCCTGAGAAAAGAGACTCTGACAGAGGCCAGGAGCATTTGGGGGTGGGGCATAGGGGCATGCAGACCTCTCACGTGCCTTTCAGACAAGGGCTCCTGCATTTGTGGGGAAGTGACACGGCACTCAAAATATGAAATTCCACAGTTGCTAGGGGAGCAAAGGGTTAAGGCACATGGCGCTCCCTGTAAATTCCTAGAGGGCACTCTGTGAGACCACATCCTCTGCTTGCCCAGGCAGAAAGGGTAACAAGAGGAAAACAATCCCCGTCACATCCTCCCACCTGAAGAAGACCCTTTCTCATCATGCAGCCACAGGGAAAGGATGCAGGATCTGTGCTCCCCCAAGCACAAGCCCCATCTTTGACCGAAACCATGCATTTTGTAATTTTGAAGTATATTTTCCCTGACTTATGTCACTGCTATTTTTGGCCTGAATTGAGTCTGCAACTTTATGTAAGGAAACAATACTTCTATACTCTTACATTGCAGACTTCTGTGTTGTTATTTTATTTAGAGCCGTGGTTTCCAGCGTGCGGCACATGCCCCACAGGGGGGCAATTTGATTTTTAAGGGGGGCAATTCGAGAATGAGCCTTTTAGGCTTCCTCCACGTGAATAGGAGTTCACTTTTTGAATACAGTTGGTACCTCGGGTTACGAACAGTCCTGCTTACAAACGCTTCAGGTTACAAACTCCACAAACCCAGACGGAGGTGTTCCGGGTTGCGAACTTTGTCCCGGGATACGAACGCAATCGCTTCCGGGGCTGCAGGAGGCCTAGGTAGGGAATGCGCGCTTTGAGTTAAAAACGGACTTCCAGAACAAATTAAGTTTGTAACCTGAGGTACCACTGTAAAAAGAATTATACAGCGGTCCCTCGACTTACGAATTTAATCTGTTCCGAATGCACATTCATAGGTCAAAAACTTTGTAAGACGAAAAAAGTGGTTTCCCATAGGAATGCATTGGAAACGGAAAAATTCGTAAGTCGAGAAAACCCCATCTAAACCGCAACGGCTTTCCTTTCAGGTGTCGAAAAAAACGTAAGCGTGTGGCCATTTTTTTTCATTCGTAACTCGGAATTTCGTAAGTCGAGTACTTTGTAAGTCAAGGGACTAGTGTATGTCAATTTGGGGGTGGGGGAATCAGGATTTTAGAGATGCTTAGGTGGGGCATGACCAAAAAAACGCTGGGAACCACTGATTTAGAGGGATAAACAGCGAAGATCCAGCCTGCCCAAGGCATCCTGGAAAATTAGAGAAAGCTACACAGCTCTGTCCAAAGTTTCAGTCTAATGCAGAATAGAATGACATATTTTTAACTCTGCTAAACTAGACACCCAACTTACTCAAGTGAGTAAAAGGATGATTAAAAAATAACGCATCCTACTTTACCTTCCAAATCCATCCCAACAGCAATTAATGCAGAATTTGATATCTTAGGAATGGCAACTTCTCCAGAAGCCAGAGAGGGGAGGAGGCAGGGCAGAAGGACCATCGTTTCAGCGCCCTGCACAGCTCCTCAGCGGCCTCTCACACACCCCTAATGCTTATCCTCCTCTCTCCTGGGCAAAAAATGGCCCACCCGGTATGTAGAAAGCTGCAGCGTAAACCGTTTTGGGGTATGTTATCTGTAAAGCTTTGCTTTCCTAAAGAAGACTGAGCCCCTCAGGCCACTCCCACAAACTGCAGAATCCCCCAAAGGTCACTCCCCCTTCCTGTCAATCAAGCCCCTTCCCAGGCAGAGAGAGATGAACAGAGGTGTGGCCTGAGCCTTCACTGAGCATGTCCTTTACAACGACGACACACTAGAGCTGGGTATAGTTGGGGCAAGGACTCACTTCTCTCGCTCCCGGGCATTCTTGTATAACTTCACTTCCTGCAAGGGAAAGGAGAGTTACACTGGATCCACCAGATCTTTGCACCACACGAAAGAAGAGTTGGGGCATCGAGGACCTTCAAAGTCTGGGCTATGGGAGGCCCCCAAACGCCCCTGTAAGGAGCAGCGAGGGTAGTTCCCCAGGGGAGTCTTGCCAAATCAGGAGCGCTTTGGCTGGCAGTCCTGCAATCTGGGGAGTGCCTGAAATTCCCCCTCCCCACCGCTGCAACTCCCCCTCCCCACCGCTTCTGATAGGAAGGGTGCACCCCACTCCCTGTGCCTCATTTGAAAGGCACTTCTGGCCACTAAGCCACGAGGGAAACAGCATCACTTGCCTCATATAGTTCCGGCTTATTCGCTGGGGCTGAAAAACAAAAAGGCGGAAATGCATGAGACCAACTTGCTCCCAAACGGCTGCCATGAACATGAGGAAAGTCTCCTTAAGAAAACAAGAAGGGCTTCCCTCCATCCAGGTGCTTGTAGGAAACCCACAAGCAGGATTTGAGCACAAGAGCCTCTGCCCTCCTGTGCTTTCCAGCAACTGGTATTCAGAAGCATTGCTGCCTCTGAGTTTGGAGGCAGAGTATAAGCATCGTGGTTAACAGCCATGGATTGCCCTCTCCTCCTTGCCTTATGCCAGAACACAAAAGAATTTGGAAGAGGAGCCCAAGATCAGTGAGGGTTTGGAGACACCTAGCACACAGGTTATAAACACAGCATCCTTGCAATTTATTTTTAGGCATCTCTTCAAGATCTTATGCCAAGACACCTATTCAGCTGTTTGTAAATTCTTTCAAGTTGCACAAGTCCCTTTTAGGATTATCTCATATTGATGGTATTTAACATTTTATCACACCAACATATTTTGCTGTACACTGCCTTGATATTTTATGTGAAGGGGCAATTGATACGTATTTTTATAAAGAAATATATAAAAACACTTCAAAAAAAAACACCCTGCATATCATAGGCTAAGAACTCAAGGTCCAAGAAGTCCATGCTTTTGCTCTGGCCACCCCAGAATTAGCTCAAAAGCAGCACTGGACTCACCTCCCATCCCAGGGGCTGCTGGGATTCCATGAAACATTCTTCCTCCGAGGGTCTGCAGCTGAGATCCAAAGTAGCAACACGCAAGGTGCCTGTGATAAGAGCAGGTAAGAAGTCACAGCTAAACCTCCCTCCACATTTGTTCATTTGCTGATTTCGCATTCCAAGTACTTAATATTCAGAATTTCCAAGTAGTTTACATAATTTTAAAAAAAATAAAATAAAGGAAAGAATAAGAACCATTAAAATTAATCCAAGGACAGAGAACTCCCTTAAAATGCTGAAATATGAAAGTCCTTGCCAAGCACCTGAAGCTGACCAGGGAGGGAAGCCTGTCTAATCTCGGCTGGGAGGCTGCTCCCATAATATTGAATGCCCTACTTCTGAAATTTACACATTACCCCTTAGATGGCAACCCTGCAAGCTCTTCTTGGCTAAATATCCCTGAAACAACTTCTCTGGCGATCACTCGTAGCCTTTCTGCAATCAGTTCTGTCACCTTTTGTAAAGAGATTGATAATTTTGGCATTCCTAAAAGTCTGCCGCGATCTCTTCTCTCTCCCAGATTTTTTCCGATCTTGTGAAGTTCATTTCCGCCCACTCTGAAGACTTTGGCAGGTACCCAATCAGGTCTGCTGGCTTTGCTGTTTTTCATTTGGTTAATAGCTGTACACAATTCTCCCAGATTTGGAAAAACTGCAAGCTCATCTAAAACTTGGTTTTGCGGAATTTGTGAGAGGACCTCAGCAGCTATGGAGGAGTTGCGGTTAAGGAGATGTTGGTAATGTTATTTCCAGTGCACAAACAAACGCGGGGGTGTTGCTCAACAATAAATGGAGCCTTTCCCCAGTGCCGGATTTACATATAAGCTAAACAAGCTATAGCTTAGGGCCCCACTCTCTTGGGGGCCCCAAAAAAATTCAAAGGAAAAAAAATGGATTTACATTTCCAAAACATGAGATAAAAACATAAAATAAAACCTACATACAGCAACAGTGTTTGGTGTTGTGTAGGTTCCTGTGGTGTAAATCATGGGCACCGCCTGCTAGCCTGCTCCCTAAAATATCACTGGTTTGCTCCTTTCTATATCAATTACTTTGATAAAATACATATTTTGTTATGTGCAAATGGCTTTAGATACCTATTAGGTCCATAGATGAACATATAGCATATATTCAACACAAAAAACAGTGACCGTTTGTTGTTGGCAAAGGACAGCTGGACATAGAAAGGGGCCCATTACCTTCAGTAGCTTTGGGCCTCATCAAACCTCAATCGGGCCCTGCCTTTCCCCCAAACTGGGAAGAAGTGTGGTCTAGAGAGGTCCCTGCCCCGAGGAGCTTCCTCTGGGGAAAGAGAGGGGGCAGTGGACGTCGCGCTTTCTCCTTTTCTCCTCCCTTTGAGGAAGTTTACTGTTTAGGGAAGCTTTTAATATTTGATGAATTATTGTATTTTAACATTTTGCTAGAAGCAGCCGCCCTGAGTGGCTGGGGAAACCCAGCCAGATGGGCGGGTTATAAATTATTATTATTATTATTAATTACTGAGATGCTCCAGACCAGGCCAGCTCTGCCCCGCAGCAACAACAGCCCTGTGAGGGAGGCAGGCAGGCAGGAGGGAAGAGAGAGGAGAAGGGATGGGGGCGGGGCAACCTGGTTGGCTCATGGACGGACGGACCCATGGAGAGCCAAGGGGCGTCATGGCGGTGGGGGAAGCTGCCCCAGCTGAGGGGGGGCGTCCACGGGCACCCCTCCCCCCCGTCAGAGAGAGCAATGACGCCCCCACCCCGAAATAAGAGAAGGCGGGCGGGGGCCGCATCTCGACAAGGGACCCCCAAAGACCTGGCCCTCCCAGCGCCCCCTCTCTCAACCTCCTCCCCCCACCCCGTCAAGGGCTGCCCCACACACAAGCTCAAGGCCTTACCCGGCTCCGGCTGCTTTGTCCCTTTCCACTTCCGGGAAAATGGCGCCCCGCCTCCGATCGATAGCTCGGCGGCCTCGCCCGCCGCTCCCTTCCCCTGCGGGGCTCGGTACTCGTTTAATCAGGCCTGGCGTCCCGAGAGCGCGTTTCGGCCCAGAGATCTACGATGGATGGAGCTCTGACACGCACGTGGAGAATCCGGGTTCGCTTTGGGCCAGGTTCGTCTCTAATACAGTATTAGGGATCGCAGGGGAAGGAAGCTGCCCGTTTTCGCAACGCCCATTCCATACCAAGGGCCGTTTTTGAGCGTACAATTCTTCTGAACGCCTCGCTCAAAAGGGATATTGCAATGCAGAGGCGGAAGGGGTTCAGGGGGGAAAAGGGTCGCCCAAATGACCCCCCGGGGGGTCGCCGGACATACGGGATCGCGGGCGGAAATGTGTTAAACGTAATCAAGTATTCCAAAAGGCCTGGAGTAAATTTATACGGTATTTGAAGGATTATTCTAAGCAATCGACACCATTAGCAGGTTGCCTGAAGACTTGTAATGAAAAATTCTCTACCTTTCTATTTTTATTTAACTTTTGAGCTATTTTGTAATGAGTGTAATTAGAATTTGAAAACGTACTAAATGCAATGATATAAAAGGTAATTTAGAAAGCCTTGAGGCGGGACGGAAGGAAGTCGACAGACTCTAAAGAGCCAAAGCGGTAAAGTGGATAATGATGTGATCAATTTTCCATATGTTATAAGAAAAATACCGCTCCCTTTCCCTTATGGGGTATTCCAGAGCCCGTAGTGTGTCCTTAAGTGGGTTCCCTATCAGTAGGAGAAAATAACAGAGGCCAGCCAGAGAATATTGAGAAGCAAAGTGGCTAGAAAGCATGATCTTTATTAACTGTTGCAACAGGGTCCTCACTCACCACATGCAGGAGGCAGGAGGAACCCAGAACAATGGTGCACAAGCCCTTTTGAAATTGCCCACCCTGTAGCTCAAGACCACCCCCAAAAACATCATACATACATCACTGAAGAAGGTGATCAGAAATCCTGTCTGCCAAGAAGATACCTAAAAAAATTCCTTCAGTAGCACCTAAAAGACCAACTAAGTTTTTATTTTGGTATGAGCTTTCATGTGCATGCACACTTCTTCAGATACACAGATACGTGTATCTGAAGAAGTGTGCATGCACACGAAAGCTCATACTAAAATAAAAACTTAGTTGGTCTTTAAGGTGCTACTGAAGGAATTTTTTTTATTTTGCTTCGACTCAGACCAACACGGCTACCTACCTGTAACAAGAAGATACCTGATAATGGTCACTGATTGCTTTACCTGAGCAGCCTGGCCATTCCTTTTGAGATGCTAAATACTTACAGTACTTCCAGAATCCCATCACCTCCTGGCAAATAGAAGGGGAAGAAATGGAGGCAGTGAGAGATTTCACCTTCTTGGGCTCCTTGATCACTGCAGATGGTGACAGCAGTCATGAAATTAAAAGACGCCTGCTTCTTGGGAGAAAAGCAATGACAAACCTAGACAGCATCTTAAAAAGCAGAGACATCACCTTGCCGACAAAGGTCCATATAGTTAAAGCTATGGTTTTCCCAGTAGTGATGTATGGAAGTGAGAGCTGGACCATAAAGAAGGCTGATCGCCGAAGAATTGATGCTTTTGAATTATGGTGCTGGAGGAGACTCTTGAGAGTCCCATGGACTGCTAGAAGATCAAACCTATCCATTCTTAAGGAAATCAGCCCTGAGTGCTCCCTGGAAGGACAGATCGTGAAGCTGAGGCTCCAATACTTTGGCCACCTCATGAGAAGAGAAGAATCCTTGGAAAAGACCCTGATGTTGGGAAAGATTGAGGGCACTAGGAGAAGGGGACGTCAGAGGACAAGATGGTTGGACAGTGTTCTCGAAGCTACGAACATGAGTTTGACCAAACTGCGGGAGGCAGTGCAAGACAGGAGTGCCTGGCGTGCTCTGGTCCATGGGGTCACGAAGAGTCGGACACGACTAAACGACTAAACAACAACAACATCCAGAATCCAGGTCACAGGCTCACCCTATTCATACACAAATATGCCCTTAAGACAGGATTTGTGAGCAAAGAGACAAGGGGAGCTTGTCCTTCCTCTCAGCATAGAATTTTTGAGGTGGCTGGAAGAGTCAAAATGGCTTCAGGATTGTTCTCTTGTACTATTTCAGACATGTGGTTTATATACTTATGTTCATAAATCTACAAGGCAAATACATACATATGATTTACATATATATGAGACCTTAGAATTCCTATTAACACATACAAATAGCTCAAAAACGGCATTAGTTTGCCCAAAAAACTCATCAACTTTGGGCAAAAAAAAGCAGCAGCTCAATAACTTTTGGCCTCTATTCCGGGGGATGGAACGACTGCCCCATAAAGAAAGGCTGTAGCATTTGGCACTGCATGACAGAAGTTCTTAAAACTATGCCTGGCATGGAGAAAGTGACTAGAAAAAGTTTTGCTCTCTCCTATCAGCATAACTCGCGGACATTGACAGAGGCTGAATGTTGGAAGATTCAGGACGGATAAAAGGAAGTCCTTCGTCATGCAGCGCAGAATTAAACTGTGGAACTCCCTCCCACAAGAGGCAGGGCTGGTCACCAACCTGATGGCTTGATGGCTACAAGCCCCAATGATCCAGAACGTTCTTATTATGTTCCCTGCCCCTCAGCTACAGTCCTCCTAAGGATTCCAGAGTTGTTGTTTTTGCCTCATACGCCTTTGAGGCAGTTGTTTCACCTTATTGCCTCCATGTAAGTTTATTGCACTTTGTGATACATGCAAAAGAGCTTATATTTGCACCCGAAGTGAACCCAATTACCCACAAACCAATTAAACACCTGGGAAAGAAAAATAAAGCCTTGCTTGCACTTACTTGGTTTATTTTATTGCTTACATGTGGATTGCACAGTATTCTCACAGTGTTCTTACATTTAGTCAAATGGCTCATTACAGAGAGTGCAGAATATATATCTAAGCATCAGTAAAATAGACAATTTGGTTGTTCTCTTGACCGTCCTCCTTTAGAACAGCTTTCTTTTACGCCTTAAATCTAAAATGCTATGAAAAGCTAAACATTCTTTTTACACGTCGTCAGCTGAAACGCCAAGGTGCAAGGTAGAATACGAACAAATACCAGCAGTGGCAGATATCTGAACAGCGCCACTGTTCCCACAAGCACATCGTGGCCTTTGTGTCTTACACTCTCCAAAGTTTACTGATTTAAAGGAACCGTTACAAAATGAGCGATAGTTCTCTTAACCATCCGTCGTCCCGCCTCCGTGACCAAGGCACTGCAATGCATAAGACAATGCTTTCCCAGGCCTGTACAATTCACAGTGGAATGAACATTTTGGACCCAGCGTGGCAGCTGTTCTGCATCTGCAGCTAGCCCAGCCTCAGAAGATAAATGCTCTCGCTTGCTTCTCCCCCTCCCCTATTAAATGCTGAGCAAGAACAACATTGCTTTGCGGAATGCAGGTGCCCACTAGGTAACACACCAAAGGCAGGCAGGTGAAAACAACTCAGGTGAGGCTGCAAAGCAAATACGACATGAAGTGCAAGGCCTCTGTTGCATGCAGAGCTGATAGAAGAAGCGGCTGGGTGTGTTCAGCACCACGCTCCACCGACTGCATGAGTGCAAATCAAAACAGCATTCTTTTATTTTTATTTTTTATATATATATATTGTACAAGGCAGTCACACAATAGAAAAAAAAAGCAGCGGCGTGCATGATCTCAGTGTGCGCACCGACCTCAGATTAACTTTCGTCTTCAAACAAAACACCACTCTGGTGACGTCAGACGCCAAGACATCTTACCTTCCAAAACCAAAAAGTGGAAGCTAAGGGTGTCAAGAAAATGGCACCACGTCCTATGAGGTCTGAGCGGGCGCCTGTGGTCTGAGCAGGGTGGAGCAGCTGCAATCACAGGGGAATGCTGCACGAAAGAGGCTGTTTCGTCATCCGCTAAGAGCTGTGATTGCGCTGTCAAACTGAAAAGAAGGGCTTGGTTACCAGCCTGAGCCTGGCGAGTGCTTCCCAAGGTTGACAAAGTAAAAAGGTGGGAGGGAGACCCCGCCCCTCTCCTACTTCATTTTTTAAAAAAGGAAAACCAAAAACAGAAGGCTGAGCATTTGGTACACCGTCAAGCTAACCTCTCTCTCCACACCCTCCCAATTTTATGCTCAAATGCTGATCTGGCCAAGCCTCAAGCTGATGTTTTCATACTGAGCGGCGCTATCGGGCAGCGCAGATGTCTTTCAGTTTTTTTCAACAAAACTGAAATTGTGAGTTGGACGTAAGAAAAAACTGGCCTGTTTCTTTTGTGATGGGTATTAAGTGCTCTTCCCTGCATGCAGGGAAGCCAAATGTCTCACGCTTTTTATCCTTAGAGGAAAATGTAGCAATGAAGTTAAAGCAGATAGAAGTTGGTGCATTTTTAAAATGCAACTACTTCTCATGGAGGGGAGGGGAAGGGAAGCACACTGTAAAAATTCTAACCTCTCCTGGAAGCTCCATTCAGGGTTCCCTCCCCCCTTTCAGTTGACAAAATATCACTAAAAGCCTATACCACTATACTACAGAGAGAAACATTTCAAGGAATAGCCAGCTTCTCTTTTACAATTTCAAACAGAATTAGTTTTTTAAAAAAACACAAAACTATTTACCATTTGAAAATGCCCTTAACCTCTTACGCTATATACCAAATATATATCTATGTATCTATTGTCTCATTTAGGTATTCTAAAAGCAACACAGAAAAATACGATTCCCCCAAAAAGCACAGGGCATGAACTGGACACATTAAGACATCAAAAATATATTTCAGATTTTGGTGCTTGTACAGAAAGAGGCCTTTCTTTGCCACAGCAAGGCTTGTGTGATGTGGGAAATCACATGTGTGAAGAACCACGAGGAAGCATGGCACATTCAGATTTGCTGCTGTGATTGGAGAAGGGGCAAGGGGTCTCCCCCCAGGCCTGTGGTTTAGTATCATGGGATTACGACTAGCAACGTGTCTACCCAGCATTGCTTCGGGTGCTGAGGTTTTTGTGCCGAAAGAAGCGGAAGAGTAAACAAGCCAGCAAAGAGCTTGCCGGTTGATCCTACGACATCTCGACATCTAGTCTAAAATTCTCCGAAACACAAAATGATTTGGCAAGAGAGACCGTGTTACACTTGTAAACTTTTTTTTTTTTACGCCAAAGAGAGAGAAAAAGAGCATGAAATACTCTGACAGAGAGAGAGATTTAACTTCAAGAGCAGAATGATCAGGGTAAGAAACCTCTGGTGTAGACACCAGCCCAACTTCCCCAAGTCCAGGGCTATGTCTGAAAGCTCTACTGAAATGTGACAGAGGAACTCTACACAACATGCTCTGAATGCTAAATAACGCCCAGCAGAGGCCAGAAGACTCTTTAATACACACAAAGATCTGGAAACTTCATCTCATAGACCGGGACAGATTGGTAGTGGGTGTGTCCAGCCGTGATGGTCAGCGTCCCAGAGGGGCTGGGAGGAGGGCTGCAAAGGAGACATTAAAAGAGGGTTAAGATCTCACAGCAGGTTCTGTCTCGTCTCGGCTATCGGAAGCAGTTTAGTGACTGTCAGTCAGACCGTCTCTCCAAGATTTACCATTTGAACAGTTATCTGGGGAAAAATTGATTTACCAAGTACGTTGTCGATAGTGGGAAGTCAAGATATGAATTAAGGAGCCAAGCCGAAGCTGTTTAAAAAAGGCTTGAACTCCCTATGTAGAAGTTGAAATGAAAATATTTATATTTTTTTCCTTTTTTCAAATTTGTTACTCACTTTTCTATCTTCTATTCTTTGTTCTGCTTCTTTTTTCTTTTTATATTCTCTATTTCTCTTTTTAGTTTTATTTATGTATATTTGCTGTATTTAATAATAATAATAATAATAATAGAATCAATTTAGTGGAGAACACAGCCTTCTCAGGACACCCCAGCCAACCTGGACCTCTATTAACAGAGCGAGATCAAGAATGGCTCTCTTGTGAGATATTCTCCTTGCCTTACTTATTTATTTTTGAATTGCCTATCCTGCCTTTCTGTCAAGCTGATCCTCAAGGCAGCTAGCAATCCATAAAGCAATTCAACGAAGGAACAGAAATGGACCGGAAAGGAACTGTGGCAAGACACAGACCCAAAGAACCAGAGGCGTAGGAAGGTCAGCTGGTACCAGGTGCAGAAAATTTCTTGCCACCCCCCCCCCCCAATTGATTTTTTTTTTGCCTGCAAAAATGGTTTTACGTTATTTCATATTTTCTTACAAAGGGATGTGGATTCTGAGCCTCTGATAACAAGCAGGCAAAGTGGTTTACCAAAACAAAAAAACACCACAGCAGTAAAATCAAGAAAAATTAACAACCCTACTTTAAAACATGCAAAAGCTAAAATATTAAGATTAAAATTACTTCAACTTCCTAAGCATCTAGGTATGCTTGCCTAAAGAACAATGCTTTTAGCAGGTGCCCGAAAAGAGTCTAGCAAAGGCACGTGCTTTGTTGAAATTTCAGCCTCCACGACATAGGAAAACGGCCAAGTAAACAGTTATTTCCGTGGAGGAGGGTCAAGATATTAACTGATGTGCATGAAATTTCATATGTAGCTATATAATCCCTAGTGTAGTAAGATAAGACCTTTGGAGAAGGCATTTTAAAAAAAGTTTTTTATGAACCGCCCTAGTAGGGCAGTAATTGTTCCTTGATCATTTGTCACCCCCCTCCATGATGGCACCTGGGGCACCCCCGCCCCCCCCTTTCCGACGCCCCTGCAAAGAACCGAACATGGACCCAATTAGCTCAAGGCATTACACAACAGCTGAGTGAACCAGATGTGTTTCAGGCCTGCTTCCTAAAGATCATAAAGAAAGAAGAAGGGATGGGGGCAAATCTCAATGGTCAGAGTTTTTGTTTTAGTAAACGGAGACTGTGAATCTTCCATGTCAAGTCAGCTCGGCGCTGTAGGAGCCATTTTCTTTTCATATATCTTTTTATTGGGTTTTTGATAATTTTATCCATATAAAACATAGCCACTTCAAACTTTAAAATACAAGGCTCTCTTGAACCTTTGGGACTTCCTTCCCTCCCTCCATGGGTTCCATGTTTAGGTTTCAATTTGTTGCATCTTTTACCCTTATCCATCTGTTATATAGCCATAAATAATTCCACGTTGCAAGTGCCATTACAAAAAAGTGGATGGCAGTCTCCCTTCTTTTGAATCTGTCCTCCTTAAGGCAGTATCCAGGGCCGTCTTAAGCACCTTTGGCGCCCTGGCGCCGTGGTGCGACGGATCCCTCCGCCTCCCCCCGCCGCCCCGTTTTCCAGCACAACGGGCGGGCGGCTGGGCTCAGCGCACAGCGTGGTCGCCGATGGCGCTGCTGCGCGACAGGTGGGCTTGCTGCGTGGCGCCCCCCCTCGTGGGCCGGCGCCGTGGCGCCCTGCGCCACCCAGCCTGGCCGTAGAGCCTGCCCTGGCAGTATCCATATCCAGGGAGACTACCCCATTCATAGCACCCATTTGTATTATTTTCTGGTCCATAATGGCAGGAGCCATTTTCAACTGCAAGGAGCCCCAAGGCACGCTGGGGCAGCCACTCCTCTGCTAACCCAGTTCCCCGGGATGGGAGGAGATGTCGACCATGAGGTTCTGGGCTTCCCACATTCCTCTGGCAGCGCGGTGCTCCTGCAGCAAGCCTGGCACCAGAGTAACATGAGGCGCTGCCTAGGAGAACAGCACTGGCGTGTGCCAGCTAGTAACAAATCAGGGGTCCCAAACATAGAGGCCCTCCCTTGCAGGAGCTGATTACCCGAGGAAGTGTAACGCTTATGGTAAGCTGCTGTGTGCCTGTGGCGTTGTTTCCTTGCCACTCAAGAGACAGGTCAGCACCTCTGGCCACAGAAACACTATGCCCAACGCTACAGAGTGGTCACGACCACTACCACCCCCCCAGTGTCTCCGGGGAAGGACCCCCTCCCCACCTCCAGCCCCTGGCCATTTCCCTTACCGAATGGTGAGCTCCAAGATCTGAGCAAGCCGGTCGTGGAGGAGGTTTGCCTGTAGGGAGGAGACATAATACATTTCTTGGAAAGACTGAAAATATTCCAAGCTGCAGTTCTATGCAGGAGGGTAGCACCACCTGCTTCCCTTTCCGGAGTATGGGATTTTCCGGGGGAGAAAAACGGGGTTTTGTGTCATTCCAGGCCTCGGAGCGCAGGAAGGAGCTCAGGCAGACACGCAAGCACTTGGCCAAGTAGGGGCCAAACTGTCTCGCAATCCGGTGTGGGTTTTTTTTGCTAATCTACTTTTATTGACATAAAATACACTCGGAGCACTGGAACATGGCTCCCTCCCTCTCTCTAGCATCAGACAGCAAAGAGAATGAACAAAGGACAATAGTCCCACTTCAGGGAACACAGTAACACATCCTGTCTCTGTCATGTCCCACTCTGTGGAATGAAAAACATACACCGTCATGTGATAAGACAACAATCCCATGACTGCAGACACGGAGAATGAATCTTCAACACCTTGGGGTCCCTTCCAACTATACAATTCTATAGTTCTATGATCCAGTTCAATGCAACCTATCAACTACTACAGGGGTGAGGAACCTCAGGCCGGAGAGCCCTCCATCCTCAGAACTCTCCCCAGGCCACAGAAGTTCCCCAGCCACCCACACTAGTGACCCTGCTTCATACCCCCACCTTGAGTGTTTTATCGTCTGGCTAGACTACACCCTTGAATTCTGATGGTGAACTTTTAATGGGGAGTTTGTGTTCTGCCTTCTGGATGCTTCCAGTTTACCCAGCCAGAAAGGAAACCAGCGTAGAGCCCCACCCTGCCCTCGTGTACTGTAGGCCACAAATTCCCTTGCAGGGACCAGACACCCTGTTACAATGACAGGTGAGATGATGCAGAGTGGATTTAGGTCCAGGCCACCTCTCAAATCCCTCCTTCCCCAGATCTTACAGCATCACAGAAAAGTCTGGTGTTAGGGACTGGACTGAGGAGGAATGGTGGGGGCTTCCCCCCTCTCTTCCTGAACCGTCCTGAGAAGAGGAGGACAGTATAGATTTAGGGCAGTGGTTTGCAGAAGGTCATAGAGCTGGGAAATATTGGGAGAGCAGCAGGAAGAAGCAGCATCAAGGGAGAGACAGTTGACAGACTGTCTTTAGAAAGCATTCCTGGCCCCCACCCTCCCAGGACCAGGCGTGTATTGAGAGTAGTAAGACAGAAATCTCAGAGGTGGAAAGCACTGATCAGCCGGCACAGGGACGGCGTAGAATAGGAGGGACAGAGGGGGTGGGAATTTACTCGGAGCAATGCCGTTATCTAAGAGAGGTGGCATTCCTTCGTCTCTGTGAATATTGAATAAACCACTTGGTAAGAACTCTTCTTGTTTATCTGCTTCTTGGCTGACACTGTGGGAGGGATGAGATTCCCTGAAGGCTGACACCTGGTGTAACAGCCAAGGTCATCTAGCAGATTTTAGGTAGGAAGTCTGTTCCAAGCCCTTTACTCCTAAAAGACTGCCGTACTCCAAGATAATCCTCTTGCTCCTCTTCTACAGATTTCCTTACGGCTCACACAGCGAGATCCAGATCCCTGGGCTCACCTTGCTTTCACACTGGGCTGCAATCTCTTCAAAGGGAGCTTTCTGGAACTTTTCAATCACCAGGCGCCTCTTCTCCTTCTCTTGCTCTTCAAGACCAGTGTTATCTTTGGCAAGGAAAAGGAAGAGAGAGAGAGAGAGAGAGAGAGAGAGAGAGAGAGAGAGAGAGAGAGAGAGAGAGAGAGAGAGAGAAATGAAGTAACTGCCAGAAACTCTTTAGGGAAGAATAGCACAACACATAAGCAATTATTATTGTTTATTAAATTTGTATACTGCCCTTCATCCAAAGATCTCAAGGTGGTTCACAACAGAAAAATATGTACAAAATACATAGCAATCCAGCTGAGCACAGCCCGTCAGGGATCCCTGAACCTCCTCCTAGTTCTCCTGCTTGGCTAGGACTGCAAAACCAGGGATTCTGTCAAGCACTTGCTGGGCCACAGTGTGCGGCGAGTCATGGGCTGCATTCGACAGGGTGGGCAACAAACAGTGCAGGCTTTCTTTAGGGGTGAGCTTATCAGCACCTGCCAAAAGGCTTTTGTCACTCAAGTTCAGTTCTGCGAGAGATTCTTCTCTTAAGCTCAGGGGACACCTAGAATTCCATCCTACGTGCTCCATGCTCTATGAATAAATTTTGTGGTTTCGAGGCACTTGCATACATGTCTTTACAGTGGACCCTCTGGAAAGGAATTACTGGTAAATTCGTTTCGGGGGGTGGGTCTGTCCGCAACCCGAAAAGTCTGTAGAGGTGCCACTTCTGCACACGTCGCGATTGAGTGCTGTGTTCGTAACCCAAAAGTTACGTTTGCAGAGCGGTACGTAACTAGAGGATCCACTGTACTAGGAAAGTTTTAAGAGGTTTATTACAAGAGATGAAAGTGGTCCAAGTCAGAATCTAAGATACAGTATTGGTCTTTCCAAAGTGATTCCATACTGTCTTATTTCGCAAAACATTAGAACCCAGCAGGGTTGCCTAATGAAGCTGAAGGTTCAGGACAGGCAGGACCGCCTCGGTAGCTCAGTCGGGTAGAGCAAGAGACACTTCAGCTTAGGGTTGTGAGTTCGAGTCCCATGTTGGGGCAAAGAGATTCCTGCATTGCAGAGGTTTTGACTAGATGTCCCTGGTGGTCCCTTACAATTATATGATTCTAAAAGGAAGTACTTCTTCACCCAGCACTAGTTAAGCGATGGAATGTGATAACTGCCAACTCGGGACAGTTTTAAACAGGAATCAGGAAATTCATGGAGGTTAAAGCCAAGAGTCTTAGAGGCACTATGTCTCTGAATGCCAGTTCTGGGTGAGCTGAGTGGGGAGAGCTCTGCGGGACACAATATGCAACACTTGAGAGATATTTGGTCTCATCTAACAGGACTCTTCTTATGGTATTCAAATGTGAAATGATATTTTCACACCTTCACATTGCCTGACATGATTCAACAGGAATCTCCGATAACATTCAAAGTGTTGGTGCTGACCTTTAAAGCCCTAAATGGCCTCGGTCCAGCATACCTGAAGGAGCGTCTCCACCTCCATCATTCTGCCCGGACACTGAGGTCCAGCACCGAGGGCCTTCTGGCGGTTCCCTCGTTGCAAGAAGCCAAGTTGCAGGGAACCAGGCAGAGGGCCTTCTCGGTGGTGGCGCCTACCCTGTGAAACGCCCTCCCAACAGATGTCAAAGAGAAAAACAACTACCAGACTTTTAGAAGACATCTGAAGGCAGCCCTGTTCAGGGAGGCTTTTAATGTTTAATAGATTGTGTTTTATTCTTTTGTTGGAAGCCGCCCAGAGTGGCTGGGGAGACCCGGCCAGATGGGCGGGGTATAAATAATAATTTATCGCTCACCTATCGCTTTCTTCAGTGCTTCAAAGGTAATTTCCTCCATGTTGTTAACCTGGAGAAAAGATCAGATGTTTGTTTAAACCACATAAGCAACTGAACCATTTGGGGGTGGGAGGGGTGCAATTCTTTGTTCTTATTTATTCGTGACTGTCTGCAAAATTTGGAACAGATCAGCTTGTTTATAGGTAGTCATTACTTGGTGACAAGTCTGGGTGTTAAGGGGGCGGGGATGACAGAAAATAGGAAGTTGAGCAGCTGAGATTAGAAATTAAAAACTGGACATCACCAGAACAAGAATTTTACTTGTCAGGGGTCTAAAATTCTGAAATGCAGGGTTGTTCAAACAGTTGTGAGGTCAAATAAATTAAATGTAAGAATGATACCGAACACGGAACATTGCATTGTCAACATAGCCTCAGGAGCAAGATTCTAAATCATGGACAGCACAAAATTATTCTTGCCCTCTCTCTACAATGAAAGGGGCAAATGAGAAGTTCCTTTAAGATTCATCGCACGACCTGGCAGAGAATAAACTCACCTTGTCCTCTGTGCCATTGCCAGGGAGCATGTCCACCTGAATAGATACAGTATCCACAATACTCTTCCTTCGGGACAGCCGGTCTTCATCTGCAGACACAGACAACCCAAAATAAATTTTAAAAGAGCCTTTATTTCATTGTGGAGGAAGAGGAAAGGCCCCTTCTGAGACAATGGGCAGGAGCCAACTAAGTTCTACTCAGAGTACTCATTAAAATGAATGGACCTGCTTTAGCTAAATCCATTAATTTCAATGGGTCAGCTCTGGGCAGGACTAACATTGAAGACAAAACCCATTGAGCTTACTGACTTCTTCGCCATTTTCTGCATTCTGACAAAGCTAACGTAGTTTTATTTAGTGACCATTTAGTGGCAGTTATAGTGCAAGTTTACAAATAATTTGAGTGGCAGCCACGGATGTGACAGATGGCAGGGACAGGAGGCCAAAGAGTTACTTCTGCATGGCATCCTACAGAAGGGAACCCCATCCCCGTGCCCAGCAGTCCCAGGGGAACCCTTGGAAAGCTCATGCCAATGTCCTACATGCCTATATGGGAGGCAGACCCCCCCATCCATAGTCAAGCAGCCCATCTAAATCATAATCTGGGCACCTGCAATTACTAATCCAAGGGGACAGGTTGTGCAGGACAGAGGAAAGGAGAGGCCCCTGGACCAAGGAAGGATGAGGGGGAGAGGATTCTGACAGCATGGCTCCCAGTACGTTTCTGAGCCCAATTCAAAGTGTAGGAGCTGGCCTTTAAAGCCCTAAAAGGCCTCGGTCCTGTATACCTGAAGGAGCGTCTCCACCCCCATCGCTCAGCCCGGACACTGAGGTCCAGCTCTGAGGGCCTTCTGGCAGTTCCCTCACTGGGAGAAGCCAAGTTACAGGGAACCAGGCAGAGGGCCTTCTTGGTAGTGACGCCCTGCCTGTGGAACGCCCTCCCATCAGATGTCAAGGAAATAAACAACTATCTGACTTTTAGAAGACATCTGAAGGCAGCCCTGTTTAGGGAAATTTTTAATGCTTGATCTTTTATTGTGTTTTTAATGTTCTGTTGGGTATTGGAGCCTCAGCTTCACGACCTGTCCTTCCAGCGAGCACTCAGGGCTGATTTCCTTAAGAATTGATAGGTTTGATCTTCTTGCAGTCCATGGGACTCTCAAGAGTCAAACGACATTTACTCCTCCAGAAATTGGAGCTCTGCCTCCCACCCTATTTGATACTCATGGCAAGAGGCAGGTGACCAGCCGGACGTGAGACACAAGCATGGTGAATGAGCAGGCGTCACAATCAGCACAACTGCTTACCTGTCACTTGGGGCACATAAGGCACAGACAGCCTCTCCGCGCTGTATCCGCTGCCGCCCAAGGATTCCGCAATCTTGTGAGTCAGGAAAAACAAGTTCTTGTCGTCCTTGTCTAAGGCTTTGGGGAGACTGCCGAGAGCAAAAGTGCAGGAGGAGTTCAGGCAAGAAATTAAGAATGCGCAAGTGGGATGTGCAGCACCCAGGGGGTTGGAAGGAGGGGAACGCTCCGTGCCAGCCAGCCAGCCAGGCCCCCCTCCAAACGCTCCATTTCCCCTCTCCGCAATATTCCGTCCCTTCCCCCTCCAATCAATCAGGATTGTCATAAACTCATTTAACAAAGATGTCATCAACAAAATTTAAACCAGTTCACACTGTCAAAGTATGCTTTTCAAGCTATCACGTCATTTGAATGTAGCAAGAGAGAATAAATACCTTAGGAAACCACTCAGGCACTGGAAACAGCGAAATAACATGGAGACTCAATGTTTGCTTTAGGTATTAAATTTGCAAGAGTCAACCAACTGGCCACAATGCTAAGAAAACATGCAACATTTACCTGCACTTGTCTCTGAATATGGTTTCTGGCAAAAAGTACGATGCTTCCACAGTTCTGGTTTCAATGACCTAAAAAGCACCCAAAAATAAAAATAAACCATCCGCAGAAAAGAACAAAATCACAATTGCAGAGACAGATTTGTTTCTCTTTTCAGGGAGACCATTAACAGCTCGCAAAAAGCTGGCTTTGCTGGATGCATTGGAAGACTCAAGGGTTACAGGACTGTCAACAAGCAGGATCATGATCCTTCAGGGGGAAGAAAAATCATCAAACATGCCAATGTGTCAAGGGTCAATTTGCAATTTGCACATTTAACAGCTTAATGGCCTTTCTTCCCTGTGAAGGATTTAAAAGAAGGTTTGATCAGGTGGGAACCTAGAGAGAAAGACAGAAAGGTCTTGAGGTGTCTCCTGACAAAATATTTATATACTTCCTAGAATCATAGAGTTGGAAGAGACCACAAGGCCATCCAGTCCAACCCCCTGCCAAGCAGGAAACGCCATCAAAGCATTCTTGACATATGCCTGTCAAGCCTCTGCTTAAAGACCTCCAAAGAAGGAGACTCCACCACACTCCTTGGCAGCAAATTCCACTGCTGAACAGCTCTTACTGTCAGGAAGTTTTCCCTAATGTTTAGGTGGAATCTTCTTTCTTGTAGTTTGAATCCATTGCTTCGTGTCCGCTTCTCTGGAGCAGCAGAAAACAAGCTTTCTCCCTCTTCTATATGACATCCTATTATATTTGAACATGGCTATCATATCACCCCTTAACCTTCTCTTATCCAGGCTAAACATACCCAGCTCCCTAAGCCGTTCCTCATAAGGCATCGTTTCCAGGCCTTTGACCATTTTGGTTGCCCTCCTCTGGACACGTTCCAGCTTGTCTGTATCCTTCTTGAACTGTGGTGCCCAGAACTGGACACAGTACTCCAGGTGAGGTCTGACCAGAGCAGAATAGAGTGGTACTATTACTTCCCTTGATCTAGATGCTATACTCCTATTGATGCAGCCCAGAATTGCATTGGCTTTTTTAGCTGCTGCATCACACTGCTGACTCATGTCAAGTCTGTGGTCTACCAAGACTCCTAGGTCCTTTCCACATGTACTGCTCTCAAGCCAGGTGTCACCCATCCTGTATTTGTGCCTTTCATTTTTTTTTTGCCCAAGTGTAGTACTTTACATTTCTCCCTGTTAAAATTCATCTTGTTTGCTTTGGCCCAGTTGTCTAATCTGTTAAGGCAGGCATGTCAAACCTGCGGCCCTCCAGATGTTTTGGACTACAATTCCCATCTTCCCCAACCACTGGTCCTGCTAGCTAGGGATCATGGGAGTTGTAGGCCAAAACATCTGGAGGGCCGCAGGTTTGACATGCCTGTGTTAAGGTCATTTTGAAGTGTGATCCTGTCCTCTGGGGTATTAGCCACCCCTCCCAATTTGGTGCCGTCCTGTCCCTCATCAGATTAATTCCAGGGAAGTTTACACAATTAAAACTCCACAGAACAAGAAAGCCACATATACTGCTTGCCCCTTCCTCCCAGAAACAAGACGGCCCCCAAGAATGCGGAAACGGGTCATCCCAGGGTAGGAAGATGGAAGGAAGGCGCAACTGCGCACCTTACTGATGTGCTGGCAGAAGGCAGGCACCGCGATCATCTGACTCAGGAAGTTGAGGTAGGCGGCGACCAGCGCCATGATGCTGCAGCGGTGAGACATTGGCAGGTTGTCCTCGTTCAGGATGGCAGTATCCTTTAAGGTGGGGGGGGGAAGGAGAGGGAGAACACTGAAAGGCACCGACACACCTGCTTGAAGACATTTCAGGCTAACTTCTGGATTGGGTTTGGGTGTAACCTCTGACGCCTCCCTTTCCATGGAGGCGCAGGTTGCATCCACAGCAAAGGTGGCATTTTTCCATCTCCGCCGTCTTAAGCAGTTGGTCCCTTACCTCTCTCGCCCTGATCTGGCCACAGTGATCCATGCGACGGTCACCTCCAGGCTTGATTATTGTAACTCGCTCTACGCGGGGCTGCCCTTAAAACTGACCCAGAAACTCCAGCGGGTGCAGAATGCCGCGGCGAGGCTCCTTACGGGGTCCCGGCCGTGGGATCACATTCATCCAGTGCTTTACCAGCTGCACTGGCTCCCGGTGGAGTACAGGATCAGGTTTAAGGTGCTGGTTTTGACCTTTAAAGGCCTATGCGGCTTGGGACCCTCGTACCTATGGGACCGCCTCTCCTGGTATGCCCCGCGGAGGACCTTAAGGTCCACAAACAACAATACTCTGGAGATCCCGAGCCATAAGGTGGCTAGATTGGCCTCTACTAGAGCCAGGGTCTTTTCAGTATTGGCCCCAACTTGGTGGAACGCTCTTTCACAGGAGACCAGGGCCCTGCGGGATTTGTCATCTTTCCACAGGGCCTGCAAGACAGAGCTGTTCTGCCTGGCCTTTGGGTTGGACCTAGTCTGACCTCTGTGTTTTCCTCCCTCATGGCTTGGATTTATGGACTACTTAAAATGAGGCTGCATTTTAAATTTTAATATTGTATTTTAATTAATTGCTTTTTATGTTTTATTGTCATTTTATTGGTGTGAGCCGCCTGAGCCCGGTTTTTGACTGGGGAGGGCAGGGTATAAATAAAAATTTATTATTATTATTATTATTATTATTATTATTATTATTATTATTATGCACAACTCGTGTTTCCAGCCAAAGGACACCCCCCTGAGACCTTTCACTCTTCCTGCCGCACGTACCTGCAAGGCAATGGCCAGGCGGATGAGGTCAGTCACCACCTCTTCGTTGGCGAGTTCAATCGTTATCAGAGCAAGAGACGTGTAGAGCAGCTCAAAGTTCTTATGCACGTTGTCGACTTCTTTGCAGCCCATGTAAACGTGCCTGTACAGCTGCTGGCCGTGCTGCAAAGGAGAAGGAAATCTCAGGAAACACAGCAGGTAGAGAGGATTTTGCGAAGGTAAGAGCAAATCATTGGAGAGTGACAACGTGCTTTAAGGGATGCAGAAGGAACCCAGCAAAGGAAAAGCTTCCCACTTCTTGCAATTACCTTCTTCATGAAGCTCACATCTTGCCGCGAAATTTTGTCTCGCTTTATCTTCAGATCAGACACATCAGGTATTATTCTAGATATGGAACAAATGCACAATTCTTAATTAAAAAACCCTAAACATTGCGTGCTGAGAGGAAGATACAAGTTATAATCCCCCCATCTTTTCCAAGTTAGTGTTCAATTCCAGAGAATTCACAATTTATCACCATCAACTTATTACAGGTATTTCCATTTCTTACCCGCCCTTAACCATAAGGACCTGTTAGAGCAATTTAAATTTTAATATTAAAAACCGTTTAAAACAAATTATAGTCACAGGAATAGGGTGGGTCATGAACAACTCTGGTCATCTCTCTTTTGTTCACATACTCAAGTGTTCATTTTTAAAAATACCTATATGAAAAATTCTGCCACAACAGCAGAATTTGTCCTCTTCAAAGGAAGAAGACAGAAGAAACTATGTTTACCAAAAGCAATATAGAATAGAACACAGGTTGCTAATACAACATGCCACTTAATGAGACTGCATGCATTTATGTTGCTGCTGCTATTGTTGTTGTTGTTGTTGTTGTTGTTGTTGTTGTTATATGTCCCCCTTAAACCAAAAATGTCTCAAAGTGACTTATAATTCAAAAACAAAAATGCAGAGTAGTTAAAACAAGAACCACAAAAGTAGTCATAGAATTACTACTGGAGAAGTTAGAAACACCATCATAAATAAGCATGATCACTGTAAAGATAGCCAACTGAAAAATGCTCCAACAGAAGAGCTGAAGTACCAACGCTCAATAGCCTGTGCAAAAACAAAAGTCTTTGCAAGGAGCTGAAAATATGTTAATTGCAACTGCCTGCCAAGTTCCCCTGGGGAAGCACTACTGAAATGCCCCTCTTGTTGTGACTCTCCATATTTTTTCTGGAAGGAGCACAAGAGAAAGTGAGGCAGTGGGAACCCCTGTTAGATCTAACACCGAATTAAAATAAATCTTAAATTAATTAATCTTAAATTAATTAAAATAAATCTGGTTACAGGTAGGTAGCCGTGTTGGTCTGGATCGAAGTAAAATAAAAAAATTCCTTCAGTAGCACCTTAAAGACCAACTAAGTTTTTATTTTGGTATGAGCTTTCGTGTGCATGCACACTTCTTCAGATACAGTGAAATGGAAGTTTCCAGGCACTTATGTAGAGAAGGGGTGGGGAGGGGTGGGGATGGGGAGGGGGGATCACTCAGAAGGGTGGTGGAAATGGGTGATTGACTGACTGATAGCTGTTGATGACCGCAAACGACTGCAAATGGTTTTGCATGAAAAAGCAAGGGTTGAGATGGCTGAAGATCGCTTATCATGTATAATGAGATAAGAACCCGATATCTCTGTTCAAACCAGGTCCCTCCATGGTTTTGAGCTTGGTGATAAGTTGCAATTCAGCAACTTCTCTTTCCAGTCTATTTCTGAAATTCTTTTGTAGTAAGACAGCCACTTTGAGATCTTGTATAGAATGTCCTGGGAGATTGAAGTGTTCTCCTACTGGTTTTTCTGTCTTCTGGTTCCTGATGTCAGATTTATGTCCATTTATCCTTTGGCGTAGGGTTTGGCCTGTTTGTCCAATATAGAGAGCTGAAGGGCACTGTTGGCATTTGATGGCATACACAATGTTAGAGGATGAGCAATTAAATAGTCCTGAGATGGTATGTTGGATGTAAATCTTCACTGATTAACTGTGTAAGCATCAGCTGATTAACTGATTAAATCTGAACACATCTGCATATGAGAAGGAACAAGTTCTAAAGATTACTACTTGCCTTTCTGATGCTACATGCACACAGGGAAATAACTCTCAAGGTAGGATTTGCAATCTCAGAGGCACCTTTTTGTCTAAATACTGCAGCCCTAGTTTATATACAGCAAAACCATTTCGCAGGTTAATTTTGAGGCAACTGTGCCGATCATCACTGCATTTTCCTGAGGCTGTTAACCGCAAAGTGGCATTTTTGCTCTGTTTCACCCCCCTGGTGTTGTACCTTATTCCTCTGAGCTTTGCTCTGTTGTCATGCCGATCGATAAGATTGTGTAGTACTTCTAGAACCAGCTGCCGGAGCTCGCTGTCTTCCGTGAGCGAAGAGGACAGCAGCGGGTCCAGGAACGGGGCTGAGAGAACAGTCATGATGCTTTTGGCATTGTACCCCGAGGTGACCTGCCAAGGAGTTGAAGATAAAGCGAGTGTTACTGATGCAGTTCTTGGTCATCCACAATATTCAGAATGGCGGCAGCGGTTCAAATATACGTAAGGTATATTCTGCCCGGACACTGAGGTCCAGCACCGAGGGCCTTCTGGCGGTTCCCTCGCTGCGAGAAGCCAAGTTGCAGGGAACTAGGCAGAGGGCCTTCTCGGTGGTTGCGCCTGCCCTGTGGAACGCCCTCCCAACAGATGTCAAAGAGGAAAACAACTACCAGACTTTTAGAAGACATCTGAAGGCAGCCCTGTTCAGGGAGGCTTTTAATGTTTAATAGATTATTGTGTTTTATTTTTCTGTTGGAAGCCACCCAGAGTGGCTGGGGAAACCCAGCCAGATGGGCGGGGTATAAATAAATTATTATTATTATTATTATTATTATTATTATTATTATTATTATTATTATTATTATTTATTAGGAGTTTGCACAGTGTATCCAGGTACCTAAGGCTGGATCATATCTTGCTGTTTACACATAGCATGACTTTTGTTGCAATTACGCTATTTGGCTTTGTTGCTGTTGTTTTGTTAATAGTGTTTTATAGATTGTGATTGCTTTACTGATCGTTTGCTAATTATTCGATATTGTTATTTATTGCTTGCGAGCTGCTTTGAGATTCATGCGAATGAAAAGCGGCATAGAAATATAATCCCTCAATCTGTCCATCAACAGCAGGGCAGAGGCAGCTAACCTGCGACACTCTTGCAACTGTTCTTGGATTCCTTTTCCCAACAGCTCCAGCTGGCATGGCCCACAGTCAGGGCTGATGGGATCTGGGCTCCAACAAGGGCAGAAGGCCCACAGGTGAGCTGCCCTCGGGAAGGAGTATGGGAGCACAACTAGCAGGTGCCTTCTCGCCACCTGTTCAACGCCATGCATGACCTGGAAATGTGCCCTGTGTGACCTGGCCCTCCGTTTCAGTGACTGACTGGCCATGTGGACATGCTTCCTCATGTGGGCCAAGGTGCCCCACAAGAGGGTGAACTTAGCAGTGGGGCAGTTGGTGGGAGAGATTCTACTCTTGCCTAAAAAGGTAAAGGACCCCTGACAGTTAAGTCCAGTCGCAGGCAACTCTGGGGTTGCGGCGCTCATCTCGCTTTACAGGTCGAGGGAGCTGGCGTTTGTCCGCAGGCAGTTTTTCCGGGTCATGTGGCCAGCATGACTAAGCCGCTTCTGGTGCAACAGAACACCGAAACCAGAGCAGCACACGGAAACGCCGTTTACCTTCCTGCCGGAGCACTACCTATTTATCTACTTGCACTGTTGGGCTTTTGAACTGCTAGGTTGGCAGGAGCTGGGACCGAGCAACGGGAGCTCACCCCATCGCAGGGATTCAAACCGCTGACCTTCCGAGGCTCAGTGGTTTAGACCACAGCGCCACCCGCCATTTTTAGGACCCACCTCATTTTTAAGTTGTTTTTAATGTTGTGTTTCAGTACTACAACCCACCCTGGGACCTCCGGGTGAAGGGCGGGTAATAGATAAATAATAAAAACAAGAGTTCTCACCCACAGCTGAAATGAAACCGAAATATTTAAACTTATCCATACATCCTGCTCCATGACAAAAGCCGAGGCCATGTGACCCACTGAAAACAGACACATCACACACACACACACACACACACACCCATCCTCCTCTACGGAGCCATTATCAGACTTACCATAAGCAAAGACCGCAGCAACATTATCTGAATCCTCCTGGTTCCCAAATCCCTGGAGGGGAGCAGAAAAGAGCTGCACTTTAGATCAATGTGGCTCCATGATTCAGTTCACTCCCTAGAGCTGTGCATGTCTTGAGTGCAAGCTGCACTTCTGCTGTTGTTTCCAGCCAGAGCCACAGCCGGCTACTAAGTTTGGGCAAGTCCCCATCGCTCTGTGGCAAACATCCTACCAGACCCACCTCTCAAGCCACGCATGCCATACCCAGATGCACACAGAGCAGGCTGACAAAGAACATTGCGAGCAGCAACGTTTTTTGCAATTCCCTGCCAGACGGCATTCCAGGAGTCAACTCCAAGAGAGGAGAGGCACGTCACAGATATCATTCGCTTACATTCCTGCTGAGTTCATTACGGCAGGTGTAATATCTCATTCTTAACCTCCTGCTATGATTCATTACCGGCAACCGCTTCCTGCCCACTGATACCTGGAGTGACAGAACGCCCTGGAGGCCCATTCCTGCCATACTAGCGCTGAGATACACAAGGACCACCTGATCAGTCACATGTGCAAACTCAGGGATGCTGCAAACACTACAGCTCCCTACATGCCATGGGAAGGAGTCAGAAAAGGCAACAAGTAAGGGGAAGAATGACTTATAGGCATGCATCTTGCAAATTCCCTGAGACCTCCTTCGCCATTCCTGCATGACTGTTCTGGTTCTTGGGGAAATTCTGCAGGAAGCCCGTAGGGAAAGGCAGGACCAGAGACAATCCTCAGTGAATTAAGACCTCATGGGCTTGTGAGCCATGTTCATCTGATTCTGTCACCCTCAGGTCACCTCCTCTCTTAAACAATCTCACACATTCTCCTTATACAGGCAGCCACCCCTTGAGTCTGGAACTCCAAGACCTGTAGGCTACGCCGTGCCACATCTCTCCCTGCTTTTGGAATTATTTTTTCCCTGGGAGGCCTTTGGATCAACCGTAATCCTCATTCCCACACCTGAAACAAATGCTTAGTATGTGCATACAGGGAAAAAACAATCAATTGCAGATACTTAATTATTCTTAATTATTTTTAATTAATTAATAATTATTTTTAATTAATTAATAATTATTTTTAATTAATTAATAATTAATAATTATTTTTAATTAATAATTATTTTTAATTAATAATTAATAATTATTTTTAATTAATAATTAAATAATAATTCTTAATTGTTTTTAATTAATAATTAAAAATATATTTCTCCCTGGAAAAGACCCTGATGTTGGGAAAGATGGAGGGCACAAGGAGAAGGGGACGACAGAGGACGAGATGGTTGGACAGTGTTCTCGAAGCCACCAACATGAGTTTGACCAAACTGTGGGAGGCAGTGGAAGACAGGAATGCCTGGCGTGCTATGGTTCATGGGGTCACGAAGAGTCGGACACGACTAAACGACTAAACAACAACAACAATTATTATTTTATTTATAGCTAATTGTATCCCTAAGGGTTCACACCAAGGGATCATCCTCCCTCAGAGCCAGTGGAATTGCAAAGACAGCAGGAACCGCAAAAGGCAGGCCACAGTTTTAAGAGCATCAGCTCTGCCGCCAGAGTTCTGGAACAAGCAAGAGGAAAAACACAAACCCCAGCTGGGTGGTGTCCACGATCTGAGATGCCGACCCAAACACAGGGACTTTCCCCATAACGAACATCATTATTTCGGAGCGCTGGTAATCTGGGAGATTGCTGCCAAAGAAACCTATGGAACGGAAAAGGGAAGGATGAGGCAACGCTGGGCCATCTGCTCATAAAACAGAGAAGGCCGGGAAATTCAAGGATTAAATCTGAGTCCACATCACCGTCTTCCTCCCACCAGATCTTCTGAAATAACGACTGTCTTGTGTTAACAAATCTGAGTCGCTGGTCTGGTTTGGACAATCTCCCCCAGTTTATGAAGCTGGGAACGAGAGTCTGGCTCAAGCATTCCTCCCCTCCCATGTGGGCCTCAGAGCACTTCACTCCAGTGTTCCCTGATGTCCAAACTGGGAAATTCTGCCTTAAATGTTGGTCAGTCTTGACATTAAGACAGTCATTAGGTCTGAGTTTCCTGGTGTGGGGTGTAATAGGCAGCTCTGGCTTAAACAAAACCAGAAATGAAGCGTTGGAGCCAGCATGTGGCTGGGGAGGAAGAGAATAAGCTGAGAAAGATCACCCAGACCAGGCCAGCTCCCCTTGTGGTTTTCAAATTTTTTATTATTTTATAAAAACATCTAATAAAAACAAAACACTAGAAATAACAAAACAACAACAACAAAACATACAAAATTTCATATTCTTAACCTCTTATCTACTCATTGTACTGCGACTTCCTCGGATCCTCCTTACTGCGATTCACTGCTAATCCACTTTAGCAATTTCTACTTCATAATCCTTTTATCCTTATATAAATTGTACTTATTCTTAATTCCAAACAAAACCATTATCTATCGTATTTCATATTTTCCTTTACCACCAAGCCAGATCTTAAACTACAGCATTGTATATACCTCAAAATCCATTTCTTACTATTTAATTACAATACTATTCTTCTTCAGATAAACTTTAAAATTCTTCCAATCTTCTTCCACCGATTTTTCTCCCTGGTCGCAAAGCCTCCCGGTGAGATCAGCTAATTCCATATATTCCATCATTTCCATCTGCCACTCTTCCACCGTCGGTATTTCAAGTGTTTTCCAATATTTTGCTATCAAAATTCTAGCTGCTGTTGTGGCATATAAAAAGAATGTGATGTCCTTTTGGGGTATTTCATTCCTGACTATCCCCAATAGAAAGGCCTCTGGTTTCTTTATAAAAGTGGAAGAGTGGCAGATGTGGTTCTCTTCTGAGAGGTCTCTTGGAAAGGCTGGGTTTATTCTGAGCCCCACAAATGTCTGTTATTCCCAAGGTGAACTGACCCAATTTCTCAAAACAGAACAGAAGCACTGAACTGTGTCCCATCTTGGTAGAAAGTCCTTCTAAGCACTTTGCAACATGAAACCAGTGTGCTGGCTGATGTCGCAGCTACAGTCCTTGTGGTGAGGACCTGGATATGTAAGGCCTGGATTCGAAAGCTCAGCTCCATCATGAAGCTCTCCCCCCAAAAAATACAACACAGGATTTCATTTTTTTGCTAACATACACCCACTAAGGCGAATATCTGACTGACTCACCAATAGTTTGAATGATGGCATTCTGGACAATCTTTTCATCGCTCTCCTTCGTGCGGCTGTTGAGGCTACCTTTGCCATCAGAGTCTTGGCCCAGCTCAAAATCCACACTCAGGCTCAAGTGCTTCAGCAGTGTGTTAAACACCTCGAGGACAGTCGGGCCTGTGCAAAGGACGACAAACACACCAGAAGCAAAGGCTATTTAGTTATCATCCAAATATCCAAGGGCAGTTAACAATAAAATAACCATAAAGGTAAAGGTAAAGGGACCCCTGACCATTAGGTCCAGTCGTGACCGACTCTGGGGTTGCACGCTCATCTCGCATTAGTGGCCAAGGGAGCCGGCGTATAGCTTCCAGGTCATGTGGCCAGCATGACAAAGCCGCTTCTGGTGAACCAGAGCAGCGCACGGAAACGCCGTTTACCTTCCCGCTGTAGCGGTACCTATTTATCTACTTGCATTTTGACGTGCTTTTGAACTGCTAGGTTGGCAGGAGCTGGGACCGAGCAACGGGAGCTCACCCCGTCACAGGGATTCAAACCACTGACCTTCTGATCAGCAAGCCCTAGGCTCAGTGGTTTAACCCACAGCGCCACCTGGGTCACTAAAATAACCATAAATCATATAATAAAAATTGAGAAATACATAAAGTCCATATACAGAACATGATGATGATAATACCCCGCCCACTCTTGGCCGCTTCCAGCGAAATATGTGAACTGTATGACAGACTCCAAAACATCAGGTAAATGTTTTGATGTTTTACCTGACATCAATATCCATGTGCAGCTTCCCTATCAGAGTATAGAATCATAGAGTTGGAAGGGACCCTGAAGGTCCTCTAGTCCAACCCCGTTGGACTAGATTCTGCAGCAGTATTTGAAAAACACCCTTTATCATGTTCTAACAGGTGTCTGTGAGCCCCTCTATGCATGCCTGTATACCCACAGCATTCCGCTTCATGTGTGAGGCCACCGCTCTCTTCTTAACCGGGCCAGGATGCAGACAGTTGTGATCGGGGAGCACAAACAGTATCCAGCCTCAAGGTGCCATCAAACACATTTCCCTCTGCCGTTGACCAGGCCAGGCACCTTATCTGCACAGCTATCTGCACAGCTCAGCGTTGGCCAGTCTAGTCTAGGGTCTTGCTTTGAGATGGGGGGGTTGAGAGGTGGCCTGAAGTGCGTGTTTTCCCCTGCTCCCCTAATCTTTTTGCAACTGGAAATGCCACTGAAGAATGCAAAGCCAGAGCCCCTTACCGATGAGCTATGATGGGGCTATGAGGAGAACCCAGCTGCCAGGAGGAACTGCCTCCAGATTTGGTGAGGGTTTCTAAAATCATAGAATCATAGAATCATAGAGTTGGAAGAGACCACAAGGGCCATCCAGTCCAACCCCCTGCCAAGCAGGAAACACCATCAAAGCATTCTTGACATATGCCTGTCAAGCCTCTGCTTAAAGACCTTCAAAGAAGGAGACTCCACCACACTCCTTGGTAGCAAATTCCACTGCCGAACAGCTCTTACTGTCAGGAAGTTCTGCATGCATGCAGCAGCAGACTTGGGTAATGTGGTGTCCTGTGCAAGGCCTAAAATCTGACTCCTTCCCTCCCGCCAAGCCCCCCCACACACACTGCCCTCCCAAAGCAAGGTAAACAAGTTGCAGGGGCTTTGGGAAAGAGGCACGAGGCTCTGACGGGGTCCTAGAGATCTCTCATCTCCTCCCCAAAAGCTGGGAAAGCACTTACAAGGTTTGGGAAGGAGGTGGGAGGAGTTTAGGACCCTGTCAGAGCATCGCACCCCCTTCCCAAACCCCTGCGCCCTTGGCTCAGTGCCCAGCGTGTGCGCACTGCTTGCACATCTCTAAATCCGCCCCATGCAAGTTTCAAAGTACAAATTCCATGATAAAGATGCCAGCGCCCACATGTGGAGCAAAACATGATGTCTGGCCAGGAAGTTCTAGGGCTTTAGGACGAGGACACTCTGCACCTCTTACTCCTCATTAAGTTTAGACTCCAGAGCCACAAAAAAAAATAATCAAACAACAAAATCAGTTTGTCACAACAAGTTAGCACCAGAGTCAAAAGACCAACAAACCAGCAATCTGTCACACCAGGTTTATGACAGCAGGAAGGCTAGAGAAGAGAGGCTTGAAAGAATTTCCGTTTTGGAAAAAGCTGAATTAAAAACACCCACCAACTGGGAAAAAAAACAATGTGCAGAAGTCAACAACAGAAAGACAACGAGGAGAATCCACAGGGTGCATCTTCTGCAACATTGGGCATCCTTACCATCTGGGTATCCTGTGGCCCCCACGTCTTCAACGCAGTGAGCTTGACACCAGGCTCCATCGCAAGGACTCCCTTCCCGAGACTCCATTTATCACACACACAAATATCCTGGCATTCGCTCACCCTCTTCCCCAAGGCCACTCGTCCCTCCTGCTTCACAATCGCACTGAGACTCCTGTCTTTGCTCTGAGAGCCCGAGGCTTCCTGCCAGGTCTACTGCCACTTGCCTTCTCTCTCCCTCTCTCTCTGCGCCCACAGATCCTGCATTTTATCTGCAGACCAATTAGCAGCAATTAGTCCTTGCACGTGGGTCACACCTCTGTTTACTGGAGCTACTTCCGGTCACAGCTCTTTGAAAGGCATAAATTAACATTAGCACACATGCCCCAAGGCTGCCAAAAGGAGATTCTGAGAATATGATTTTTAATAGAATAAAATAATAAAATTAATAATGATGATGATAATAATAATAATAATAATAATAAAAACAACAACAATATACCACCCTTCATCCATAGATCTCTGGGCGGTGGACATCATTAAAAAACAAATCAAAAACACAAAATACATAATAAAAACAAGGGAAAAACCAAAAACTCCAATAATCTACTGTTCTTCTACTGGGGGAGAAAAGTAGATATATGAGGAGGGAAAACAGAATTAGACATGGCACTATCTATTGCACATTTCCATAACCAACTAGCCCTTCCAAAAACTCCCAGGTTTTTAAGCCATCCTGAATTAGCCAGTCTCACCAATGGATCCTTTAGCAGCAATCGCCACTGCCTCCAAAAGGACCTGGATGATACCGGCTCGAACTCTGGGAGAGTCTCGTTTGCAGCAATCAAGGTGCCCCAGGATTTCCTGTATCACGTGATGAGAATACTGCGCCTGGGAAGATGGAAGGAAACAGCAAAAGCTCGTTATAGCCCTTCAAAATTACAGCTATGACTCCGGAGTTGACCTTTCTAACTGATAATACCAAGGCACATTCACACAACACTCGAGTTGGGTGCTTCAGAGAACCCAGTGGATAAGCCATGCTATATTATACTGTAAAGAGGCGTTTGAATAGAAGTGAGAGATGACAGAGTTTGAAGGTTAAAGAGTCTGCTGGTTCCATCCCTAACTTCCTCCTTTGTCTTAATTGGTTATTGCTGACTATGAAATAGAAACAGGGTAAACATACCTGTATGGAGTACATGATGATTTTGAAGCAGTGGACAGCAAATTCATTGGGGTCCCACAGTCTGTGATGGTCTAAATGTCTGTTAAAAACAAGCCATTATTAAGCACCTGTAGCAATTTCAACATTTAACAATGGGCTTCTTCGGATGACAAATCCTAGTTTGGCTGTCGTGTTACTCTGAGAAGCAGCAGCTGGCTTGAATAAGCAACCACTGTATTTAAAGGAATTGGGACATTCTGGAACGAGGGGTGAACTTTTAGGGATGTTTCCCCAGGTGCATTTTTGTACAGATGTCCAAATACAAAACATGTGCTTAGTTGTTTTTGTTTTTTAAGTAATAATTAGAAATTATATAAGATTTAGAGTTTACTACGGATGATATGTAAAGAATCGCAGAAGGAGGAGGAATGAGGAAGTCAATAGATTAGTAATAAGGGTCATAAGTTAGAATTTTTGTTTTTGTATTTTTTGTATTTTTACTTGTATTGTTGTATTTTTTGTATTTTGTATTTTTTTGTGTTTTGTATTTTTGTATGTTTTGCTGTTTGTGAAAATCTTTAATAAATATATTACAAAAACAACAACAACATGTTCTTAGTGTGAAGAGCTATGAGGGGTGCATGATTATGTAAATCGCAGGTTCCCCCTTCAAAATACTCCTACAAAGTGACCAAGAAAGGGTCGAGGCTGCACATTAGAAGGGGCAAATCACAAACTATTTGCCCTTTGTAACTGATGCGAGCAAAGAAGATTGTCGAATGTCAAACTATGTAAAGACTCCTGGCTGATGAGTAACCTCCAGATCATCACTTGCATGCCAGGGATTTTAAAGATGGTGACTTGGAACGTAGGATCCTGTTTCAACCAAGAAGCTTTCTCTTCCAGGGATTATCTCCACCCTCTTCCCTCTTTTTGCTGTTGCTTCCCCATTCTATCCAGGAGGAAAGGGCTCCTGCCACATAGTCCTCAGCCCAAGAAAAGCACGGAAGCGCAACAGCCACTGGCTGTTCCAGAGTATCCTCCGTCCTCTGCTGTGCGGATGCAAGGAGTATTAAGCAGCAAATGGCTGTACCAAATGTCGCTGCACTATCTGGCTTGCTGGTTGGAATTTCAACCAGCAAGGATTATGAGCGAGCAAAACTTGATGTATTCAAATGAGGAGCACGGGCAGGTCTGTATAGGAGGAAGGGGGGGGATCCCATATAATCACATACAGCATTGCTTATTGAAGCTGAAGGTGGGGGGGATTTAAGTGGAAATGCACTGTATCCTGCACACATAGGGCCATCCTATTTTTATCCTGATATTAATCCAGGAAGGCAGGTTAGGCAACCTGCTCAGAGCCAACCTGAATGAGGACTGGACACAGTCAAAGTCCATACTCTGCCCACTACACCAAGCTGCTTTTTGTTCTTTTGGATAAGAACACCTTCAGGATTGGCTTTTGGCTCATGGGACACAGACATATTATTTATTATTTATACCCCGCCCATCTGGCCGGGTTTCCCCCACCACTCTGGGCGGCCTCCAACAAATAGCAAAATACATTAAAATATCACAAATTAAAAACTTCCCTAAACAGGGCTGCCTCTAGGTGTTTTCTAAATGTCAGGTAGTTGTTAATCTCCTTGACCTCCGATGTGAGGGCGTTCCACAGGGCGGGCGCCACTACCGAAAAGGCCCTCTGCCTGGTTCCCTGTAGCTTTGCTTCTTGCAGTGAGGGAACCGCCAGAAGGCCCTCGGCGCTGGATCTCAGTGTCCGGGCTAAACAATGGGGGTGGAGATGCTCCTTCAGGTATACAGGACAGTTATATACAGTGCTTGTTTTCTTTAAAAAAAGTTTAGGGGTACTCTCATTTTCCTACTCATATTGAAATACCGCCCCTCAATGAGGCCAAACCTATTAGATTCACAAAATGTTTAAGGGTATGCGTCCCCCTGCATCCCCCCCCCCCAAAAAGCACTGGTTATATAGCAATATGGAAGATCAGAACAGCTGAGAGAAACAGTGTTCTCAGGACTTTTCGGCAGCCAAAGCAAAACCAGCCTTGAGGGAGTTTTGCCAACTATTTCAAAGGCATTTCCTGCCCCCAAGAAACTCTTAGAAGATTCGGCAGATTTCCAACACAACCCTCTCAGACCTTAGAATTGGCAGGAGAGACCCCGTTGTGTGCTGCTGCTGCCATTGGCTGTTGCCCAGTCGGCACTGACCCATGACAGGGCCTTTTCGGTGGTGGTTCCTCATTTGTGAAAAGCCCTCCCTGGTGTGGTGCACCTGTGGTCCTCACCATTAACATTGAAGGGAAAGGAAAAAACATTTCTCTTTACTCAGGCATTTGATGGCTGAAAGATACTGTTCCTGCCAACCTTTAAATCACAAGCTGCAGGGGTATATGGTTGCTTTTAATTGTTTTTAAGTTTGTTTTGATTGTTGTTGTATTGATTTAACATTACATTGTTACATTACATTTAACATTAGCATTGCTGCCCCAGGCTCCTTAGGAAGGAAGGGCAGGGTAAAAATGTACTTAAGTACATAAGTAAACAGATGCTTACGCAAAGACTGGTCTCACAGCATTATTCATGTTCCCATAGGTAGCGCGGCCCAGCAGCTCCCTGAAGCAATTCTCAGCCAGCACAGCTGGGTTCTCCTCTTTATCGCCTCCTGTTGGAGAGGAGGGTGGCCCAATCCGGCTGCAAAAACAGGCACACACACTTGGATAGGTTTGCCAGGCTTTGACATTGTGCTCCACTGCCATGACAGAAGACGCAGCCACAGCACCTCCTGTCCACACCCAACCCACCCCCTCCTCCTCAGGGCCAGCAAAGGGCCCAGCCCCCCCCCCCCGAGAGACGGGCATACCTGTCGACATCTTCAATCTTCTGCATGTTATAAAGCAGCGAGGGAACAATCTTGTCCATATGCTGGGGCTCCCATATGGTGGCTCGGAGCTCATCGTTTACGGTTTTGCGAACCACCCCCTGGATGCCCCTGATCCCAGCAATTCGGATCCTGGCACAATAAACAATGGCATTTTCATAGAAGGGAAAGCTGCAGGATCCCTGCATGTTAGCTGTGATCCCTGAATTGCAGGGGGTTTGAGTAGGGGACCCTTGGGCGTCCCTTCCAACTCTACAGTTCTATGGAAGATGGAAAGCCCAGAGGCTAAGCCCAAAGGCAGCAGGGGTAGCCAATCTGATTACTGAGACCCAGGAGCAAGTACCTCTATGCAGGCATATATACTTGATGAAGACACATGAGGAGGACATAAAGGTCCAGGTTCAAGCATATAAAAACAGGAGCCAGCATGACTTTTTCTTTTCTTTTGCCCTGTTTCACCCTAACCTCATTCAACGAATGATGGACATACCTGCCCCTGGCAAGGAAAGCCATTTTCTATGCCAGTTTCATCCTTCCTGCCATGCTTCTAGTGCCCCAGCCACCTTCTGTGTTTCTTTAAAGTGCTGATTTATGAATATACATTTAAACAATCAAACAGCATTTGTTCTTACAAAAAAAAACCCCAAAAAACCAGTCCACCAGCACTCTCCACATCCTCTTTAGCTTCCAACTGGCAGAATGTTCCCTCTAACAATTCAATGCTCAGAGAGATTAAAAACATGATGAATACATTTTCCAGAGCAAAGTGGCTCAGGTTATTATTTACTTATGTTTGCCCCCACCCCTAGGGTAACAGCCCATCTCAGATGACTATCATTTGGGTATTGAGCTTCATGGACTCCTGGATACTTGGTTTAAGCTACAAGAGCATTTTGGTTTGGCAGAGGCTTCCCCGGCAAGCCTCAGCAGAAAGACTCGATACTCTCTGAAAAGGGCATATGAATTAAACTCCACTGACGGTGCTTGGCAGAGCATGAATGGAGGGAAGATGCTGGGCTTTGCCATCGCAGAGATTCTCAGTAGCCTGGAAATTTAGAGAGCAGATACCGGAAAGTGCTCCCATCCCTTCGTCGCACATTGTTACTTACTCGTCCCGTATTTCCGGGTCATTGTGGCAGGAGTGACACATGCCACTGAAGCGAGACACAAAGAAGTCATAGCGGCGGTGATAGGAAGGCGTGTCCTCCTCAATGTTTGCAAATTTGACAAACTGCAGAAGAGGAAGGAGAAACGGAGAGGATTCAACAGCTTCAAAGCAATCAGAAAGTTGGCATCACCCAGCCCCAAAATGCTGCAATCCCCCAGCCACAGTTGAAATTATCCAGAAAGTAGCACCATTCATAGTTTATTGCATGCAGTGGGTGGAAACACAGCAAAATCATGTCTGTTATTCATCCATCTTTTTTTCTAAGCATTTCTGATGGTTGGACAGTGTTCTTGAAGCTACGAACATGAGTTTGACCAAACTGTGGGAGGCAGTGCAAGACAGGAGTGCCTGGCGTGCTATGGTCCATGGGGTCACGAAGAGTCGGACACGACTAAATGACTGAACAACAACATCCCTTACATCATCATCATCATCATCCCCTTTCTTTGGTGGGGAAAGAGGTCGGGTGCAAAGCTTCCCAGGAGGGCAATCCTCTCTTCATACACCCCAAATCTTCAGGGCACCGGCAGCAAAAGGCACAGATCTCAATCCCACAGAGCAAAGCAGCCGCTTGTCTTTAAAAAACCCCAGGTCTTTCCCCCCTGGCAAACCTTTCTTCCAATGTGGCGAGACCTGGTATTTTTACCACATCAGGACAACTCTCTAGAAATGCTCCAGGACCTGGTAAATAGTATGCAACAGGGAGTGTGCTGAACAAGCTTGATTTTCCAAAAAACCACCAGGTTAATAATTTGATAGCCTGCTGTTGCTGCTGAATCCAGTATGCTAGGGCAAATGTTGGGATGTTACCCAGTAGTTCCTATCTATTTTGGGGACCCTTCTCTAATTGCCTCACCTCTGGAGCTCAGGCACTTAGCAATGGGGCAATTCCTGTGGTTGCACCTCTATCTATGAAGTAGCCTCTTCAGATACGTCCCCTGGACACATTGTAGAAGCAAATCACTTCTGTGCGCCCAGGCTTTTAATAAGTAGTGTGGTCATTTTTTGAAAAGCTGCCTTGAAATGTTACTGGTTTGTTTGTAGCACCTTTGCTGTTTTGGGCTCTATTCTGCTGTGTTATTGATTTGGTATGTTGGTTTTATTGGGTTTTAAATGAGGTTTTGTGTTGTTTGGGAAGCTCCTTGTACATTTTGTTGAAATCGAAAGAGAGGATGCAAATATTTTAAATGCATAAAAGTAACCCAAGGCAGACCTGCAGCATCCCTGATACAGCACTCGAGCTGAACCAACCTGGGCTCACAAGACCCTTATCCTCACATCGGTCCTGTTTACTTAGCTGTCGGGTGTCCCTATCCTCGGACCAGGCCTGACTCTCAAAACTTTCTTGACTCCGTTTCAGCTACTCCTAGGCTTGCTGCAATACACTCCTAACACTTTGGAGACTGGATTCTGTTACTGTGAAACGGTATCAGAGGCAGAACAGTCGAGAGTGCAAAAGCAGAAGGCACTCAGGGCTCATCACTAATGCAGCGGTGATGACGAGGGAACAGAATATCTTTCACTCGGAAGATAAAGGGCAAGCTAAGCTTCTATTTAAAGGCTTGAACAGATCTGCTGGAGAAATATAAAGAGTGCATTTCTAGCCCTGTCAGGTGGCACAGAAAAGTCTCAAAGACAAGCAAGCAAAGAATATTAATGGAGCATCAGATGGGCAGGAGGAAAAGGGTCTTCTCAGTCCTCTAGGTGCCAGGCCAGTCAAAGGGAAACCTACACCTCCTGCAGGCTTTCCCAGCAGCCAACTCACACCATCCACAAGAACCATGGCCAGAGGGAAGGGTTTCTTTCTTCCTAACCTGTGTCTCCGAGGGAGTCATTGATCAGGGCCTGCCGTAATCCACCTGATGTTTGGGATGTTTCTTATTCCCCCTTCATAGAATCATACAGTTGGAAGAGACCACAGTCCAACCCCCTGCCAAGCAGGAAACACCATCAAAGCATTCTTGGCATATGCCTGTCAAGCCTCTGCTTAAAGACCTCCAAAGAAGGAGACTCCACCACACTCCTTGGCAGCAAATTCCACTGCCGAACAGCTCTTACTGTCAGGAAGTTCTTCCTAATGATTAGGTGGAATCTTCTTTCTTGAAGTTTGAATCCATTGCTCCGTGTCCGCTTCTCTGGAGCAGCAGAAAACAACCTTTCTCCCTCCTCTATATGACATCCTTTTATATATTTGAACATGGCTATCATAACATAACATTAACCCTCTCTTCTCCAGGCTAAACATACCCAGCTCCCTAAGCCGTTCCTCATAAGGCATCGTTTTCAGGCCTTTGACCATTTTGGTTGCCCTCCTCTGGACACATTCCAGCTTGTCAGTATCCTTCTTGAACAGTGCTGCCCAGAACTGGACACAGTACTCCAGGTGAGGTCTGACCAGAGCAGAATACAGTGGTACTATTACTTCCCTAGATCTAGATGCTATACTCCTATTGATGCAGCCCAGAACTGCATTGGCTTTTTTAGCTGCTGCATCACACTGCTGACTCATGTCAAGTTTGTGGTCTACCAAGACTCCTAGATCCTTTTCACATGTACTGCTCTCAAGCCAGGTGTCTCCCATCCTGTATTTGTGCCTTTCATTTTTTTTGCCCAAGGGTTTACATTACTCCTTGTTAAAATTCATCTTGTTTGCTTTGGCCCAGTTCTCTAATCTGTTAAGGTCATTTTGAAGTGTGATCCTGTCCTCTGGGGTATTAGCCACCCCTCCCAATTTGGTGTCACCTGCAAACTTGCTTAGGATGCCCTAACAAAACTAAATAGCCAGATTAAAACTGAGGGTGAAATCAATCCACCCCTAAATTAAAGGATGCTTACGTTAGCAGTTCTTTAAAAGTTTGAGGAAACAGAAATGTTTTTGCCTGGTGCCTAAATGACAGAGGGGGGCCTCGAAGGGGAGATCTCCCAAAAGTGAGGAGCCACCACAGAAAAGGCTCTGTCTCCAGTAATCACCCACTTCAATTTTAAGAGGGACATGATCCATTTCATGGTATGCAGTCAGGGGCGGGGGAGGCTCAGGGACGACATTTGGCTAGTCAGAATCATAACCAGGGAAGAAGGTACGCAGCCTTGCAAGCTTGGTCACACAACCAGGGGTTTGGAAGTAATTGCATTCCCCTCTGGCTCTTCCTAGCCATATCTTCTGCGCAGCTCCCCAAAGGCCATGCCAGGGCAACTAAACTGACTCCAGACCGTGGCAGAACCAAGTGGGGCACCCAAGGAGTGTTCACTCACCGAGTTGGTTCCCAGGACTTGCAGCCTCGGTTCTCCGGACTCCAGTAGCTTGGCCACCATGTGAAGGAAGCTCTCCACAAACGGCTTGATGCTTTGAGAATGGCAAGCCATGAGCAGCTGGTCTAGGGCTTCCATGGCAATGAAGACATACCTGCATGCAAAAAGGTGAGCACAGGCTTGCTAGGAAAGCCCACAAACCTTTCTACTAGCTGGCCTGCACAGATATTATCTGCTACAGTGGTACCTCGGTTTATGAACACAATTGGTTCCGGAAGTCTGTTCATAAACCGAAGCGTTCATAAACCGAAGCAAACTTTTCAATTGAAAGTAATGGAAAGTGGATTAATCCGTTCTAGACAATGAAAAAAAAACCTAAAGCAGCAAATTAACGGAGCGCTTCCGTGGCTGCAACCCAGTCGCGGAAGCGCTCCCCGGCCTCTGGGAGGCATCGGAACGAAGTCCCAGCTCCGATGCCTTCGCGGAGGCCAGGGAGCGCTTCCATGTCTGCAACCCAGTCGCGGAAGCGCTCCCCGGCCTCCCCGAAGGTATCGGACGCCCCGGTGTCTTTGGGGAGGTTTGGCCTTCGCTCTGATGCCTTCGGGGAGGCCGGGCTTTCGCTCCGGGCCTCCAGGAGCCATCGGAGCGAAGGCCCGGCCTCCCCGAAGGCATCGGACGCTCAGTAGGCCTTGGGCACCTTGGTTTACTAACTTCCGGGTTAGGAGTGTTCGTAAACCGAAAATTCGTAAACCGAGGTGTTCGTAAACTGAGGTACCACTGTATTGATATTCTGTGGCAAACTGAAAGCTCAAGAGCGGGGGCGGGGGGAGCCACCCTCTTCCCATTTACAAACATCACACAGCCTCCTTGCTTGGGGTGATTCTCATTTGCCACAGGAAAGGAGGCCAGTACTGGCAGGGGGGAAATGAGAAGCAAGATTTGAAGTGGGTGTCAGCAGAAGTCTTACCCACAGCGGTGTCGGACAACATCTCTGCTGAGCCTCTCTGCTAAATAGGCACCGATCCGGTCAAGCTTCTCAGGAGCAGAGACGGCATAGAAGGTCAGCTTCTCCATATCTGCTTTGACCAGGCCATCCTGCGCAGGTGAGAGTTCAAGGGAACAACTTTAAATTCAAATGGTTTGCATTGTACAAGCTGGTATTTACTGCAGTTCATTTTATGAGACTTATGAGGCTAGTCCAAGCAAAGCATACATTTTAAACTACCGGTATATTGTGTGAAACTCATACAACGTGTGCGGCTGTATCCAGGCCCACAACTAGTGCCATCTTACTGAGCAGTCGACTTCGCATCATCACAACCTGGGTGATTTCACAATGCTGAAGTGGCCAGCTGGCCAACCTTACCAAGATAACATCTTTAAACAAAAGCCAAAAATAAAAATAAAATAATGCCTGGACACAAAAACCTCAAAACTCCATACAACCCCTCCCCCCACCCCAAATTAAAACACAGACTGCAAGGGCTCACTTACTTTTGGATCTTCGGGGAATATGTTATCTACCAGGCGTTTGTAACGGGGGCGCAAGGCAGAACAGCAGCAGCAGACTCCTGGGGAAAAAACCACAATTGCAATGAGAACCAAACTCTGTGGAGATGGGGCCCCTTTTTTTCAAAATGGAATCTCCACTCGCAATGACACCCACATCCACAATTCACAGGTTCAGGTACATGCACACTTTTGTGAGAAAGTGTCCCCACAGATGTGGTGGGTTCAGGAATTTTAACAATGGTTTTAATAGTGGGGACAGCAGCAACTGGAAGCACAAGCTGAATGAAGGGCAGCAGTGAAAACTGGCTCCTCTCCAGAGTCATCCTAGACCAGGCATAGGCAAACTCGGCCCTCCAGATGTTTTGAGATTACAATTCCCATCATCCCTGACCACTGGTCCTGTTAGCTAGGGAATATGGGAGTTGTAGTCCCAAAACATCTGGGGGGGGGGCGAGTTTGCCTATGCCTCATGAACATTGGGGGGGGGGGGAGCTGTGCAGCTTTAAGCCAGTTTTAGATCACAAGATACACCTTGGCAGACAATGGACTTTAAGATGCTTATAGATGTGGTGACTTTTAAGCCCACATATAATTATGTACGTGTTACAATCTAGTCTCTGCCGTAAAAAAAAGCAGCATGCACATACAGAAGTTATTACAGTAGCTTGTGCACAGAAAATTTTTATATTACTTATTTATTTTTATTAAATTTGCGTTCTGCCCTTCCTCTGTAGATCTCAGGGCGGTTCACAGCATAAAAGCACAAGACAAAAACACAAAATCAAAGCACAGCAAGGAGATCTGAAGCCTACACAAAATTTGGGGACATCCTTTGAAATCAAAGGAGTGGTTTCACATGCTCCCAAAACCACACTCAGTTTGGAAAGATGGGTAGAAAGTGTATCCAATTCACTAGCAGAAAAAAATGCAAGATATTCATTTCCCCCATATATATATATATATATATATATATATATATATATATATATGGAGCATGCAAGGGAAAGATCTGCACAAAGTAAAAACAGCTGAATTGAACTTAAGGCTGCAGCTGCCTGGGACTAAGCTCTGCTCTGCTCTGCTCTATGGGTCTTACATCATTATTATGCTAATATATCTATATCCCTCCTTTCTCCCAAGTTGGAATTCATCTGCGTAAAAAGCCTGCTCAGGACTCATCTGTAAAGGGGTCTTTCCCTGGCAAGCTACATTCAAAGCCTGGAGATAGAGCCAAACTCTAGTCTGTGATCCCTTCAACTGATTGTGGAGGATCTTGAATATATGGGTGGACTTACTGTACATGAAAACAGCCAAAGATACGCTCTTGGTCCCAAGGTAGCAGCACTGTAATATCTAACTTCTGGGTTCTTCAAACTGATCACCAATGGCACAGTGGTAAATTCTGAAGTGCAGGAACTCATCGTGGAAGCGGCCACAGCCACATTCCCAAAGAGAGTCCAAAAACATAGCAGCTACATTGCCCGGCAGCATCAGCATCTAGCAGAGGGACCCAATGGGGATGCCTTCCTGATGGTGATGGACTACAGCTCCCATCATCCCCAGCCAACACCGTCAGTGGTTAGAGATGATAGGCGCTGTAGTCCAAGAACATGGACACTCTGCTGGTTGTCCTTGCTATAAAGCAAAATCCCAGCTCATTAGGATAAGTTCGACTGCAACCCAAGGCAGAGTTTCTTGAGAATAAGCTGCACTGCAGAGGTTCAGCTTGCAAAATCCACCAAGAAGCTCGGGACCTGTTTGATTTGGCAGGGAGGCAGGCCAGGGCCTTCTCTGTGGCAGCCCCTAAGTTATAGAGCTCGGTTCCTGCACACTAGCAGACTATGTAAACTATGTTGAATATTGCTTTCGGAAATGGGAAAGAGTGGGGTATGAGCCGGATCAAACTAGAGACGTAGTCTAGCACGAGGGTGGGGAACCCATTTTCCACCTGTGGGCCACATTCCGTTTTAGGCAACCTTTTGGGGGCCACGTGCCTTTGATGGGCGGGGCTGGAGACGAAAGCGGGCACAGCAGTGCAGGTAAGCTTCACTTCCATTCTGCAGGCAAGTTTCTACTACGCTCCCTCACCCCACCCCTCTCCATCCTGGCAAGAGAGGTATTCTGGGAGTTCAAGGACACAAACCAGCCCAGCAAAAGCACTGGGGAGCATTCCAAGGGCCAGGCAGAAAGGTTAGGAGGGCCACCTCTGGCCTGAGGTTCCCCATCCCTGATCTAGAACATCTCACTCAAGAATTCAGAAATGTTAATTTTAAAGTGCACACTTGTCATTTCCTGTATGTAGTTGCCTTCCCTCTCCTCCTTTGCAAATTCCTTCCTTCTGTCTAATATGGGGCAAGCAGCATTAGCTTCCAACTGGTCAAATCCCCAAGATTTCAGCACACAGAGCAGTTACACTCGATCAAACCAAGAAAACCGCTATGCTACCATGCAAGGAGGCAGCAACGCCAATGTTAAGTGTATACAGTTATGGTACATGCCAGCAACTGGTCCACACAGTAAGAACAGACTTATATACCTGGAGAATATGTATCTGGGGAGACATATGTAGGGAAACAAGCAAAAAGCAGCTTAGAATTATATCTGCAGTAAAATCAACAGCACAGTTTACTCCATGTTTGAACAAGAGGGTCATGTTAACATCTCTCTTCACACTGCCGCCCCCCTTTCAACTAAGAAATAACCCAGTGGGTTTGCTCAAATACTGAACTGCATGCATTGAAGATATTAAGAAGAGAAAGAGGACGGTTTGAATATACAGATGTTTTTTCAAACTTTCAAGAGAAAGCAATGCTCCTTCTCAGCAAAATAACAAAACAGGGGCAAGGGAGGGAGGGGGAAGAGAAGGCGCTCTGAAGAATTCACCCACCAAGGCACACGCATGGGCCTGGTTCCCATTCAGGATTGTAGTCATAGGACTTATCTTGCTCAGCCACAGGAACTGCCACGTACGTCTTCATCCTGTTCCCTCCTGGCAGTTCTGCAGTCCCACCTTTCTTTAGCTGCCCCCTCTACACCTTCCCGGCTCTCTCCTGCCCAGGCTCGGCAATGTCAAATTCAGGTACAGGCAGCACACACTTATCTAGCTAGCCCTGCACGTGACCGAAGCGCCAAGGGACCCTGTACATGAGAACCCAACGTATCCAATTGCACCAGCAACGCCAAGCTCTGGAAATGAAAGAGCGCGCCTGGCCCCACACGGCCGGGGTCAGTGCACCTGACATGCATGTAACTTAGCCTAGCCACCTTGTAATGAGACACACAAATGGAGAAAGGACATTTCTCCATTGTCCTTTGGAAGGACATTGTCCTAAGAAGAAGATAAGTCTATTAGTTACAGCTGAATAAGTGTAGGGTAAAAGGAGAAAGGAAATAAACTCTCTCAAAATACTACCCATAAAAAAACCACTGCATTAACATTTGCAGAAATAAAGCTAATACGGTTCTGTGCAGCAATAAATGTCATTCAGACGGGTACACACTGTAACCCAGCCACCCACATTGGTGCAGAGGGCTGGGTGTTTAATGCGGCTAGGAGGACAGGCATCAAATAGCACACCGGACTAGATAGCAGCCTGTTCCTGCTGCTGCTGCTGCAGCTTCTGTACAATAACCTTTCAGGTACCTGAGATTGCTCTCTTGAGGAACGTTAAGATTAAGGGATGGCATGATAGCAACCTTCAGGTATCTGAAGGGAACAGACTTGCTCTCTGTTGCTCGAGAGGACAAGCCTAGAACCAATGAATAAAAACCATGGGGAAGCTGAACATTAGGAGAGACTTTTAAATGCCAAGACCTATATTGCAGAAGAAGAATGGACCATCTGGGGCAGTGTGAGGCTCTTATAGACTCTTAGAACTGTAGAGTTGGAATGGACCCAAGGGCCATCTAGCCCAGGCATCCCTAAACAGCGGCCCTCCAGATGTTTTGGCCTACAACTCCCATGATCCCTAGCTAACAGGCCCAGTGGTCAGGGATGGTGGGAATTGTAGTCCAAAACATCTGGAGGGCTGAAGTTTGGGGATGCCTGATCTAGCCCAATTCCCCTTCTTTGCTGGCAGTATTTAAGCAGAAGCTAGGCAGCCATGGGTCAGGGATGCTATACAGTGGTACCTCGACTTACGAAGACGATCCGTTCCGCGGCCGTCTTCATAAGTCGAGGTTTTCAGTTCTGAAAGCGCCGCTTCGGCACATGCATGAAGCACAATTTCTCACTTCTGCGCATGTGCCGTGCGCGAGAAAAGACTTCCGGGGGTTGTCGACTTCGGAAGTCGAAACCTTCGGAAGTCGAAGCATTCGGATGTCAAGGTATGACTGTAGTTTATCCTGGACTAGACACCCCCCTCTCTTCCAAAACAATGACTCTATGAAAAGTTGTAACAACTGAGTAACCTTGCAGAATAGCGCAGCCAGTTAAAAAAAACATGATTAAAATATACTGGCATTTGGGGGTGTTTTTGAACTGCGGGGCCTCAGACACCCACCAAGAATTATGAGTTGGGGCCATATAACCTTTCTCCTCCTCTGGTTCCATCATGATTATTACTACAACCTATTGTAGTCGAGACCAGTAATGTACTGCTTTGTTGCATTCACAGGCTTTCAATACTCCTGAACCAAGAGACCTAGACTGAATGCTCATCCTACACGTTTTTAAAAATGGACTACTGCAATGTACTACACATGGGGCTGCCCTTGAAGATGGTCCAGAGGCTGCAATAAGTGCAAAATGCTGATAGACTGAACTCTGCACTGTTTGCCTATTGGCCACCATAACCAATTCAAGGAGGTTCTCCCTTACTGTCCCCCAGCCTAGGTTTTGAGATCTGCTGGGAAGGCTCTGCTCATAGTGTCACCAATGGCCAAGGTTAACCAGGAGGTGGTGCTGAGCAGGGCCTTCTCAGTTAAGGCCCCGCTTCTTATGGAACGAAGCTGTGATCAGATTCTCTCCCATATTGGTGACATCGCCTAAAACCACATTTAATTTTGCTAGCATTTGGTGCCTAACTGTACAGTGTATCAAGAGAGGTCTTGATGCTGTCTTCAGTGTTTGAATTGCTTAATTATAATTTTTATACACACACACATACATACATGTGAGAATATGGTTTTGAATGGTTTGAATTGTTGTTGGCCTCCCTGGCTCCATTTGGAGGAAGGCAAGAGTATAAACATAAACAGCAAATAAATAACTAAATCTGTTTGAAGATCATTTCTGATACAGTTTTAGAGAAAGCGAAAGAGCTCACCACTTCCATGCAAGCAACCTCCAAATGCTATTAGCCCTAAGCTTGACATTCACTTTAGCAGCCCGCCAACGCTCCAGAAGTACAGAACATTTCTTCCGTAACGTTGCATCTGCTGTGTAGTCAATGTCATGTCGCTGTTTGTTATGTTGAAAGAGCTCCTTCTCTTCCTAGCCTGAGTGACGCTGATCAACTGCTGCACTCAATAAAAGGAATACATTGTTCACACTTGAAAAGCGTATGGTACTTTAAGAGGATCTCTCTCTCTCTCTCTCTCTCTCTCTAATCCATTGTCAAGGGCAGCCAAGACACAACGCCAGCTACAGAAGGAAAGGCTGCGGTACTCATGTGCACACACAAAAGTATGAGAAATATTGAAATCAAAGGCCATTGTATTTCACTAGTTCTGCAAGAAGGATCAAGGCTTCTCTCACACAAAGCATCTTAGAAATATCTGAATAGAAAAGTATTGATGTTTCTAAGTCACTGAACAAGGTGTTTTTAAAAAGGGCGTCACACTTGAAAATGAACGGTCTGTCTTTTAAAGAGAGGTAACCTTTTTTTCTCCCTAGACCAGAGCTTTTGAATAACTTAGATTTTTTTTTTTAAAAAAAACTTTAAACAGGGATAAAGACTGATTTTTTTTAAAAGGGAGATATATCCAGGCATACAAAAAATAAAGATGCACAAGAATACAAATAGCTGAGCTACTTGCCCATCTTGGCCAGTAATCACTACAATGGATTTCCCATTTCTGTGCATGTTTTAATTATAGCAGCCACATCTAAAGACTGCATGATTGTGAACCTCAGTACTAACTGCACACCAGTTATTTTCTTCATCAAGCTTTCGTTTCAATTGTGGGAATATATATTTCTTGACCTTTCTATGATGAATGTCTTTATTAAAAAAAAGTTAGCCAGATTTTACCGATAAGTGTCCATTTTATTTTCCACTAAGTATTTAAATAGCAGTTTTAGCTCTGCACTGGAGGGAGCTCCACTTTGACTGCTACATTTGCAGAGCAGCTTAAGACTCAAGCCCTCTAACTGCTAGGAGTATTCACAACAGCAGTTAAAATCCAGGCAGTTAATAGATTTCTGGATAGCAATGAGCACGTCTGTTACAACGTCTGAAGCCAGAGCTCCACGTTCAAAGATGCATCACACCTGCCACATTTTGTTTCTGCTTTTCTTTTTCAGAAGAGATTTCCTCCTAAGGACCGAATCTCAAATTCTCAGTGCAAGCGCCTTACATTTTCAACAGGTTGCCATACTTACTGCCAGGCATTGTGGATGTGAAGCTCGGCTTCTATTTTCCACCATGTGATAAACTGCAAGAGAAAAAAGAAAGTCGTCACGTCAGAGCCACTGACTTGGTGCAGCTGATGCTCTTAACAGGCTTACAACTAACTCCCGCTAAACAGTGGAGAGGGAGTAAGATTCCATTGACGACAGCGCATGGAGCTAAGCGGTCAGCCCCCAGAGACAACCCATCCAGCCCCTAGTCTTGTTCACAAGCAATGCCGGATTTACGTATAAGCTAAACAAGCTATAGCTTAGGGCCCCACTCTCTTGCCCCCCCAAAAAAATCACTACTGTATTAATATAGAATCATAGAATCATAGAGTTGGAAGAGACCACAAGGGCCATCCAGTCCAACCCCCTGCCAAGCAGGAAACACCATCAAAGCATTCTTGACATATGCCTGTCAAGCCTATGCTTAAAGACCTCCAAAGAAGGAGACTCCACCACACTCCTTGGTAGCAAATTCCACTGCCGAACAGCTCTTACTGTCAGGAAGTTCTTCCTAATGTTCAGGTGGAATCTTCTTTCTTGAAGTTTGAATCCATACAATATACTTAATTGTATTTCAGTTCCACAATTACTTTGATAAAATACATATTTTGTTATGTGCAAATGGCTTGAGATACCTATGAGGTCCATAAATGACCACATAGCATATATTCAACACAAAAACCAGTGACAATTTGTTGTTGACAAAGGACAGCTGGACATAAAAAGGGCCCCATTACCTTCAGTAGCTTAGGGCCTCGTCAAACCTAAATCCGGCCCTGTTCACAAGCCTCACATGGCATTGCCACTGACAATAACCACTCCACTGCCTGAAAAAAAAACCTAACAGAGCAAACAGTGCAGCTGTACTGCCTGGCCTGGGGACTTTTGCCAATGTCAAGTGGTCCACCACTTAATGGATAAGCCAGTCTTGCTTTAAAGATGAAGAAAAGGAAGCAGGGGAAACCACAGCAAGCACTTCTGAGCTGCCCTGCTCCATTCCTTGCCTGGCTCCGTCCTGCTGCACTGAATGCATACTTTTAAAGGCAGTTTTCTTCTTGCCAACCTTCAGTGTTTGGAATTACCGTACTACAAATTACATATCTATCTTAATTTATCAACCAAAGCCGAGAGGAACTTGTCCGAGGCTGCGCAACAGATCCACAGTGGAGCTGGGACTTGAACCCATATCCCCCCAATCCAATTATGGATACAGAGATGAGTCTGAGAAGGTGAAAGAACACCCACCCGCCCCAGACAAAACATCTCCTTAGCCAGAAAAGGGGTTGAGCCAGATGGAGTACTGTTGCCCTTCATAGCTCTCTCTTCTTTCCCATCAATTGCAGGAGCAGAAAGGTTGTGGTCCAAGGCAAACGTCGTCCCACTGGACTTGGCGAGATTTATTTCCCAGGAAATAAATTTGTTTTATTTATGAAAATTTATACCCTGCCCATCAGTCAGAATTCCCATTCGGAAACAAGGCAGATCTTTCAAAGCAGCATGAAGATATAAAATGAAGGCCAGAACAAAACAGATCAGCAAGAGCCAAAAGCCTGGGGAAATATAAAAGTCTTCGCCCAGCTCCAGAAAGACATCAGAGTAGGCACTGGAGAAATCCTCTATTGGGAGAGCATTTCAAAATTGGGGTGTCACTGCTAAAAAGGCCCTTTCCCCTGACAACTAACCACTGCCCCCAGGTGATAGGGAACCTGGAGAAGAGGTCCTCTCCGATCATCCAGGAGTTAATATTTAGATCTTACATTGATGGCCCTTTCTGTCTTGGAGGAGCTCAGAGCAGCTCCCCTTGGGCTGCCAGGCTGTCTTTCCACCCAGGCTGTTCGCAGGGCCAAACCTGCTTAGCTTCTGAACGAAGGTGTGCCATGTGCCTCCAGACCTTTCGACAGGCGGAGTCCGATACACAATTACATGAGAACAACTCCCACTGGATTTAATAGCATTCTCTCCCCCAAGTAAACATGCCTAAGATCACAGGGTAGGCGGCAGAAGTCTTAAACAGGCTCCACTCTATCAGAAAAGAGAAACTGCCCATGTTTAGGGTACCACCGTCCAACTCCTAGATATAAGGCCAAATAATTCTGCGCTGCATCAATAGGAGTATAGCGTCTAGATCAAGGGAAGTAGTAGTACCACTGTATTCTCTTCTGGTCAGACCTCACCTGGAGAACTGTGTCCAGTTCTGGGCACCACAGTTCAAGAAGGATACTGACAAGCTGGAACGTGTCCAGAGGGGGGCAACCAAAATGGTCAAAGGCCTGGAAACGATGCCTTATGAGGAACGGCTTAGGGAGCTGGGTATGTTTAGCCTGGAGAAGAGAAGGTTAAGGGGTGGTATGATAGCCATGTTCAAATATATAAAAGGATGTCATATAGAAGAGGGTGAAAGGTTCGACAGTGGAATTTGCTGCCCAGGAGTGTGACGGAGTCTCCTTCTTTGGAGGTCTTTAAGCAGAGGCTTGACAGCCATATGTCAAGAATGCTTTGATAGTGTTTCCTGCTTGGCAGGGGGTTGGACTGGATGGCCCTTGTGGTCTCTTCCAACTCTATGATTCTAATTTAGTAAGCTTAACGCTATTAAATTTGGTTATTAATACATTTTAGCTTAGGGTCTTCTAGAGCAACTGCATACACGCCAGAGTTCAGTGGTGCAAACATTTCTAAATCTTGCCTTGGGGAAGCTTTCAAGTAGAGAAATAGGATGCACTTCAAGTGGATGCTTCCCTTTTCTGACCGAGCCCCAATGAAATGGAAAAGAGCTGAGCAAGTGCACAACCACAGCTTTTCTGAAGCTCCTGATAGCCACAGGGGAGTTGGCGCAGAACTCCGAGGTGAATTATGCCTTAGTTTTCTATACAGGAACTATGTTTTCTGCATCCCTCACAATCAACATGCATCCCCTGTGACATTCCTTTCTTAATGTGATCTTGTACAGAGCTCAAGAAGGCAGGGGATGGACAGACCGAGAGATACCCATCTGCATATTCCATTGTTTTTAACCTCTGTCAGAGCAGCAATATTTTAAAGAATTTTTTAAACTCTGCCTTTATGTTTGGGGCAACCGGCAACAGCACATGGTCAAGCTAGCTAGCTCATTTTACGTATGTTCGTAGCTTTTTTACCCTTTGAGGCAAAACCGAAAAGATAATTGGCTCTTTGCGCAACTGTGGGAACAGGGCATGTGTACAGAAGCAAAGGAACACAACAGAGGAAGCGAAACTATGCCTGTGGGTGGTGTCAATTTTGTAACAGCTTCCCTGGATCGCCAGGCTTTTATGGGTACACTTCTGATGTCTGTCTATGAGCAGCGTGGCTTTAATTAATGCCTCTGATTTCGTGATCGGCCATACCATAATCAAAATTCAATCTTAATGAATGTCCAAAAAAAAGCCATGAACATACGTAAAATGAGCTAGCTAGCTCGACCATGTGTTGTTGCTGATTCCCCCAAACATAAAGGCAGAGTTAAAACATTTCTTTAAAATATTGCTGCTCTGACGGAGGTTGTTGAAATATCAACAACCTCAGATATGCAGATGACACAACCTTGATGGCAGAAAGTGAGGAGGAATTAAAGAACCTTTTAATGAGGGTGAAAGAGGAGAGTGCAAAATATGGTCTGAAGCTCAACATCAAAAAAACCAAGATCATGGCCACTGGTCCCATCACCTCCTGGCAAATAGAAGGGGAAGAAATGGAGGCAGTGAGAGATTTTACTTTCTTGGGCTCCTTGATCACTGCAGATGGTGACAGCAGTCACGAAATTAAAAGACGCCTGCTTCTTGGGAGAAAAGCAATGACAAACCTAGACAGCATCTTAAAAAGCAGAGACATCACCTTGCCTACAAAGGTCCGTATAGTTAAAGCTATGGTTTTCCCAGTAGTGATGTATGGAAGTGAGAGCTGGACCATAAAGAAGGCTGATCGCCGAAGAATTGATGCTTTTGAATTATGGTGCTGGAGGAGACTCTTGAGAGTCCCATGGACTGCAAGAAGATCAAACCTATCCATTCTGAAGGAAATCAGCCCTGAGTGCTCCCTGGAAGGACAGATCCTGAAGCTGAGGCTCCAATACTTTGGCCACCTCATGAGAAGAGAAGAATCCTTGGAAAAGACCCTGATGTTGGGAAAGATGGAGGGCGCTAGGAGAAGGGGACGACAGAGGACGAGATGTTTGGACAGTGTTCTCGAAGCTACGAACATGAGTTTGACCAAACTGCGGGAGGCAGTGCAAGACAGGAGTGCCTGGCGTGCTATGGTCCATGGGGTCACGAAGAGTCGGACACGACTAAACGACTAAACAACAACAACGACAGAGGTTAAAAACAAGGGGAAATGCAGCTGGGTATCTCTCAGGCCACATCTTGCCTTGCACAAAAATAAGTGGGATGGAGTACAGTATTGCGGGAATGGAGCAGAATGTGAAGGACAGAGGACACGCTAAGGTGCATGAAACAAAACCTGCCGTACAACAAGTTCTATTACTAGAAGCAAAATAACATTATCAAATGCATGTCCTCTTTTTCCAAGGATTTGACAGGGCAGTGTACACTCGATTATATAATTTTATCCTCACAACAGCCCTGCTAAGTCAGTTAGGCTGAGACATAAAGAAACCAGATGGGGAGTATTCAGTGGTGCTTCATCTACTGCTGGCCTTTCAAAGATCCATTTTGCAGGCAAAACAAAATGAACATGTGTGAGAAGGACATGCAACCACGTGGGCAGGAAGCAGAAGATTTTAATATCCACGCAATAGCTAATAACTTGAGCTGTTAATTTCTGGGAGCTTCTGTTTGAGAATCCTAGAACTGATACTCAGATGGACTGAAGTAGATAAGGGATTTTATGGCTCAGCAGCATTCTAGGCCATAGGGCACCTTGTACGAGAGTGTTACGACAAGCAGTTGTTCTGATGATCTGAAATCCAGCCCAGTGCTCAATGCTGGGGCTCATGTTTCCCACCACATGGGTGCGATGCAGCAGACTCCCTCGTCAGGTACGCATGTTCTGGAGCATTTAAACCAGGCACCCCCAAACTGCGGCCCTCCAGATGCTTTGGCCTACAACTCCCATGATCCCTAGCTAACAGGACCAGTGGTTGGGGGAGATGGGAATTGTAGTCCAAAACAGCTGGAGGGCCGAAGTTTGGGGATGCCTGATTTAAACCAAATCTGCATTCAAGCTACATCTGCTCTCCTTTAGCCTGTAAATGTTTCTTACAGAGTGGCTAAATACAGTTTTGGAACCAAAAGGTTGGAATCTGATGCAACTGTGAGGATTCTGCTGCTCTGGTGATCCCAACATACATTTATTTTTCACTGCGGAGTGACAGAAAAGAACTAACTGAATGAAACAGTCAGAAGGGAAGCCAACAGTTCATGTCCCTTAACATACGGATGCCTCATATGGTACCCAGGAAAGCGTGTCGCCAGTTCCCCATCTTCACTCAGAGACAGGATCTAAATTGCACAGGCTAATGGACAGTTGGAGTTGGGACTCTGGGGGTCAGGATTCACCCCAGTGCTACTGTAACGTTACATAACAGGCTTACAAAACTGTCTTAACAGCAAGCGGGGGGGGGGGGGAAGACTGTGGTTTTAAATTGTCTAAAGACCTCTACATATTCATTATTACAGAGGTGCAATCTGCTATCTACCCAGACAGACAGCTGACTGGAAAACTACACTTTCCACTCTACTTGCTACAAAACAAAACTATATTATTTTAGGAAAGGCGAAGCCATATGCATCATCACCTCATATGTAGTATACAGAGCAGTCTGTGTGACTTAACCTATATATCAGCCATGCTTTTAACTGGCTTTCCATCCAATTATGGTTTTCTTTTTGCCTTATCTGACTTTTAATCACAACCTCCACTGAATTAAAAAAATATATGTTTTTGTTTAAATGCCCCGATTTAAACAGTGCACCAATGCCACCTGTTCCGGAAAAAAAATCCTCAAAATACATTTTCTTTTCCAGACATCATGTGAAAAGAGAAAAGGGAGAAAAAGAACGGCAATCTTTAAAAGATTCATTGTGTGGGCTGTAAAAGTGAAAATTAATGGCAGCTTGTAATAATAATATAGTCTTGGGGAGGGGAATGCCTTACTTTAATGTTTCTTCATCAAAGCTGAGTTTGGATCATTGCATCCTTTTCAGTAACAGAGCTTTCCAATACTATGCTCAAAAAAAAAAAGGAGACTGGTTTATTCTCATGAGCACATGTCCTTTTCTTTGTGGAAGAAGTTCTGAAATGCCCAGCTAGAAATTCCCAACAATATTTTCCTAGAACTGTTTAAGGCAGATTTTTTAAAAATCCTTCCTGCCTTCCTGCACAATTTTTTTTCTAGAGCCAAAAACCGCATCGCGCTATGACCTTCCCACTACACCATCAGAGAAACTGCCACTCCATGCTGTCATTTTATCTCACAAAATCCTAGAATCACCACCACCCAATGCTACGAAGTACCCGCACTTTCACCCAAAGCTGTGCCAAAGTCCTGACAAGCACCCCACGGAGAACAAAGCAGCCCCTGTCCCTTCACGCCTTGTCACTGAGAGAGAGAGAGAGAGAGAGAGAGAGAGAGAGAGAGAGAGAGAGAGAGAGAGAGAGACCCACCTTGGCAGGACACACAGCATCTTAGTGTGACGTTCCTCACAAGAGGAAGGACGGCACAGAATTATGCAGTCAAGGGCACAGCCCTCGATCCAGCCTCATTCGCAACACGGCAGAACTGTTATTTGCCTCTGCTGTGATTACAGTGCCAACAAGCCCCAGGGCGTTTCCCAGGGCACTGTTTAGAAGGTGGGGGGAAATCACGACAATTTAGAACTATTTTAAACTCCAAAGAGCTACCTGTGCTCAGGGCAAAACATCTCAAATGGTTCTAGGAATGAAGATCACATTTCTAGGGATCTGGGCAACCGTTCACCAAGTCCACAGCCTTGAAATGAGATAAAATGCCATTTTGGTCAGCTAAAGACTGGAAGTACCTACCCTCAAATGTTTTAGGAAAGTATATCCACTGATAACTTAATGCAGAAAACCTATTTGTACACTTTGGCAGGCTTCTACAAATACGCAGCGACGGCACTTGCCTGGTGAGGAGGTGAGGAGTCCCTTGGGGTCACTTCAATTGCAGCACAGTCTCCAGAGAAAAACCCTGAGCAACATCATGCTCTGTTAAACTCCACCAGGATACATCGATACTGGCAGATGTACTTTAAAAAAAAACAACCTGAGTGTGTATTGTGGGTTATAGGTAATAAATGCCTGTTCCTTGGGACCGAAAGGAACCGTCTTGGCTGAGAAGAGTTCTATAGTGAAGCAACAATAGGAAATTGTTCCATAAGGCTGAATAAAGATACTGTATTTAGTTACCTCTCAGTTGTCTCTCACCAACCATCCAAGTAGCTAAAGAGAGGTAAAAGGATCATGGGCTTTTACTCAGCCATTCAGCAGCCTTGTCAATATGTCCGCAAATATTCATAATCTGATAACTTTGATAGTCTTTAATTGGACTTCATTATTTTAACACTGGCTTCCCAGAGTACTTCTGCTGAGGCAACTATATAAATGAAGCAGGTAAATAAATAAGGGGAAAGCAAAATGTCACTTAAGAGAAGGATCTGCAATGTTTTCCTTGAAGCCTGAATTTGCTTTATTCTGGATTGTTTGATTTGATGTTTTAATGGGCTGTAAACCACTTTGAGATTTTTTTCTATAAAATATAAAGCCGTATAGAAATGAAATGAAGAAGAATTGTACTCATTCTACATGCCTATTGTAGAGTTTTGCTTTTCTTCTTTTAATTTTTGTCTGCAGTTACAATTGTTCTCTCTGTTTAAAAAATGTAGTATAAACACTGACAACTGGGAAACACTGGCCTGCGAGTGCTCCAATTGGAGAACAGCCTTTACCAAAGGTGTCACGGGCTTTGAAGGCACTCGAACTCAGGACGCAAGGGAGAAAGACGCTAAGAGGAAGGCACGCTTGGCAAATCCACACTGTGACCAACTCCCACCCGGAAACCAATGTCCCCACTGTGGAAGGACGTGTGGATCCAGAACTGGACTCACTGTTAAAACCGTGTTTATGAAAGACAATCTTACTCGGCTACAAGTGATCACCAAAGAAGAGAAACATTATAAAATGAAATGAAAAAACAGAAATCCCAGAGGAGGGATGGAGAGCCCAGCCTCCCCTCTAGCAGCCCTACTCTGAGTGTAGAGGTTGGGGCTTCTGTTTGAAGGCACCCCTTTAGGCTTCCATTTGGGGTGAAGAGGGTGGAGGAAGAAGCCCTCTGCCCCTCCACTCACTCACTAGTGCCTAAAGACAAGGTCTGAATCAATTCAAGGCAGAGCACAGAAGTTACTGCGTCATCTGTGAAATGGGCGCCATCTCATACACGGATATGCAAGAGCTCGAGGCTGGCTGAGCTAGCCAAAGTCACGAAGGACCAGAGCAGCTTCTTGTGAGGCTGGCAAATCTCAAGGAAGAGCGGGAGTGGGAGACTGGGCGAGGTGGGATTGAATGAATCTTTATTTGCGTCAGCCATCAGCCATAGCAATAAAACAACAATACGATATACAAAGAATAGAAATAAAAAGTCAATTATTTAAAATAGATTTTAGGGTTTTGAATCAAGATCCAAGGCGAGTGCCTGTCCAAATCTGAGCCCCATATAATAACTGTGCCAGGGGTTCAGCTTGGAACACTTCCAGGACTGGTGGTATATGTTTACCACCTTTTGTGTGGAAAAAGCGGGTCAGAATTTTGGACATTTCTGGTGTGCTCCCCATGACCCCATAGACTGGAAAATAAGGCCAGGATATTTGAAAACTTTGAGCTGCTCAATTAGCTGGTTGTCCATGCGCCATATAGGGGCCCTAGTGTTCCTTGAGAAAACCATGACTTTTCTTGTTTTCTTGTAATTCATGGCAGCTGTTCTCTCTGGCAATATCCTGAAAAGCTAGATGTGATTTTTGCCCCGTTTTCCTACTGCCTTTGCCTACAACCAAGGGTGCTCTGCCATGCTGGGTTTTGCTCACCGGGTTCCCTTAGCAATACCAAGACCAGGCATCCCCAAACTGCGTCCCTCCAGATGTTTTGACCTACAACTCCCATGATCCCTAGCTAACAGGACCAGTGATTGGGGAAGATGGGAATTGTAGTCCAAAGCATCTGGAAGGCCGAAGTTTGGAGGTGCCTGACCAAGACACTCCTTCAGTGTAGACACAGAAGCCTGTGTTTTTGGAAGGCAGTGGGGTGTTTTTTAAGCATCAGTTGGATGGTCATCTGCCAGGGATGTTTTGCCTGCAATGGTTGGGCTAGATCAGGCACCCCCAAACTTCGGCCCTCCAGATGTTTTGGACTACAGTTCCCATCATCCCTGACCACTGGTCCTGTTAGCTAGGGATCATGGGAGTTGTAGGCCAAAACATCTGGAGGGCCGCAGCTTGGGGATGCTGCCTGGGCTAGATGGCCCTCGGGGGGCCCCTTCCCTTCCAACTCTGCAATTCTAACAGCCCAGGCTCTTGAGTTGCCACAAGAGAACAGGAAGTGGGGGGCAAGAAGTTGGAACGTTCCTGCTTTGCCTTGCACTTCCCTCTGCGGAGAATCTGGGGGGACAGGGGTGCCCCAACTTCTCCACTTGGGAGTTTTTTTAAAAAAAATTAAAGTTTTTATTGATTTTTACATTTGTATCTTCATCACAATAACATCATCTCAGATATAAACCCAAACCCAAAAAGCCCCTCCCCCCTATGACATCCCTCAACTTCCTCTTCTGGTTTGTTGCATAATAATTTCCCTGCTTTTTGGTTATACCTTAATACCGTATTCTCTAAATTTGGTCCTTTCTTTATTCTGTTTTCACTTGGGAGTCTTTAACTGACAGGTGGCGGGGGAGCTTTTAAAACCAAAACAAAGCAAGCAGATGCTGGCAGAATCACAGAATCGTGGAGTCGGAAGAGACCCCGCGGGGTCATCCAGCCCAACCCCCTGCAATGCAAGAATCTCAAAGAAAGCATCCAGCACAAATTGATTAGAAATCTCCAAGAAACACTTCCTGGAAAGAGACAGTAACCCCATTTTTTTGGGGGGGGAGGCAATGGCTCAACTGACAAGCTGGTTTCCACTCCAACTTGGAGCAGGGGGGGAGGCAGGTAGGGGGGAGGAGGAAGGGATTTTTAAAAAATCTCAGACCCCTTTTCATGTACACAACCATAGCGGCTAGTAGCAAAGAATTGGAAAGGCGCCAGTATCCCCATAAAAACGAACCGGCAAGCGAAAATGATAGAGTATTTACAACTCGCAAAAATGACTGGGGGAATAAGAGGAAAATCAAATCAGAAAGTTAGCAAAGATTGGGTAATATTTAAAGAATGCCTTATTATTTATTTATTTATTTATTTATTCCCTGCCCATCTGTCTGGGTTTCCCCAGCCACTCTGGGCGGCTTCCAACAGAATATTAAAATACAATAATCTATTAAACATTAAAAGCTTCCCTAAATATGTTTAAATATGTAAATAAAAATTATTGTGATAATGTAAATCTCCTGACAGACCTAGACTGAATCTTGAAACATAGAGAAAGTATATGTATAGCAAAATCTTCTTGATAAACAATGGGAAAGTAAAATAATAATGAAATGTGTATAGATTAACAAAACGTAGAAAAGTACAATGAGGTGAATCGGAAGTTAAATGGGGTGTTATGTTAAATGAGAAACTGTATGTACTGTCTTAAGTTATATGTAAGTTGTTGTATAATAAAGGTTAATTTTATGGGGTGGCAAACGGGGGGGGAAGGGGGGGCTCAGATACAAAAACTCAACCCTCCCCCTTAAGAAAAACTCACACGACCTTAAAAAACGAGGAAGTGCGCATGCCCCTCGCCCCCAACCCCCCCCCCCATCGAGAAGGGGCCTCTCACAGGAGCTGCGGGGGGGGGGATAAGAAGGGATCCCAAAGGACATCTAGTCCACCCCCGGTGTGTTTGAACACAGGCAGAGGAGCGTGTCCCGGGGGGGGGGAGGGTGTTGCCTGCCTTTGGACTGAGCTCCATGGGGTGCGCCCCCCAACTCCAAAGCGAATAAAAGGGGGAGGGGTATCATTTTGGGGGGAGGGGGGAGGGAAAGACCCCAGACCACGCGCCACCTCACAGGGAGCGGGCGGGGATTTAATCAATAATAACAATAACAGACACAATAATCTTCATATTTCTTGTCCTCCCGCCCCCCCCAGGGCAGGACTCACCGCCGGGGCTTCCGCCTCAGAGCAGCAGGCGCCGCCGCCATCTTGGCCCGCCTCTCGGGGCCTCCGGGAGGCTAGGCCGGGGCGCGCGGTGCATTGTGGGCGCTGTAGTCCCCTCGCCCCAGGGCCGCGTTCGCGAAGGGACCTGGCGCCGCCCAGGGTCATCTAGCCCAACCCCGCGGCGACGCTCGCTCCTTTCCTGCACTCAGATGTATTTATCAGTTTACTTGCTTGCGCATTTCTATCCCAAGGAGCTCTCATTCATGCGCAGGCCCATTTGTGCCCTCACAACAAGCCTTTGAGGTAGGCAAGCCGGAAGGACTAGGGAACCTGAATTGGGACTCCCTCATCTGAGTCTGAGGCCCACGCTCAATTCTTAAGATCTGGGCACCAACCACCTAGAAACACGGAAATCCAGACTTTAATACGGTTAATCTCACAGAAAGGTGGTGGTGGTAATTATAGGTTGATTATGTAACTGTTCACTTTTTCTTCTTTTTTGGGGTATTTTTAATTTTATAACATTTCTAAAACAGAGAACAACTGTTACTCCAGACACAAATCAAAAGATGAAAAACAAAACTATAGAGCAGCCATGCAGGATGAGTACAGTACCGGTAGCACCTAGGTTGAAACAGCAAAAGTCCAGGGAGAGACTATGAGTGTTATCAGATTAAGAAACCTAGTCCCAGACTTGCTTGGGACAAGGGTATCTCAACAATGATGGATAAACTGTATATAATTTTTACTTTCCTGATCCAGGGTTGCCTATCCGTAGCAGGCGGGATGGTCCACCTGTTGAGATTCTGCCTGCCACAAGCATAAAGATTCCTGCATTGCAGGGGGTTGGACTAGATGACCCTTGGGGTCCCTTCCAATTCTATGATTCTATGACTCAAGGGCACAGCCTTCTCACCCCTTGGCCTGGGACAAATCCTGCTGCAGGATGCTGTGTCCAGGCTTTCCCAAACTTGGGTCCCCAGCTGTTTTTCTCACTACAACTCCCATCATCCCTGACCACTGGCCATGCTGCTTGGTGCTGATGGAAGCTGGACTGGAGTCTTAGCACCATCTGGAGGGCAACTGATTTCCAGAGCTACCTGTAAGCACAGTGGTACCTTGGTTCTCAAACACCTTGGTTCTTAAACATCTTGGTTCCCAAACACCGAAAACCCAGAAGTAAGTGTTCCGGTTTTTGAACGTTTTTCAGATGCCGAAGGTCCGATGCAGCTGTCGGCTGTTGCTTCCGGGGTGCCTGCACCAATCAGAAGCCACGCCTTGGTTTCTGAACATTTCGGAAGTCAAACGGACTTCCGGAACAGATTAAGTTTGGCGCTTTTGTTTTTGCTATTTATTTTGTGGTTTTGTTTTTGAGGCTTTTTCAGTTAATTCATTTTTGTGACTGTGTGGAACCCAGTTCAGCTCCTGATTGATCGAGTGTGTGACTGCGGAAATGGATAAAAGCCCCCCATCCAAACAACAACTAACATCAGTGCAGGTAAGAAAAAAAATAATTTAAATTTTTATCATCAACAATACTGTCTTATTTTATACTACAGTAGATTGATGATTGCTTTCATTTTATGGATCAATGGCCTTGTTAGATAGCAAAATTCATGTTAAATTGCTATTTTAGGGGTTGTTTTTAAAAGTCTGGAACAGATTAATCCGTTTTCCATTACTTTCTATGGGAAAGCGCGCCTTGGTTTTGAAACGCTTTGGTTTTGGAATGGACTTCCGGAACGGATTAAGTTTGAGAACCAAGGGACCACTGTACTGTAGTCAAACAGACCGAAGTGGTCACATCCGGTAGTGACCACCAGATGGTGCATCTGCTCCTTAGGACTTATATAGGCCCAGAGTTGCCTTGTCCTTGGAAATCTCAGAAAGTGGAGCTGCTCTGGTCTCCCAAGAGCATTTTAAAAGAGCCATGGGCTCTACTCAGCATGCAGGCAGCACAATCATTGCCCATCTGGGTGGGTCCCTGATTGACTCCAGCAGCAGAAGCTGAGGCTGCTTGGCCTGGGGTATTGTTTGGTGGGGGGGATAAGTAATACAAATTACTTATTTGTATCATAGAATCATAGAATCGTAGAGTTGGAAGAGACCGCGAGGGCCATCCAGTCCAACCCCCTGCCGAGCAGGAAACACCATCAAAGCATTCTTGACATGTGCCTGTCAAGCCTCTGCTTAAAGACCTCCAAAGAAGGAGACTCCACCACACTCCTTGGCAGCAAATTCCACTGCCGAACAGCTCTTACTGTCAGGAAGTTCTTCCTAATGTTTAGGTGGAATCTTCTTTCTTGTAGTTTGAATCCATTGCTCCGTGTCCACTTCTCTGGAGCAGCAGAAAACAACCTTTCACCCTCCTCCATATGACATCCTTTCATATATTTGAGCATGGCTATCATATCACCCCTTAACCTTCTCTTCTCCAGGCTAAACATACCCAGCTCCCTAAGCCGTTCCTCATAAGGCATTGTTTCCAGGCCTTTGACCATTTTGGTTGCCCTCTTCTGGACACGTTCCAGCTTGTCAATATCCTTCTTGAACTGTGGTGCCCAGAACTGAACACAGTACTCCAAACAAACTATGTATCTTTGTTTTAGAGCTTATGATTTACTTTGCATGTGTACTTCTTGATGTTTTATTTATTGTTCATGACTGCTTTTGTTATGTTTGTGAAAGGGGGAGGGATTACAGAGAACCCCCCCCCCCCATCAGAAGCAGCTCCGAGCAGTCAGGAAAGCAAGGAGCCTGAAGGGGTGAGTCAGGAGACAGAGAAGGAGTGCCAGGGCTCTGGCAGCACTGGAGAGCCCCTGCTCCACAGGCAGGAAGAGAGAGAGGCGGGAAGGGTGGACAGGAACAGGACAGACCGTAGACCCATTCCCCCCCCCCCCACACACACACACCGGTATTGAGAAGGAGGAGAAAAGGGAGGAGATTCACTGTCATGAGGCTTTTATGTTGGTTAAAGTCGCGAAAAGGGGCAGTGCCTGCATAAGCATAGAACCATGCATTTGCCCCCGTTGAAATTAATTAATTAACCAGCAAACTAAGCCAACCTTCTTTGTTTCGGGGTGAACGGCTGGGTGGGAGGCTGGCATTGACCGGCAGGCCTCTCTTGGCCTTTTACCAGTGGACAGAAGTAGCATCCGCCAACAGTAGCCAAGAGATCTCTGGGTGCCACCTCTGCCTTCTGCCCTGGCTGTTGTACAGATGTGGCACTACTGAAAAGCCCCACTAGGCTTTGCAGATGGAGAGAAAGGGCAGTTAGGATTGCTCCCTGAAAAGATAGATGATTTTTAAAACTGGACTGCTAGGCATCTAATCTGCTCAGAGAGGCTGAACTTCGTGCACTAGGTACCCGCTGACCCTCAAACCGCGCCATTTGTTTATTCCATGCTCCAGGTATCTTTGCACTCAGGTGACTGCCAGCTGAACTCCACCAACTGGTAAAGTCTGAGCCCCATGACTGCATTTACGAGGTGTGTTATCGACGCTTCTTGCAGAAGTCTGGCGTCAACAGCTGATAATGGGGGGGGGGCAGGCAGCAGGCAAAGGGCTCCCACCTGGGGAGGTATAGGCAATAAGCTGCAGGGAGCACATCAGGGCAAAGAAGAACCTGCTGGATCAGGCCAGTGGCCCATCAGGTCCAGCACCCTGTTCTCACAGTGGGCAACTGGAAACCCACAAGCAGGATTTGAACACAAGAGCCTTTTCTTCTCCTGCAGCTTCCAGCAACTGATATTCAGATGCCTTGCTACTTCCAGCTTTGGAGACAGAGAAGAATCATCCTGGCTAGGAGCCATCAGTAGCCCTCTCTTCCTCCGTGAATTTGTCTCATCCTCTTTTAAAGCCATCTAGGTTAGAGGCCACCCCGGCCTCCTGTGGGAGGGAGTTCCTCAGTTTAAACATGCGCTACTGGAAGAAATGCTTCCTTTTATCTGTCCTGAAACTTCCCTAGCCACTGTCTCTAGGACTCCCACACCCTCTTCCCAACACTGCCAAAGCCGTTGGCTTTATCTCATGCTATGATCTGGAGACCACGAGCACCAGTGGGAAAATGTTCTGGCTGTTTCTGGCAGCATAGAATCATAGAGTTAGAAGAGACCACAAGGGCCATCCAGTCCAACCCCCTGCCAAGCAGGAAACACCATCAAAAGCACCATCAAAAACACCATCAAAAGCATTCCTGACGTATGGCCATCAAGCCTCCGCTTAAAGACCTCCAAAGAAGGAGACTCCACCACACTCCTTGGCAGCAAATTCCACTGTCGAACAGCTCTTACTGTCAGGAAATTCTTCCTAATGTTTAGGTGGAATCTTCTTTCTTGTAGTCTGAATCCATTGCTCCGTGTCCGCTTCTCTGGAGCAGCAGAAAACAACCTTTCACCCTCTTCCATATGACATCCTTTTATATATTGGAACATGGCTATCATATCACCCCTTAACCTTCTCTTCTCCAGGCTAAACATACCCAGCTCCCTAAGCCGTTCCTCATAAGGCCTTTGACCATTTTGGTTGCCCTTCTCTGGACACGTTCCAGCTTGTCAGTATCCTTCTTGAACTGTGGTGCCCAGAACTGGACACAATACTCCAGGTGAGGTCTGACCAGAGGTACTATTACTTCCCTTGATCTAGATGCTATACTCCTATTGATGCAGCCCAGAATTGCATTGGCTTTTTTAGCTGCTACATCACACTGTTCACTCATGTCAAGTTTGTGGTCTACCAAGACTCCTAGATCCTTTTCACATGTACTGCTCTCAAGCCAGGTGTCACCCATCCTGTATTTGTGCCTTTCATTTTTTTTTTTTATTTTTGCCCAAGTGTAGTACTTTACATTTCTCCTTGTTAAAATTCATCTTGTTTGCTTTGGCCCAGTTGTCTAATCTGTTAAGGTCATTTTGACGTGTGATCCTGTCCTCTGGGGTATTAGCCACCCCTCCCAATTTGGTGTCATCTGCAAACTTGCTCAGGATGCCCTCAAGCCCATCATCCAAGTCATTGATAAAGATGTTGAATAAGACTGGGCCCAAGACAGACCCCTGTGGCACCCCACTAGTCACTTCTCTCCAGGATGAGGAGGAGCCATTGATGAGCACCCTTTGGGTTCGGTCAGTAAGCCAGTTACAAATCCACTGAATGGTAGCATTGTCTAGCCCGCATTTTACCAGCTTCTTTACAAGAATATCATGGGGCACCTTGTCAAAGGCCTTGCTGAAATCAAGATAGGCTACACCCACAGTGTTCCCTTCATCTACCAGGCTTGTGACTCTGTCAAAAAATGAGATCAGATTAGTCTGACATGACCTATTTTTCAGAAACCCATGCTGACTTTTAGTGATCACAGCGTTTCTTTCTAGGTGCTCACAGACCGTTTGCTTAATGATCTGCTCTAGAATCTTTCCTGGTATTGATGTCAGGCTGACCGGGCGGTAATTGTTTGGGTCCCCTCTTTCCCCCTTTTTGAAAATAGGGACAACATTTGCCCTCCTCCAGTCTGCTGGGACTTCGCCTGTTCTCCAGGAATTCTCAAAGATTATTGCCAGTGGTTCTGAAATCACCTCTGCCAGTTCTTTTAATACTCTTGGATGTAGTTCATCTGGCCCTTGAATACATCTAAACTAGCCAAGTATTCTTGTACTACCGCCTTACTTATTCTGGGCTGTGTTCCCCCTGCTGAATCATCAGCTCCATATTCTTCAGGTCGGGTATATAAAGACGAGCAGCAAAGTCAGTCCTCCGGGAATATGCAGGTGACCTTGGAAGGGACAGCACATTTAAGAATCCCAACCAAGCAGCAACAGCTTGGTGTCGTGTGTCTGTGCTGCGGGCACATGTGCCCATTGCCAGCCAGGCCAGACCCAGCTGAGCCCAGGGAGGTACGTAACAAGATGTCCTGGTGATGGATGGGCTGTGCAATTTATCAGCTGGGCTGCCGGCATTAATGGATGCATGGAAAAGAAGATTGCATGGAGAAGAATGGAAGGTCAACATTCCTTCAGGCCACATCTAAACTTGAGTACTGACACCACAGCCGCACCCTAAATTTAAGGCACAGTGCTTCCCCCAAAGAACCCCAGCAGCTATAGGTTGCAGGGCAGTCTCGAGCAGGTCGGCCGCCCTGGCGCTGAGGGGTGGAGATCGCTCCGGCGCCCCCGCCGTCGCAGGACGCAGCATGGTTTTCGCACGGCTTCGCCGCGCGGCGCCCTACCTACTGGCACCGCGCCTCCGGGGGTCTACCTAAAGCCGGCCCTGATAGGTTGTTAAGGGTGCCAGGAGCTGTAGCTCTGCAAGGGATAAACTACAGTTGCCAGGATTCTTTCGGGGAAGCCATGTACTTTAAGTGAACGGCATGGAAGTTTTATCCAGGGGGAAGGCAGGAAGAAGGTTTAGCAAGAATCCCTGCTGAGAATTCCTTATCTTAGATACCAGAAATCTCTCATGAAATTTGTAAGAACATCAGAAGAGCCTGCTGGATCAGGCCAGTGGCCCATCTAGTCCAATATCCTGTTCTCACAGGGGCTGACCAGGTCCCCCAAAGAGAAACCAGCAAGCAGGACTCACACAATTTTCCCCTCCTGGGGTCTCCAGCAACTGGGATTCAGAAGAATTGCTGCCCCCCCCCAACTATGGAGGCAGAGCATTGCCATCCTGGCTAGTAGCCATCAGTAGCTCTCTCCTCCTCCATGAATTTGTCTCATCCTCTTTTAAAACCATTCAAATTGGTGGCCATGACTGTCTCCTGCGGGAGTGAGTTCCACAGTTTAACGAGGTGCCGTGTAGTTTGACTGTCCCAAATCTTCCCAGCATTCAAATTCATTGGATGTCCATGAGTTCTTGTCTTATGAGAAAGGAAGAAAAACTTTTCTCTCTCCACTTTCCCTATGCCATGCATAATGATATCAATGTCTACCATGTTGCCTCTTGCTTGCCTTTTCTCTAAACTAAAAAGTCTCAAATGCTGCAGCCTTTCTTCAGAGGGGAGTCACTTCGTCCCCTGGCTCATTTTCTGAACCTTTTCCAACTCTGCAATATCCCTTTTGAGGCGAGGTGAACGGAATTGTACACCGTACTCCAATTGCACCCTAGAGTTGTATAAGGGCATCATGATATTTTGTTTTCAGTTCCTTTCCTAATGATCCCTAGCATGGAAATTTGACTTTTCTGTGGCTACCACACACTGGGGCCACACCTTCACCATTTCCAATAATTTGGAATAGAATCATAGAGTTGGAAGAGACCACAAGGACCATTCAGTCCAACCCCCTGCCGAGCAGGAAACATCATCAAAGCATTCTTGACAGATGCCTGTCAAGCCTCTGCTTAAAGACCTCCAAAGAAGGAGACTCCACCACACTCCTTGGTAGCAAATTCCACTGCCGAACAGCTCTTACTGTCAGGAAGTTCTTCCTAATGTTTAGGTGGAATCTTCTTTCTTGTAGTTTGAATCCATTGCTCTGTGTCCGCGTCTCTGGAGCAGCAGAAAACAACCTGGAGAAGGGCAATATCCCGAAACACTCCGGGAGGAGGGACAATTTGCTCCTTGACCTCACACCAGTCATAGGGAACCTCTGGATGTCAGCCAGAGGCGACTGTTCAAAGGTGATTCAAGCTGAAACTCCTTATATAATCTGCAATCTTTCTCATCATATCTCACACGAGACAGGGGAGAAGTTGGCATGAAGACAAGGTCTTAAGACTTCGGTTTACCTGTCCACACTCTGATCCCAGCAGCTCTAAACAAACTTTCCGGGAACTTTCTGTCGCCTTAAGAATGTCAGAAGAGCTCAGCTGCTGCTGGATCAGACCAAGGGAATCCAGCTCCTTCCTTCGGAGAGTAGCCGGTCCCAGAGGACTCCCAGGACTCTGGGAGACCCACAACCAGGGCAAGAGGACAGCTGCCAATTGAGGGCACAGTGGCATTGACAGTATAGCTGCCGACACCCTTAGGAGTTCCATTATTTTGTGAAAATTATACCCAGCTTGATTGTAAACACCACCACCACCCCTCAAAGCAGTTTACGAAAAGGATCAAGCAATACACCATAATGTGAAACTTTTAAAAAGTTAAGGCAACAGTAGGCCGGGGACAGATTAAAACTGGCACCAGCTTTCTAAGCATATGGGAAGGCTCGTCTCGACAAAAATATTTTTAGCAGGCGTCAGAAAGACTGCAGTGAAGGTGTCTGCCTGGTGTCAAGAAGCAGGGAGTTCCAAAGGGTAGATGCTGCCTTACTAAAAGAGGAAGTTCTTACAAATGCTGGTCAGGTATCATGTGGCAGCTGTAAAAGGGCCAGTTTTGCCACCATTTGAAGCGGCTGAGTGGGCAGATGTTGCGCAAGGCAATCTCGTAGGTAAACTTATCCTCTCTGAATCTGTCGCATCCTCTTTTAGATGCATCTAAGTTCATGAGAAGAGAAGACTCCCTGGAAAAGACCCTGATGTTGGGAAAGATTGAGGGCACAAGGAGAAGAGGACGGCAGAGGACGAGATGATTGGACAGTGTTCTTGAAGCTACGAACATGAGTTTGACCAAACTGCGGGAGGCAGTGCAAGACAGGAGTGCCTGGCGTGCTCTGGTCCATGGGGTCACGAAGAGTCGGACACGACTAAACGACTAAACAAGAACAAGTTAGTGGCCACGACGATACCCTGTTCATTCTTTAGATTAACTCTGTGCTGTGTCTGAGGTCGGGAACCTCCAGTCCAAAGGCCAGATCTGACTTGGTGTGGGGGCCAGTTTGGCCCACAAGGTCACTTCCCCTAAACCACACCTGCTGGCCTTACACCTGATGGCACATGTAAGTAACATCAGCTGCAGGTCAGGCAGAGATGCAGCCAGATCAGGATCTTGATCATGGGGCTGATCCCTGCAGAAGCTGAGCTGAAGCCACTGCCCTTCAGCTGATCCCTGCAGAAGGCCATTTAGCCAGTCCTATGTTTGATGCTGGCAATAACATCAGAAGAGCCTGCTGGATCAGGCCAGCGGCCCATTGAGACCAGCATCCTGTTCTTACTGTGGCCAACCAGAACCTGTGAGAAACCAACAAGCAGGATTTGAATACGAGATCCCTCGCCCCTCCTGTGGCTTCCAGGATTCAAAAGCATTGCTGCCTCCAACTGTAGAGGAGGAACACAGCCATCCTGGCTAGTAGCCACCAATAGCCCCTTCCTCATAGAATCGTAGAGTTGGAAGGGACCCAAGGGTCATCTAGTCTGTATTCTGCTCTGGCCAGACCTCACCTGGAGTACTGTGTCCAGTTCTGGGCACCACAGTTCAAGAAGGATACTGACAAGCTGGAACGTGTCCAGAAGAGGGCAACCAAAATGGTCAAAGGCCTGGAAACGATGCCTTATGAGTAATGGCTTAGGGAGCTGGGTATGTTTAGCCTGGAGAAGAGAAGGTTAAGGGGTGATATGATAGCCATGTTCAAATACATAAAATGATGTCATATAGAGGAGGGAGAAAGGTTGTTTTTCTGCTGCTCCAGAGAAGCGGACACGGAGCAATGGATTCAAACTTCAAGAAAGAAGATTCCACCTAAGCATTAGGAAGAACTTCCTGACAGTAAGAGCTGTTTGGCAGTGGAACTTGCTACCAAGGAGTGTGGTGGAGTCTCCTTCTTTGGAGGTCTTTAAGCAGAGACAGGCATATGTCAAGCATGCTTTGATGGTGTTTCCTGCTTGGCAGGGGGTTGGACTGGATGGCCCTTGTGGTCTCTTCCAACTCTATGATTCTATGATTCTAGAATCTAGTCCAACCCCCTGCAATGCCGGAATCTCAGCTAAAGCATCCCTGACAGATGGCCATCCAACCTCTGCTTAGAAACCTCCAAGGAAGGAGAGCCCACCACCTCCCGAGGGAGACGGTTCCACTGTCAAACAGCTCTTACTGTCCATGATATTGTCCAATCCTCTTTTAAAGTCATCCAAGTTGATGGTGTTATGAAAAATGAAAAATGTCTCTGGAGTGGACCAGAGGCGAAGGTGGTGTTGCGAAGGATTCTGGGTAACTGCAGCTGTCAGATTCGGTCACCCCTCTCTGTTCATTAGTAATGGTGTCCTGCAACCCCCACCCCCAATATGATTTTATAACAACGGCTATCACTGCTTCCTTTGGCAGTGAGTTCCACAGTTTAACTATGCACTGTGCAACGAATTACTTTTTTCCCCTCTGTCCTGAATCTTCCAGCATTCAGTTTCGTTGGATGTCCGCGAGTTCCAGTGTTACGAAAGAGGGAGAGAGAGACTTTCGGCAGGCTCTCTATGATTCCCTGCCCTTGAGAACCCAGCAGTGCCCAGATTTTACAATCCGCTCACTTGCCATTCAGACACACAGGCACACAACCTGTTCTTCCTTCTCTGGATCCGTATGGCCTGAGGCATCCCAGCTATGAGGAAGCGGGCAGGAGTGAAGTCGCTGGGGAACCCCCCCACCCATGGTGACGCAATCCCAGGGGCCCTTCCTACGGTATGTGGAAAGAGCTCAGGTTCCGCTCCATGAATGGGAGCAGAGAAGGAAGTGAAAAGAAAGTGGGCAAATATTGAAGTTAACTTAAAAGGTGCATGATGAAGGTGGGGGGGGGGAGGAGGAGAGGCATGGCAGCAGCAGAACACTTTGCTCTGGGTGGGGAAATTATTCTCCCACCCCACCCAGAGCAGAAGAGAGAGAAAGAGGTTTTAACATGCAGCTTAATAATAATAATAATAACAACAACAACAACAACAACAATAATACTGATTTTATTTAGATTTTAAATTGGGCGGGGGGTCAATTAGTTTTTGATTTCTGAACTCTCGCAATAATTTTAATATATCCTTTTAAGGAAATGGGTTCGTATCTCCCATGACTTATATCCTGCCTTCCTCTAAGGAAGTTGGTGTCCACACTTCACCTTTCCAATCCTCACAACAACCCTGTGAGGTCGGCTGGGCTGAGAGGCAGTGATTCGATCACAAGAGAGGCCATCTCAAGGAAATTAACTATGAACCCCCAAATCTGGGATCCTCTCTAAACCCAGTCCAAAGTTTTGCAGGTGGGTTTTTGTTTTGTTTTTGCAGCATTTTGCAGCGAAAACCCTGTGTTTTGCAGTACCCCACAAAACCAAGCAATCGATACATCAAACATGGGGTTCGTACTTAACATTAACTATGAGCTCCAAAAATTTGGTATCCCCTCCAAACCAGTGCCAAACTGTTGCAGTTGTTTTGTATTGTTTTTCAGTTAAAACTCTGCATTTCACAGCGTCCCGCAAACTGAGCAATTGCTGCTCAAACCTACGGTCACAGCTATTGCCCCCAAACCCAATGCTGTCCACTCTAAACCGGTGCCAAAGTCTGGCAACTGTGGGGCTGCAATCTTCCCTCCTGCCGTTTCCAGCGACTGGCATTCATACAACCTCTGACTCTGGTGGCAGAGCATAGAGGGCTAGTGGCCATCAATAGACGTCTCCTCTGTGTCCAATCCCCTTTTAAAGCCGTCAAGGCTGGTCTGAAAGCCATCTGCAGTATTCTGCTCATGCTCAGAGGGTCTGAGGATCTGTCCCATGACTAACTCTCCATGCCTCTCGACAGAACAGGGAGGCTGGGACGACAATTCTCCTTCCACCTGGGGCTGAAGGCCTTGCTTGGTTAGCCCTTAGCACAGTTGAGCCCCTGTTGTTGTTGTTTAGTCGTTTAGTCGTGTCCGACTCTTTGTGACCCCATGGACCATAGCACGCCAGGCACTCCTGTCTTCCACTGCCTCCCGCAGTTTGGTCAAACTCATGTTCGTAGCTTCGAGAACACTGTCCAACCATCTCATCCTCTGTCGTCCCCTTCTCCTAGTGCCCTCCATCTTTCCCAACATCAGGGTCTTTTCCAGGGAGTTTTCTCTTCTCATGAGGTGGCCAAAGTTTTGGAGCCTCAGCTTCACGATCTGTCCTTCCAGTGAGCACTCAGGGCTGATTTCCTTCAGAATGGAGAGGTTTGATCTTCTAGCAGTCCATGGGACTCTCAAGAGTCTCCTCCAGCACCATAATTCAAAAGCATCAATTCTTCGGCGATCAGCCTTCTTCATGGTCCAGCTCTCACTTCCATACATCACTACTGGGAAAACCATAGCTTGAACTATACGGACCTTTGTCGGCAAGGTAATGTCTCTGCTTTTTAAGATGAGCCCCTAGGAGTGGGCTAATCCTGGAGGAAGCAGGACTTGTTACTCCAAGTGAGCCTCCGGTTATTAACTTTAAAGGTGTGGAGCCAGGATTGCAGCCACCAAACCAGGATGGATTGTCTATCTCTGTTTGCTGTTTGTCTTGGCCACATCGCTCTGCTCATTAAGCACCACAAACCTAAACCCCAGAGGGAAAGAGGACGTTCTTTGTACGCAGCAGGATTGTCAGGGAGGATTTCTGTGAGATCAGTGCATACTGTAGTGGCAAAGTTCCAGGGTTATAATTTGCGTCAAAATAATAATTAAAAACCAACAACCTTGCAGGTACTTCTGTAAGTTCAAAGGTGTGCAAAGGAGCAGCAAAAACTACAGAGATCCCTGTGGCTCCTTAAAGACTCGCAGATTCACTGTATAATGGTGTAATCTGCTTTCATGGTGGTTTCTTGTTTTGCCCCTGATGAAAGAGGTTCTAATCCCACAAAGCTTTTGCCAGATCTGCGAGTATTTAATGTTCCATCACACTATTTTGTTGTGCTTGTAAGTTAGGAGCTATTTATAAATTGAGCAGTTACACAGCACTTTCAGAACATTCTCAGGCACTAGAGAGACAACGTGATATAGTGGTTAGAGCCTCAGACTAGGTCCTGGGAGACCAGGGTTCAAATATCCAGTGAGCGATGAAGCTTTCCTGGGTTACCTTGGGCCAGTCATCGTCTCTTAGTCCTAACCTACTTTGAAGGGTTGTTGTGAGGATAAAATGGAGGACGGGAGAAATCATAGCCTGCAGGGGGTTGGACTGGATGACCTTTGGGTACATTCCATCTCTCTGATTTAATGAATGCTGCCATGAGTTCCTTGGCTGAAAGGTGGAATATAAATGAAGCCGGTGAACTTGCCAAATCCTCCTGTTTTAGAATCATAGAACTGTAAGTTGGAAGGGACCATGACGAGGGTCATTTATTCTAACCCCCTGCAAAGCAGGAATCTTTTGCTGAACGTGGGGCTTGAACCTACAACCCTGAGATCAAGGGGCTCATGGTCTACCAACTGAGCTATCCAGTAACCGCAGAAAACTGGGATATTGCGGAGGAGGGCAGCCAGGATGATGAAAGGTCTGGAATTGGAAACCAAGCCTGATGAGGAACAGTTGAAGGAGCTGGGTATGTTTAGCCTGGCAAAGAAGAGATTGAGAGGAGGTAGGAGAGCCAAATATCTCAAAGGCCGCTGCATGAAGCAAGCTTGTTTCCCCTTGCTCTGGAGGGTAGGACTCGAACCAATGGCTTCAAGTTACAAGAAAGGAGATAATTGTCTGACTGTAGGAGCTGGACTGGACACCCTCAGAAGGTGATGGACTCTCCTTCCCTGGAAGTTTTTAAGCAGAGGTTGGATGGCCATCTGTCATGGCCGCGTTAGCTGAGATTCCCGCATTGCAGGGGGTTGGACTGGATGACCCTTGGGGTACCTTTCAACTCTACGATTCTATGATTCTAAATGAATGAATGACTGACTGAATAAGCTCAGTCACATTTAGAAGAAAGCTGATAATATCATAGAATTGTAGGGTTGGAAGAGACACTGAGAGACTGAGAAATCTAAGGAGCATGACTTAGGCTATCCAGCAAGTTCCTGGAAGAAGTGAAACTTGAACTCGTGTCTTCCTAGTCTGCTCAGTCGCTACACCACACTGACTCATTCCGTTCTTGGCTTTGAAAAGATTTTAGCTTCGAGCCTTTATTAAACGAGAAAATAGGCACGTGGGAAATCTTTTCTCTCTCTCTCGGGACACCGAGTCACAGGGGGTGGAGTGGAACCAGTAACACAATTGCTACAGGTGATTCTCTCTCTCTCTCTCTCTCTCTCTCTCTCTCTCTCTCTCTCTCTCTCTCTCTCTCTCTCTCTCTCTCACACACACACACACACTGTAATGCTGTAATGCCCAGGAAGATTTTGCAGAATTGTTGAATTTCCCTGAAGTTCTGCATAATGAGGTTGTGATCCATTGGCTCACAATACTCCAAAGAGTTAGAAGGGAGCCGCAAAGGGCATCTAGTCCAACCCCCTGCAGTGACGGAATCACCGCTAAAGAGGCCGCCCAGCCTCTGTTTAAAAATCTCCAAGGAGGGAGAGCCCACCATCTTCTAACGGAGCCAGCTGCAATGTCTGACAGCCCTCGCCGTTGGAAAGTTATTCCTGATATAGTTGGAATCTCCTTCTTTGTCATTTGAATCCATGACTTTCTGCCATTGTTATAAGAATTTTGAGGTCATATATATATATATATATATATATATATATATATATATATATTATAATAATTGTTCATAAAACATGTACATGAATGTACAGAAACATGTCTGAAGCAGCACAGGAAAACAGGCCTGACTGACACCATTTTGACTCTCTCTGACCAGGTGTTCCTCTGCCAGGAAGAAGTGGGGTGGGGGGAACCTTCTCATTGTCTCAGGAATTAAAATGATAACCCTGGCATCCTGATACCTGAGTGCCAGACAAAAGGGTGTGATTAACTTGGCTGGGAAACAGGGAAACGTAAATATCTCTCAATTTTGTTGATTAGGTTTTGGGGGCAGGGGGCAGGGTCCAGACTGCTCAGATTACTGCCACCAGACCTCCCCGTTCATGATGTACCTATGATGAATCTAGGGAGAGCGGTCTTGGGCTACACCCCTTCTGTGACATATGGATGATGCTTCTGGGGGGTGGGCTGAAACCAATTTCAAATTTCTTTTTAAGGGCAAGACACCTCTGTTTGGGGCCTCTTCCTTGTTCTCCTGCGTGAGAGGAAGGACCCTGTTGCAACAGCGAAATAAAAGTGCCTTGCTTCGTACGTCCTGGTTTGGTCTCTGTTATTTGGTGGGCAGGAGACGCTTAAATTTGTCTGTTTGCCTGGATCCTTGGGCTCTCCCTGGGTCAGGATCCATTTCTCTGGGTTCATAGGAACCAGCTTAAATTTTACTTCACCATCCTCCATGTGTCAGCCCTTCAGATATTTGAACATGTCTATCATATCACCTTCTCAAAGACTTCTGCTGCACTCAAAAGCTTGCCACGTTGTGTTGACTTTCTGGTGAGGCCTCATGAAGGTTTTACCTTTTGAGATTCCCCTCCCCTCGCCTGCAAACCAGCTCACCTACTCCTGCTTTTTAAGGGAAAATGCTATAATTATCCCTATTCAGTGCTACCACTTGCGCAATGGATCAGAACAATAGGGTCTTTAAAAATAAATAAATCGCACTACCTGTGCTAATTGGCTTTCCAATGCCAGGATGTCTGCGTAACCAACAACAAACGTTTTGTGTATTCCCCTGTTGCTTACGCAACTAACTCTTGTCTCTGCTCTTATCCGTTTTTTTTCTTATCTACCTGCTCACAGTACACTCTTCTCAAAGCAGATATACCTGAAACTCAGGATAAAAAAAATAAAAAAAATCCTTCAGTAGCACCTTAAAAGACCAACTAAGTTTTTATTTTGGTATGAGCTTTCGTGTGCATGCACACTTCGTCAGATACACTGAAACAGAATCCACCAAACCCTTATGTATATTCAGAGGGTGGGGGGTGGGGTGATGGGAATGGGTGATGGGCTGATGGGAGTGGTAAACCTGTAGATGGCTGTTGACGACTGCTGATGACTGCAATTGGTCCTGGGGGAAAAAAAAACAAGGGCTGAGGCGCTAAAGAAAGCTTGATCATGCATAATGAGATAAGAAGCCAATGCCTTTATTCATCCCAGGTGGCTCCATGGTTTTAAGCTTGGTAATGAGTTCCAATTCAGCAACTTCTCTTTCCAGTCTGTTCCTGAAATTTCTCTGTAATAAAACAGCTGCTTTGAGATCTTGTATAGAATGTCCTGGGAGATTGAAGTGTTCTCCTACTGGTTTTTCTGTTTTGTGGTTCCTGATGTCAGATTTATGTCCATTTATCCTTTGGCGTAGGGTTTGGCCTGTTTGTCCAATATAGAGAGCTGAAGGGCACAGTTGGCATTTGATGGCATACACAATGTTAGAAGATGAGCAATTAAATAGTCCTGAGATGGTATCAACACAGACTCATGTGTCACCTTAAAGACATTTATCACAGCATAAGCTTTCTTGGACTGTTATCCTGAGTTACAGGTAAGTAGCCGTGTTGGTCTGAGTCGAAGCAAAAATTTAAAAAAATTATGGTGAAGAGTAGACACACACCTGTGAATTCTACCAGGTAAATCCCTGGACCAGTCGCTGCCTCTCAGGCTAGCCTACCTCACAGGGTTGTTGTGGGGATTAAGTGAGAAAGTCCATGAGAACCCTGTGAGGTAGGCTAGCCTGAGATGCAGCAACTGGCCAGTGAGCTTCATGGTCAAGTGGGGATTCGAACCCTGGTCTCTCCCAGGTCCTAGTCCGGCACTCTAACCACTAGGCAGCACTGACTCTCTCACACCCTACCTATTGCCTCTCTGCTGCCTGTCTGGATACTTCAGCCGGAGGGGCATGCCCCTGGGTGGCCAAGGAATGTGCTGTTTATGCTCCTGAAAGTCCAGGAAATTGGCCCTTGGCATTCCTGGGTCCTCTTTAGGACAGGGGTGTGGCGAAAGAGCAAGGAGAGGAGTCATCACGGCTGGGTTTCATTCCCAGCAGCTGGAAAGAGGGTTGTGGCCTCTAGGGGTTGGAGCAAGCTAGGCGGAGCAGGAATGCTGGGCGCTCAGTCCCTGAGGGCTTGGAGGAAGAACAAAGCTGAATGATGGGAGAGGGAGAGGCAGATTGGCAGGTGCATAACCGTTCCTCGTAACATCATAACCAGACATAATTTCTTATTTAGAAAGCCCCAGCTATTTTGCTGTTTTTAATAGTGTGTTCCCAACGCAGGAGCGGGAACCAAATGGCACCTGTGGAAGCCTCCCGGATGGGTGCCCCACTGCTTCAAAGTCACCCTTCGCTTCTAGTTTAAGCGCTGTCTCCTGTTCAGTGCCTGGAGGCGGCTTTCCTGAGCAATGTCTCAGTCTCTCCCTTTTTCGGCAGTCCCTGCAGATGAGAAACCTACACCGCCTGAAATGTTGCATTTGAGGTTTAAGCAATTACACTTTTAAAATTTCCCGTATGACGTTGCCCCCTTTTGTACTGGAAAAAAAAATCTGGCACCTTGAGCCAATACCCTCTGAGCATGTGCAAAGCACTCCCCTCCCCTATTGTGTTACCTCGGTTTACAAGCACAGTGTTACCTCGGTTTACAAGCACAATTGCTTCCAGAAGTCTGTACTTAACCTGAGCGTACTTAACCTGAAGCGAACTTTCCCATTGAAAGTAATGGAAAGTGGATTAATCCATTCCAGACAGGTCCGCGGAGTACTTAAACTGAAAATACTCAAACTGAGGCATACTTAAACCGAGGTATGACTGTAAAGGCAAACTAACTCAGTTCATGTGCGGAGTGTCTTCCTCTGGCGAGGATCTTTTCCCTCTCTCTTAACACACCAAGCAACAGTTTTGTGATGCCTTAAAGGCACAGGTTGTGATACTGTAATGAATTTGTCAGTCCTTAAGGTGCCACCAAGGGACCCAGGTGGCGCTGTGGGTTAAACCACTGAGCCTAGGGCTTGCTGATCAGAAGGTCGGCGGTTCGAATCCCTGTGACGGGCTGAGCTCCCTTTGCTCGGTCCCAGCTCCTGCCAACCTAGCAGTTCGAAAGCACGTCAAAATGCAAGTAGATAAATAGGAACCGCTACAGCGGGAAGGTAAACGGCATTTCCATGTTCTGCTCTGGTTTGCCAGAAGCGGCTTTGTCATGCTGGCCACATGACCTGGAAGCTGTACACTGGCTCCCTCGGCCAATAATGCGAGATGAGCGCGCAACCCCAGAGTCGGTCATGACTGGACTTAATGGTCAGGGGTCCCTTTACCTTTAAGGTGCCACCAAACTCTGTTTTCAATATGTGCTGTGGTGGAATACTAATCCTCTGGAAAGCTTTTAATGCCGTTTACAGAAAGCCCAATAAAAACACACATCCACACGCAAACCAAACGCTCACCCCCCAAAAAAAATAAAAATAAAAAAATCACACACTTTATACAATCTTTAGATGTCCTTCTGTCCTGGAACCCAGCCAGGAGCCTTTCAAAGCGTTTGACAATTCCTGTTTTAACACACACAAAATGACTCATTCTGGGCTGAAAGGGGATCTTATGAGCGCCACTTGTGAAAAGACCCACCGGACGCCTCGCTCCCCCCTTCCTCATCCTCACCCTTGTGGCCTGGATGAGGTAACAGCGGAGGATCCCTTCCGCCCCAAAGGGGGACGTTCCGTGGGTGAGCTCATGAGGGCGGTTGGGCAAGAAGCTGGAGCCTAAAGCTGGCTCATTTCCTCCCTGGCTGGAGTCTTGGCTGCTCGCCTGCCTCTTTTCCTGGTGACCCAGGAGCTCAGATTAGGCAGGGTCTGCCGCCTTTGCCTCTGCTTGCCAAGACCTGCCCCTCTATCAAGGTGAGGGATCTGCGTAGCTGGACAGGTTCTGTGGAATGGTTAACCTGAGGCAATCTCACCCTGAGCCAATCATCGCAGGCGGCAGAGCAGGGCAGCCGAGAGTCTACAGCACCTAGGCACCTGCCCCAGAGCCTTTCTTTGGAGAAGCCAGACAGCCAGACAGCCAGCAGCAGGCACACTTGCCCGTCTCCTGCAGGTCCCAGAAGAGAGCCTTGCCCTGGCCAACCCAGCCATGCCGCCTCTCCCCTGGGCAGCCGCCGTCGCCGTCGTCCTGCTCTGTCTCACAGGGGTGGCGATGCCAGGGCCCGGCCCGGAGGATGCCAGCCTGGACCCGGCCCTGCTGGAGCTGCGGACTCTCCTGGCGTCGGGCGAGGAAGGTGCTCTGCTGCAGGGCACCCTGGAATCCCTGTTAAATATTGCGGTGGGTCGTGTGCAGTGCCAGGCAGTGCCGTGTGAAAAGGTAAAGAGGATGGTGGCAGGTGTGCAGTCTTCTCCCGCTCGCCTGGGTCAAACTCCACCCGGGGTTCAAAGGTCCTAAGGATGAGGCAGGCACCCTGGACAGGATGCCTCCAGCCTCGCTCGCTTTGGGTACAGAATGGAAGGAAGGAAGGAAGGGTGGGTGGGTGGGTGGGGAGAGGAGGCATCCAGGGAGAAATCCCGTTCCTATTAGTCTCTGGCAAACCACGGGAGCTTTGACTGGTTTTTTGCGGTGTGCTGGGTTCAAGCTTACGGTTGTGATTGATTGCATTGCGTTGCGTTGATATCCCCCCTTTTATCCCAGAAGCTCAAAGCGATCCATAGGGCTCCCTGCCCCTTCTCAACAGCCCTGCGAGGTAGGCAGGGCCGGATTTAGATTTGATGAGGCCCTAAGCTACTGAAGGTAATGGGGCCCTTTCGATGTCCAGCTGTCCTTTGTCAACAACAAACTGTTGCCGGTTTTTGTGTTGAATATATGCTATATGGTAATTTATGGACCTCATAGGTATCTCTAGCCATTTGCACATAACAAATAGGAGCCTGCACAACACAAAACACCGTTGCTGTATGTAGGTTTTAATTTATTTGTTTTTTAATCTTATCTTTTGGAAATGTACATCCAGGTTTGTTTTCTTTAAATTTTTTGGGGCCCCCGAGAGAGTGGGGTCCTAAGCTATAGCTTGTTTAGCTTATACGTAAATCTGGCACTGGAGGTAGGTTAGGCTGAGAGAGGCAGCGATCGGCCCCCAAGGCCACCATAATGAGCGCTTTGGCTCAGTGGGGATTCGAACCCTGGTCTCTCCCACATTTTAACCCCCTGCACTGCACTGGGACACTTCCCAGTGCAAGTTTCTCCAGTTGTCCTTCCCTTCCGCCTCTGAACTGTGTTTTGTGGGGGGAGGGTGCATTTTGCCCAGAACGGCGAGACATGTAAAATGCCTGTGCGTAGACATTTAAGGTACCGCAGCAACACCTAGTGTGTTATTTCACCTGCTGGCGAGGCTCACTTTGAACCACTTAATAACAGGTTGCAGGACAATGAAGGGTTCCCCCCCCCCCAGCTGTATCATGGATCTAGAGAGCCAAAAAACACTTTCAGCTTTAAAACCAGTGGAAACCAAACTGATGTGAACAGACATGGCTGCCAGCAGATCCACAACATATATTAAAGTGGACATGACTTGCCCCCCCCTCCAAGAATCCTGGAAACAATAGTTTTCTGCTACAGTTCCCAACACCCCAGTTCTCAGGGTACTTGGGGGGAAGCCATGCCCTTGAAATGTGTGTTGGATGCACTTTTAGAAAAAAAGAAATTGATGTGAATCTGCTGGCGATGATCCTTGGTGCGGCAGGAAGGTCATAGAATCCCAGAGCTGTAAGGGGTCCCCCAGGGGTCATCTAGTCCAACCCCCTGCAATGAGGACATTTGACACGGGGCCTGTTCTCGCCTGCAAACTGTTGGCAGGTATGGAGTTGCCCTCCTGAGGAAGGAGAAGGAATCCCCTCAACTCTTCGCTGTGGGCTCCATGCAATGCAAAGCCACAGAACGTGGCTTAAAAAGAGGGTAGAGAGGTAGTTTTCTTCACCGTCTGCTTCCGTAAGGTTGTGTGTAAAGTGAGGGTGGGGTGACATGAATCCGTGGGACTGTCTAAGAAGAGCATAATCGCAGGGTGGTGCTCAGTCCAGATGAATTGGGACCAGAATCTGATTTTTGAGAAAGCTGATCTGGCAGAACAGCTGACAGCCCAAGAACAGGCATGCTCTTAAATGAATGAAAGGTTCTTTCCCAAAAAGAGGAAGAAGAAAGAAAACGCAAACAGTATCAGCTGAAAGAGCAGCAGGTGCTCCTGAACTCGGAGTTAGAGCTCATAGAATTTTAGAATTAGAAGGGACCACAAGGATCATCTAGTCCAACCCCCTGCAGTGCAGGAAAACGATGGGGCAGATGAGGAAATTTCAGCAAAGGGTGCAATGCCCAGATGCCTCCCCTCGGCAGGTGGTCACCTGAAGGACATGTCTCACATTCCTGGAACAGTTTGCTAGGCGATATTTGTAAGAATTCTCAATGGTCCTTCAGCCTCACCTGGAATCCAGTCAGTTATTAACAGACTTCCAGACTCTAGGCTGGCCCCATTCCTCCCTGGTACAAGTAGGAAATTAGGAAATGCGTTGTCTACCAGAGTTTCAGGCAGGGGAGTCTTCCAGCCCTATGATGGCCACCAGCTTGGACGGCTTTAAAAAAAGACGGGACAAATTCGTGGATGAGGAGAGGGTTATCGAGGACGACTAGCCAGAATGGCTACGCTCTACTTCCACAGTTGGTGGCCGCAGTGCTTGTGAATGCTAGTTGCTGGAAACAGCAGGAGCAGAGAGGGCTCTTGAGTTCGAATCCTGATTTTGGGTTTCCCACAGATATCTGGTTGGCCACCGCGAGCACAGACTGCCAGACTAGATCAGATCAGCTTTCATATGATCCAGCAGCTAGGCTCTCCCTAGCTCCTTCCGTCTTTGAACCTTCCACCCCGTGATGGGGTTAGTGCAAAGGACTTCTGTTCCTTTTCCTGCTGAAGCCACTTTGCTGCATCATGTTCAACCTGCAAAAAAGGCTTGGCAGTTGTGTTCGACCTCAGACACCACCGCAGCCAGCAGAGTGGAGAAGTTGAGCTTCACCTTTTTTGGCATGAACCAGCCTCCCCGCGGCCCGACCTGGTGCCTTCCAGATGTTTAGCGCTACAACTCTCATCACCGACAGCCAGAACATGATGGAAGCAGTAGTCCAAAACACCTGAGAGGCTGTTCAGCTTCTTAGAAATTTTTGCAGAGGAACTGGGGTGGGATGGAGCGTGACCCTGGGAAGGTGGAGCCTAGAGAAAAGTTCATCCAAGTAGGGACTAGGAAAGCATGGATTTCCTCCAGGTTCTCCTCCCAGATATCTCTGGAACTTAAATTAGACTTTGGGCCCAACTACTATCCTGGACAGGTGGCAGGACCCAGGTGGTGCTGTGGGTTAAACCACTGAGCCTAGGGCTTGCTGATAGAAGGCCGGCAATTCGAATCCCTGTGACGGGGTGAGCTCCCGTTGCTTGGTCCCAGCTCCTGCCAACCTAGCAGTTCGAAAGCACGTCAAAATGCAAGTACTGTAGATAAATAGGAACCGCTACAGCAGGAAGGTAAACGGGAAGGTAAACGGCGTTTCCAACTGCTGCTCTGGTTTGCCAGAAGCGGCTTTGTCATGCTGGCCACATGACCTGGAAGCTATACGCCGGCTCCCTCGGCCAATCATACGAGATGAGCGCGCAACCCCAGAGTCGGTCACGGCTGGACCTAATGGTCAGGGGTCCCTTTACCTTTACCTTACTATCCTGGACAAGCATGGCTCTGATCATGCGCAAAGTCAATTCCCTTGAATGGCCAGATTGTTCCTATCCGTGAGTTGAAGAAAACAGCGTTAGCCCATCAAAAGTGACAGCTTTCAAGCAGAAAGGAGACCCAAGACCGTTTCTTCTTAAGAAACCAAGCACCAGACCACAGAATGGCTAAGTCAAAACCCCCAGGGACCAGATCTTCACAGAGCCAGCCTTTGAAAAGAGGGAAGCGGGGTCACCTAGCCCAACCCCCTGCAATGCAGGGATCTCAATTAAAGCATCCACGATAGATGGCCACCTAACCTCCAGTGAAGGTGAGTCCACCACCTTCTGGTGGACTCCGTAGCATTCTACTATTGAACAGCTCTTACCGCCAGAAAGCTCTTCCTAACGTTTTGTTGTAATCTCATTTCTTGCCATTTGAATCTGTTGGTTCGGATCCTGCCCTCAAAGAGAACAAGCTTGCTCCATCTCCCATGTGGCAGATATTTGCAGATGGCTATTGTATCCCCTTCTCAGTCAGGATTCTTTTGGGGGAGTCGGGGACAGGACTTTTGTGGGGTGGGGGCAGAACCGATGTGACTGGCCAGTTAGTTAAGTATTCCTAGTTTTACTTGATCTGGGGAGGGGGGCAGCTGCCCCTCCCTGCCCCCCCAATGCCTATGGCTTGCACATAACTTCTAGTTGCATCCTGCCCTCAATAATCAGCTCTGTCTTCTTCCCACTTCTGTTCCCACCCCAAGTCTCCATTCACCAGAAATTCTTTACCTGTTAGAAGGAAATGCAAAAACCCGTGTCACTCCCTCAGGTAAACCCCAGAGGCTGTGTGAAAATGCCTTTATTATGGTGATTAGTTTAGGAACAGGATCAAGGAGGTGGCAACTGTTTAGGATGATGCCCATTTTTAAATGCATTTATTTTGCAAGGTCTTTGCATCTCCTGCACATCAAAAGCATTCAGATGTCCTGCCCCTTCCTTTCCCATTTGATCTATTCCTTTGCAAAAGAAGGATGAAAGGGCCTCCTCTGTTTGGGTTGTCTTAGTTACCATCCTGGAGGCTCAGCTGGCGCCAGAGTCCAGCAACCTTCTGTTGGAAAGACTGCAACCTCCACAAATCCAGAGGGGAGTCCCTAAGGCGGTTGGATGGTGCCTTGAATGCCTCCTTCCAGCAGCTCTTGCAGCCAAGCTGGCCTCAAAAGTCTTGCTCCGCTTTCCTTTGGATCAGCAAGGCCAGGGATGGGTGGGGGTGGAGTGTCTTGTCATCTGAGCAGCCCAGGACTTCCAGACACACTGCCCAGGTTTAAATGCCAGAGAGGTCACTTCAGTGCTGCTAAGGCAGTGTTTGACTTCACCCCAGGAGGCACGCTCCATTGTCTCTCGAGACAGACAGATGCCAGCAACAACCTTACCTTTTGGCACAAGGTGGCCTACAAGATCCTCCCCCTTCCCATTTCACCCTCACAACAACCCTGTGAGGCACATTACGTCCTACGCTCTAATCACTCTGCCATGCTGTCTCTATCCTGTCCCTCCTCACCAGCTGGCCTGATCCTGCAGACTCTTCTTCTCTGTCACCAGTGACAGAGCTAGCTGCTGCTGTATCCAGAGAGACGGGGCGGGGCGGGACGATCCACCCACGAGGCGATCGGCGCGGTGGTGCGATCTTCGGAGGGGGGGTGTCTGATTGCGGCGTGGCAGCGTGATCCGCCATGGGGGGATTTTGTCACCCCACCTCTGGGATGGCACCTGGGCCAGACCGTCTCCACCGCTCCCCTTCCTACACCCCTGTCCGTCACCTCCACATCTTATTTCCAGATGCAGACAGACTGCTAGGTTGAATCATGCTAACCTCTAGACCAGGCACCCCCAAACTTCGACCCTCCAGATGTTTCGGACTACAATTCCCATCTTCCCCGACCACTGGTCCTGTTAGCTATAGATCATGGGAGTTGTAGACCAAAACATCTGGAGGGCCGCAGTTTGGGGATGCCTGCTCTAGACATTCCTCCCAGCAGATCCTTTAAAAATATTTTTTTTGCAGATTCCCCTTTAATTCCTATTCCTGCTGGGCGCAGGCTGTGGGAAGACTCACTGGAGAACTATGTGTCGCTGTTTGCTTGAAGAACATTAGCAGAGCCTTCTGGGTGAGACCAGTCGCCCATCTAGTCAGGCATCCTGTTCTCACAGTGGCCAACCACATGCCTGTGGGAATCCAGCAATCAGGATTCGAACACAAGAGAAACTCTCCTTTCCCGTGGCTTCTAGCAACTGGCATTTGGAAGTGCTGGTGCTGCCGCCCCCAGCTAGTAGCCATAGATAGCTCTTCTCTCCCGTGAATTTGTCTACCCCTCTTTTTAAGCCCTCCCAAGTTGTGAACCATCACTGCCTCCTGTGGGAGGGAGTTCCACAGTTCAACCCTGCACTGTGCAAAGAGGCATTTTCTCCTGCTGCCTCGTATTTCACAGTGCAGAGACATGCAGGCACCCAGACGTAAGTCGAACGTGTTCCAGGTTGAGAGAGACACTCTCTGCCAGCGTCACGCTCAGGAGTACACTGGCGAGAACGTCAGGCTCCAGGTGTGATCACGCACACCTTCCTCTGAGGTGCCACCCACTTTGGCACAAATTGAGGCATGCTTGCCTTGGGGACTGGGAGGAAAGCATTCCATTCCTGGAACAATAGAGCTATAGCAGTTTCGGCAGGCGCAGTGATACTGCAGGGGGGGCGGGGGGGGGGCGGAAAACCTGCACAGGTTGAATTTATTTGGAACATGGCTACATTCCACCTCTTTCAAGAAGAACTTATTGATGGGTAATAATCAAAAGCAACAAGATCCCCTTCGGGCAATCTTAGGGTTGCCATCTGGCCAGGTCTGGCCTGCTCCTATGCCATTCACGGCCAGCTGACCTGTAGAAATCAGCAAAGGAACCTCTTTGCCATGTCAAGAGTGACAGAATTCCTGCATTCCTGCACCCACATAGTGCCCCTTCCGCATTTGCAAGAACCTGGTCTTTTCATGAAACAGCACCTATCACTTGGGAACTCCCTGCCTATTGATATTGAGAAGGCGCCTTTGCTGCATTCCTTTTGGAGCCTGCTAAAAACATCCTTGTTTAGACAAGACATGCCTCCGGGGTTGAAGCCAAACCTCTGTGTTGGCAGAACCGAAGTGACCCCTCTTTGGGGCACAGGCCTGGGCTCTGTGTGTGGAGGTCCTGGGCTGGCCAGAGGACAAGACCCCCCTCTCGGCCTCGCTGATGCGGGCAAGGGTGGCTGAAAGCAGGCGTACAGGGCGCCATCCAGCCGCCTTAGGGACTCCGCTCTGGATTTCTGGAGGGTTTACTTCTGAGCTCTTTCTTCTGAAAATATCCAGGAAGGCAGTGGAGGTTTGGTGTTATGTATTCAGTGGTCTGTGTTTGCCTGAGCTTGAGTCTGGACCAGGGGTCAATAAACTTTTTCAGCAGGGGGCCGGTCCACTGTCCCTCAGACCTTGTGGGGGGCCGGACTATCTGTGGGGGGAAATGAACAAATTCCTAAGCCCCACAAATAACCCAGAGATACGAATTTAATGCGTTCCGAACGCACATTTGTAAGTCGAAAAAAATTGTAAGTCGAATCCCATAGGAATGCATTGGGAGAAAAAATTCGTAAGTAGAAGCAACCCTATCTAAAAATTCGTAAGTAGAAAAAATTCTATCTGCACCGCATCCAAGATGGCGGACGGAGCTCTGTTCGTAAGTATAAACATTCGTAAGTAGAGTTATTCGTAAGTAGAGGTACCACTGTAAAAGGAAACATTCTACTAATGTAAAAACACGCTGATTCCCGGACTATCCACGGGACGGATTGAGAAGGCGATTGGGCTGGATCTGGCCCCTGGGCCTTAGTTTGCCTACCCATGGTCTGGAGTCTCTGGACTAAGGATTCTGAGCTCCAGTGTTCTGATTCGATATGTCCAATCACAGACCATTTCAGGATTTGGGCCTCTGCCATTGGCCCTTGAACTCTTGAGTCGTGATTCGCAGCTTGGACGTTTAGACAGCCAATCACGTTGGGAGTGGGAGTGGCCCAGGCTTTCAGGAATGTATATAAGCAGTTGCTTTGCCCCTGGCTCCCAGTTATGTAGTTCAATAAAGGTTCTTGCGGTTATTGCTGCGCCTTGCCTCGTGGGAACCTACCTACACTTCCCTGGCATTTGGGATCAGAGTTTTCTGGGTCTGTTTTTTTTCTTGCCCTAAATTAAAAAAGAGGCAAGGGGGTTCCTCTGCCAATAATAATAATAATAGTAGTAGTAGTAGTAATTTATTTATACCCTGCCCATCTGGCTGTGTTTCATGTTATCCAGCCCCAACCAGACCTGATAGAAAAGCTTCAAAATGCTTCAAACAACTAGCGACTTCCTAAGCTACCTGTCCAGGCTTTGCAAAACAGCTCAGCAATCCTTTATCAGCACCAGGGCAAGAGCCAAGGACTCCATGGTTTGTCTCAGCCCATGCTATCCAGACCCATCTAGTTGCAGGCGGAGCGGCCTAGTCAGAGCTGGGTTCAAATCCCACGTGAGTCATTCGCCTCTTATCTGGTGCTGATAACACCCATGGGGAGAAGTTCACATATTTATGTTCTGTCCCCAGCATCTCAGAGGGCCTGATCCAGCTGATAGATGCAGGAAACAGAACGCTAGGTGCAATGGATCCTTGGCCTGATCCAGCCTTCCCCAACCAGGTGCCCTCCAGAAGTTTCAGAGGAGCCGCAAAGCTTAGAGGCCACTTTACTTTCAAAAAGTTCTTTTATTTTCATGTCAACGTGTGCAAGTTTCAGAGCTACACAGCACTCTGCATCAAATGTCATTTATTTATTATTAAATGTCCATCAACAGAATCATTTAGGCAGCTTGCACAGGAAAAACGAACAAACGCCATAGGGTTTTGTACGGGGGAGGGATTAAAGAGAATCCCCCCCTCTCATCAGGAGCAGTCCATCTCCAAGCAGTCAGGAAAGCGCGGGGTCTGAAGGTGCTAGTCAGGAGACGGAGAAGGAGTGCCAGGGCTCTGGCAGCATGGGAGAGCCCCTGCTCCACAGGCGGGAAGAGAGAGAGGCGGGAAGGGTGGACAGGGAGAAAGCAGATCGTAGACCCTCCCCCCCCCCCGGCACCGGAATTAAGGAGGAGGAGAAAGGGGAGGAGATTCACTGTCCCGAGGCTTTTATGTTGGGCAAAGTCGCGAAAAGGGGCAGTGTCGGATTCTGAAACAGCTCACTACACTGTAAATAACGTGCACCAATAAAGACTTTTGAAAGACAAGTATGTGGTAGGTCGTTACTCAGGAGTAGTCTTAACAACCCTGACAGGTTTATTTTTAAAAAAACACAATAGTGAAGACTATAAAAAAATCTGTGCAGAAATAACAAACTGTCCCCCTCCTCTCTCTCTTTCCCCCTTCCAGTGTCTCTCTGCTCCAGATATTTTTACACTCACAAAGAGAAAAACTCCCAGGGATGCCAACCTCACATCCTCGGAGCTGTTGCCGTTCTCCGCTGGCCTGGTCTACTACCTCACTGACCCCACGGCAGCTTGCCAGGCAGTGGTGGATGGAGACTGGGTGACCAAGGTCCGCACTTTGCAGAGCGAATTCTTAGAGGGGAATTCTGCCGCTGGCCCTGATCAAAAGAAGGTGGCCGAGCTGATGGGGGCCATTCAGAGAAACATCCAGGAAAATGAAAGACATGAGGTAAGAGAGGTGACCCCTGCGAAAGGATCTACTGGCAAGATCTACTCCCATCCCAATAAGAAGGAGCCTGCTGGATTAGGCCAACAACAGCCCGTCCAGCCCAGCCTCCTGTTCTCACAGTGGCCAAGCAAATGCCCCAATGGGAAACCAGCAAGCAGGATTCGAACACTAGAGCAACTCTCCCCTCTTGAGGTTTCCAGCAACTGGGATTCAGAATCATTGCTGCCTCCAGTTGTGCAGGCAGAGCACAGCTATCCTGGCTAGTAGCCACTGATAGCCCCCTCCTTCTCCATGAATTTGTCCCATCCTCTTTAAAAGCCATCTAGATTGGCGGCCATCCCAGCCTCCTGTGGGAGGGAGTTCCACAGGTGAAGTGGGCGCAGTGGAACGCAGGCCTTCCTTTCGTCTGTCCTGAATCTTACAACATTCACTTTCGAGGGATGTCCATGAGTTTTAGGGTGGTGATACAGAGCAAAACATTTCCCTATACACTGTAAGATTTTAATAAGTTTATAATTAATGTGTAGCTTAATGTGTAAGGGACCCAGGTGGCGCTGTGGGTTAAACCACTGAGCCTAGGGCTTGCTGATCAGAAGGTCGGCAGTTCGAATCCCTGCGATGGGGTGAGCTCCCGTTGCTCAGTCCCAGCTCCTGCCAACCTAGCAGTTCGAAAGCACGTCAAAATGCAAGTAGATAAATAGGAACCGCTACAGCGGGAAGGTAAACAGCGTTTCCATGTGCTGCTCTGGTTTGCCAGAAGCGGCTTTGTCATGCTGGCCACATGACCTGGAAGCTGTACGCCGGCTCCCTCGGCCAATAATGCGAGATGAGCGCGCAACCCCAGAGTCGGTCACGACTGGACCTAATGGTCAGGGGTCCCTTTACCTTTACCTTTAATTAAAATGCTAGCATTCCCCCTGCCCTGCCATTGCCTCCTGTGCTTGTAAGAGCTGCACGGTGGCATGGAAATTAGACAGCTAAAGCTTTTCCTGTCTTTTGCTGATGGGGTAAAGTTTTACCTGTTGAATATCTGTCTGTCGCACTATAATTAAGGAGGGGAGAGTTGGCAGCGCTAGTCTTCTCTACTGTTAATCATCTGGCCTTAAAAGTTTCCCGTTGAAAACCACGTGCTATTTTAAGCATCCCACGTACAAAAACGAGCTGGTGCACAGACACACCCTTGGAGTTGCACAAAGGGGACTGCGGCACTAAGATGTCGAAAGACTGCAATTCTTAAAGGTGCAGGCACTTTCTCGGACCCACAATAAATCTTCAGGTCTGCAAACGGCATAATCCTTTCTTTTTCCCCCAAAAACGGAATTATTTCTTTTTCACTATTTAAATATGACAAGGCCAACTTTCTAGTCCTCATTGCTAAGACAGAAAAGCCTCAAGACACACAGGCTTTTCTTATTGCTCCCATCGCTAAATTCCCACACTTCCGTTCCTTTTCCACGTCCTCTCCTCCTTCACTGCCACCCGCTGTTATTCCTCTGTCTCGCCATTAAATTAAGTACATCGCTAGACATTCTTCAGCCATGGCTGTCATGGTGGCTTACAAAATAAAGCACAAATAAGTAGCTGTGCTTCCTGCCTTGCAGCGGGTTGGACTAGATGCCCCTTGGGGGTCCCTCACAGCTCTAAAATTCTAGGATTCTTTGAAATAAATTGCTCGGCTGAGCAGCCTCAGAGGTTCAGCCTGTCGCCTGACCTGCTCTCCTTTCCTTCCCAGCCCTGTGCAGGAGTGGACCAGATCCTGGAGAGCAGCGCACGGATCTCCAGGCGAGTAGCCTCGGACCCAGCTGGGCGGGTGCTGGCAGCTGTTGGCTACCATGCCCTGGCGGGGGGCTGCTTCCATGCCCTCCCCCCTGAGGACTACTTTGTGGAGTACATCTTTGGGCGATACGGCAACAAGACCCACAACCTCACCCTGGAAGGTAATTTCACCCCACTGTTGGGGAATGTGGTGCTGGGTGAGGAAGGCAGTGGGCAAGGGTTTGGGCGGGGAGGGGAGGGGAGGGGAGTCGATTTGGTCCTGAGACAGGCAGAAAGTTTGCTCCGTGACTTTCCTGCTTCTGTGTCTGTTGAAAACGAGCCATCTGCCTTATCACAGAGTCATAGAATTTGTGAGTCAAAAGGGACCCTGAGGAACATCTAGTCCAACCCCCTGTGTTGGGGGGTTTCGCCAGCACTGGGTTGGGGTTGAGAAGGATGTGTGCATCTGTGTCTCTCTCTGTGTTGATGGAGATGAGATCTAAGGTGTGGCCTCGCCTCTCCCCTGGACGCCAGGTGTGGCCCTGGGCAAATCCAGCTCAGCCTCCGTCCTGAAACAGAGCTGGGCTGCCTTTCATTTTTCACACACTTCCAAGTGGGTGGCAGGTCCTGTTTCTGGGTGGGGAGCTTTGTTCCCAGGTGAGATTAATCCTTGAAGTGCAGATGGCTCTAAAGCATGGGTAGTAGGCAAACTAAGGCCTGGGGGCCGGATAATAATAATAATAATTTATTATTTATACCCCGCCCATCTGGCTAGGTTTCCCCAGCCACTCTGGGCGGCTTCCAACAGAAAAATAAAACACAGTAATCTATTAAACATTAAAAGCCTCCCTGAACAGGGCTACCATCAGATGTCTTCTAAAAGTCTGGTAGTTGTTTTCCTCTTTGACATCTGTTGGGAGGGCGTTCCACAGGGCGGGCGCCACCACCGAGAAGGCCCTCTGCCTAGTTCCCTGCAACTTGGCTTCTCACAACGAGGGAACCACCAGAAGGCCCTTGGTGCTGGACCTTAGTGTCCGGGCAGAATGATGGAGGTGGAGACGCTCCTTCAGGTATACTGGGCTGAGGCCATTTAGGGCTTTAAAGGTCAGCACCAACACTTTGAATTGTGCTCGAAAACATACTGGGAGCCAATGTAGGTCTTTCAAGACCGGTGTCATGTGATCTCGGAAGCCGCTCCCAGTCACCAGTCTAGCTGCCGCATTCTGGATTAGTTGTAGTTTCCGAGTCACCTTCAAAGGTAGCCCCACGTAGAGTGCATTGCAGTAGTCCAAGCGGGAGATAACTAGAGCATGCACCACTCTGGCGAGACAGTCCGCGGGCAGGTAGGGTCTCAGCCTGCGTACCAGGTGGAGCTGATAGACAGCTGCCCTGGACACAGAATTGACCTGCGCCTCCATGGACAGCTGTGAGTCCAGAATGACTCCCAGGCTGCGCACCTGGTCCTTCAGGGGCACAATCGCCTTCTCAATCCATCCCTTGGACGGTCCGGGAATCAGCATGTTTTTACATGAGTAGAATGTGTGCTTTTATTTAAAATGCATCTCTGGGTTATTTGTGGGGCATAGGAATTTGTTCATATTTTTTTTTCAAAATATAGTCCAGCCCCACACAAGGTCTGAGGGACAGTGGACCGGCCTCCTGCTGAAAAGGTTTGCTGACCCCTGCTCTAAAGTTTACTCCTGGAGTTCTTGGAAAAGGAGGGGGGACAGGGAAGGGGGAGGTGACAAATCAGCTCTGCCACCTGCACCTATTACTCTGAGCTCTTGGGGGAAGGGGCTATCTAGGAGCAGATCCTCTGGGCCCCCTGCAGAGGAATCAGGGAACTGTAGAGTTGGAAGGGACCCCCAAGAGTCATCTAGTCCAACCCCCTGGAATGCAGGAATCTCAGCTAAAGCGTCTATGAAAGATGGTCGTCCAAGCTCTGCTTCAAAAGCCTCCAACAAAGGGGAATCCAACGCCTTCTGAGGGAGCCCATTCCACCAGAAAGGTCTTCCTAATGTTTAGCTGGAATTGCCTTTCTTGTCATTTGAATCCCATCAGTTCGGGTCTTGCGCTGTGGAGCAGCAGAAAACGAGTTCTTACTTTCCCCCTATGTTTAGTTGGAATCTCCTTCCTTGCCCCTTTAAGCCCTTGGTTAGAGTCCTTGGGTTAGTGGCCCCCACATCAGCTTGCGGCAGCAAGTTCCGTGAGTTAGTTATCCATCTTTGGAAATAGACCTGGGTGTGGCGTAGCTACAAAATGCAACAGACAAATGTCAAAAGCTCAGCTGGGGACTCTGTGAGAGTGCTATTGTAAAATTATCAGTGCAATCTCTCTAGTCCATGTCCACCCAGAAATAAATCCTGTTGAATTCAATGGGCCTGATTCCCAGGTAAGGGGGGTAGGGGGTTAGGATCGCAGCTGCAGGCTATGAACCTGAAAGTCCTTGGCTGCTGGTACTGCTGCCACCAACTCCGCAAATCTTTGATAGAGAGCGTGCAAAGAGCTCAAGGAGTTGGGTTGGTGGTAATTGCACCTGGCAGAGATCCTGAGGGCATCTGGTGAGATCCTGGCAGAGATCCTGAGGGCAACACCTCTTCTGTGTTTGCAACAGGCTTGGCCAAGCTGATGGATCAGCTCGAAGTGGGTCCAAAGGTGTCCCATGCAGGACACGACCACGGGGAACCTGGGCACGAGCACCCTCACGGCGACCACGCGCACGACGAGGGCGCCATGCACAACCATCCTCATGATCATGGTGATCATGAGGACCATCACCACGGCAATGACACTGACCATCACCATGGCGAGGAAATGGACCACCTTGGAAACCAGACGGAGAAGAACGTGGCCCGGCGGAGGCGAAGTCTGCCTGGAACGGGAGAGCAGGACGCGAACGTCTGGGATACGGTGAGGAGCATTTTCTGTCCCATCACAAACATCTAAAGAGAGAGAGACCCCCTTGGTGGTTCAAGGGTAGGGTCTGCTCCGGAGTGCCAGCTTGGCCCTGCAACCATGGGTGCCCGGAGCTGTGGGTGCCATGCAGTGTGCATGGCCCTGGCAACAAAATTTGTGGGTAAATTATGTGAATATTTGGAGTTAGCTAAATTAACGGACATAGTAAGACATAAATAAAAAAAATTAGGTGAAAAAGGAATGGGAATGTCTGAATGAATATTTTAAAAGACAAGGTTCAAAGGTGAATATCTGGCTGAGTTTGGAATGACTTTGTGAAGAGAAAAGGGAATGAACAGAGATTTTTACAATATATAAGGTTAGATTTGAGAAGATAAAGAAATGCAGAAATGCAGAAGAGATGAAATTGAAGAGAAGTGTTGTGTGGTTGGTGGAAGTCTTTATTTTTGTTTATTGTGAATATGTGAGATGAATATGATGTTGAAAAGAGGATGTTTGAGGGTTTATCTTTTGTTTTTTTTCCTATATATTTTTCTGCTTAAATCTTACTTTCATTTTCTATTTTTAAAAACTTATATTTAGGAATTAATTCCTAAATATAAGTGTCACAGATGGGTGTTGGCTACTCCCGAGTAAGCACTCCACACATCCTCTGGATTTTCAGAGTTTTATTGTGCATGCTATATACAGTGGTGAGATGTCTCAAATCATGTCTGCTCTGCATGGGGCAGAAGCCCACAATGGCGTCTCATGGGCTCTGACCCCCCTTTTAAGACTGGGCATCCAAACGCCCCTCCTCCTTGCTCTATGGGTCCTCTGTGGTCCCAAACCAGGCTCCTGAGGTGCCCTTCTACTTACTCCCTCCTTTCCAGCCCCTGCTGAAGCTAGCTCCTCCCCTGCTTCCCTGCTACCAACCTGGAGCTGAGCCACCAGGACTCTGCAGAGCCCTGGACCCGTCTTAACCCTTCCTGTTCCTGATTTAAACTCCCATACTTGCTGCTGCTCTCCCATCTGATGGAAGTAAGCAGAGTGGGCTGCTCTCTGCAAGCCCTCTCTCTTACAATAAGTTTTAAAAATTTGGTTTGAATGTTGTTGTTTTTAGAAGTGTTGTAAAATAAAATTTATTATTAAAAAATAATAATTTTGTGGGTGCCTGGCCCCTTCGTGGGGAATTGTGTGGGTGCTCAGCCACCCAGGGAGTTGGCACCTATGGATCTGCTAGATAGCAACCATGATGATGTTGTTCGTTGGTTTCCCAGCAGTGGTCCGAGGCTCCTTCCTTCTCTCCATGTTCCACAAGGGAAAGGAGGATTTGACTAAAAAGTCTGATGAAAGTCTGACGCGATGAAGGCGGGCACAAAAATGCTTTTAAATAAAAACCGAATTAATTTCCACCTGGTGTGGAGGGGGAGGGGGGTGTTGCCTTGTCCTCCATGCATCAGGGGATGTTGGGAACAGGTGAGTTTCTCATGAAGGACAGAGCCCAGGAGCAGATGATGAAATTCTTTTCCCACTCCATGTGTTTTGTTTTGCGCTTAGGCAAGAAACTGAGAACAGGACTCTGATTCTAGCTGTGTTTTTGCCAGGCGACAGCCAGGGGTCTGTGTGCATTTGTGTGTCTGTCCATTAGGATTGCCATCTGACCAGGAAAAGCTGGGCCTGGCCTGCTCCTATGCCATTCGCAGCCAGCTGACCTGTAGAAATCAGCAAGGGAACCTCTTTGCCGTGTCAAGTGTGACAGAATTCCTGCATTGTGGGGGGCTGGGCTGGATGACCCCTTGGGTCCCTTCCAACCAATTCTATGGTTCTAGAATTGAAGTGTAGGTGGGTTCCCATGAGGCAAGGCCCAGTGATAACAGCAAGAACCTTTATCGAACTACATAACTGGGAGCCAGGGGCAAAGCAACGGCTTATATACATTCCTGAAAGCCTGGGCCACTCCCACTCCCAACGTGATTGGCTGTCTAAACTTCCAAGCTGCAAATCACGACTCAGAGTTCAAGGGCCAATGGCACGAGGCCCAAATCCTGAAATGTTCTGTGATTGGACATATCGAATCAGAACACAGGAGCTCAGAATCCTTAGTCCAGACTCAAGCTCAGGCAAACACAGACCACGGAACACATAACAGGAATTGCCTGGTTCCAATGGCTACAGATCAAATGGATGCGAAAGGCATGGTGACAGGGGCCATTTGAATCATAGAATCATAGATTTATCCTCTAGAATCATAGAATCGTAGAGTTGGAAGAGACCACGAGGGCCATCCAGTCCAACCCCCTGCCGAGCAGGAAACACCATCAAAGCATTCTTGACATATGCCTGTCAAGCCTCTGCTTAAAGACCTCCAAAGGAGGAGACTCCACCACACTCCTTGGTAGCAAATTCCACTGCCGAACAGCTCTTACTGTCAGGAAGTTCTTCCTAATGTTTAGGTGGAATCTTCTTTCTTGTAGTTTGAATCCATTGCTCCGTGTCCGCTTCTCTGGAGCAGCAGAAAACAATCTTTCTCCCTGGCAACTGGTCTCCTTCGGATCTCCCTGTGGCTCACTCATCTGGGGGGCATGTCTTTATTTCCAGGTCTGCCTCAGCCCCAGTGACCTGTTTGAGATTTACGGGATCGACGAAGGCGCAGGAATCTCCAGCCCCGATTTCAGCCGCGTGAGCCCAGCGCTGGTGCAGCAGCAGCTGAGCAAAGCCTGCTCTGCCCCCCGGAATGCCCCTGCCGATGGGCGGCTCACCACTGCGCAGAGTGAGTCCACCCACCCTTAAATAGGAACGGGTCTCTTAAGCCGATTAGAAAACAAGCTGCTGATTTCCTGTAGGAACCTGTCCAGTTAAAGGTCTGGGACTAAGGTCCTCCTCAGGATGCTTCTGTGTAGGACTCCCAGTTGACGAGAGAGCCGTGCCATGAAAGGGGCTAAAAGACATTCCACTCCCGCAATGGCTCTGCTCTACCTTCAGCAGCTGGGAATTGCAAGCGGGGAGAGTCCTGATCTTGCTTGTGGACTTTGGGGTGAATAAAAGAAAGCATTTCTTAACACGATGCATAGTTAGACTGTGGAACTCCCTCCCACAAGAGGCCAGAATGGCCACAATCTGGATAGCCACAAATTCATGGAGGAGGAGTGGGTTATTGATGGCTAGGTGGCGCTGGGGGTTAAACCACAGAGCCTAGGGCTTGCTGATCAGAAGGTCGGCGGTTCGAATCCCTGTGACGGGGTGAGCTCCTGTTGCTTGGTCCCAGCTCCTGCCAACCTAGCAGTTCGAAAGCACGTCAAAGTGCAAGTAGATAAATAGGAACCGCTACAGCGGGAAGGTAAACGGCGTTTCCGTGTGCTGCTCTGGTTTGCCAGAAGCGGCTTTCTCATGCTGACCACATGACCTGGCAGCTGTACGCCGGCTCCCTCGGCCAATAATGCGAGATGAGCGCGCAACCCCAGAGTCGGTCACGACTGGACCTAATGGTCAGGGATCCCTTTACCTTTAGCCAGGATGGCTGGGCTCTGCCACCATGATCGGGGGCAATAATGCTTCTGAATCCCAGTTACTGGAAGGATTCGAGAACAAGAGTGTTATCCCCTCCTGTGGTTTCCAGCAACAGGGTTGGATGACATCACTGCTTCCTGTGGAAGTGAGTTCCACAGATTAACTGCGCTGCATGATTTTATCTGTCCTGCGTCTTCCAACTTTCAGCATTGGAGGTCCACAGGTTCTAGAGTTAGGAGAGAAGGAGAAAAACTTCATTCGCTTTCTCCGTGTCACACACAATTTTATAAACTTCTGTCACTCCCAATGGCCTCCATGTCTCTCTGCCCAGCAGTGCTTCAACAGATTTCTTTTTCCCTGTGTCATTCTTTTTCGAAGATTTAAATTTTATTGAGAGTATTAGTGAGTTAAAGTAAATAAGAAAGAAAAGAGGGAAAGAAAAAGGATACGTAAAAAACATTTTAAAGGACAGAGGAAAACAACAATAACAAAATAACAATAAAAAGGTTACATAACTATGTAGTACTGTAGATGTTTATGTAGATAAGCTTATTGTTTCCCTCAATATACATTGGTTCATGGTTCACAATGGTTTTGATAACAGCATTAAATCTGTCCATGCATAATCTTCCTCTGGGGGGACGTGGGTGGCGCTGTGGGTTAAACCACAGAGCTTAGGACTTGCCGATCAGAAGGTCGGCGGTTCGAATCCCTGCGATGGGGTGAGCTCCTGTTGCTCGGTCCCAGTTCCTGCCAACCTAGCAGTTCGAAAGCACGTCAAAGTGCAAGTAGATAAATAGGTACCGCTACAGTAGGAAGGTAGACGGCGTTTCCGTGTGCTGCTCTGGTTTGCCAGAAGCGGCTTTGTCATGCTGGCCACATGACCTGGAAGCTGTACGCCGGCTCCCTCGGCCAGTAACGTGAGATGAGCGCGCAACCCCAGAGTCGGTCATGACTGGACCTTTACCTTTAATCTTCCTCTGACAGCAATGTGTTTATGGGTTGCAAGAGATGTCCTGCCATCTATCCATTCATCCAAGGGAGCAATATCTTTATCCTTCCAATTATTAATATTGATCTTCTTGCAGATGTAAGGGCCCGAAGAATCCATTTACGCTGACCAATAGTCAAGCCCCATATGTTAGGCATATAGTTTAAGATGATGATGATGATGATGATGATGATAATAATAATAATATTTATACCCCGCCCATCTGGCTGGGTTTCCCCAGCCACTCTGGGTGGCTTCCAGCAAAATATTAAAATACAATAATTCATCAATTAAAAGCTTCCCTAAACAGGACTGCCTTCTAAAAGTCGGATAGTTGTTTATTTCCTTGACATCTGATGAGAGGGCATTCCACAGGGTGGAACCCACCACCAAGAAGGCCCTCTGCCTGGTTACCTGCAACCTCACTTCTCGCAGGGAGGGAACCGCCAGAAAACCCTCGGAGCTGGACCTCAGTGTCCGGGCTGAACGATGGGGGTGGAGACGCTCCTTCAGGTCTACTGGGCCTAAGTTTAGGGCTTTAAAGGTCAGCACCAAGACTTTGAATTGTGCTCAGAAACGTACAATGTCATCTTCTGAAACGTTTTAACTCTTTCCCCGCAACTCCTCATTGCCCTCTTCCAGAATACATCTATGGCTCGTTGGCAACCCTGCTGATCTGTCTGTGTGCCCTGTTTGGCATCGTGGTCCTTCTCTGCACCACCTGCATCAGCGCCTACCAGTACGTGATCCAGCTCTTCGTCAGCCTGGCGGTGGGATCCCTCACCGGGGATGCCATGCTCCATCTCATCCCCACGGTCAGTTCACACAGCGGGTGGGGCTGTTTCTGGCGGGGCTGAGGCTGTGCTCTCTGGGCGGGTGTGCTGGCAAGAGCATCCATATGCAGGTGTGCACGGCTGCACGCGATCCAACCTTTCCCTTTTAAAAAAATATGTATTAAGTTTTGATTTTATCACCTTTAAACAAATCCTTATTATACTCATTACACATTTGCTGAATCGAGCTTCGACGTCCCTCCCTCCCGTCTCATGGTTTCCATTATTCATTATTATCTCATAGCATTTGTACATTAGAAAAAAAATCCTTCAGGGTGGGAATGGGTGATGGGCTGATGGGAGTGGTAAACCCATTCCCACCCACCCCCACCACCCTCTGTATATATATAAGGGTCTGACACTTCCGTTTCCAGTGTATCTGAAGAAGTGTGCATGCACACGAAAGCTCATACCAAAATAAAAACTTAGTTGGTCTTTAAGGTGCTACTCAAGGAATTTTTTTCTATTTTGCTTCGACTCAGACCAACACGGCTACCTACCTGGAACTAGAACATTTGTACATTATTTACATTTCACTCCTTCCGTTAATCACAAATTTTTAAATAAATTTAAAAAGGTACAAATCCTTAACATTGCAAGTGTTCTCATGACAAACCTACTAGTGTTGTTAATTGTTTGCAGTTGTCCTCCAGATATTGTACAAGTTTACTCCAGTCTGTTTGGAAAGCTTGATCACGCTGGTTTCGCCAATTCTTCATAGTCCATCATCTTTGTCTGCCACTCTTCTAGCGATGGAATTTCCCATTGCTTCCATTTTGGGGCTAAAAGAGTTCTTGCTGCTGTTGTCACATACATAAACAGTTTTATATCTCTCTTTGGGATCTCATTCCCTACTATACCTAACAGAAATGCCTCTGGTTTTTCCCACAAATGTACTGTTAAACATTTTCTTTAATGCATTATATATCATTTCCCAGTAAGCTTTTGCCTTGCGGCAAGTCCACCCCATGTGATTAAAAATGTCCCTCCTTTCGCAATTCAACCTTTCCCAATCTGGTGCCCTCCAGCTGGTGCTATACTACAATGCCCATCAGCCCCCAGCCAATATGGCGGCTCTCCGGTCAGCATCACATGGCCATAGTGGGTGCTGGTGTGGATGGGAGTTGTAGTGCAGCACGTTTTGGAGACACCAGCTCATCGCAGGGATGGGTGGCCTTCAGAAGCTTCTGCCTCGCGCCCCAAACCAAGCTGTGCTTCCACTCTCATGCCCACAGTTCCTGGGTCTCCATTCTCACTCCCACGGCGAGGGCCACTCCCACGACCCCCACGGAGCCGAGGGCCACAATGTCCTGTGGAAGCTACTGGCCGTGCTGGGGGGGCTCTACCTCTTCTTCCTCCTCGAAAAGTTCTTCATCCTCCTGGGGCACTCGGACGACGACGAGGTGCGTTGGTCTTTTACCGGTCCACATTCGCCAAGACGGCTGCTAGGTGTTGGCAGCCGTGGGGAGGAGGAAGGGAACGGGCGGGGGCGCACTTTGGCAACCATGGGGAATATGGCACCCTGAGCGAGGCCAAAATCTGGCACCCACAAATGGATTTTCTCAATTCTCAATCTTCTCAGTTTGGCACCCCCTCTGCTCGGCACCGCCCACAATGCTGTCTCCATAACCTGGGGCAGAAGTGAGGAGCCTGTGGCTTGCAGGCCCATCCGCAGAGGTGTTTTTTGGGTAGCTGTGCGCCTTGCTGCAGGGGGCACCAGAACATTGCTGTGGAACAGAGTGCAAGAGGGATTTTAGCGCCGCACAGGGTGCTGCTGAAATTTGAGAACCCAGGGTCCACCACTGCAATATTGACCCAGTGTGGCCAGCGAGTCCTTAAAAAAAATTGCTCACCTCTCCGTCAGCTGACATCACCCTCCCTGATGGGTGGGTGATGTCAGCTGATGAGCAGGGTTCAATCTTGCGGGGAACTGGGGTGCCTACTTGATCCCTGCAGAAAGCAGGATTTAACCTCCTGCTCATCAGCTGATGAGCAGGGATTGAACTCCTGCTGGTTGCCTAGTAACTGCACGGGTCCCATCGGATGCCATGTTCCCTTGTATCTCCCACCCAGGAGCACAGCACAGGGCACCAGTGCGACCACGGCATGTCCCTGCAGCTCTACCAAGACGAGATGAAGAGGAGGAAGCAGGAGAAAGGTGCTTCTCACGCTGACCTGGTGAGTGGCCTGCCCTGCGTGCCTCCCCCCACCCTGGGGTTGGAATCCCCGCCGGTGAGATGCCGTCACTCTCTCTGGGTTGTTTTATGCATTTCTGGGTTGAGTCTGAGGCTAAGCAAAGATTACTCGAGATACTGGAGAAGAATCCCGAGCAAAAGTAAGAGTCCGCTTTGGCCAAGCCAATGCCCTCCAGATGTTTGGTCAGGGGCTGATGGGAGCAGTACAGTGGTACCTCGGTTTATGAACACAATTGGTTCCGGAAGTCTGTTCATAAACTGAAGCGTTCATAAACTGAAGTGAACTTTCCCATTGAAAGTAATGGAAAGTGGATTAATCCGTTCCAGACGGGTCCGCGGAGTACTCAACCTGAAGCGTACTTAACCCGAAGCATGGGTGTAATTGGTTCCGGAAGTCTGTTCATGAACTGAAGCATTCGTAAACTGAAGCGAACTTTCCCATTGAAAGTAATGGAAAGTGAATTAATCCGGTCCAGATGGGTCCACGGCGTTCGTAAACCAAAAATTCATAAACCGAGGTGTTCATAAACCAAGGTTCCACTGTAGTGCAAAATATCTGGAAGGTGCCAGCTTGCCCAACTCTGCACTTTTGTAGATGAAGGCTGCTCCTTTAACCCAGGAGACAAGTCCTCATGGATACTTAGAATCCTAGAGTTAGAAGGGACCCCAAGGGTCATCTAGTTCAACCCCCTGCAAAACATTGTTGTTGTTGTTTAGTCACCCAACCTCTGCTTAGAAATCTCCAAGGAAGGGGAGCCCACCAACTTCCAAAGGAGTCTGTTCCACTGTCAAACAGCTCTTACCATCAGAAAGTTCTTCCTGGTGGAGTTGACATCTCCTTTCCTGTAACTTGAAGCCGCTGGTTGGAGTCCTAGCCTCTAGAGCAGGAGAAAACAACAAGCTTGCTCCATCTTCCATGGGACAGCCCTTAAGATATTTGAAGATGGCTCTCCTATCTCCTCTCAGTCACCTCTTTTCCAGGCTAAACATACCCAGCTCCTTCCATCATTCCTCATAAGGCTTGGCTTCTAGACACTGAATCATCTTCGAGTGAGACTATGACTTCAAGTACCACTAGACCTCTATTGATGCAGCCTAGAAGAGCATTAGCCTTTCCCCCTTTTCCTTTTTTGCTGCTGCATCACACTGTTGACTCATGTGCAGTCTTGATGAGGCAGTGAACTCTGAGATACCCAGAGGCGAGCAAAGAGCTGCTTCCGCCCGTAGCCCGGCATTCCAGGAGCTTGTGAGTGACAGTAAGAGCTGTTCGGCAGTGGAATTTGCTCCCAAGGAGTGTGGTGGAGTCTCCTTCTTTGGAGGTCTTTAAGCAGAGGCTTGACAGGCATATGTCAAGAATGCTTTGATGGTGTTTCCTGCTCGGCAGGGGGTTGGACTGGATGGCCCTTGTGGTCTCTTCCAACTCTATGATTCTATGATCTCCTGCAAAAAAGCAAGAGCAAAAGTCAGCCGCAAAAATAAATTTCTGACTTCCTCTTTCCTCCTTTGCCCAATTCTGTGCCATGCCTTTATCCAGAACCCAAGCATGATTTTCCAGCCCCACCTTATGGTGGAAGGAGGAATAAAGATGTGCGGGAAGAAATATGTGGCTATGTGAAAATGCCTCACGCTGCACCAGACTATTGGTGCATCGGGCCCATTCTTGTCTTCCCTGCCTTGCAGCAGCTCTCCCAGGTTTTCTGGCAGGGAAGGGTATTTTCCTTATCACCTGCCACACGAGATCCTTCTTAACTGGAGAGGTCAGGGATTGAACCAGGGACGTTCTGCATGCAAGGCAGGAGCCTATTACACAGCTCCACGGTGCCTCCCTGTTAGGTTAAGTAAGCTCTTGCTGCTTAACTCCTGTGTTGATTTTTATTTTATTTTTTTTAAGTGGGAGAAATCAGCAGTCTGAGTCAGTGGGGCATGCACACACACCCTTTGAAGAATTAAAATAAAAACAAGCAACAGTGACCCAGAATATACAGCAAAAAGGGGTAGTGGTCACTTCCCAAATCTTTGGCCTCTAAAGTCAGCTTGAGTGTACGATTGCTCTGTTGTCCTGTTTCCAAAACAGGAGAGAAGTCTGCCCCCCAAATGTTTGCTTTTTTAAATGTATGCTTAAAAAGAAAACACACACACACACACACAAACACACACCCCTTTTCAAAATGTTATGGTTTATTTGGAGAGGAGAGAACGTGGAACTATGTTACTCACCTTTTAATTTAATTTAAATTTATTATAACAGAATCAATTGGAAGGGATCCCAAGGCTCATCTAGTCCACCCCATAGCTGTCAAGTTCTCCCTTTTTAAAGGGAAATTCCCTTAGGCTGAATAGGCTTCCTTGCGAGAAAAGGGAGAACTTGACAGCTATGGTCCACCCCCTGTGATGCAGAATTCCTCACATTCATATCCCACCTATCCACCCAAGGAGCTCAAAAGTGTTGTACACGGTTTCTCCCCTCCCCATTTTCCCCCCTCACAACAACTCTGTGAGGTAGGTTAGGATGAGGGACAGTGACTGGCTGAGTGGGGCTTTGAACCCCGGTCTCCCAGGTCTTAGTCCAACACTCTAACCATTACACCACAAGCATCTTCCATTTTGAGGGAAGCACCCTCAATGGAGCCATAGACGTTCTGTCTGAGGAAGACCTGCAGTTCCCATAGATACAAACCGCTCTGCTCTGAAGGCTAAAATATACAATATTATGTCGAAACCTGGCTGTGCAGAAATGCCTCTGGTCTGGTGGCTGGAAGCCATTGGTAGGGCAGATGGCAGGGAGCCCAACAGCAGGGGGCGCCAATCAGTTTTGAGCTTCATCCCCAAACTTCTTGCGGAGTTCCAAGGGGGAGCAAAATTGTCTAGATGAGGCTTTGGTTCCTGCATTGCAAGGGGTTGGACTAGATGACCACTGGGGTCCCTTCCAATTCTACAATTCTATTATTCATTGCAGGTGTTTAAGCAGAGGTTGGATTGCCATCTATCCGAGATTATTTAGCTGAGATTCCTGCATTGCAGGGGGTTGCACTGGATGGCCCTTGGGGTCCCTTCCAGCTTTACAATTCTACGATTCTATGAATTGCCTAGTGCCTTCATATGTAGGAGACTCTTTAAATTTAATTAATAATGCTACTAATACAATGGAGGGCTCGGGAAATGAACAGAAGGCAGGGAGTGTGCCTCGAAAAAGCAGGGCCTTTCTTGTGTGGCCCCAAGTGGGATGCAGGCTGAGCCTGTCTTGCATTCCCTTTTTTCTACCTGCCTGTTCTTTCTCAATAGGTGACTGCTGAGGAGGCAGATTTCAGCCGGATGCGGAAGAAAGAGAACCTCAGTCGGGGTAAGCACCAGAGATGTCTTGTCCAGCGACAAGACGAGACTCCTCCTTGACATGTCCAGCATTTATTATTATTATTATTATTAAAATTTGTATACTGCCCTATTCCTGTAAATCTCAGGACAGTTCACAACGTAACAACAAGAAGCTGCTTTGATTAAACGATTGTGATTTCTAACATTTCCATGCCTCGGGGCAGGTTATAACAAGCAGAGACACAATTATAAAAACAGGAAATAATGTAATAATGAAACAAAAGACCTGCTCAGAGCAAAACCATGAACACAATCGTTCACTTGTATGTCGCCTTTCCGTAGTTAAAACCACGCTCAAGGCAACTTAAAGACACAGAAATATTTGTGCAAGTACAAAACTGTAACCCAAGTAGTCCTAAGCGATGTGTCAGTGGCCATGAGGAAATCAAACAATCCCCGCTTATGTCATAAGAAGATCTAAAAAAATCAAGGCGCAGGGAATTGATACCAAGAGCAGCAAAACGAACACCTGCAAAGTGGAATCTGGGCTCCCAACGTAAACCCTAAAACGATACCCCACTCCAAGAGTCTGTAGGGTTTACAGTGGTGCCTCGCTAGACGAAATTAATTCGTTCCACGGGTCTTTTCTTATAGCGAAAAATTTGTCTAGCGAATCCCATAGGAATGCATTGATTTTTTTTTTGGATTTTTTTTTTTGCCCATAGGAACGCATTAATTGAATTTCAATGCATTCCTATGGGAAACCACGATTCGCTAGACGAATTTTTCGTAAAACGCATTCGTCTAGCGAGGCAAGCTCCGCTCGAAAAATCCTTTCGTTAAGCGGAAATTTCGTTAAGCAGGGCATTCGTTAAGCGAGGCACCACTGTATATGAGTTTACCCTCAGTGAGATCTCTGGGGGGTTGTATCCTGCATTTTTGATGAAGCCGGTCTCAAGGGCCGGGAAATGCCATCGCTCTGCAACGCAAGCAAGTCTCCGTTGTGTCCTAAATCAGTCTCCCCCAACCTGGTGCCTTTCAGATGTTTTGGACTACAACTCCTGTCAGCCACTTTCTGATGGGGCCCAAATCATAGGCCCAAACCCGGGACCCCGCTTCCCAGACACACCTTTGGTTCCCCTTGAGCCAAGAAGTTGTCTGAATTGGCACTCAAAACCTCCCCAACTTCCCACCTTGATTTAACCCTCCTCCTAATTTCCGATATCTGAGGTTTCCTGTCTGCAAATTTCCTCCTTTGGGGGGGGGAGGGAGAGAATTCTCTTAAAACAAAAGAAGCCGGCCGACCCAGGTGGGACTTGAACCCACAATCCCCAGCTCCGGAGGCTGATGCCTTATCCATTAGGCCACTGGGCCACTCCTGCCACAGTTCCCTCTCCTTTTCAGAACAAATGGCGCATTGTGTTACAGGCTGAATCCCCCAGCATGATGGGGGGGGGGGGCTTGGGGAGGGTCACTGACAGCTTGCGCAGAATTGCTCTGCCTGCTTTCCAGCAGGGTGCAGACAGGGGCTGAAGGCTGCCAGCTGGGAAGGAAAATGCGAAGGGTTTCATGGCTTGTGTTTCACACACACTGCTCTTTGTGTGTCCTGGAGGGGGGTGAGGACACATGGGAGGAAGCATTTATTTCCGCGTCGCGTAGCTGAACTACGGAGCTGAACTACGGAACCCGCAGGAGGCAGTGAGGGCCACCAACTTGGGACGGCTCCAGAAGGGAAATGGGCAAACGCATGGAACATAATGCTTTTGATGGAGCATAATGCTTCCATTTGTCAGAGTAACGCTTCTGAATCCCAGTTTCTGGAAACCACAGGAGGGAAGAAGGCTCTTGTGCATGGATCCCGCTTGCAGGTTCCCCAGGTGGGGCATCTGCTTGGCCCCGGTTCAGAACAGGTCTATCATGGAGGTCTGTTGTAATAGCAGAACCTCCATGCCCAGGGGCAGTCTATCTCCGAGTACCAGATAACGGGGAACAACCATTAGAAAACACTGTTGTGCTCAGGTCCTGCTATGAGGTCAGGTGGCTGGGCTGGGTGAGCCATCTAGATTCCTAGTTCCTTTTGACCACTGGGACGACAGGATGCTGACCTAGCTGGGGCCACTGGCCTCATCCAAGAGGCTCTTCTACGTTCTGAGGTTCTGATGTCTCCCATTTGCTCCTTCCGCAGAGCAGAGGATGCTGCCGTACATGATCACCATCGGAGACGCCATCCACAACTTCGCCGACGGGCTGGCCGTCGGCGCTGCCTTCTCCTCGTCTTGGAAGACGGGTCTGGCCACCTCGCTGGCGGTCTTGTGCCACGAACTGCCCCACGAGCTCGGTGCGGAGGGAGGAGGGGTTGGGCATTACATGGGTTGGGATTTATTTTTTTGTGGCGGAGGAAGCTGGTGGGCAGACAAAAAGGAAGTCCTTCACGCAGCACATAGTTAAACTGTGGAACTCCCTGCCACAGGAGGCAGGGATGGCCGCCACCTTGGGTGAATTTAAAAGAGGATTAGGCAAATTCATGGAGCAGGAGAGGGCTATGGAAGGCTACTAGGCATGATGGCAGTCAGAGGGAGCGGTGCTTCTGAATCCCAGTTGCTGGAAACCACAGGAGGGGAGAGTTGCTCTTGTGTTCGAATCCTGCTCGCTGGTTTCCCACTGGGGCATCTGGTTGGCCATTGTGAGTTCAGGGTGCTCAGTCTTTCCCATCCTGGCGCCCTCCATATACTGGTATGTTGTACTATGACTCCCATCAGCCTTAGCGCCTTGTGGCTATGCTGTCTGTGGATCATGGGAACACACACCATCTGAGGGGCACCAGGATGGGGAAGGCTGAGCCAAGATATGCCACATGGTGGCAAAACGCGGGGATTTTGCATTTCCGTTCAACGGGGCAAGCGCTCAGAGTGGGATGCTGCAAGTTAAAGATAGCGTTGCCTAGGAGGTAGATCCTGGTCGGCTTTTGAGCAGGGATCTGAAGGAAGGTGTCTCCCACACATCCCCGAATGATAGGGATGGGGTGTTTCCTTCTGGCTGCGTGATACCTGAGCGACTGTCGCCGCTCCTAGTAGAATCACAGAATTGTAGACCTACAGGGGAACCCAGGCATCATCTAGTCCAACCTCCAGCAGTGCAGGAATCTCAGCTAACAAATGGCTGACCATCTTCCTCCCGCCTTTGCAGGGGACTTTGCCGCGCTGCTCCACGCCGGGCTGAGCGTCAAGTGGGCTTTGCTGCTCAACTTCCTCAGCGCCCTCACAGCCTTTGTGGGCCTCTACATCGCGCTTTCTGTGTCCACGGGAGACGAATTCGAGGCCTGGATTTTCACCGTGGCCACTGGCCTCTTCCTCTACGTGGCCCTGTGCGATATGGTAAGTAAGGAGAGTTATACCCCTGGCAGTTGTTCTCCTTTTCCTACCGTTCTCCCACCTTATTATTATTATACCACCCTATACCCATAGATCTCAGGGCGGTTCACAACATAAAACATACAATATAAAAAACAAACAAACTACAAAATGAAAATAAAGTCTGTAATGTTTCTCCTTAATTCCAGTACGTTTTCTCTTTGGGGCGTTGCTGATACGGTTATTAATTCCTCATTATTAGACTACTTCAGTACCCTTTAACATGTACTGTAAACAGACTTTTTTTTTACTGGGAAGCTTCTTCAAATGAAGGATGGTATATAAATAATAATAATAATAATAATAATAATGGCATAGGTGTGGGAGTTTTCTGTACATGCCCAGGATCAGATTATTTCTCACTGGGATCACACTTCTGCAGCGTCACCATTTCAGGCGACCTCCTTGCATAGAATCGTAGAGTTGGAAGGGACCCCCAAAGGTCCTCTAGTCCAACCCCTTACAATGCAGAAATCTCAGCTAAAGCATCCCTGACAGATGGCCATCCTACCTCTGCTTAAAAACCTCCGCGGAAGGAGAGTCCACAACCTCCCGAGGCAAACCGTCCCACTGTTGAACAGCTCTTGCCAACAGAAAGTTCTTCCTGACATTGAGTCAGAATCTCCTTTCTTGTGACCATTGGTTAGTCCTACCCTCCAGAGCAGGAGAAAACAAGCTTGCTTCCTCCTCCACGTTCTCTGTCTGTGCACTTCTGTTATTCGGAGTGTATGGGTGTCCTTCCAGGAAGAAAAAGAAACTTTTGAAGCCCAGACAGTTAAAGTGCTCTAAAATCCAAGGGTGCAGGTGGTTTATAGAATTGTAGACCTGGAAGGGACCGTGAGGGTCAGGGAGTCCCATCATACAATATCACAAGGGCTACTTTCCACTATTAGGGAAGGTTACAGCATTTGGGGCTTTTTAGTTTAGGGAAAACACGTCTAAGTGGGGACATGGGAGAAGCATATGAAATCACAAATGGTGTCATACCAGCCAACTCCAGGAGGCCCTGGGTGCTTGGACACACACAACAATATAATTTTGGGGTCTGGGTACCTACAAAGGCAACGTCACCAAGTCAGCCGGCAGTGGCGCTGCTTCTGAGAAAGAAGGGGTTCAGCTCCACCTTCCACAGGCAGCCAGCGAGGCGCCCTTTTCCGGGGCGGGAGGGGGGAGGCTCAGACACAGAAACACAGAGTCTCCCTGCCTCCGAGTCCAAGCGCCTCCACTGGCTGTGGAGAGGAGGAGGAAGAGGAGCCGCTGCCACCAACCGCCGCAACGCGGACGTGCGCCGTTACAAACACAAGCCTGCATGTAGTGCGTGTGCCGTCACATACCTGCGTTGTGGCGGCAGGCACCTACGGTCCTGAGGGCAAGTCGGCACCCCTGAATAGTGTGGGGAAGGTGGGTGCTAGAACTCACCCACTATACATACAGTGAAGCTGAATATAGGTAGATTCTGGACCAAAGAAAAGGGCATGGCTAAACTCTGTAATTTGCTCAGACAAGGTGTCTCCGAGTATACCAGTAGCTGGGAGTCGCAGGTGGGGTGAGAGTTGCTCAGGCCCTCCTTCTGGGCATCCCATAGTCATCTACAAGGAGGACAGGATGCTGGACTCTGTTGGCCTGATCCTGCCGTCTGCCTCTTCTTATGCTTGATTATTTATTTGTTGCTATTATTATTATTATTATTATTTACTTATACCCCACCCATCTGCCCACTCTGGGCAGCTTCCAACAGGATATTAAAAACACAATAAAACATCAAACATTAAAAACTTCTCTAAACAGGGCTGCCTTCAGATGTCTTCTAAAAGTCAGAGAGTTGTTTATTTCCTTGACATCTGGTGGGAGGGCGTTCCACAGGGCGGGCGCCACTACCAAGAAGGCCCTCTGCCTGGTTTATATCTCACCTTCTCTTTCAAGGAGTGCGCCGTATCGTACACCGTTCTCCCTCCCATCTCAATTAATCCCCACAACAACAGCCCTGCGAGGTAGGTTAGGCTGAGGCAGTGGCTGGCCCAGGGAGCTTCGTGATGGCTGAGCGTGGATTCGAACCTTGGTCTCCTGGGTCCTAGTATGATGCACCCCACTGTCTCTGATGTACACAAACAAAAGATGGCGGGCATGAATGAGTTCTGCGCGCAAATTCTGGAGGAGCGGGACAAGGAAGGGAAGGGAAGGGAAGGGAAAGGGGTGGGTTAAAGAATTAGACTGAAATCGGGGGCACAAGGAGACTGGGGTTGTGGGATCCATTCTGTGGTTCTCACTAATCTCCTCTCTCTGTTCCGGTTTGCAGCTCCCGGCCCTGATGAACGTGAAAGATAAGCGTCCGTGGCTCCTCTTTGCCCTGCAAAATGTGGGACTCTTGGCTGGCTGGGCCATCCTGCTGGTGCTTTCCATCTTTGAGGACAGAATCGCACTTTGAGCGCAGCAGCGCACCTCTCGCTTGCCTGCAGGCGTGGCGAGGTCTGGGCTGTCCTTCGCCAGAGACTAGAGAGTGGGCGGACAAAGGCCCGGCTGTCACAATCCTCAAAATCAGAGACTGGGGACTTTCTTTGCCTTTCAAGCAGAACGGGGATGCGAGCACACAGGCGCCCATACCCACAGCACGGCCTTGAACGATGCCCAAGCAACAGCTCCCCTCTCCCTCTTCTCCTATTTATTGCATTTTCACACGCCACCCCAATCTCCAAACGGTGCGTGTTTCCAGGGTTTGCAGGCGCGCTTTACCCAGGGTCTGGGCTTCCTTTGGAAATGGGGCACAGCAGAGGCTGTGGCATCTCTACGATATATGGTTTATTTACCTGTCTACACAACCCGAGTCTAGATGGTGGGCAGATACTGGAATTCCAGCTAGGCTTGGTTCCCATCTACGATGGCCGCTTGCCCTCTTTACTTGAAACACAATGTCCCCTGAGGTTGGGCAAGGGAATGGTCGTTGGGCCAGTGCCCAACTGGGCTGACCGCTGGTGTGAATAATAAGGGACAAATTCAGAAGCCATAAGCCAGTCCTAGCTGGGTAAATCATGGGGAGGAAAGCTGCTACCGGTAGTTCAGGGGTGAGAGACCGGGGTTCGTCCCTGGCATGTCCTGTTCAAAGCATCTTAGATGGCGGGGTCAAAAAAGGAAGATGCTTCTCTGCTTGGGACCCTGGAAAGACTGTTGTTGTTTAGTCGTTTAGTCGTGTCCCACTCTTCGTGATCCCATGGACCATAGCACCCCAGGCACTCCTGTCTTCCACTGCCTCCCGCAGTTTGGTCAAACTCATGTTCGTAGCTTCGAGAACACTGTCCAACCATCTCGTCCTCTGTCGTCCCCTTCTCCTAGTGCCCTCCATCTTTCCCAACATCAAGGTCTTTTCCAAGGATTCTTCTCTTCTCATGAGGTGGCCAAAGTATTGGAGCCTCAGCTTCACGATCTGTCCTTCCAGTGAGCACTCAGGGCTGATTTCCTTCAGAATGGATAGGTTTGATCTTCTTGCAGTCCATGGGACTCTCAAGAGTCTCCTCCAGCACCATAATTCAAAAGCATCAATTATTCGGCGATCAGCCTTCTTTATGGTCCAGCTCTCACTTCCATACATCACTACTGGGAAAACCATAGCTTTAACTATACGGACCTTTGTAGGCAAGGTGATGTCTCTGCTTTTTAAGATGCTGTCTAGGTTTGTCATTGCTTTTCTCCCAAGAAGCAAGCGTCTTTTAATTTCGTGACTGCTGCTGGAAAGACTAGCATGACTTATTTAAAGACAGCCCTCTGGGCAGGACACACGCTGGCTGGGCCTGATGGGAATTATAGTCCAGAACAGCTGGAGCAGCTCCAGCTTGGCAAAGTCAGATGTAATCATTCTACAGGGATGGATTTAGGGCTGTGCTTGTGGGGCACCCACACTGGGTGCTGAGCCGAGGTGCTGGGCTTTGGGAAGGACACATGAGGCTCTGACAGTGTCTTAAGAGCTCTTCCGCCTCCTTCCCAAAGCCTAGTTATTGCTTTCCCAGCTTAGGGAAGGAGTTGAGAGGGCTCTGAGACCCTGCTGTAGCCCTTGCACCTCCTTCCCTAAGTCTGGCGCCTCCTTGCCCACTTTTGGGAAGGCAGTGAGAGGGCTGGGATGTCAAATGTTGGCCTCACACAGGGTGTTGTTGGGGACTGTGCTGAGGAGGGGTGCACTAAGGAGGAACGGTGGGAGCCCCCCCCCCTGCTCCTGTCCCTGAATCTTCCCAGGAGCAGGAAGACAGTATAGATTTGGAACAGTGGTTTGTAGAGGGACATAGTTCAGAAGGCAGAAGCTGGGAAATAGTGGATGGGGAACAGCTAGGAGAAGAAACACTGGGAGAGAGTGTTAACAGATTCACTGTCTCTGGAAAGCATTCCTCTGCTCTCCCCAAGGTCAAGGAGAGATGAGATAGTGGCAAAACAGAAAGTACACAAAGCACAGAGGGTACAGGCTCAGATTACAAGACATAGAAGTGATGTAGATTAATAGGGACATAAGGGGGTGGAAACCTTAATTGGGAGCACCGTCATTCCTAGGAGATGTGTTATTTGTTCTCTCACTGTGATTATTAAAGTTTCTAAATGATAAGAAGACTCCCTTTTCCTTTTTTCTGCTTATCTACTGCCACGGGGGGGGGGGAGCCGATTCCCTAAAGCCTGACAGGTGCCATAGTACTCAAGTCCACCACTGAATTCCTCAATCGTTCTATGGCTCAATTTCTATCTCACATTTGAGGAGCCGGCCCTTGGCGTGAAGTAAAGCGTTGTCCCTTCCTCACCTTCCTCCAAAAACTCATCAGCTGGGTTTCTAAAGAGAGGCGCTGCTGGATCTCAGATCGAACCGGAAGACGCACCTCTTGATTGAAAAACCTGCCTCTCTCTCTCTCCCCCCCCCCCCAATATGTCTGAAGTTGGGCTGCAGATAATTCAGCGGCAAGGACTCCATACATGCTCTGTGGCACTTCGGTCCTTTTCCCTTGCTGCTGCAAATTTGGCCTCTGGAGCCCAGTGAAGAAGCCCGGCCAAACCCTACCTTTTCTTCTTAACATCATGTTCTTTCCGAAGAGTTTTATCTGGGAGCCGTGCCGTCTTTCTGCCCCCGGATCCATAGGGTGCTGTCCAGAATCCAGATGTAGGGATCTCTCTGCCCTGTTCCTGGGCACTGCAACCGTCACACAGGCTGCAGTAGACAGATGGGTGACCAATGTAGCTCCTTTGTGTGGAATCTACCGCTTCCTGTCCTTTCAATGGTAAATAAAAATCGGTGTGCTTTAAGCGTTTCTCATTCCTTGCCTTGCAATGCACATTTGGATCGGGGAAAGAGCTTGGAGCTGCGGAGGGGAGGGTCCCAGGGGAGAAGAAGCCTCTAGGCAGATATTTATGATGGACCCCAAGCCTAGAGGCTAAAATGGGAGACACACAACTCATTTCCAACTGCATCAAATCATGATTGATTTGTTTGTTTGTTTGTTCCCCTGCCCTTCACCCTAAGGTCCCACAATATTTAAAACAATTTATAACAACTTACAACCATAAAGTGGTTCCTAAATATATACACCTCAAGCCAAGGCAATCCCTTCAGCATTCTTCTTCGGCAATCCCTCGTAGGCGAGTAAGATTGTCTTCCATATACACGGTTTTAACAATGAGTCCATAATGAGGCCAATTAGAATAATAGAATCATAGAATCATAGAATCATAGAGTTGGAAGAGACCACAAGGGCCATCCAGTCCAACCCCCTGCCAAGCAGGAAACACCATCAAAGCATTCCTGACAGATGGCTGTCAAGCCTCTGCTTAAAGACCTCCAAAGAAGGAGACTCCACCACACTCCTTGGCAGCAAATTCCACTGCCGAACAGCTCTTACTGTCAGGAAGTTCTTCCTAATGTTTAGGTGGAATTTTCTTTCTTGTAGTTTGAATCCGTTGCTCCGTGTCCGCTTCTCTGGAGCAGCAGAAAACAACCTTTCTCCCTCCTCTATATGACATCCTTTTATATATTTGAACATGGTTATCATATCACCCCTTAACCTTCTCTTCTCCAGGCTAAACATACCCAGCTCCCTAAGCCGTTCCTCATAAGGCATCGTTTCTAGGCCTTTGACCATTTTGGTTGCCCTCTTCTGGACACGTTCCAGCTTATCAGTATCCTTCTTGAACTGTGGTGCCCAGAACTGGACACAATACTCCAGGTGAGGTCTGACCAGAGCAGAATACAGTGGTACTATTACTTCCCTTGATCTAGATGCTATACTCCTATTGATGCAGCCCAGAATTGCATTGGCTTTTTTAGCTGCTGCATCACACTGCTGACTCATGTCAAGTTTGTGGTCTACCAAGACTCCTAGATCCTTTTCACATGTACTGCTCTCAAGCCAGGTGTCTCCCATCCTGTATTTGTGCCTTTCATTTTTTTGCCCAAGTGTAGTACTTTACATTTCTCCTTGTTAAAATTCATCTTGTTTGCTTTGGCCCAGTTGTCTAATCTGTTAAGGTCATTCTGAAGTGTGATCCTGTCCTCTGGGGTGTTAGCCACCCCTCCCAATTTGGTCATCTGCAAACTTGCTCAGGATGCCCTCAAGCCCATCATCCAAGTCATTGATAAAGATGTTGAACAAGACTGGGCCCAAGACAGAACCCTGTGGCACCCCACTAGTCACTACTCTCCAGGATGAGGAGGAGCCATTGATGAGCACCCTTTGGGTTCGGTCAGTAAGCCAGCTACAAATCCACTGAATGGTAGCATTGTCTAGCCCACATTTTACCAGCTTCTTTACAAGAATATCATGGGGCACCTTGTCAAAGGCCTTGCTGAAATCAAGATAGGCTACATCCACAGCGTTCCCTTCATCTACCAGGCTTGTAATTCTGTCAAAAAATGAGATCAGATTAGTCTGACATGACTTATTTTTCAGGAACCCATGCTGACTTTTAGTGATCACAGAGTTTCTTTCTAGGTGCTCACAGACTGTTTGCTTAATGATCTGCTCTAGAATCTTTCCTGGTATTGATGTCAGGCTGACTGGGCGGTAATTGTTTGGGTCCTCTCTTTCCCCCTTTTTGAAAATAGGGACCACATTTGCCCTCCTCCAGTCTGCTGGAACTTCGCCTGTTCTCCAGGAATTTTCAAAGATTATTGCCAGTGGTTCTGAAATCACCTCTGCCAGTTCTTTTAATACTCTTGGATGTAGTTCATCTGGCCCTGGAGACTTGAATACATCTAAACTAGCCAAGTATTCTTGTACTACCTCCTTATTTATTCTGGGCTGTGTTTCCCCTGCTGAATCATCTGCTCCATATTCTTCAGGTCGGGCGTTGTTTTCTTTCTTGGAGAAGACTGAGGCAAAGAAGGCATTGAGGAGTTCTGCCCTTTCTCTGTCCCCTGTTTGCATTTCACCATCTTCTCCTCTGAGTGACCCCACTGTTTCCTTGTTTTTCCTTTTGCTACGGACATACCCATAAAAGCCCTTTTTGTTGCTTTTAACCTCTCTAGCGAGCCTGAGTTCATTCTGTGCTTTAGCTTTTCTGACTTTGTCTCTACACGTGCTGGCTATATGTTTGAATTCCTCTCTGGAGATTTCCCCCCTTTTCCATTTTTTGTACATATCCCTTTTAAATCTTAACTCAGTCAAAAGTTCTTTAGATAGCCAGCCTGGCTTCTTTAGGCACCTTCCATGTTTCCGTCTCATTGGTATTGCCTGAAGTTGTGCTTTTAATATCTCCCTTTTAACAAACTCCCAACCATCATGAACTCCCTTCCCTTTTAGTATTACTGTCCATGGGATTTCACCCAGCGTTTCCCTAAGTTTTCTGAAGTTGGCTTTCTTAAAGTCTAGAATTTGGACCTTAGTATGCTTGGTTGCTCCTTTCCGCTGGATAATAAACTCCAGAAGAGCATGGTCACTCCCACCTAATGATCCTGCCACTTCTACCCCACTAACCAAGTCATCACTATTGGTTAGGACCAGATCTAAAATGGCTGATCCTCTTGTTGCTTCTCCCACTTTCTGGACAATGAAGTTGTCTGCAAGGCCAGTGAGGAATCTGTTCGACCTTATGCTCTTGGCTGAGTTTGACATCCAACAAATATCAGGATAGTTGAAATCCCCCATTACTACTATCTCACTTCTGGATCCAATTCTCTCAATTCTGGATCCACACGTCCTTCCTCAGTGGGAACATAGGTTTCTGTGGAGGAGTTGATCAAGGTGTGGATTTGCCAAGCCTGCCTTCCTCTTAGCACGTTTCTCCCTTGCGTCCTGAGTTTGAGTGTCTTCAAAGCCCATGACACCTTTGGTAAAGGCTGTTCTCCAATTGGAGCACTTGCAGGCCAGTGTTTCCCAATTGTCAGTGTTGATACTAAAAAAAAATTAGATTTGCCTTGAGACAGTCTTTAAACCTCTTTTGTTGACTTCCAGCATTACGCTCTCCATTTTAAAGTTTGGAATAGAGTAGTTGCTTTGGATGACGATAATCAGGCATCCGCACAACATGACCAGTCCAATGAAGTTGAAGTTGAAGAATCATTGCTTCAACACTCGTGATCTTTGCTTCTTCCAGTACACTGATATTAGTTCGCCTGTCTTCCCAAGTGATGTGTAAAAATTTTTGGAGACGCCATTGTCGGAATCTTTTGAGGAGTTGGAGATGGTGTTTATAAGTGGTCACAAGCATACAGTAATGATGGCATTTATAAGTTTCACAAGTATACAGTAACGTTGGTAGTACAATAGCTTTGTAAACAAGCATTTTTGTTTCCCTGCAAATGTCCCGGTCCTCAAACACTCTGCACTTCAATCGGGAGAAAGCCGCACTTGCTGAGCTCAGGTAATGCTGGATTTTGGCATCAATGTCGGCCCTTGTGGAAAGATAACTGCCCAGGTAGGAGAAGTGATGGACATTTATCAATGTTACACAATTGAGTTGGATTTGTGGCGCTGCAGAAGGGTTATTTTGTACTTGTTGGTGCAGCACTTTGGTTTTTTGGATGTTTGTTGTAAACAAAATCTGCCCTTATTCCCTTATGGGGTACACAAGAGTCTTTATTGAGTCCTTTGTAGGTTCTCCATCGGTAGGAGAAAATAACAGAGGCCAACCAGAGAATATTGAGAAGCAAAGCAGCTAGTAAGCCTGATCTTTATTAAAGCTGTTGCAACAGGGTGCTCCCCACCCAGGCAGGAGAGAGGAGGACCCAGAACAAAGGTGTGCAAACCCTAATATAGACAGGAGTCTATATTAGGCAGGAGTATGACCTGTTAATGGTCACTTGATTGGATTACCTGGGGAGCCTGCCCAGTCTTTTTGTAACCCTATTCATACACAGACATACCCTTAAGACAGGATTTGTGAACGGAAAGACAATGGGGAGGCTTTTCAATTTTCCTTCGACCTTGCAGAGAAATATTTTAGGTCAATTTGGGAGGGACAAAATGGTTTCAGGACTTTGTCTGTGGGGTTTCAGACATGTGGTTTATATATTTATGTATGTGTTTGCTTGGTACATTTATGAACCTTTATTACATATCTAAGACATTAAAATAGAGATAGGACAAAGGTAAAGGACCCCTGGACGGTTAAGTCCAGTCAAACTTGACTGTGGGGTGCAGTGCTCATCTTGCTTTAAGCTGGCGTTTGTCCACAGACAGCTTCCCGGGTCATGTGGCCAGCATGACTAAACAGCTTCTGGCTCAAAAGTACACCATGATGAGTGCCACAGTGCATGGAAACGCTGTTTACCTTCCCGCCACAGCAGTACCTATTTATCTACTTGCACTGGTGTGCTTTCGAACTGCTAGGTTGGCAGGAGCTGGGACAGAGCAACGGGAGCTCACTCCGTCACGGGGATTTGAACCAGCAACCTTACAATCTGCATGCTCAAGAGGCTCTGTGGTTTGGACCACAGGACAACCCATGTCCCTTCTACTGTAAGTTATACAATGCCAGGCACACTTCTGTGGGGAGGGAGTTGCACAATTTGGGAGCCGCTGCAGTGAAGGCCCTGCTAGGGTTTGCCACCTGCCCTGTATGATACAGGATTGTCCCTTATATCCAGTGCTATCTTTGTAGAAAAAGAGGTGCCAGAACTCACCAGGAACACCTCCCTCGTTCTCTTAGAATGGCCCTGGCGCCCACCTGAGAGTTGCTGGAACTGAGTTTGGGTGAGTTCTGGCTGAAGGAACAGCCCTGCTTACACTAGTGGACAAAATTGTGGAAACCTTTTGGGGAAAGTATTTCCGAGGTTTGATGGCTCATAACACCACTTCACTTCTTTTCTTTTTTCTTTTTTCTTTGGAGTAATACCATAAAATTACATATCAATGGAAAGATGATTTAATGATGAATGTAGTGGTGTTATGAACCATCAAACCTCTGAAATACACTTTTCCCAAAAGGTTTCCTCAGTTTTGGCCACTAGTGTTTATCAGTGTAAAATGCTATGTCCTGTATTGATTCAACAACAACAACAACAATAACAACAACAACATGTGTTGGCACACGAAAGCTCATACCAAAATAAAAACTTAGTTGGTCTTTAAGGTGCTACTGAAGGAATTTTTTTATTTTACTTCGATCCAGACCAACACGGCTACCTACCTGTAACCAGAACAACAACAATGTAATTAATAATCATTTGCATTTACCCCCTTTCTTCTCTGCTTCCTCTGCACTCTCTCTTCTCCCTCTCTCAATTCCCGCCTCTTGCTTCTTCCTTTCCCTTTTTCCCCTCCTCCCTCCCCACATTCCACCCAGGACAAGGCTTCTTCCATTTGCCCCAAAACACCTCTGCATGCCTCACAAGTTAAACCCCGTGTGGCAACTCTAGACGTTCCCAGGTCTATCATTATGTCCCGCTCAATGAGGCACTCGCCGTTGGATCTCCGGCTTGCCGCTCATTTCCCTCCCCGCCAATCAGCCACTGCGAATCCAGGAGTCCGGTCCCTCCCTTTCTTGGTCCTGCTTTGGCCAATCCAAAGCTCCCTTAGCTCCGCCCTTTCACGGGGGGGGGAGGGGCCGCTCTAGGCCTCCCTCTGCCCGGCCTCTCGCTGCCCTTCCGCCCTCGCGGCTGCGCCGAAGGTTCCGGCGGGAGCGGTTTCCTCCCGGACCGGTTATGCCAGCGCACCCCGCCGGCTGAGGGGGATTTGAGGGCGGGGGAGGTAAGCCCGGTTCCCCGGGATGGCGGGGGGGGGGTGCGGCGGGAGCGGACGGGGAGAAGCTGAGGGGCGATGCCGCCTAGGAAGGGGGAGGAGGAGGAGGAGGAAGGGGAGTCGGTCCGTCCCGTGAAACCGTCCCTCCGAGGAACCCCCCCGAGGGGGGGGTGGCAGTTGAGGGCGCCCTTGGGCCGCTTCAGGAGCGATTCCAGTGAACGGGGCCCCTCGCCCGCCCCGCCAGAGCAGAGGCAAGGCTGGGGCAGCTTCCTCAGGGCTTCCCGCCTGATTCAAAGATCTCTGCCCCCCCAATATATATCATATATCAAATACTGTATATGCCATATGTATCATAGATATAGTATACATATATCTAGCATATATATCATATATGATATTTTAAAAAATATTTTATTAAATGTATAGCTTATTATCGGGCAGTTAATCAACATATGTCCTAAGTTTGCATTTTTACTCCCACATCTCTGCACTTGTTACTTACTTCTGGTATAATTTTGCTGGAGTCCAGTGGACTCTGAATATTATTTTCTGTTGAATAAGTCTTAGTCTTAGACCCATAGAGGCTATTTCTGTTGATTTTATACTTGACTCCCATATATCATTTGTTATCTGTACCCCTAACTCTTCACTCCCATTTTTGCCTGACATATTCTAAATCGTATTTCTTCCTGTTGAGTAGGGTTTTATATAGTGCAATTGTAGAGGGTTTTTTTGTTTTTGTTGCAGAGATTAAATCTTGCAGCAGTATCGGTGTATTTGTCTCCATCTTGAGATACCTCTGGACATATATATATTATTTTTACGCTGTCATTCACTATGGCAGAGGAATCTCACTCTGTGCATGCTCAGAGGCATTCTGGTACAGAAGAGCCCCTGCGGGGCCAGTAGCCCACCTCACACAACCTCCTCTGCTCTCCCAGATGCCCACATGGGAAGCCCCAAGAGCTGGATCCGAGCACAAGGGCACTTTCTCCCCTCCTGTGGCTTCCAGAAGCTGGGATTCATCCTATGCCCTTTTAAAATGTAGTGTTTTTTGGGGGGGCGTTGATGGGTTGTTGTTTTTATTTCGATTATGTGGTTTTATATTCTGATTTTGTTCTGTAAACCGCCCTGAGACCTCCGGGTATAGGGCAGTATATAAATTCAATTATTATTAATAATAATTCTTCAGAAGCATTTGCTGCCTCTGACAGTGGAGGCTGTGGCTAGCAGCTATGGATAGCCGTCTCCTCCACAAATCTTCTAAAGCTAGTTTCTCCAACTTCCAAGAGACTGCGATCTACTATAAAAAAAACTGGTGGGGAGAAATCTTGGATGGATTAAAGATCAGAGTTGCCTGGGTTTCCCAAAAATGCTTTCCCCTCCCAATATATTCTGTTCTGGTCTCTTCAGAGGATTGGTGGTCTCTCAAGTGTTGGACCCCAGCTCTCAGCAGCCCCAGCTATCAGGGACAATGGTCTGGGATGATGGAAGTTGCAGTCCAACATTTGGAGCGCCACAGGTTTCTCATCCCTGCAATACTGTATAGTGGTACCTCTGGATGCGAACGGGATCCGTTCCAGAGCCCCTTTTGCATCCAGAGCAGTACGCAGCCTGAAGCGCCGAATCTGCGCGCGCATGCTCGCTGCGCGATTCGGCGCATGCGTGTGACGTAATTTGGCGCGAATCGCCGAACCCGGAAGTAACCTGTTCCAGCACTTCCGGGTTCAGCGCGTTCGTAACCCATGATGTACGCAACCCACAGCGAACGTAACTAGAGGTATGACTGTACACTGCTAGGCCATGTCTATGAGGGATTAATTGTGTTAGCCATATTGCTTTAAGCTTATCGTCAGTTAAGATAAATATAGCACTACCCCAAAGACAGCTGTCAATCAGGCCCAATTTGTGGGTGCCAGGGTGGGGGAAGTGTCTACTGGGAGTAGCCAATGTGATACCCTCCAGATGTTACTGTACTACAGCTCCCACCATCCCTGACCTTTTGCCATGTTGGCTGGGGCTGATGGGAGTTGGAGTCCAGCAGTATCTGGAGAGCACCACATTGGCCATCTTTGGCATGCAGTTGAGGTCCGGGACTCTGGGTGCCTTGAAGGACCTTCATCTCCCAACTTCATTTTATTTCATAAAATCTGTACACTGCTTGATTGTTTTTTTTTTAAAAAAAAGAATCCTCAAAGTGGTTTGCTAAGAGAGAAGAAACAAGAAAATTACCTTTAAAAACAACTGTTTAAAACATTCAGAAGATAAAATCAACAATAAATTAAAAACAGATTAAAACACACACCGCTGTTCAACTACATGTCTGAGTAGGCTTGTCTGAATTAAAATGTTTTTAGCAAGCAAGATTACACTGAAGGCGCCTGCTTGGTGTCAATTGGCAGGGAGTTCCAAAGTGTATGTGCTACCACCCTAAAAGATCGATTTCTTGCAAACGTGGAAGGAGTATTATGTGGCACCTGTAATAGTGCCAGTTGCTCAGGTTGAAGTAGTTGATTGGGCCCATATGGGGTAAGGTGAGCTTGTAGGTAAGTTGGTCCCAAGTTGTGATCTCTTGCAGGTAACATAGCAGCAGAGTCCCCTCCTGTGGCTACAGCTAGTTGGTAGATAGGCTGACATCTCTCAGGGTCAGGTCCTGCTGGGGGTTTGTGTCCTGGCCTGCTTGCCGCTTCCCCCACACTAAGCTGTGCCTTTCTGCAGGGAGCCTGCGGAGATGTATGCCGTGTACAAGCAGGCGCACCCTCCCACAGGGCTGGAGTTTTCCATGTACTGTAACTTCTTCTCCAACGCCGAGCGCAACTTGGTGGTGGCGGGGACCTCTCAGCTGTACGTGTACAGGCTCAACCATGACTCCGAGGTACAGTGGGCCACCTGCTTGGGGGTGATGTATGTTGGAGGGATCAAGGAGGAAGGGAACTATTGCCTTTTACTTGCCTTGAAAGCGGTGGGTGTGCATCTCCTGAAAACAACAGGCAGTGGGTTTGGCAACAACAAAGTAGTTCTTTCCCACACAATGTGAAATTGTGGAGCACCTGAAACCGAATAAATAACCTTGCCTAAGGCAAGTGGTTTTGACAAATAGGGAGAGGCCTGGCCCAGCAGTGTTGGAGAGCTAGGCTTGAACAGGATGCAGCCCCTTGAGGGTTTCTTAACCACCACCCCACCCCACCCAGGGACATCAGCTGATTGTCAGGTAGGCATGGTTAGGAAGAAATGGTATTGGAACCCCCGACAGGCCAAGATTGGCCTGTGGGCCAGAGGTTCCGCACCCCTTGGTTCAGGGCACATCTCTGAGTTTTGCCTCCACAGAATTTCTCCTGTTCAGCGATATGCTGAACTTGGATGAGGCAACTTCCTTTTATTGGCGTCCCTGAAAACTGATTTCTACCCCCACGCAACCCAAGCATGGATGCTGCTGTGGCCTCGCAGCCCTCGCTGAACTGCATTAGGATGGAAAGTGCCTGTAAGGACTGGAACTGGCCGCCCCTTCTCCCCGCTTCCAATCTCTCTCACAAACACAGCCTTGTAGTTAAGCACCCACCTGGTTACCCAAAGCAACAAGAAACTACATGCAGGCGAATTCATAGACTTGTGCGTGGGCTGGCAGGTGTGTGGAGCGTTCAAACCGTCCTCTGCTCCAAGTGTAGAAATGCAGCGGAGACTGCAGGATGAGCAGTGGAGCTCCCCCTCCCCGCCCTTTTTTTGCAGGCCATTAACTTTTGTGGGCCAATTTACAAAGCTGCACAAACCCCGCATCCTGCCCCTCTAGTCTTGTGCCAGGTGGTGGTCCTGGCATGGATGCCTTTTGCGTAATTGCTTCCAGAACTCAAGTAGATTTCCTGGAGCCCTTGTTCTTTTGAGCTGGTCTGGAATTAATGTTCCTTTTGCAGAGGAAGAGTGATGGTGGCCCAGCAGGGCAGATTTGCTGGCCTGCTGTTTTTAGATGGTAGAAGGAACTTCTTGTGGCACCCTTTGCAGCAGCGAGGCCTGGGAAACCCTGAAGCTGCTCCCTAGGGTGGGTCTTTCACCCAGAGCCAAAGAGGCCCCAAAGGCAGCTGAATGTTAGAAATGGGCAGCGTCAACAGGGGAGTTGGGTTGGAGACACCTGGCACAGTCTGAGAGCCATGGAATGATTTTGGGTGGGGTGGTTATGGGGTACATTATGATTTTGGGCTGCATCTTAGGGGTGTGCAGTTCTGGGGGTGGAAGGGAAAGAAATGCTCAGGTGATGCCCCAATTTGCCATTCTTTGCTTTCTCTCTGGAGCATTAATGCAGCCTTGGCACGCTGCCCCAGAGAGGAGGGAGCCACTGGCCTCCTCAGCCAGACTGTGCAGCTGGTGCAGTGCGCCTGCATTGATGCTGCAGGACTGACGGTGTTCCTTTGCTTCTCTTCTAGACCTCGACCAAGAATGACAGGATCGCCGGTGAGTGGAGTGTGGGGAGCTGGGGCTGCAGTGTGCAGGCGCAGGGAAGGGGCAGCGGGGGGGGGGGTCTCGGCAAAGGGGCTGTGGAACCAGAAAGCCTGTATTAAGAGGTTGGAAGAAGGCTGCTTGAAGGAAGCTGCTTCTGCAACCCCCGTGGGTAGCTCAGCTGGGAGAGCAGCGCACTGGGGGTCCAGATTTCAAATCACTGGGCAGGCATGATTTTATACCACTTTCTGGGAACCACAGGAGGGGAGAGCGCTCTTGTGCTTGAATTTTGCTTGTGGGTTTCCCATAAGGGCATCTTGTTGGCCACTGTGAGAACAGGTTGCTCCACTAGATGGACCACTGGCCTGAGCCAGCCGGTTGTTATTCTATTCTTATAGTGGGCTCTGGTTTTCTTGCCCGGCAGGCCCTCCTCGCAGGTGCTGTCTTGGGGCCATAAGTGCTTGGTTGCTTCTGGTGCCAATTCTCTGGGCCCCCCAAGAACGGTCTCTGCTGAAACGAGGAGCTACTTCTAGGCAGCCCTCCAAGCAGCCATTGATCCTGGACCCGCACGCTTCTTAGCAAATGCCTGCCCAGCTCAGGGCCCTAGCTCTTCAGGCATGCATGTGTCAAGCTGATTTTGGTGCAGCAAGTTTGGGAAAGATCTCTCCGTCTGAGGCCTTGCAAAGAGGCTGCTTCTCAGAGTATGCCAGCCTTACCCAACCTGGTGCCCTCCAGATGTTTTGGAACGCAGCACCCATCAACCCTGACCAAGCTGATGGGAGCTGTAATCCAAAACATCTGCGCAGCGCCAGGTTCAGGAAGTCTGGAGTAATTGCTGAGACAGAGGTCTAATTACTGTTTTTCATACGTTTGCTGTTTTTGTCTGCAGTCAGGGACTGAAAAGAAGCACGGCCACTTTGCCACCAGCTTTGAAACACACTGAGGTTGGCTTTCCATGCTCAACCCATCTTCTCAGTGCTTATGTAGGCAGGCCTAATGTAAAGACTTGCTAGGAACAGGTCCTCCCCCCTTCACCTAAAGTAGAACCTATAAGCGGTCCTTTCATTGGTCTTGGTAGCGTTCATGGGCTGAATTCACCTGGGGGCAGGATGCAGGCTGAAAGGTTTTGGAGGCTTCTTTCAGGCGGAGAAAAACGGGTTGTGGGAAGGGGCTCTGTGTGCAGCAAGGGCCTCAGAGCCTAATGCACCTCCGTTTGCTGTCTTGCGCAGAAGGCAAAGGTCACAAGGAGAAACTCGAGCTGGTGGCTGCCTTCTCCTTCTTTGGCAATGTCATGTCCATGGCCAGCGTGCAGCTCGCGGGAGCCAAGCGAGATGCCCTCTTGCTCAGCTTCAAGGATGCCAAGGTAAGGGGGTCAGCTTGAAGATGACCCGTGAGATGCAGATGGAGGAGGAGCCTCAAGGCACCCTGCTGGGGGAGGTGGGGGAGGGTTTTGAAAGGTAAAGGGACCCCTGACCATTAGGTCCAGTTGTGACCGACTCTGGGCTTGCGGCGCTCATCTTGCGTTATTGGCCGAGGGAGCCGGCGTACAGCTTCCAGGTCATGTGGCCAGCATGACTAAGCCGCTTCTGGCAAACCAGAGCAGCGCACGGAAACGCCGTTTACCTTCCCGCCAGAGCGGTACCTATTTATCTACTTGCACTTTGACGTGCTTTCAAACTGCTAGGTTGGCAGGAGCTGGGACCGAGCAACGGGAGCTCACCCCGTAGAGGGGATTCAAACCGCTGACCTTCTGACCAGCAAGCCCTAGGCTCTGTGGTTTAACCCACAGCGTGGGGTATTATTATAAGTTGGTGGTCCTCGGAGCCTTTCCTAGGGGCCCCTGGCCCCTCAACTTGCAGTTGACAGTTTTATGGCATGCCTCCTGGGTGGCAATTTTGTCTGGCATGAGGCTAAACAAAATAGCCCTGGAGTTCTTAGAATGAATGGAAGCCAAGTCCCTTTCCAGACAACTTTCCAGACCACCGTGAGGAGAAAATGCCTCTGAATACCAGTTGCTGGAAGCCACAAGGAGGAGAGAGGTTTATTGGGCTCGAATCCTGCTTGCTGGTTTCCCACAGCTACAATGTGGGACAATGGAACTCTTAGTACAGCCTTCCCCAAGCTGGAACCTCCAGATTTTTGGACTACGGCTCCCATAATCCCCTTGATGCAGTGTGTGTCTTGCAGCAGTTAACTGAGTTTGTGTTTTGTGAAACGGGAAGTACTGAAGAGCAAGCATGCAAATTGAGGAGTGAGTTGCCTTGAATCTTTTACACTAGGTTCTCCTTTAGGCTGGAAAACATGGGCTTGCAGCAGGCAGATTAGAAGTGATTAGGCACATGAGGAAGTGTAGAAAGCTTTATTAGGGGAGGGAAGTAATTAGTTAGATTTATAGCCTGGCCCTCCCAAGGGTTCACCGTTGGTCAGGTTGATTATTACAATTTTCCACTAAAGAAAAAAATGAAACTCTAGCAGATTGCCTCTAATTTCCTTTTTCCTGCCTCCTAGCTCTCCGTGGTGGAATATGATCCTGGCACCCACGACCTGAAAACTCTCTCCCTCCATTACTTTGAGGAGCCAGAGCTGAGGGTAGGTATCCTAAGGCTTGTGAAACAAAATAATTTTTTTTCTTCCAGTAGCACCTTAGAGACCACCTAAATTTGTTATTGGTATGAGCTTTCGTGTGCATGCACACTTCTTCAGATACATACACACTTCTTCAAGTATCTGAAGAAGTGTGCATGCACACGAAAGTTCATACCAATAACAAACTTAGTTGGTCTCTAAGGTGCTACTGGAAGAAATTTTTTTATTTTGTTTCAACTACGGCAGACCAACACAGCTACCTACCCGTAACTAGAACTAAGGCTTGCAGTTTAAGTTTTGAAAGCTGCTGTGGGAGGAGCTGCCACCTGTTCTCTTGCATAGCCAAGGGACACTGTCAAATCTCTTGCACCCCCTGAGACTCTTAAGGCAGCCGCTGGAATTCCTCTGTGATAATGGTGATGATGATAATGATGATGATGATGATTTATTTATACCCCCGCTCATCTGGCTGGGCTTCATCTGGGCGGCTTCCAACAAAAAGATTAAAAATACATTAAAACATCAGTCATTAAAAACTTCCCTAAACACAGAGCTGTGTTCAGATGCCTTCTAAATGTCAGATAGTTGTTTATTTCTCTGACATCTGATGGGAGGGTTCCACTACCGAGTAGGTCCTCTGCCTGGTTCCTTGTAACTTTGCTTCTCGCAATGAGGGAACCGCCAGAAGGCCCTCGGAGCTGGACCTCAGTGTCCGGGACGGACGATGGGGGTGGAGACGCTCCTTCAGGTATACTGGACTGAGGCTGTTTAGGGCTTTAAAGGTCAGCACCAACACTTTGAACTGTGCTCAGAAACGTATTGGGATGATCCAAAACAACCACCCACCTCACTCACTCACACACAAAACAAAAACCACTACAGCCAACCACAAATGAACAACCAAACCCTAGGCCAACCCCAACCTCTGTCACCACCAAAGGAACACAAGGGAACAACAGAGAACCTGCACAAGCGACACTGACACCCCCACACCCCCACATATATTAAGTAAAATAGAAACATCGTAACCTGACCCCCCATCCCCCCATCTACTTCTATCCCCCTCTTTCTTCCCAGTGTCTCAACAAATGAAACCAATTTGTAAAAATGTTACGAGAGACATTGCATATATTTCTGTAAATCAAGAAAATCTTTAATATATTTTTTTTTAAAAAGAAACGTATTGGGAGCCAATGTAGGTCTTTCAAGACCGGTGTTATGTGGTCTTGGTGGCCGCTCTCAGTCCCCAGTCTAGCTGCCGCATTCTGGATTAGTTGTAGATTCCGGGTCACCTTCAAATGTAGCCCCACGTAGAGCGCTTTGCAGTAGTCCAAGCGAGAGATAACCAGAGCATGCACCACTCTGGCAAGGCGGTCTGTGGGCAGGGAGGGTCTCAGCCTATGTACCAGATGGAGCTGGCATCCCTCTGTCTCCCTGCCAATCTCACCTTCATCTCAGTATTCATTCAAAGCAGCAGCTATTGGAAAGGTGAGCAATTGCCTGAAATAGAGAGCCATTTTGACCTGTTTGCTTTTTCAGCTAGGAGTGGGCAGCCTTTTGCAGCTGTCCTCCCTTGTGGGGAGCCCCTCACTTTGGATGGCAGCTCTCCATTTGTCAGTGAACACAGCCAAGACTTCTCCCTTCCTGAATCCCTTGCAACTCTGTCCTCATGCCGGACTCCCTTGTCACATTTGGGCAACCTCCGTGGGTTGTGAGGCACCATGTATTCCAGACCCAAGGGAGCACAGCAGATTAAAAGGAAGGGTCCCCTGCCTCCTCTGTGCCGCCCTGCCCAGTACTCCTGGCCTGCTCTGTCTCTCCCCCAGGATGGCTTTGTGCAGAACGTCCACATCCCCAAAGTGCGGGTGGACCCTGATGGGCGCTGTGCGGTGATGCTCATCTATGGCACACGGCTGGTGGTACTGCCTTTCCGCCGAGAGACCCTGACGGATGAGCACGAAGGTGTCATGGGAGAAGGGTAAGGCCTGCCTTGGGCTCTGCATGACTTGGGCTCAGAACGACTGATACTCGACTGAAGTAGCATTTAAAAAGAGAGCTAGTGTGGTGTAGTGGTTAAGAGTGGTAGACTCGTAATCTGGTGAACCGGGTTCGCGTCTCCGCTCCTCCACATGCAGCTGCTGGGTGACCTTGGGCTAGTCACACTTCTTTGAAGTCTCTCAGCCCCACTCACCTCACAGGGTGTTTGTTGTGGGGGAGGAGGGGAAAGGAGATTGTTAGCCGCTTTGAGACTCCTTCGGGTAGTGATAAAGCGGGATATCAAATCCAAACTCTTCTTAAAATAATCAGGGTCTCAGAATGGGTGGCATTTAGAGGAGAAAGGGACTGCAGTGCAGGGCGGGACGGTCGGAAAACTGCAAGTAAGGGCTCAAAGCAAGAGGAATTCGTGCCGCGTTGCCAGTTTTTCATCGGTGAAATGGGTACTTTGTGGAGCTCGTGGCAGTTTCTGCAGCGTGCCCCTTGGGAACCCTGGAGTGTGTTTGGCCCCTGTGAACTCTTGGCCATATCTCTTGTTGCAGCCAGAAGTCAAGTTTTCTGCCCAGCTACATCATTGACGTGCGGGAGCTAGACGAGAAGCTGCTCAACATCATCGACATGCAGTTCTTGTACGGCTACTACGAACCCACCCTGCTCATCCTCTTTGAGCCCAACCAGACCTGGCCTGGGTATGTCCTGCCTTCCTTCTCCCTCTCTGTTGTTAGCTTTGCTGGCCAAGAGCTGGCCAGCCAGCCCCCAGTCACAAGAAAATGGAACTGGCACTGTAGCTCAGTGGTAGAGCATCTTTTTTTCCGCACACAGAAGGTCTCCAGCCTAAAATTCTGGAGAGCTGCTGCCAATCAGTGTAGGCACTACTGAGCTAGATGGACCAACAGTCTAACTTGGTACTGGTATGTGGGCAGCTTCCTGTGCTCCTCTGGGTTTGCCTCAAAAAGCTAAACTCAGTCTGCAGATAGCCAAGGGAGAGCTGTGGGTCTCAGTGTGGATGAATCCCACTGTTGTGTTAGGAAATGAGCTCTGTGGCTGGAGGGAGTCTGGTGCCCTTTGCCAGACATGTGGTATGGCAATGCTGGGACAAAACCTGGGGCTTTTGCTTCCACTTCTATCCCCTTCAACGTTGTTCCCTCCCAAGCACCACCTGACACTTCATTCTCTTGGGACCTGATTCTGCCAATGCCCGTTCCTCTCCCTGTCCCGCCGTCCCCAGTTCAGGCTCACCTTGACTGCACCAGCCCCACTTTCATAGGCTGTGTGGACAGCGATGTCAAGTAGCAGAGCTCTTTCCTTGTCCCTCTTCAGGCGGGTGGCTGTGCGCCAGGACACCTGCAGCATTGTGGCCATCTCCTTGAACATCATGCAGAAGGTCCACCCGGTCATCTGGTCTCTCAGCAACCTGCCCTTTGACTGCACCCAGGCCCTGGCGGTACCCAAGCCCATTGGTGAGAGGAACGGTTTCTTCTCGGCTGTTGTGTGGAGAGGGAGAGGTGGTGCAGACGCTTGTGCGTGTGTAGAACAATGTGGCTAGAAGCTGTGAAGATCTTGGGGGGAGGGGGTTCCATTTTGAGTGGAACTCCCAAATTGTGGCAAAGATGGTTAGACTGTGCGGGGAGGCCCATAAGCTCCCAAGTTCAGTCACCAGTATCTCCCCTTAAAAAGAGATCTATGGAAAAGGCACGCACCTGAGACCCTTGAACAGCCTCTGCCAGTCAGAGTAGGTGATAATGCGCTAGATGGGTCTAGCACAAGGGTCCCCAAACTTACCCGGCTTTGGGCCAGATGCCCGTCGCGCCGATTGCGTGGTGGGCCGGAGGGTGGGGGAGCGCATGCGGGGGCGCAGGAGTGCACGGCTGTGTGCACCCATGCACATGCACAAATGCTATTTCTGGCACACTCCCGACCTGGAAAGCGCCGGAAATAGCTTGTGCGCATGTGCAGAAGCCTCCTCTGACCTGGAAGTACACTGGAAATGACGCTTGCGAGTGTGCACAATCTATTTCTGTCCCTTTTCCGGGTCAGAAGTGGGCAGCCACGCCACACCACGCTGGTAAGGGCGGGCAGCGGGCGGCGGGGGTTCCCGGGGACCGCATAAAAGAGCCTCGGGGGCCGTATGTGGCCCCCGGGCCATAGTCTGGGGACCCCTGGTCTAGCATATTTTTCAGATAGGGGGTGTGTTCTGAGCAGCAGCCTCCCTTACTCGGAGGATAATGTAGACAAGCTCACTTTCCACCAGCTTGAACCCTGCGGCTCAAGAGTGACAACTCCGTCTTGGCCTAACTCTCCTCTCCCCTTCCTCCTCTAGGCGGAGTTGTGATCTTTGCAGTGAACTCATTGCTGTACCTGAACCAGAGTGTGCCGCCTTACGGCGTGTCCCTCAACAGCCTCACCAGCGGCACCACAGTCTTCCCGCTAAGTAGGCCTCTCTGCTTTCCTTCCCTTCTATCAAAAAGAATGTCTAAAGCGCTTGATGTTTTAAAGATCTCTCAACAGTGCACCCCATGTACAATAGGAAAACAACACACCTTAAAACAAAAATGCAACCTAAAATCAACAAAAACAACACAAAAGCATATAAACAGATACAAAAACAAGTACAGCAGAGATGCATGAGATTCGTAGGCATAAATCAGGGTCCAGTCTCATGGGTCAGGGAAAGTCTGGGCAAAAAGATTTGCCTTTATAAGACACCTGAAGCAACTGGTGGCTGCTGCTTTGCATATGGCAAAGGGAAGGGATTTTCAGTGTCAGGCAACAGCAGAAAAGCCCTGCTTAGGGGGTCACTGCCCTACAATATTCTGCAGGGTTGTGTGCTGCAAGTAGAATTTCCCCCCAGATGATCTTACTGATCTTTACAGGTCTGCCCAGGAGCAGATGATCTTTCAGAAAGGTCACCTGGTCCCAAGTTGTTCAGGGCTTTATATGTTAACAGCAAGACCTTGAACTTGGCCTGGGAGCTGATCAGCAGCCAGTGCGCTCCCTCAGCGCAGGTGTAAACATGTGTGCCTCCACCTACCCCACTCTGCAACCTGCCCCCCCCTTGAAATATGGCAACCCTAGGTTACCAACACATGAATCACAGTGGCTAAGCTATCCCTGTCCAGGAAAGGGTGCAGTTGGTGTACCTACCTAAATTTGATAATAGGTGCTCCTTGCCACAGAGGTTATTGGATGTTGGCAAGCTGCTGGTAGCCCTGGCAGTATGACCACTGTGCTCCTGATCCTTATGGGCTCAAACTCAGCTAGCTCTACATAGGACCCTTTCCCTGCCCCACTTGATTTACTTCCCTGTACCCATGAGGGGGCAGAAAAGGAGAGCAGCGAACTCCTAACCTTGTGCCCTTAACCAGACATGCTGCGGTTGGTGCTGTTCAACACAGAATGCTACCTGTTATGTGACTTCTGGTGCAGGTTTTAAAACATTGATTTTATTGGAGAGGCAGGGGTCGGGATAGGAATCACATGGCATACTTTGCAAACTTTCCAGCGCAACCCTTAGTCATGAGGACTAGAGTGTGTACAGCTGACGCTTTCAGCTTCTGAAATTCTGTCCCGGTTAGCAGGCTGTGAACTCGCGTTGCAAACCTGGTAAATGGATGGAACGCTTAGAATCCCAAGCAGTACTGCACGAGGGAAAGTGCTCAGACCATAGCTGCCAAGTTATCCCTTTTTTTTAAAGGGAAATCCCATTGTGCTGAATAGGCTTCCTCGCGAGAAAAGGGAAAACTTGGCAGCTATGGCTCAGACCAGGCTAAGTTTCCAAAGGGGGCAGCAGCAGCGTCGTGAGTCCTGCCCCTGTGTCCTGCTACCTTGGGCTCTGCTGATGACTTCCTCCTCTTTGCAGGGGTCCAAGAGGGAGTGAAAATCACACTGGACTGTGCCCAGGCAGCTTTCATCTCCTATGACAAGATGGTCATCTCGCTGAAAGGAGGGGAGATGTAAGGCTTCGGCTTGTTCTCATGTCACCAGGCGCTATTACCTTTGCCAGCTTCCAGCAGGGAGCTGTTCAGACCTGGGATGTTTCTGCTTACGGAAAAAACAGCTCTGCAGCTCTGCTCATTTGGCCAAATGCAGGGAAGCTCCTTGCTGCTCCCAGTTCTCTTGGACCGTAAACATCCAGCCCATTGGAAAGAGATTCCGCTTTTGACGTTGTCATGTGTCACAAGCAGACGCTTTGTTCAGCCACTGGGGGGGTAGCCTGAGCATGTATGTAGCTAAGTCGGGCTGACCTCTGTTTCTGCCCCCCTCAATGCAGTGAAGTAGGTAAATATTTCATGGCTTAGCAAATAAATTTGAAGCCTAAAGATGAGCCTGACATGGGTGATGGAGAGGGAAGAGCACATATTTCTTCAAAGCACCAGAGAGAGAGAGAAGTGCAAGAGAAAATGTTTGCATCTGCTAGTCGGTGTCCTATGAAAGAGATTATTGGACACCTGGCTACAGTCTTGGGCGGGGCTGAGTTTGCTTTAGTTGAATGCATGTGCTTTAAAGTTAACTGTTTGCAGTGTCCCTGGTTTGGGGGGGGGGGAGTCGAGTGGAACTTGGTTGCCTGAACAGCTGCAACACGAGACTCTTTGCCGTTTTTCTTGGGCAACTCATTGCAAACCTCAGGAGCCTGGAACCCTTCAGACAACCAAGTTTTGCTTAGTTCCCAGTATGTGGCAATTGCAAACATCAGTTAACGTAGAGGAGAAAAGTAGTCTTCTGGACCCACCAAGGAGAGTATGGTGGGGCAACTAAAACAAATAGAAAATCGGCAGTGGGAGAAGGAGTCCAGCGCTTTCGGGCTTTACCTAGAATTGTGCTGTCTCCCTCTCATAGAATTTTATAGTTGGAAGGGACCTAAAGAACCATCTAGTCCACCCCCCTATGCTTTGTGTTCAATGTCCTCGGTGGACTCCTGCCCGTGACCCTGTTTCCTGGGGTTGAGCCTCCCCAGGCCACCTCCTTGCAAGCTTTCTTGCTCAGACACTGTTTGCCCTCTGCCAAAGGGATCCCTTCACCTCCCTCCCTCCCTCCCTTTCCCTAGCTACGTGCTGACCCTCATCACCGACGGCATGCGGAGCGTCCGAGCCTTCCACTTCGACAAGGCGGCAGCCAGCGTCCTCACCACTTGCGTAAGCTCCATTAGGCCGAGCACTGGCAGTGGCAGGGTTTTTTTTGGGGGGGGGAGGTGGTCCGCTTTGGCAGCTGGCAGCTAGGACACCTGGGGCAGTTTTGCTCTCATGTCCGGTGGGGGGTGGCGTGCAGTGAATGAGAGATGCTGGAACTGACAGTCAAGGAGCTGTTCTTCCTGCTAGGGAAAGGATGAAGGCAGGCAGAAGTGGGGGGTGGGGGGAAGAGTTTTGCTTTTTAAAAAATTTAAATTAGTTAATTTTATTTATATGCTAACACACAAACATGACATACAAACAAATAACAGGTGTACATAGAAAAATGAAAAATTATAATAAAAAGAAACTAAACAAACTAAAGAGAAAACAATATTAATAACATTAATGAAAGAAATATAGGTAATAATAATAATAATACTGTAAAAGTAAACATATATCTCTAAGAAAAAGCAATATGTGCAACCAAATTTCATATTCATTTTCTTTGACTTCCTTCATCCTCTAGGTGGGTCTAATATCAGTTTTAGTAATCTGCTTCCATATATCTTTATATTAACTCTCTCTTATAATTCTTTTTAACTACCTTTTTCAGATCATATTTTTATTTGCAGAAGTTAATTGAAACAAGTCCAAGCAGTAATATTGTGGGCATTGCTTTTTCAAATATTCACCCTATTTTTCCCAATCTTGTTGAAATTTTTTCTTGCTATGGCCCCTGATCATTCTTGCTAATTCAACATAACTAAATAGCTAGGGAGAGAGTTTTGATTTGGAAGGTGGGAAATCTGTTTGCTCTTTGGTCAATACACAGCAAGCTTTGGCTCCAAGTCCTCGCTCAGCTGTGAATCTCCCTTGGCCCTGCCTCTTCGCCCATCTCTCTTTTCATACAGGATTAAGCGGGGTATCCCGTATGTGTGTGCCATGCCAGGCTTCTTGGAGCAAAAGCAGGTTGCATATATGAGATCAATGTGATTGCTGAGCCCAGTCGGTGGTGCCCCAGCCCTGTTTTGCCTGTGGGCACCCCCTGCCTGCTCCCATGCGATGCCTCTTTGCCCGCTTCTCCCACAAGGCCTTGCCTGACGCTCCCATCTCCCCACCCTGTCCCTTCTGCCCCTTGGATCTCAGATGATCACCATGGACCCTGGCTACCTCTTCTTGGGCTCCCGTCTCGGCAACTCCCTCCTCCTCAAATACACAGAGAAGCTGCAGGAGACCCCCATGAGCATTGCCAAGGACCCTGCAGAGAAGGCGGTGAGTTCAGCTGGGACCTGACCCGCCCCATTTCCTTAAAGAGCAGTCTTGCATTAGAAGCTCCACCCACCCCATTGCAGGACGAACCCCAGACAGCTTGAATCTGGCCCAGCCACAGAGAGCGTTTGGGGGGAGGCATAGGGAAGGGGAGCCCGGTACCCGAGTGGGTGTTGGTTGGAGGGAGTGCAAAGCAGCTGATAACACTGACTACCGTGAATGAATGGAGGTTTCAGCTGGAAACGCTTCACCTGTTGGCTTCAAAGGGAAGTCAGACTTGGTGAGGCCCTGCCTTTTATCAGCATGCAACTTCCTTCCGCCTGCAGGAGGAGCCTCCAGTCAAGAAGAAACGTGTGGAGCAGCCTGCAAACTGGACAGGTAGGTGGCTCTGCCCCGGAGCCAACCAGAGGGGACGCTGGGGGATCGGTCTCGGTCCAGTATACCTGAAGGAGCGTCTCCACCTCCACCTCCATCATTCTGCCCGGACGCTGAGGTCCAGCACCGAGGGCCTTCTGGCGGTTCCCTCGTTGCGAGAAGCCAAGTTGCAGGGAACCAGGCAGAGGGCCTTCTCGGTGGTGGTGCCTTCCCTGTGGAACGCCCTCCCAACAGATGGCAAAGAGGAAAACAACTACCAGACTTTTAGAAGACATCTGAAGGCGGCCCTGTTCAGGGAGGCTTTTAATGTTTAATAGATTACTGTGTTTTATTTTCTGTTGGAAGCCGCCCAGAGTGGCTGGGGAAACCCAGCCAGATGGGCGGGGTATAAATAATAAATTATTATTATTATTATCTGGTACAAATTACCGGCTCCTGGTGTTCTGGGGAGTGGGTCATAAAAGGGGGGGGGAAGTACCTAGGAAGAGCTGTTGAGTGAAGTGTACAAGAGAAGGAAAGCTATGAAGGGGAGACACCGAGCTAATCCCAAGGCTTCTCCTACCCACATCCTAATGTGTCCTCTGCAGGGGGAAAGTCAGCTCCTCAGGACGAGGTGGACGAGATTGAGGTGTACGGCAGCGAAGCCCAGTCTGGGACCCAACTTGCCACCTATTCTTTCGAGGTACCATTTAAATGTAGCTTCTGAGGGCAAGATACAAACCTGCTTATGGCAGGCATGCCCTCTCTGCCTGGGGTGACGGAAGAAGGGCAGGAGAGTTGGGAAACTCAATGCTAAAGACTCAGCTCCTCTTCCCTTCCCTATGCTAGACCATTCCTCTAAGCCAGCAGTAGATCAAAGCACACCTGGAATCCGAAATTCTTTGGAGTCTCCCATCCTTGCTCTTCTGCCCAGAGCTACTCCTTGAGCAGTAGGTAATCCCTGTGCCTTTTCTGTTTCTCTCTTCTCCCCCAACACGGACAGGTGTGTGACAGTATCCTGAACATTGGTCCCTGTGCCAACGCCGCCATGGGGGAGCCTGCTTTCCTTTCTGAGGAGGTGTGTGCCTGGCTGCTTCCTTCTCTGAGCTCTGGGAGAAAGGAGGGAGCAGAGGGCCATTCAACCCCATCTTCCTCTGGGTGTAGGAATGGGGAACCCTAGGAGGGTTGGGGAAACTGCCTAGGTTTGGCCCTTCTGCCCTTCCAAGGGGTTCTGATGGCACGGAGGAGCTCGCAAAGGGTTCCTGGAGGAAATCAAGGACACTTGCTGTGAAGTTGCTGGGAGTGAGGCTAGCTCACCACTCTCAATCACCTAGATCAAGGGAAGTAATAGTACCACTGTATTCTGCTCTGGTCAGACCTCACCTGGAGTACTGTGTCCAGTTCTGGGCACCACAGTTCAAGAAGGATACTGACAAGCTGGAACGTGTCCAGAGGAGGGCAACTAAAATGGTCAAAGGCCTGGAAACAATGCCTTATGAGGAACGGCTTAGGGAGCTGGGTATGTTTAGCCTGGAGAAGAGAAGGTTATGGGGTGATATGATAGCCATGTTCAAATATATGAAAGGATGTCATATAGAGGAGGGAGAAAGGTTGTTTTCTGCTGCTCCAGAGAAGCGGACACGGAGCAATGGATTCAAACTACAAGAAAGAAGATTCCACCTAAACATTAGGAAGAACTTCCTGACAGTAAGAGCTGTTCGACAGTGGAATTTGCTGCCAAGAAGTGTGGTGGAGTCTCCTTCTTTGGAGGTCTTTAAGCAGAGGCTTGACAGGCATATGTCAAGAATGCTTTGATGGTGTTTCCTGCTTGGCAGGGGGTTGGACTGGATGGCCCTTGTGGTCTCTTCCAATTCTATGATTCTATGAACAGTGTCTGTCTATCTGTCTTGTCTCTCTTCAGTTCCAGAACAGCCTGGAGCCCGACCTTGAAATCGTAGTGTGCTCAGGATACGGCAAGAACGGCGCCCTCTCGGTTCTTCAGGTGAGTGAGCGGAACTGCTGGGGTGGGAAGTGCAGGGATTGCACCGTGCAAAGGCCTGCGTCGGTGAGGAGAGTCTGGCGCAGGTCAGGTACCAGTGCTACAGCAGCAGCAGCAGCATGCCCTAGGCTTACCAGGGCTGCCCCAGAGATCAATGGAGCAGCCTATAAACACCTAGGAACAAGGAGGTGGGTGGGGGGTAACACACAGGAGGAGGAAACCAAGCCTGATGAGGAGCGGTTGCAGGAGCTGGGTAGGTTTAGCCTGGAAAAGAGGAGACTGAGAGGAGATAGGGAGAGCCATTTTCAGGTATCTTAAGGGCTGTCCCATGGAAGATGGAGCAAGCTTGTTTTCTTCTGCTCTGGAGGGTAATGGCTTTAAGCTACAAGAAAGGAGATTCCGACTAAATGGCAGGAAGAACTTTCTGACAGTTCAGCTTCTGAGTTCCTTTGTGGTCTTCTCCATACTTTGGCCTGCTACTGTGCCCAGCTGTGTTCCAGCTTTTAACAACCATTTCGGCATTTACCCCTCTGTCTTGCAGTTGCTCAGCTCCCTCTCTTCAAGTCTTCCAGTGTCTGACTTCGCAACTTCCTTACTACCGTATTTTCTAGCTTGGCTTATATACAATATTTCCACTTCCACTTCCAACCTTTTAGCCAATCAAGACCTTCCATTTCACACCAGACCTATTTTAACCTTGCCCCTGGCACTACTGAAACTTGAAAGCCCAAAGTCTGCCACTGCCTAATTTCTTCCTTTCCTCTCACCAGAAAAGCATCCGCCCTCAAGTGGTGACGACCTTTGAACTCCCAGGCTGCTATGACATGTGGACGGTGATCTCGCCCCAGAAGACGGAAGAGGCAGCGGTACGTTATGGCCTCCACTTCCCTGGGGCTTAGCATGGGGCTTTGAGCCGCCTGCTTTTGAGGAGGAGGAGGATTTCCTTCCAGCCTCTCTCCCACAAAGGCAGAGAGGGTCTGTGCACTGTGACAGCCTCCCCGGCCACCCTCTTCTCCCGGCAGGAGGAAGACGCTCAGGGAGAAAGCGCAGAGAAGGAACCAGCCCCGCCAGAGCCTGCTGACGACGGGAAGCGGCACGGCTTCCTCATTCTGAGCCGGGAAGACTCCACCATGGTGAGTGCCGGCATTTTTCGTTGGGCATGGCCCCAGGTGCTCTCTGGAGCTTCAGTGACTAAGGGGAAGGAAGGCAATTGGCAGCTCAGAAGGGCTGTTTTGAGGGAGATCAGCCAAGTGGGCAGCGTCAAAGAGGTTGGGGGGGGGTGTACAGATCTGCCAAGGGCTGGCAGCATGAGAAGAAAGCTGGAACTTGCTCTGCCCCCTTTAATCTGGCCCCAAAGGACCAAGGGAAGGGGAATTGTGGGGGGGCATGACACCTTGCTTTCCCCAGTGACAATCCTTGTATGATCTTCCTCTTGGAAGGGCACATGGGTGTGACTGTTTCTTCTTTGCCTCCCTCCGCCCCCAAGATCCTGCAGACGGGCCAGGAAATCATGGAACTGGACACCAGCGGCTTTGCCACCCAGGGGCCCACTGTCTATGCCGGCAACATTGGCGAGAACCGCTACATCGTCCAGGTGTCTCCCCTGGGAATCCGCCTGCTGGAAGGAGGTGAGTGCAGCTGGAGCTCTCAGGCAGCAGTTCCTGGAAAGAGCCCTTGGCCTAGAAACCGAATCACTAGACAGGGGAAACGGTGGAGGTGGCTGAGAGAGACCTGAGCAGCCTGGGATGGCCACCTTGACGTACTTTTGAAAGCACCGGGGGGGGGGGGCATGGAGGGCGGCCTGAGCTACCACCTGGGCTTGGTCTGCCTTTCAGCTGCCTGTGTCTCTGCCTCACAGTGAACCAGCTGCACTTCATCCCAGTGGATCTCGGCTCGCCTATCATACACTGTGCCGTGGCCGACCCCTACGTGGTGATCATGAGCTCCGAGGGGCAGGTCACTATGTTTGTGCTGAAGAGTGACACCTACGGGGGCCGGACGCACCGGCTCACGTTGCAGAAGCCGCAGCTGCATCATGTGAGTACGAGCTCTAAGCGTAGAATCATACAAGAGAATTGGAAGGGACCTTGAGGTTCATCTTCTTGGCTAGCAATAGCAGAAGACATTGTGCAAAAAACATTCACGTTTGCTCAGTTTGTGTAGCTTTTCAGTGAGGTCTCCAAATGTGGATCTTCTAACAAAGAAAGTGCACAGCCTGCTTGCAGCTGAGGTTCTTGGCATAACCAGATTCTGAGTCTGCTTCCATGCTGCTCAGTTAAGAGCAGGTCATCCTGTGTCTTGCTCTGAGGCAAGCTGTTGTCACCCCTCCAGCAATCGAAGGTGATTGCGCTGTGTGTGTACCGGGACGTCAGCGGCATGTTCACCACTGAGAGCCATTCATCCAGCTCCCGGGATGAGCTTTCCTTGAGGACTCAGTCGGAATCCGAGGCTCCCATCCAGGACATCAGGTGGGTCTTGAGGCATGGAGAAGAACTCTGGGAAGGAGTAAGGATTTAGCCATTTTGTGTGGGAGTTGGGGTTGTAAAATAGGGGTTGCCAGGTGGTTGTTTGGGTTTTTTAAGGCTTTTCTGCGTAGGAGGTACATTGGAAGGGTAAAAGTACAAAGGGGTAGTTTGCTTAACTAGTTTTGCATGGAAGGGTCAAAAGTTCATCTTAGGAACCCGGCAATTAGGAAATAGAAACTTAATCAATACTCCTGTGTTCTGATTGCTTAAAAGGTTGAAAGGGGGAGTGAAAATGTTGTACAGTGGTGAAAAGAGATTAGGACTTCCGGGTTGCTCGCTACCGAAGCTGCGTCGGGATCGCTGCAGGCGCTCGTGGCGATCCAATTTTAGAGGGGTTCAGGGGGTCTCCGAAGGCAACGGAGCCTCAAAAACCCTGAAGGAAAATTTCAGGGTCTTGAGACGAAAAGCGGCGCTAGAAGAAAGGGCAGGGAAACATTCAAAACTTGAAAGAGAAGCCAAGCCCCGGCGCTTAGAAAATGTCCGCCCCTCTAAAAGCTGCCTCAGGACGGAGCACGGAATAGCGACGGCATTTCAACGCAAAGAAAAGCACCCTAAGAGCAGAGGAAGTACAGTTTTTATTCCTATAGTTTTTTTAACCGAAACCTATTCTGCCAAGTTCTCTGCTGAACTAGTTCAAAACGACTGGCAAGCGGAAACTGGGGAGGACTGCAAACGGAGCTTACCCCTATCTCTAGAGGACTTGTGAACTGCGTCAAAAAAGCGATATGGGACTATAATATTTGCAGAGCCCTAAGAAAAGAAGGAACTGACCCCCCCCCCCCCGCAACGCCTGGTCTGGATGTACCCACCTTCTGGGGAAGGGACGAGGTGACAAACGCAAAGACTGTGAGTAGCGGGATAACAGGGGAGCGCGAGGGGTGGTTCCTCCTATACGAACTGCTACAAAGAATTACAAAGAAACGCTAAGAGAGATACAAAGAGACAAGAAGGCAAAGTGAGGGGCGGTGAGAGGAGACAAGAAGTGAGGAGGAAAGAGTGCTGGACGGAGTAGATTAATAGAGGGGGCTACAAAAGAAGGACTGAATTGATAAAAGGGGAGGGAAGGAAAATTAAATTTTGAACCACCGTGAGGAACATTGGAGGCTGCCAGAAGGGGGTAACCACAACAGGAAATCGGCAGCAAAAGAGATTAATGGCGGTGAGAAATTGTTGAGTCACTGAGAAACGGAAGTTGGTGATACAAGAAGCAGGAAGAAGAAAGTGAAGAGTGGCAGACTATAAGAAAAAGGCTGGGAGAAGGGGAGGAAAAGTAAGGAAAGAGCGACATCTAGTGACAGCCCATACTAGCCCATACTCTTCACACTCCTGCCCTGTATGGGAAAGTGGATTTAATCCCTCTCTGACTTGCATCCAGTCTCCCCCTTGACTTTAGCGGTAGAGATATGATACCAGCGTAAGAACTTGCCTTCCCCCCCCCCCCCCAAATGTTAAGGTTGAAAATAAACTTCTTTCCACTTTGAAGTCGAGGAAAAAGGACTCTTACAACTTTGAACTTTAAAGCTTTGGGGATATACCCTATATTACGTAAGAATGGGAGAGAATAAAAGACTCAAGAATCAACTTGCGATTACGCCGGCTGGTACCCAAAGAAGAGGATCAAATATGGATTCGGATACGCTGGACATAAAGGAACTGATTCTTGGGTTAAAGACAGACCTTACAGAAAAGATGGCCTCATTGAATGACAAGATGGATAAGATGGGGAATAGAATTGAAGAAAATTGGAAAAAGACAGAAGAGAATACCAAAGCGATTGAAAATTTGGACAAACATGTCATGGACTTACAAGAGAAAAATAAAGAAATGGAAAGTGAAATCCAGAACTTAACAGCAAGGTTAAATAAGCAGGAAGAAGTGGCTAAAAAGCATGCAGAGGAAGGTAGAGAAAATAGGAGAAGTCAAGAAAAAATGAGGGAAGAAATACAAAAATTAAAAGACAGTCAGGAAGCACTACTAGATGCTCTTGCGATGCAAGAATTAAAACAAAATGATTTGACCCTGAGGTTCAGAGGATTGAAGGAAAAAGCAGATGAAAATATAGAGAATGTCATCATTACAGCCCTGGCGCAGTGGATGGACTTGCAGGAGGAGGACATTTCTATATGCCTGGATAAAGCATTCAGGTTGAGATCGAAACAAGCCCGTGCGAATAATTGGCCAGGTGACTGCTTAGTCTTTCTGAATTCAAGGATATTGAGAGACAAAATTATGATACGTAAGAAAACCCAAAAACTGAAAATAGATGATAGAGAAATAGCAATCATGAGAGAGATACCACCAAGACTATTGAAAAAAAGGTCAAAATACAACTTCCTGACTGAGGCATTAAAGAAGAATGACATCTATTTTAAATGGGAATTCCCTGAAGGAATTACCTTCACCTACAAGCAAATCAAAAGAAAGTTGACCACAGGACTAGACGCAGAGAAATTCTGGAGGAAATATGAAAAGTTTCTGGGGGGGGAGGGAAACCGGGAGACAAGAAAGAAGCTAAAGGGGATAAACATAGTTCAGAAAGCGAAGAAGAATAAGGAAATTTAATAAATGATAAATAAGGAAGATACCTACTCTGTTTAAGATACATCTAACTCTAGTATAGTAAGAAATCACTATAATTGTATGCAGAAATTTGTGACCATTTTTGATATTTTTCCTTTTTTTATTCTTTCTAATTTTTTTTTCTTTTCTTTTTTCTTCCTCTTTACTGATCTGCTCCCGTAAGCCAACTCTCTCTCTCTCGCTCTTCGTTGTTTTGCCCGTCAATTTAAAATTCTCTCTTACTCCCAAACGAGGATATTTAATAAAGATAGAATAAAGATTTTATCAGCTCAAAAATGGATTTAAGATTTATTACATGGAATGTCAATGGCCTTAATAATAAGACGAAAAGGAATAGAGTTGAACATCTACTGGGCAAAAGGAAACCTGACGTAACTTGTTTACAAGAAACACATATCACCAAAAGACACCGCAGACTACTAGTGAAGAAAAATCTGGGGGAGGAGTTTATATCTTCGGATGCAGTTAAAAAAAGAGGGGTCGTATTATATGTGAACGCGAAATTGAACCCGGAACAAATTTATAAAGATACTGAAGGAAGAATTATCATGGTGAAAATCCAAGGGAAAGCAGAAAAGATAATAGTGGTGGGACTCTACGCACCTAATGAAAATAAAACAGAATTCTATCAAAAATTAGAAGAAATACTATTGGATTTTATAGACCAAAAAATCATTCTACTTGGAGATTTCAATGGGGGTGGTCTCCCCAGAGATGGATAAACTGAGTAAAGGTGTAGGGAAAAAAGAAGGGAAGTTACCCCAAACTTTTTTTAACATGATTGAAAAATTGGATTTACGAGACATGTGGAGATATAAACACCCCCTTGAGAAACAATATACATACTATTCCCACCCAAACGACACTGAAAGTAGAATTGATTTAATCTGGATTTCTAGAGAATTAGCAATGAGATGTAAAAAAATCGAAATTCTGCCTAAATGTTTGTCGGACCATAACCCAATTTTAATGGAATTAAAAGGGAACGACCGGATAACCAGACGGTGGAGATTAAATGAATCCTTATTAGAAGATGAAGATATAATAAAAAAGGCGGAAAAGGTGTTAAAAGAGTACTTTGAGGAAAACTTAAATCGAGGGACATCAGTAAATGTAGTGTGGGATGCAGGAAAGGCGGTGATCAGGGGTTTCTTTGTCAGCCAAGGTAGCTGGAAAAGAAAAGAAAAAGAGAAAAAACTAGACACCTTGCTAAAAGAAATAGCAAAGAAGGAAGCAGAATTAGGGAAGGCCAAGATACAAAAGAAGGAGGAAATAAATAGAGCTATAAAACTATTGAAAGACCAAATTTCTAAATTATTAGATAAGGAAATTGAGAATAAAATAAGATTTTTAAAACAAAGAAGTTTTGAATTCTCAAATAAGGCAGGCCGATATTTAGCATGGCAATTGAAGAAAAAACAGAAAGAAAGAGTGATAGACAAATTAACACAGGAAGGGAAGGTTATAACAGAACCCAAGGAAATCAGGGATTCTTTTGTCCAATTCTACACAAAATTATATAAGGAAGAGGAGGTAGACGAAGGAGAAATAGAAAGATACTTACAGGACTCCAATTTAAAAAAATTAGACAAAGAAAGACTAAATGTATTGAATGAACCCTTTTCATCTCTGGAAGTACAAAAGGTAATTCGAACAGCAAAAATAGGAAAATCACCGGGGACAGATGGGCTCTCAGCTCTTTATTATAAAAAGTTCGAAAAATTTTTGTTAGATCCTATGAGGATACTGATGAACAAAATCATTGATTATGGTGAAATCCCCAAAACATGGGAAGAGGCTTATATAGCGGTAATACCTAAGCAAGGAACAGATAACACCCAAATTAAAAATTTTAGACCGATCTCCTTACTTAATAATGATTATAAAATATTTGCGAACCTATTGGCTAACAGAATGAAACAGGAATTAGGGAAAGTAATAAATAAAGATCAGTCGGGCTTTCTACCAAAAAGATATATGCATGAAAATTTAAGAAATGTTATTAATCTATTGGAATATCTTAGTGTAAAAATCGATAAAAAAGCTGCATTTTTACTGTTGGACGCCGAAAAGGCCTTCGACAGAGTATCGTGGGTGTTTATGAAAAAATGTGTGAACTTCCTCGGATTTGGAGAAAAAATGAACAACGGAATAGGGGCAATCTACAAGACCCAAACAGCTAAACTAATAATAAATAATGAAATTTCGGGAGAGATAAACATCCAAAGAGGTACCAGGCAAGGCTGCCCTCTATCTCCACTTTTGTTTATATTGAGTCTTGAGTTTTTATTGGAAAACTTAAGAAAAGAGGAGGAAGTCAAAGGAATTAAAATTGGAGAAAATGTCTATAAAACAAAAGCATTCGCAGATGATATCATCATTACAATTGAGGAACCGACAGAAAGCATCCCCCATGTTTTGAAAGTAATAAATGATTATGGGAAACTATCGGGTTTCAAATTAAATATCAATAAGACAAATATGTTAACCAAAAACTTAACAAAACAGGAGATTTTTCAATTAGAAGGGAAAGTGGGGCTAAAGGTGGTGGAAAAAGCAAAATATCTTGGGATTTGGATAACTAACAACACAAACAATTTAATAAAGGATAATTATTGTAGAATTTGGAAAGAAATAAAAAGGATCTGGAAAATTGGGAACGATTAAATTTGTCACTGCTTGGTAGAATCGCGGCCGTAAAAATGAACATACTCCCTAAAATGATTTTTTTGTTTCAGATGATCCCGATTTTAGGTACAGGAAACAATATTTTCCAACAATGGAAGAAAGATCTGATGAAATTTATATGGAAACACAAACCCGCTAGAATAAAGTATAAACTCTTGATTGATACTAAAGGAAGAGGAGGCCTGGCATTGCCCGATCTCAATCTCTATCATGATGCGGCAGGTTTTGTGTGGTTGAAAGATTGGATTAAATTGGAAAATAATAAATTACTGGATTTGGAAGGGGTGGGGAATAAATTTGGATGGCATGCCTACCTGGTGGAAGATAAGGTCAGAGTACATAAGGACTTCAACAATCATGTAATTAAAAGATCTCTTTTAAAAATCTGGACTAAATATAAAAGATTGTTGGAGCCTAAAACCCCCAGGTGGGCATCACCAATAGAAATAATCACAGTCAAAAAATTAAATTCAGGGGAAAACCGGGGGAGCTATAGGGACTTATTAGAGGACAGAGAAGGAGAAATCAAACTTAAGGACTACGGGGAAATAAAACACCAATTAAATGGATGGTATCAATATCACCAAATTCATAGTAAATTTAAAGAACACAAACAAAAATTAGGCTTTTTGGTAGAACCTTCTTTATTGGAAAAAAATTTAGTACAACCAGAAATCAAAATTATTTCAAAGATGTATAATGTGCTGTTAGAATGGGAAACCAAAGATGAATTGGGTAAGGAGACAATGACAAAATGGGCCATTGACATAGGAAAAAACATACAAGTTGATCAATGGGAACGCTTATGGAAAACAACGTGGAAATTTACAGCCTCAGAGGGAGTCAGAGAGAACATGGTCAAAATGTTCTATAGGTGGCACTTAACCCCTGTTAAAATCCACAAGATGTACAAGACCAGAGATAATCTATGTTGGAAATGCAGGGGGGAAACGGGGACGTACATACATGCATGGTGGCACTTTGAAGGAATTAAAAAATTCTGGAATCAAGTCTTTGAAGAAATGAAAAAAATATTTAGATATAACATAAAGAAAAGTCCTGAATCCTTTCTGCTGGGGATTACAGATAGCACAATCAAACCACAGGATGAGACATTGTTCTTATACGCAACAGCAGCGGCGAGAACTCTGATCGCATCCTATTGGAAGCAGAAAGAAACACCCAGCATAACGGAATGGCAGGAGAAATTATTAAGTTATTTGGATTTAGACAATTTGACTAATTTAATTAGAGGATATTCAAAAAAAAAATTTCAACAAAACTGGGATAAGTTTGGGGAATACATGAGGGGACAGTGCCCAATGATAAAGTCTTGGGTCTACTTCTAGTACCCCGTATTGAGTTAAAGGAAAACAAAACATATGGTGTTGAGGGGAAGGAGAGATTTATTATCTTATTTTATTTTACTTTATAATTTAAACGTTATTGACGTGATATGTTAAGAAAATGATATTGGACATGCGTACTGAATTATTTTTATTGGGGAATGCAGTAATAGGAAATAATATCTAGAGAAATCTGAGAATAGGGGTAAGTGGAAGTCTTCAGTGGGAGAAATAAGGGTATTAGATTGAGATTATTAAGGAATTTAGATGATATTCTTATTGATTGTTTTGGATGAGATTGTTGAAATAAATGTATGTTTCTTCTTTCTCTCTCTCTCTTCTTTTTCTCCCCTAATTCCCTTTTATCTGCCTTTCTTTTCTCTACCTCTGCTCTTTCCTCCTTTCTTCTCTTCTCTTCTTCCTACTTCACTCCCTGCCCTTATCCCCCCTCTTTTTTCTTTTTCTTTTTCTCCCCCTCTTATCACTACACAATCTATATGATTTTGTATATCACAATCTTTATGGTTTCGTATGATCTGTATGGTATGACTTATATGACTTTGTATAATTGATTTTGTTTGGTATGATTGCGATTTTTGAGTATGTGTGGACTGTATTTTAATTTTAAATCTTAATAAAGTATATTAAATTTAAAAAAAAAGAAAAAGAAAATGTTGTACAGTGGTACCTCTACTTACGAATGTTTCTACTTACGAATGGAGCTTGGATGCAGTTTGGATAGGATTTTTTCTACTTACGAATTTTTAGATAGGGTTGCTTCGACTTACGAATTTTTTCTCCCAATGCATTCCTATGGGATTTGACTTACGAATTTTTTCTCCCAATGCATTCCTATGGGATTTGACTTACAAATTTTTTCTACTTACAAATGTGCGTTCGGAACGCATTAAATCCGTAAGTAGAGGTACCACTGTATATAAGTCATGCTAGAAGATAAGTTAGGCTGCAGCCCATATCTTACCTAGGATTGGGAGTAGGTTGGACCACTTCATCCAGGTTCAAGGACTGTCTGGTAGAGACAGCAAGAGGAAAATAAATATATCCACTTGGTCATGGTGGTTCACTTAACAAAGAGGTTCTCAAATTTGTAGGACCCAGTGGTCAAGTATGATGGGAGTTGTAGTCCAACAACAGCTGGAGACCCAAGTTTGAGAAATGCCAACTTAACAGGAAGTAGGGATTGGATTGGCTGGTTTGTTTGCCTTCCTCCTCTCTCATGGTGCGAGCTACAGCCTGCCTTGTCACACCCGTTCTTTCAGGTGATTGGGGGCAGGTGTGCTCAGTGAGGAGGTGGGAGGATTCAAAGCACCACGTGTAGATTCTGGGTAAAGAATAAAAGACCTACTTGTGAGGAGAGGTTAAGGGGTGATATGATAGCCATGTTCAAATATATGAAAGGATGTCATATGGAGGAGGGAGAAAGATTGTTTTCTGCTGCTCCAGAGAAGCGGACACGGAGCAATGGATTCAAACTTCAAGAAAGAAGATTCCACCTAAACATTAGGAAGAACTTCCTGACAGTAAGAGCTGTTCGGCAGTGGGATTTGCTACCAAGGAGTGTGGTGGAGTCTCCTTCTTTGGAGGTCTTTAAGCAGAGGCGTGACAGGCATATGTCAAAAATGCTTTGATGGTGTTTCCTGCTTGGCAGGGGGTTGGACTAGATGGCCCTTGTGGTCTCTTCCAACTCTATGATTCTATGATAGTAGCAGGAGAAATTCTCAGCCGGCCCTCAGTTTCTTTGGCCCTCAGTGTTGTTCAACCCTGTAGTGATGCCCCGTCTGGGACTCCACTGTAATCCTGCTGTGAGTGGGCCTGTTCTTGGATCAAGCTTTGCAACAGCTGCCCAGGTGTCTTAAAAATAACTGCCTTCCTCCTCCTCCTCTCTTCTCCCCTGTACAGCAACACAATAGACGATGAGGAAGAAATGCTCTATGGTGAATCCGGCACCTTGTTTAGCCCCACCAAGGAGGAGCCGCGTCGCTGCAGCCTGCCCTCGGCTGACAAGGATCCTCACCAGTACAAGGCAGAGCCCACTCACTGGTGTGTGCTGGTCCGGGAGAACGGGGCCATGGAGGTGAGGCCCCTGCAGCGCCCAGGGCAGCGGGAGGGAGCAGCTCTCAGCTGGGTCCCTGTTGCTCCCTGCTACTTTCTCTGCCTTTCTCTCTCGTGTAGATCTACCAGCTGCCCGAATGGCGCCTGGTCTTCCTGGTGAAGAATTTCCCCATGGGGCAGAGGGTGCTGGTGGACAGTTCCTTCGGGCAGCCTGCCAGCCAGGGCGAGGCCAAGAAGGAGGAGGTGGTCCGTCAGACCGAGATGCCGCTGGTCAAGGAGGTGCTGCTGGTGGCCCTGGGGAATCGGCAGAGCCGGCCGTACCTGCTGGTGAGCTCCAAAGAGGGGGGCCCTCTGGGCGTAGAGTTATCTGTGTCTCGGTTTGCTTCGATTTGAAGCGCGTAGATATTTTGATACACATGCAAAGCAGCCAAGCAGGAAACCCAGTAAATCAGGTACGGAAGATGCTCAAGACACCAGCCCTTCTATAAATTTGGCCCCCAGACTTTTAAGTGATGGTGTTACTGGGGCAAATTGTTTCTGCACAGTAAGTAGGTGCAATTGCCTTTCATCTGGTGCGGGGGGGGGGGGGGAGAGAGCCAATTTCTGGGTTCTTCCCTGATCATGTTACGATCACGTTACAAGGTTTGTTTCTGATGCCCACCCCTTGAGTGCTCAACACACATGTGGCTGTCTCTCACTTGGCATGTTGAGAGATAACGGGACCAATGCCCGCATTCCATACCCAGGGAGCTGGGTATGTTTAGCCTGGAGAAGAGAATGTTAAGGTGATATGATAGCCATGAAAGGATGTCATATAGAGGAGGGTGAAAGGTTGTTTTCTGCTGCTCCAGAGAAGCGGACACGGAGCAATGGATTCAAACTACAAGAAAGAAGATTCCACCTAAACATTAGGAAGAACTTCTTGACAGTAAGAGCTGTTCGGCAGTGGAATTTGCTACCAAGGAGTGTGGTGGAGTCTCCTTCTTTGGAGGTCTTTAAGCAGAGGCTTGACAGGCATATGTCAGGAATGCTTTGATGGTGTTTCCTGCTTGGCAGGGGGTTAGACTGGATGGCCCTTGTGGTTTCTTCCAACTCTACGATTCTATGATTCTCCACCAGCAATCATACTCGGGGGAACTATAAGCCAATGGCCCTCTGGATGTGGGTGGACACTCACATCATCTTTGGCCACGCTGGCAGCTGAGGTTTGTGGGAGCTGGAGTCCAACAACATCTGGAGAGCCTTAGGTTCACTCACTGGGTCTGCTCCCTCCCCGCTCTTGATGATCTCGTGGGAGGAATTGAGGGAGACACCCACTGATACACCATCCTCCCCACCTCACCTTGCGCTCAGGGCTTTCATACTGAGGAGAACCAATCAGAATCCCTGCAGGGCTGAGTGTCTCATTCATAGTGCTTACCTTGCCCTGTCCTGGAAGCTGCTTCATCAGTTGAGACTCGCATTACTGGTGCTTGAGCCTACAGTGGGGATAATTGAAAGTGCTGGTTTAAACCTTTAAAGCCCTGACTGGTGTCTGGGATGCCGTTGCCTAAAGGACTGCCTTTGTCGGTGTGAGGTTATCCAGTGTTCAGCATCGCCATCTCAGGCTCAGCTCTCTGGTCTCCCTGTAGTGAGTAGCGGGAGTGGGGCCTTCTCTGCAACAGCACCTTGATTGTGGCATTCCCTCCCTGGGGGGAAATTGCAAGCGTGTGTGCTGTCTGGCTTTTACAAATTCCTTTCCCTAAGGGGAAAGTCAATGCCATGGGAGAGGTGCTGTGATCAAGGTCTGTGATGAAGGATCCAGAGTGAAGCTCACTTTATTTCACCACCCTGTTGACAGGTCCATGTGGATCAAGAGCTGCTCATCTACGAAGCTTTTAACCACGGCTCTCAGCTGGGCCAGACCAACCTCAAAGTGCGGTTCAAGAAGGTAAGAGCCACTCGGCCTTCTCCCCAGGCCACTGGAATGCTGCAGCCTCCCTTGCAGGCTTCCCTCTGCACTCAAAGGGAGGCTTTCCAACTGATCTCCTTCTGCCCTTTGACGCCCTTTCCCTTCCAATCAGGTTCCCCATAACATTAACTTCCGGGAGAAGAAGCCCAAGCCATCGAAGAAGAAGCCGGACAGCGTGGGTGGAGAGGAATCGGGGGCTGCTAGGGGGCGGGTTGCCCGATTCCGCTACTTTGAGGATATCTATGGCTACTCGGGGGTGAGTCTTGTGGAGGAGTCATTTCTCTTTGGGGAGTTGGGCAAAGCTCCTGAGGCTTTGCGGAACCTCTGCCCGCCAGAGCAGGCATTACTGGCCTGGCGCAGGAGAAGGCTGTGCTCATGTGCAACCCCAGGTCCTGATTGTGTTTGCATTTCTTCCCAGGTGTTCATTTGTGGCCCCTCCCCACACTGGCTGCTGGTAACGTCTCGGGGGGCCCTACGCCTGCACCCCATGACCATAGACGGCCCCATTGAGTCCTTTGCCCCTTTCCACAACGTCAACTGCCCCAAGGGCTTCCTCTACTTCAACCGGCAGGTAGGCCTGGCTTGGCGACAGAAGCTTGGATGACCTGGGCTGCCCAGGGATGCCTGCCTTATTTCTTTCATTTGCCTTCTGCTTGCTGCGTTTGAGGCAGCTCACTCTGTGCACCTGAGCTGCTGCTGCTGCAGAGAGAAGCAGATCTATCTGCAGGTGAGAACGAGGCCTTGTCTGTGTCCTCTGCTACAGGGGGAGCTGCGCATCAGCGTCTTGCCTGCCTACCTTTCCTACGACGCACCGTGGCCCGTCCGGAAGATCCCACTGCGCTGCACCGCCCATTACGTATCCTACCACGTGGAGTCCAAGGTAGGGCCGTGTGGAGCGGGACCTTCAGCAGGGCCTTCTTGGTGGTGGGGAAGTGGAGTCCTCCACTGACACAACAAGGCCTTCTGCTCGACTCAACCCCCACCCCCAAATGCCTTACTGAATTTGCTCCCTCCGGCAGGTCTACGCGGTGGCCACCAGCATCAACAACCACTGCACCAGGATCCCCCGCATGACGGGGGAGGAGAAGGAATTTGAGACCATTGAGCGAGGTGGGTGGCTCGCGGCTGTTGGAAAACGCCTCCTCCTCTCTGCGGAGGAGAGGTCTTTGACTTGAAGAGCCAGCCCCTTGTGCTGGGCAGGTCTTGAGGTTGGGTTGGGAGATGGAGGAAGATGGGCCTTGGGCTCCTCTCTCTCCCATCAGAAAGGGCCACCCGACCCCTTGGTTTGCCCTCCAGAACAAAGCAATCTGACTTGTTCCATCTCGCTCACTCTTGCTTTCTCTGGCTGGTGGTGGCTCTCCAGGGTCTCATGGTGGCGAAAAGGTCTTCCACATCCCCTGGTGCCTGATATTTAACCGGAGATGCTGGAGAGCTTGGGCGCTCTCTCCGTGATGAGCCCATGGCCCCTTGTGCCCCCCCTCCTCTCCCCAGCTGGGTCTGAAAATGACCTTAACAGATTAGACAACTGGGCCAAAGCAAACAAGATGAATTTTAACAAGGAGAAATGTAAGGTACTACACTTGGGCAAAAAAAAATGAAAGGCACAAATACAGGATGGGAGACACCTGGCTTGAGGGCAGTACATGTGAAAAGGACCTAGGAGTCTTGGTAGACCACAGACTTGACATGAGTCAGCAGTGTGATGCAGCAGCTAAAAAAGCCAATGCAATTCTGGGCTGCATCAATAGGAGTATAGCATCTAGATCTAGGGAAGTAATAGTACCACTGTATTCTGCTCTGGTCAGACCTCACCTGGAGTACTGTGTCCAGTTCTGGGCACCACAGTTCAAGAAGGATACTGACAAGCTGGAACGTGTCCAGAGGAGGTCAACCAAAATGGTCAAAGGCCTGGAAATGATGCCTTATGAGGAACGGCTTAGGGAGCTGGGTATGTTTAGCCTGGAGAAGAGAAGGTTAAGGGGTGATATGATAGCCATGTTCAAATATATAAAAGGATGTCATATAGAGGAGGGAGAAAGGTTGTTTTCTGCTGCTCCAGAGAAGCGGACACGGAGCAATGGATTCAAACTACAAGAAAGAAGATTCCACCTAAACATTAGGAAGAACTTCCTGACAGTAAGAGCTGTTCGGCAGTGGAATTTGCTGCCAAGGAGTGTGGTGGAGTCTCCTACTTTGGAGGTCTTTAAGCAGAGGCTTGACAGGCAGATGTCAAGAATGCTTTGATGGTGTTTCCTGCTTGGCAGGGGGTTGGACTCGATGGCCCTTGTGGTCTCTTCCAACTCTAGGATTCTATGATTCTATGATGGTGATGCCAGCTGCATACCTATTTCTCCCTTTGTCTCTCTCTCTGATCCCCACCTCCAGATGACCGCTACATGCACCCACTGCAGGAGGCCTTTTCCATCCAGCTGATCTCTCCGGTCAGCTGGGAGACGATTCCAAATACCAGGTGAGGAGGGTGCTCAGCCCTTGGGCTTGTGGCGGCAGGAGCTCAAGAAAAAAGCTCCTTCACAGGCAGCAGCGGGGGGGGGGGGAATCTGGTGCCAACCTTGGCTTCCTGGTGTGGAATACCAGGAGAGCCTGGCGGTTGCTGCTGGATCAAAGCAAAGGGTCACCTGGTCCAGCATCCATTTGCCTTCAAGGGCCATTCAGATGCGTCCTGGAAGCAGAGCTGGAAAGCTTTCGTTCAGTGGTCCCCAAGGTTTTTGGGGCTCCTCCCACTTAAGCATCATTCAGAACAGCAGCTTGCATAACCCACTAAGGAAGAGAAAAACACAATGCCCCCAGCTAAGGGTGCTTCATTCAGTCTTGGGGAAGGGAAAGAGGCTGCCTTCTCTTGGGGCACCCAGAAAGCAGCTTGGCCTGGCTCCCCCTCCATCCTCTCCTGCCCTTTTTCAAACTGCAGGATCGACCTGGAGGAGTGGGAGCACGTGACCTGCATGAAGACGGTGTCTCTCAAGAGCGAGGAGACCGTCTCGGGCCTGAAGGGCTACATCGCCGTGGGGACTTGCCTCATGCAGGGCGAGGAGGTGACCTGCAGGGGCCGGGTGAGTCGGACAACGCTGGGCGCTTGAACAAGAGGCAACACAGCTGGGGGCTTCTGCACCCTTCCACCCATCCTTCTCCTACATTTCCTGCCTGCTGTCTTCACAGGCCCAGTCCTGGGTCCAGATTTCCCCAGTTTGGACACGTTAGACTCATTCATCCACCTGGTGAACTGCGTGTTTTGCTGGCAGCCTCTCCCAATTTGGGGGCAGGAGGATCCAGCATGAGTGCTGGCATCAGGATTCAAGGAACACAATCACAGAATTGTAGGGTTGGAAGGGACCCCGAGGGTCATCTAGTCCAACCCCCTTGCAATGCAGGAATCTCAGCTAAAGCATCCATGACAGATGAACATCCAACCTCTGCTTAAAAACCTCCAAGGAAGGAGAGTCCACAACCTCCCAAGGGAGACCATTCCACTATCAGACAGCTCTTGCCATCAGAAAGTTCTTCCTGGTGTTTAGTCGGAATCTTTCTTGTAACTTGAATCCATTGGTTCAAGTCTTACCCTCCAGAGCAGGAGAAAACAAGCTTGCCCCTTCTTCCATGTGACAGCCCTTGAGATATTTGAAGATGGCTATCGTATCTCCTTTTCCAGAATAATTATACCCAGCTCCTTCAACTGTTCCTCATCAGGCTTGGCTTCTAGATCCTTGATCATCTTGGCTGCCCTCTGCACATGTTCTAGCTTGTCAACATCCTTCTTAAATCGCAGTGCCCAGAACTGGACACAATATTCTAGGTGCCGTAGAGGCAAAATAGAGCAGAACTATGATGTCCCTTCATCGGGACATTACTTCTGTTGATGCAGCTTAGAATAGTATTAGCTTTTCTGCTGCTGCATCACACTGCAGACTTATGAACCGGGGCTAGAAAACCCTGTTTGTACCTCCAGGGTTTTTCACTTTGCTCTGAAGAGGGCCTTGTTCTGGGTTCTACAGCAGATGCATGGGGAAGTGAGGCAAAGACCTGAAGGCTCAAAAACGGAAGTTACAACACCTTAGTCTAGAATAGAGTCATAGAATTGTAGAGTTGGAAGGGACCACAACGGTCATGTAGTCCAACCCTCTGCAATGCAGGAATAGTTTGCCAAACATGGGGCTTGAACCCACAACCCTGAGATTAAAAGCCTCATGTTCTATGACATAAGGTGTGTATTCTAGAAAGGCTGTGCTAACTGACTATCCTTAACAATAGACAAAGCTCTGCTCTGTGCCGCTAATTGAAAAAGTAAATTGTAGTAATAATCCACTCACCCAGAGTGCCACCAAATCACGCTGGAATCATTTCTTGCTTTACCTGCTGTGATGCCACCTTATACTGATGAGCACAGTTGCAATTTTGCAGTTCTCCTTCAGTATTTTGTATATTGCAAGAAGTCCCCGGTCTCCCAGCTTGCAACAGAGGAGGGGGGGGGGTCTTTCTAGTTTAGCAATGCAAAGCTGAGCTGCCCCGGTTATGTAGGATGACTCTCCCTTCCTTGCTCCCCTGCCCTCAGATCTTGATCATGGACATCATCGAAGTGGTTCCAGAGCCTGGGCAGCCCCTCACCAAGAACAAATTCAAGGTGCTGTACGAGAAGGAGCAGAAGGGGCCTGTTACTGCTCTCTGCCACTGCAACGGCTACCTGGTATCGGCTATTGGCCAGAAGGTGAGCAGGGCCTGGAAGAGGCGGTGGGATGCTGCTCTCGGGGGGCTTATTCAGCGTAGAATGTGGATCCGTTGCTCCTAAACGCTCCGCAGCCATCCTGCTGCATTTGCAGTTGCGGTGGAAGCTTCTGTCGCCCTTTCAGTATTTCTGATTTTACAGTTATTCTGATTTCAATTATTCTGATTTACGTAGGCGGTTATGAGTATGCAGTCAGGGAGCTGCAATTATTCCTGTTGAGTTAATTCATAATATTGTGTGCGAGAGTTTGTGTGCATGATGTCGGCATGTGGAGTTGGGAAGTTACTGAAGGTAGTTTGAGCACCTCAAGTTGAAACAGGATAGTGACCCCCAGGGTGCAGGGAGATGGTTCTGTGATGTGGGCTCTTTGTAGAATGTAGACTTGGGGGTGTCTGGAAAGGAGACCTCTTCTTCCATTACTGCTTTTATGTAAAAGCTTTCTGTACTGCTTTTCAGAAAGTTTTTGAGAGTGTGCTTTACAGAATGAAGATAAAAGTGCAAATCAAAAGGGGTGGTTAGAGGGTGCAGAAGGCAGAAGTGGCCTGCAGGGCTGGCAAGGTGAGCTTTCTGTGGTTTAAGAGATGGAATTGCTGAAAATCAGAACTTGAGGCATCAGCAACATGGTACAATGAAAAGATGGGGAGACCCTGTGATCATCATCTGTGTTTTTGTCTGCTACTGCGTTGTGCATTTTTGAGTTTTTATATTGTAAACTGTCCTGTGATCCTTGGACAAAGGGCGGTATACAAATTAAGGAAGCAAATAAATGGGAAGTGAGAGTGGGAGATGAGGTGGAGAGAAGGGCCTTGCTGTCCCCTTGCCCCCTGCCTGGGCTGAGCCCCCTGGTCTCTCTCCCTGCTACAGATCTTCCTATGGAGCCTGAAGGACAACGACCTGACGGGCATGGCCTTCATCGACACGCAGCTCTATATCCACCAGATGATCAGCGTCAAGAACTTCATCCTGGCGGCAGACCTCATGAAGAGCATCTCGCTGCTCCGCTACCAGGAGGAGAGCAAGACTCTCTCCCTCGTCAGCAGGGTATGGGGCGTGGGCCCTTTTCTAGAGGGTTGACAGGGTGGGGGGGGCAGGGCAGAATGGGCCTGTTTGAGCCCTGCCCCACTTGGCTGACTTCTCATTCTCTCTCGCCTCCAGGACGCCAAACCCCTGGAAGTTTACAGTGTGGACTTCATGGTGGACAACGCTCAGCTGGGATTTCTCGGTGAGCAGACCGAGAGTGGCATTGGGGGAGCCCCTTCAGGAGCGTTCAGTCCAACAGCCTTGGCTCTGCCCCAGGATGCTGGTGTTGGGGGCTAGGGAAAGACTCGGACCCCTGTCCAGGCGTTACAAGGTGGTGTACTAAAGCCCACCTGTGTTTTGAACAACACAAACCCTTTTTCCTGCATTTGGAACAAGCCAAAATACAGAATTATACAATTGGAAGGGTGTTTTTAGTCCAGTTCTCTGCAATGCAGAAATCACAGCCAAAATGACCATCCAATCTCTGTTTAGAAGCCCCCAAGCAAGGGGCAGCTGTGTTTCTGGCATGGTCAGGCTACGTCATTGATTTGTTTTACTCTATTTTGCAGTGTCTGACAGGGACCGGAACCTCCTTGTTTACATGTATCTGCCAGAAGGTGAGAACAAAGTTTGTCTTCTTTTTTGCTCTGGGGAGATTGGATCTGCCCTGCTTCCTGTTTCCCCATCACTCACATGACTCCTAGTCTCGGGGAACAAGAATCTTGGGGCTTCCTGTTGGCAAGGAAAGAGATGTTTGGGCCGGGTGGGCTTTCCCTGGATCTCCGGCTCAAGGCCCTACGTTGTCCCACATACCACATGGCCTCTGAGCCGCCTTCACCAGTCTGGTGCCCTACAGCCACCCCTCTGCTGGGGCCGATGGGAGTTGTAGTTCAGCAGCACCTGGAGGGTGCCAGGTGGGCAAAGGCTCATTGTCTCCCTCCCTCCCACCTCTTCTCTCCAGCAAAGGAAAGCTTTGGGGGGATGCGCCTACTCCGCAGGGCCGATTTCCACGTTGGAGCCCACGTCAACGCCTTCTGGAGGACACCGTGCCGCGGGGCCATGGAGGGGCCCACCAAGAAATCCATTGCATGGGAGAACAAGCACATCACCTGGTTTGGTAAGGGGGCCTCTGAAGGAGACACCCAGGGAGTCATCTTGGCCAGAGGTGAAGGGAACTGAGCCTGGAGCCTCTTGCATTTCAGGTTTAGAATTTCAAATTCTAAGATTTTAAAATCTAGGAAGATATAATTGTAAAATCCAGAATTCTATTTTTGAGTGTTGGCAACTGAATATAAATAAGGAAAGGACTTTACATTTGAGTGAAGTCAGCTCAATTTTATGCCTTAGGAATGAGTTTGAAATTACCTACGCTTGTGACATTTTGCTGGCTACATTTGCACTTAATGCCAAGCCATGGTTTCTTCAGCAAGGCACAAGTCATCTCACAGACAAACAAAGCAGCCGTGGCTTATTTCTCCAGAGCTTGGTTTCCTCCCCCAGCTGTTCTCTCCATGTTCCTCTGTAGCTCAGCAAGCAGCTGGGCTGGGCTGGGCTGTCCGAATGATGGTTTAAGCAAAAGCGAGGCTGAGGGCTTCAGAAATAATGCCAACCAGTAGTTAAAACAAGCCAAGGTTGAGAAGCCAGAGAGAGTCAATCATGGCCTCACATGGTGGTTTGTTGCCAGAACAGAAAGTATGGTTAGTCTCCTGCGCTGAGGTGTTCTAACAAACCACAGTTTGGCGTGACGTGCAAACCATCATGTACTTATGTGAGAGGGGAAATCTAGGTGGCTCAATGTGCCCCTGCTCTCAGAGCCAAAGGCACCTGCTTGAGGGGGTGTGTGGTGTTTCTTCCCCCCTCCAGCCACGCTTGATGGAGGGATTGGGCTGCTGCTGCCCATGCAAGAGAAGACCTACCGGCGCTTGCTGATGCTGCAGAATGCCCTGACCACGATGCTGCCACACCATGCCGGCCTCAACCCGCGTGCCTTCAGGTAGCTTGTTCCTGGGGCCCTGCCTCTTCAAGTCCCCCTGCCCCTGCTTGACCCCCTCTGTGTGCCCTTGAGGAGCAGCGCTGTTGGAGGGGAAGAAAGAGCCACGCACAGTCTCAGTGATGTGCCCATGTTTGGTGGGAGGCGAGTCTGGCTCGGCAATCCCCTTCTGCACATACTGCCGTCTGCAGAGCGCCATGGGCCATGATGGCACCTGTGCCTTCCACACCATTTCCTGCAAGCAGAATCTGCCCATGGTAGGACTGAGGGGATATAGGCCTCGCAGGGAGAGCGCAAGACTGTTTCAGAGCCGATGGGTGACTGGGCTGAGGAGTAGAAGACCTTGTCTGTCCACATGTGGGATAAGCAGGCTGGCTGCCCAAATTGCTCCAGCTGCCAAGTTTACCCCCTGGGTTACGGGTCACATAAGGTGAGCCAGAGTAGCCGACACTGGATGTTAAAGGACTGCAAACGCCATCCCCATTTCTGACCAGGGGGCATGCTGCCTACTGGAGCAGGAGCCTGGCAGCAGCGGGAGCAATTGAATGAGGCAGGGACCCCAGCACTCCTCTCACCACGTCCCCCCCTGGCCCGCCTTAGGATGCTGCACATGGACCGGCGCATCTTGCAGAACGCAGTGCGCAACGTCTTGGACGGGGAGCTGCTCAACCGCTACCTTTACCTGAGCACCATGGAGCGCAGCGAGCTGGCCAAGAAAATCGGCACCACACCGGACATTGTGAGTGGGGGGAGGGGGGCAGAGCCAGGAAGGCAAGGGTCACCTCCGCTGGCCTCCAGCTCCAGAGCAGACGAGGGACGCAAATAGCCCTGCTGCACTGTGAGAAAGCCAGCCTCTGTCTCGAGGGATTTCCTTGCAAAGCTGCTTGGGAGGCAGCTCCCCCCAAGTGGCCTTGAGATCAGCCTTTGCAAGAAATAAGGGAGGGAAGCCTTTAGTTTCTATCAGGAGCATAAATCACTTGTGCCCAGCTGGATTTGTAGCTATTATGATTGTAATGCTTGGGCTCCTTCCACCCCCAGGTGGCCCCTGTGGCCTGTCAGGGTTGGCTAAGGCAGTGGCTCCCAATTAGCTAATGACTGAGAACCCCCTATTTTGAAAAAGCCAAGCCACAGACCCCCTACTTTTGAAATTTTTTTATAACTCCATGGTGGTTGCCAGTGCAAAGCAAGATGGCAACAGGGTGGGGGCTCCGTGAAACTGCTTTACTGAGGGGTGAGCGGTTCCCACTCCCCTGGGTTGAGCAGTTAATGGAGCCCCCAGCTTGCTGCTGGCTTGTGCGAGCCGCCAGCGGTGTGGGGCTCCATTAAAGTGCCCCTCCCTCCAGCTATAGGGAGCCCCAATGCGTCTCCTGCTCGTATGCAAACCAGAGAAGCACTGGGCTCCTTCAGCTGGGGGGCAGGCTGCCTTCTGAGGCATTGGAGCTATTCCGCTGGAGAACGGGAGGCCTCTTCCAACCCCCCAGCTGAGCAGTTCTGCAAAGCCTCAATACTCCTCGGCTCGCCCTTGAGCCTGAGAGGCATCAGGATCCGCTCCCCGTGTAGGGCTGGGCCATGAATCTTGGAAGCAGCAGCAGCAGAGATAAATTCCAGTCATTGTGATATATCGCCATATAATGGTATGTAGCTGCTGATAGATCACAATGCTGAAAACAAAGTATCGCCCAGCTCTAACAGTAAACTATATCAGAAGGCGAGCTGTTGTGCTAATCCTAGTGGCCATTTGCTGAGCTATTTCCCCTGTTGGACTTCCAAGATGAACCATGAACCCACAAACTCATCAGGCAAGATTCACTGAAAACCCAACTACAAGCAGTGGGATAGTTGTTGAAAGCAATTAGAAGTTTTTTTCCCAGTTAAAAAGTAAGGAACGAGGGGAAGGGATCACTTACATTAAATAAAAATAGATAAGCATGTGAACCTGCCCCGTGGAGAACCCATTTGTATTCACTCTGTTTCTCTCTCTCCCCCCACCCCTCCAGTTGCAAGAGCCCTAAGAAACTGTGTCAGAGGATTGTGCCCAATCCCAGCTCCCTTGCCATCCAGCAACTATTTCCCAGTTTTTTCCCTTCCAGCAAGCAAGTACTAGTCAAGAGCAGAGGCTGGGTGATCCGTGGATCACTATTGTGTCTTTCACTGTGCAATTAACAAGATAAGTGAGTCCCTGGCAAGGGGTAGTGCCACGGACCCCCAGGGGTCCCCAGACCCCTAATTGGAAACCACTGGGCTAAGGGATCTAGACCACAACAGAAGACCCCCTTTCAAGGGGAGTTCCTTGCAAGGGAGAAATCTCCCCCCTGGGCAATTCCTAATGACCCTCTTTCCCCCTTCCGTCTACAGATCCTGGAAGATTTGCTGGAGATCGATCGCGTCACAGCTCATTTCTAAGGATTCCCTTCCCCGCAATTGCGATCCTTGGATTTGGCTGCAGGGGGTGGGCCCAGCCTCCCTGTCTGCCCCCCCCCGGAACCCCCAATGTTTGTAATGTCTTCCTGGCTGGGCTACAGGATTCTTCATCAGTTATGTGTTTTTATAAAACTGGCAAGGATTTGTAAAGAAATTGCGAACTCGCAGTGATTGGGCTACCAGCTTGTGCAGCTGCACAGGCGAGATCTTTTGCCATGCACGGGGGGTGGGTGTGGGTGGGGTGTTACAGAGAGGCTGGCTGCAACTCAATGCTGCTGTTGAGGAAGCAGGTGGCTGACACGCCTTCATATGTTTGAGACCGCCTGCCAGGGTGTAGTGGTTCCTCTGTGTCCACAGGTTGGCGGACAAGAGGAGGCACAGCCACCAGAAACCTGTCTCAGGATTGCCTTTCCCGCAGTGTTCACAGAATCGTAGAACAGCAATGCAGGAGCCACAGGTAAAACGCCCTTGGCAGGTGGCCATCCAACCTAGGTGTGCCAATACCTCCAATGGAGAGTCCACCTTCTGCAGCAGCCTGTTCCCCTGCTGAACAGCTCTCACCATCGGAAAGTTCTTTCTACAAGACAGTCTATTGGGTGAGAATATGCTGCCAAGGTGGCGCTGTGGTTAAACCACTGAGCCTAGGGCTTGCCGATCAGAAGGTCGGCGGTTCGAATCCCTGCAACGGGGTGAGCTCCCGTTGCTCGGTCCCAGCTCCTGCCAACCTAGCAGTTCGAAAGCACGTCAAAATGCAAGTAGATAAATAGGAACTGCTACAGCGGGAAGGTAGGTAAACGGCGTTTCCATGTGCTGCTCTGGTTCACCAGAAGCGGCTTTGTCATGCTGGCCACATGACCTGGAAGCTATACACCGGCTCCCTCGGCCAATAATGCGAGATGAGCGCGCAACCCCAGAGTCGGTCACGACTGGACCTAATGGTCAGGGGTCCCTTTACCTTTATGCTGCCAAGCTACACCCAACCTCTTCACATCACAGAGAAACCCAATTTGCTTTGTCATCAGATGAACTCATTGCACCCGCCTCCTCTGTGGAGCAAGTTGGGCAAAACAGGCCTCCCTCCCTGGTCTGTCTGTCTGTCTCTCTCTCTCTCCCACTCCAGTCTATTCAATTTCAAGCTACGTATGGGGAAGCTTCCCCATCAGAGTTTGAGCCAACAGAAGATACCAACAGAGGCTAAAAAGTGGGCATTTATTACCACGGGCTGTTTGTTGCAAGGAGGTGGGAACGCGGCTCCCGTTCAGCCCTGCCGCTAGCAGAATCTGAGGTGCAGGAAGGCTGCAGGCCACCCTTGGCTTGGTTCGGCCTAGCAGCTGGAGGCAAGTCCTGCATTTCTCGCCGATAATTTTTTTTTAATAGAAAAGAGGGAGAGCGCCTTGTCCTCCTCTATAGGCATGAAAAGCACCTGGTGTTTGATCGAGATGGACAGGCCTTCAGCCCTCCTCTGCCCTGGAGGCTGCAATCCAGCCCACAGCAGAAGGTTGTAGGAGCAGCCACTCTATGCCTTCAGGAACTCGTAGAACTCCCCCGGCTTCTTGCTGTCCTTCAGGAAACCAACAAAAGTCAGGAAGCGCAGGACAGAGGTAGAGAGCTTTATGACGGCGACCTGGAACCTGGTTTGGTTTTTTTAGGGCGGTGGTGGAAGGAGAGACAAAAAGAAGTCAGCCAGTAACTGAGCCAAGAGTTTTGAAATTCAGCCGCCGCCATGAAAGCAGATGATGCTGGACTGACTGTAAATCTCAGTCCAACAATCGCTGGAGAGCCAACAGTTTGTATAAGGGACAGGGTTGGGTATTTAAATCGACGGAAGGCAGGTGTCGATTGCCAGGGCTCCCAGCCCAATATTTGGGAGGCACGCAAACACTCCCCCCCCTTACCTGAGTGAAAACTCGAAAATGAAGGTGTTCCAGGCCGCACGGATCCAGCGGACAAAGAATATGTTGTTGATCCCTCCAGATCTTTGGCTATGCATGTGACTCCAGCATCTCACCGCACTTTTAAAAGAGACAAATAGACACCAGAGTCTGGATCCTGGTGGTGTTTGGCAGGAGGGGGGGGGGGTTACAGGGAGCAAGATTCACGCAGGGCATAAAGACATAAGAGGTGGCTGCTGGATCAGGCCAAGGGGGGCCCATCTAGTCCAGCCTCCTGTGGCTGAACTAGATGCCCGTTCTGGGAAACCTGCAAGCAGGATCCGACCACAAGAGCCCCTCCTAGTGGCTTCCCACCCCCTCACCTGCGGGCCATGATGTAGTATCGGTCCACAGGGGTCCCCAAGGCCACGTTGATGCCCCGGACAGTGTTGATGTTGCGGAAGACGAGCAGCATGGAGCGGGGCAGGTCCTTCAGCACCTGCATGATGCGGTCGAAGCGGTTCTTGGCCATGTCCTGCATGTAGGCCGCCTCCTCGCGAGTCAGCACGTTGGACAGCACCAGCTGCGCCATGTTGATTGGCCGCTGCAGCAGGATCTCGCAAAACAGGAAGTAATCCTGGGCTGGGGGAGGGGAGGAGCTTAGGTGCCAAGGGCCACGCCCACGATGAGCACAGGAAAAATCGTAGAGTCAGAAAGGGAATCCCAAGGGCCATCTGGTCTAACCCCCTGGAAAGTGGGAGGTGATCCAGGAAGCGGGCCAGTCAGGTCTCGCCTCTGCCAGGAACGGAGGCCGGCAGCTTCAGGAAAGCCAGCCCATCTGCACCCCAGGGATCATAATACTGTTAAGGAGAGATGTGAGCCTAAAGCTGGCCTCTCCAAAACAATTGTTCACATTTTATTCAGGGGTTCCGTTCCAAGTATCCACAAAAGGTGTATTCTTCTAGGAGCAAACTCCATGGCTTAACCCGGTGCTGGGTGAAGGGCCTTTGGGGTTCTGTTGTTATGAGGGAGGAAAACCCACATTCGCTTTCTCATTTCCAAATTAGCTAGGAACGGGGAGGAAATGCACACAGAACCTGTTGTCCTTACCCTCCATGGGAGCTGCGTGCAGAGCAGCTGTCTATCAGCTCCATCTGGTACGCAGGCTGAGTCCCTACCTGCCCACTGTCTCTCCAGAGTGGTGCACGCTCTGGTTATCTCTCACTTGGACTACTGCAATGCGCTCTACGTGGGGCTACCTTTGAAGGTGACCCGGAAACTACAACTAATCCAGAATGTGGCAGCTAGACTGGTGACTGGGAGCGGCCGCCGAGACCACATAACACCAGTCTTGAAAGACCTACATTGGCTCCCAGTACGTTTCCTAGCACAGTTCAAAGTGTTGGTGCTGACCTTTAAAGCCCTAAACGGCCTTGGTCCAGTATACCTGAAGGAGCATCTCCTCCCCCATCGTTCTACCCGGATACTGAGGTCCAGCGCCTTCTGGCGGGCCTTCTGGCGGTTCCCTCGCTGCGAGAAGCCAAGTTACAGGGAACCAAGCAGAGGGCCTTCTTGGTGGTGGCACCCACCCTGTGGAATGCCCTCCCACCAGAGGTCAAAGAGAACAACAATTACCAGACTTTCAGAAGACATCTCAAGGCAGCCCTGTTTAGGGAAGCTTTTAATGTTTGATACTTTTAAAATCCTTTATATATGCTGTAAGCCACCCAGAGTGGCTGGGGAAACCCGGCCAGATGGGTGGGGTATAAAGAATAATACAATAATAATCAGCACCTCCCACTTCAAAGAAACAAAATCCATGGGGAACATGACCCTCAGCCAGCGTGTGTGCATGTGTGTAAAAGGGAAAGGATTCTACCTGCTGACTGGGAGACCCTTAAGGCTGCCCCCCCCAAGCAGCTCCCAGCTGCCCCCTCACCTTTCACACCCAGCTGCTTGGAGTACATCTGCATGCCTGCATCATCGCGCAAGATGATCGCGTGCCACAGCTTGCACAGCGCTTCCCGTTCGCTGGAAGGGGCGGAGAGAGAAAGAGGAGGAAAAATCACGAGAGCTTGCTTGCCAGGGAGCCAACACCGGGAAGGCCTTTTGGGGAAACAGACTAACACTGGCTCCAGATAGGACACCTGCTACCAATGGAGATATATCGCCAGAAGAACTGGTCTTGTCTATGATTATTGTATTTTAATGTTCTGTTGGAAGCCGCCCAGAGTGGCTGGGGAAACCCAGCCAGATGGGCGGGCTATAAATAATAAATTTTATTATTATTATTATTATTATTATTATTATTATTATTATTATTATTGATGCTTTTGAATTATGGTGCTGGAGGAGACTCTTGAGAGTCTCATGGACTGCAAGAAGATCAAACCTATCCATTCTGAAGGAAATCAGCCCTGAGTGTTCCCTGGAAGGACAGATCGTGAAGCTGAGGCTCCAATACTTTGGCCACCTCATGAGAAGAGAAGAATCCTTGGAAAAGACCCTGATGTTGGGAAAGATTGAGGGCACTAGGAGAAGGGGACGACAGAGGACAAGATGGTTGGACAGTGTTCTCGAAGCTACGAACATGAGTTTGACCAAACTGCGGGAGGCAGTGGAAGACAGGAGTGCCTGGCGTGCTATGGTCCGTGGGGTCACAAAGAGTCGGACACGACTAAACAACATTATTGTTGTTGTTGTTGTTGTTGTTAGCTTGGCAGCTTAAATAGTCAATGCAAAACAACACACAATCCTATACGGGACGTTTGTACCACTCACTCTGGGATATAGCTATAATTGCGATAATCACACACAATTTGAGGTTTTGACAAAACACCAGAACCACCTCCTGTTATAAACTGGTCTCTCTGTTTTTATATACGTTGTAAAATGGAATAAAAACATATTTAGTCCCCCAAAAGAGGGTGGGGACACACAAACACCACATCCAAGTGGGATGCTATTGCACCAGCCTGATACCCCCACCCCCCAACCCGCCCTGAAATGACTCGTGCTGACTTACTTCTCGTGAAGGATCTCGTACAAGCCGTGATCGAGGAGAATGAGTTGCACCTTTCCATCAGGCCCCTTCCGTACCAGCACTGAGAGACGAGGGGAAGGAGGGAGGGAGGCAGGTGGTGAAGATGCAAGGGAGTGGGGCATGGAAAGGACCCCAGCAACTAGGTCTGGCGCACTTCCCAGTTTCAGCTCTTTCCCACCAGCCCCTCAGACACAGGTAAACCTGCACAAGCTTCTTAGATAAGATCAGAGCACCAGACTTTCCTCCCCCTGCTCCCCCCCAAAGAAGGCCCCCTCAGCTTCTTCTAGCAGCCCCCACCCCACCCTATCTCACCCTGACCCCGCACTCTGTGTGCATGTATCTCATCTCATCCTTTGGCCCGACAGCCACTACAAGCAGTCGGAGACAGGAAGGGAAGAGCCCCCTGGGGGGGCAGGTCAGAGGGTGGGGTGGCCCTGCCAGCTCCCCAATTCAGCCCCCATGCCCCAACTAATCCTGCCCTCTTCCCTGGCTGCAGCCCTCTGTACCGTTTCCTGGGTGGGGGTCCGCATGGATGAATCCGGTGAGGAAGATCTGGTCTGCAAATGCCTGGATTAACTTTTGTGCGGCCTGCAAGGCAACACAGGGGGGCCGGGTGATGGGAAAGCCCAGGCCTCTGCGCGAGCACAGGCAACACCTCTCCAACCCCCACCCCAATATCAAGAGGCGACCCCTCCCTGGTGGGGATTACCTGGTGGGGGTGCTAAGAGGCAGGGGGGGCGATGCAAAAGCCTTTTGGACTTTGGAAAGTGAGTGTTGCTGGATCAAATTCATCCGTTATGTTGAATTAACTAAACCAGGGGTTCCCAAACTAAGGCCCAGGGGCCGGATACGGCCCAATTGCCTTCTAAATCCGGCCCGCGGATGGTCCGGGAATCAGCATGTTTTTTACATGAGTAGAATGTGTCCTTTTATTTAAAATGCATCTCTGGGTTATTTGTGGGGCCTGCCTGGTGTTTTTACATGAGTAGAATGTGTCCTTTTATTTAAAATGCATCTCTGGGTTATTTCTGGGGCATAGGAATTCATTCATTATTAATTTTTTTCAAAATATAGTCCTGCCCCCCACAAGGTCTGAGGGACAGTGGACCGGCCCCCCGCTGAAAAGGTTTGCTGACCCCTGAAACTAAATGGATTTAACTGGCTTTTGAACGAATGTGCAATTCGCTGTTCTGAACCTTACTGTGCTTCCATCTTCCTTGCTGGGTCATGCAAACTGCTATTCTGAAGCAAAATAAAAAAATTCCTTCAGTAGCACCTTAAAGACCAACTAAGTTTATATTTTGGTATGAGCTTTCGTGTGCATGCACACTTCTTCAGATACACCATGCACACGAAAGCTCATACCAAAATATAAACTTAGTTGGTCTTTAAGGTGCTACTGAAGGAATTTTTTTATTTTGCTTCGACTCAGACCAACACGGCTACCTACCTGCTATTCTGAAGGACGCTTCCCATAGCGTGGGGAACAAAGGGGATGAGTTTGGGAAGCGCAAATTTGAAGGCAAGAGAGATTTAAACGGGTGGGGAGGAATCATCGCTCAGGGACATACCTGCCAAGTTCCGGCCTGAGAAATAAGGGACCAGACCGGAAGTAGCAGACTGGAAGTAGCGCTGCCGCCATTTTGGAACTGGGCAGAGCATGCTCAGAAGCGACTTTTGATGCTGCTCTGCCCAGTTCCAAAATGGCTGCCGCGCCAGAATAAACCGGGGGAAAAGTTTTTTCGGCTGGGGACAGCTGGGAAAACGGGGGTTTCCCGGGGAATACGGGAGACTTGGCAGCTATGCTCAGGGATGGGGCCCATTAGTCTGCAGGCAGACGTTCCAAGGTGGAATCCAGGCCGCCTTCAGCTGAAAGGAGCCGGTGATGGGGAAGACCCAGAGGGCTGCATCTGCCCATCCAGAGGAGACAACAGCCCAGAATTCTAGGATTTGGAGGAGGAGGAGGGGTGTAGCATAGAGTTTGGACCTGGAACTTCTGCGTGCAGAGAAAAGGGTGATGAAAAGGACTGGATCAGGCCAATGGCCCATCTAGTTCAGCATCCTGTTGTCACAGCGGCCGACTATGAATGAAGAAAGGATTTCTCTTATCTGCTTGCAAGATCTGCCACAGCTTCTAGGAAGCGGGAAGGCCGCTTCCTGTTTCTGCATGAAATACGTACAAACACACACCCCACCACTCCCTTCGAGGCCACGAAGCAGAGATGCAGGTGTCTCTGGGCGACAGCCTGAAGAAGGCAAGCTGTTCAACCCAGCGTGGGACGGAGCCTTCTGCTGTGGCTCGTCCTTTCCCTCCGCCCTGTCCACCTGACGCTGCCCCTCCATCCACTTACGTCCTTGGCCTGCAGGCCTCGCCTCTTGATGCCCTCCATGTCGTTGACTTTGCAGCCGTCGTAGAAATCAGCTGTCAGGACCCTCTTGGGGCAGAGAGAGGAAGGAAAGAGGACGTCAAACGTAGCCAAAGAGCCACAGACACAGTCCCATTTTGCTTTCCAACCTGAGCCATGGACTGCTGAGGCGATCTGATATTATTATTATTATTATTATTATTATTATTATTATTATTATTATTAATTAAATTTTCTGTTTCACAATTTAAAATACTAATTTTACACCCTTAAGACATCAATGACTTCCCTTCTTCTCTTTCCACAGTTCTTTCCTTTAAAGCCCTAAATGGCCTCGGTCCAGTATACCTGAAGGAGCGTCTCCACCCCCATCGTTCTGCCCGGACACTGAGGTCCAGCACCGAGGGCCTTCTGGCGGTTCCCTCGTTGCGAGAAGCCAAGTTGCAGGGAACTAGGCAGAGGGCCTTCTCGGTGGTGGCGCCTGCCCTGTGGAACGCCCTCCCAACAGATGTCAAAGAGGAAAACAACTACCAGACTTTTAGAGGACATCTGAAGGCAGCCCTGTTCAGGGAGGCTTTTAATGCTTAATAGATTATTGTGTTTTATTTTTCTGTTGGAAGCCGCCCAGAGTGGCTGGGGAAACCCAGCCAGATGGGCGGGGTATAAATAATAATATATTATTATTATTATTATTATTATTATTATTATTATTATTATTATACATATCATAAATCCCTGCATATTTTACAAAAACTATACCATTCAGTATTCCATTATTGCATCCATCAAAACTTTTTTACCCTGTTGAATTTATCTTAATGCTGCCAGCGTTCTCAGCTGTGCGCAATTATTTCCCATATGGTCAATAAACGTTGTCCAATCTTCTTTAAACATATCTGAATTTTAAGCCCAAAGCCATTAGGGGAACGGGACTCGCCGGCGACCCTCGAGCAAGAGCTTTTCCCAGCTGCCTTGCCCCACCTCCCATAAATATTTGTGGGGTAATTGTGATGGCATACAGTGTTATTATTTATTGCACGTAAGCCACTTTGCGACTCGTGCAAGTGAAACGCAGCACAGATACAGAATAAATAGAAATAAAAATTCTATTTCTGCATAAAATAACAACAACAACAACATTTATATGCCGCCCATCTAACTGGATTGCCAATCGGAGAATTGGAAGGGTTCCCCAGGGGTCATGTAGCTCAACCCCCTGCAGTGCAGGAATCACACGCAAATATTGGGCAGTCCTGCTCAGGTGTTTGTGTGAACACTACCTGGAACCCCAAAAAGATGTAATGCGGCAACGACCCAAAGCTAGTATTTCCAACACACACACACACACAAATGCAGAAAATGTACTTGTCTCAGCTGGGGGGGGGGTTGGGCACACAGAGGACCAGCTTCCCCAAGCTGGTGCTCTCCAGTGTCTCAGGCCACAACTCCAGCAGGGCTGCCCGATGGTGATGCAAGTTGGAAACGAAAACCCCTGGAGGGGCACCAGATTGGGGGTGCTTTTTCAGCTGGCATGGGGGGAGGAGTAAGAATTCAGCCCCCCCCAAATGATCTCACTCCCTTGGACTGGAAGTTCCTTCCCCAATCTCATCCATTTCTCTGCTCTGTCCCACCTCCAGCCATCAACGGCTTTTTCGTACACAAACACACACAGACACCTCCCTCGCCGCCACATCATGCCGCCATGCGCAGAGACGCACCTTGCTGCTCCTCTCCCAGTAAACCCGAGGAACCACCACAAAGTCAAAGTGCTTCAGCTCCTGGGCGCAGCGCTCCGAATTGTGCGCCTCGTTCTCAAAGTCCAGCTCCTGGGCCAGCGTGTCCTTCAGGTCCTGGGGGGGGGGGCAGAGGGCGAGCTTTCAAGGGGGGACCAGGAAGCTCTACAGATGCCAACAAAGACACGGAAGTTGGGGAAGGAAGAGTTCCTTGCAATGACACAGAGGACCGACAACCTGCCCCCCAAAAAAGTCTGGGACACCCAGCAACCGATTCTACCTCCCCTTACTCTCTCTGCTCCGGATTGGGTCCCCTGGCTAACTAAGATGAGACCACAAGCGCAAGATCTAGCACCCTAGAATCTCAGCTTCCAGCTAGAATCACAGAATCGTAGATTTAGAAGGGACCCCGTGGGGTGATTCCTCCAACTCCCAGCAATGTAGAAATCCCAACTAAAGAATACCAGGATCCGAGCACAAATATATAAAAGGATGTCATATAGAGGAGGGAGAAATGTTGTTTTCTGCTGCTCCAGAGAAGCGGACACGGAGCAATGGATTCAAACTACAAGAAAGAAGATTCCACCTAAGCATTAGGAAGAACTTCCTGACAGTAAGAGCTGTTCGACAGTGGAATTTGCTGCCAAGGAGTGTGGTGGAGTCTCCTTCTTTGGACGTCTTTAAGCAGAGGCTTGACAGGCATATGTCAAGAATGCTTTGATGGTGTTTCCTGCTTGGCAGGGGGTTGGACTGGATGGCCCTTGTGGTCTCTTCCAACTCTACGATTCTCTGATTCTCTGATTCTATGAGCCACTCTCCTCTCCCGCAGTTTCCAGCAAATGGCATTCAGAAGAATCTCTGCCTCCGACTGCGAAGGGAGAACACGGCCATCACGGCAAGGAGCCACGGACAGAAACACCCTCCCTGTCTGCGGAATGCTCTCCCCAGGGAGGGAGGTTTTCCTGGCGCCTTCATTATACACCTTTAGGCACCGGGCAAAAATGTTCCTTTTCAACCAGGTCTTTGGATGATCTTGTTTGACATCCTAGACCCTTTTAAAACGTGGCTCTTTTCTTGGGGGGGGGTGTGTTATTTGATTGTTGTTTTTATTCTGATTATATAGGTTGTGATCTTCTCGGTGAACCGCCCTGAGACCTCGGGGTATAGGACGATCTGTAAACTCAATAAATAAATAATACAGTGGTGCCTCGCTTAACGAATGCCCTGCTTAACGAAATTTCCGCTTAACGAAAGGATTTTTCGAGCGGAGGTTGCCTCGCTAGACGAATTCGTTTTATGAAAAATTCGTCTAGCGAATCGCGGTTTCCCATAGGAATGCATTGAAATTCAATTAAAGCGTTCCTATGGGCAAAAAAAAATTCAAAAAAAATTCAATGCATTCCTATGGGATTCGCTAGATGAATTTTTCGCTATAAGAAAAGACCCGTGGAATGAATTAAATTCATCTAGCGAGGCACCACTGTAATAATAAAGCCATCCAAGTTGGAGGCCATCACTACTTAAGAACATAGGAGCCTGCTGGATCAGGCCAAGGGGGGGCCAATCTAGTCAGGCATCCTGTCCTCACGGGGGCTGACCAGATGCCTGTGGGAAACTCTCAAGCACAACCTGAGCACAACAGTATTTCCTATTGTTGTTCCCTATTATCCGGAATTCAGAGGTAGAGTCTCCCTGGGCATGGAGGCTCTCCCATCCCAAGAGACCTCCATAAGGTAAACCCTGCTGGATCAGGCCAATGGGGGCCCCATCTAGATGGGCATCCTGTCCTCACAGAGGCCCTGCTGCCTCCAGGGAACATTCCTTACACCTGCTACTTCTTCCAACCCTCCCCACCCCCCCTTGGCGATCAATGGGGGAAACTGTAGGGAACCCGCCACCCCCCCAGCTCAAAGCGCAGCATGGTGACCTTCAAGACCCAACTGAACCCAAAGGTGGGGTGCATCAGCTCCACGATCCGCAGCAGGAACTCCAGCGTGCGAATGTCTCCGTCAAACCGGTCCCGCAAGTCAATGTACTGGACCTGCAAAGAGGCGGAAAGGGAGAGCCTGGGAATCTGGGGCGGCAGACCCCCCAGAGCTGCCCTGCAAGGACTTCCGACAGTACAGTGGTACCTTGGTTCTCAAACGCCAAAAACCCGGAAGTAAGTGTAACGGTTTTCAAACAATTTTCGGGAAGCCAAATGTCTGATGCGGCTGTCGGCTATTTTTTCTGGGGCGCCTGCACCAATCAGAAGCCACGCCTTGGTTTCCGAACATTTCGGAAGTCAAACCTCCGGAACGGATTAAGTTTGGCGCTTTTGTTTTTGCTATTTATTTTGCGTTTTTGTTTTTGAGGCTTTTTCAGTTACTTTGTTTTTGTGACTGTGTGGAACCCAGTTCAGCTCCAGATTGATCGATCGTGTGACTGCGGAAATGGATAAAAGCCCCCCAACCAAACAATGACTATCATCAGTGCAGGGAAGAATTTTTTTAAAAAAAAACAAAAATCATCATCTACAATACTGTCTTATTTATTTTATAGTACTGTACATTGATTATTATTAGGGACGCGGGTGGCGCTGTGGGTTAGACCACAGAACCTAGGGCTTGCCGATCAGAAGGTCGGCAGTTCGAATCCCCGCGACGCGGTGAGCTCCCGTTGTTTGGTCCCAGCTCCTGCCAACCTAGCAGTTCAAAAGCACGTCAAAGTGCTTAAGTAGATAAATAGGTACCGCTCCAGCAGGAAGGTAAACGGCGTTTCTGTGTGCTGCTCTGGTTCACCAGAAGCGGCTTTGTCATGCTGGCCACATGAAAACATAATGTATGCCGGCTCCCTCAGCCAATAACGCAATATGAGCGCTGCAACCCCAGAGTCGGTCACGACTGGACCTAATGGTCAGGGGTCCCTTTACCTTTACATTGATTATTGTTTTCATTTTATGGATCAATGGTCTCGTTAGATAGTAAAATTCATGTTAAATTGCTGTTTATGAAAGTCTGGAACGGATTAATCCGTTTTGCATTACTTTCTAATGGGAAAGCGTGCCTTGGTTTTGGAACGCTTTGGTTTTGGAACGGACTTCCGGAACAGATTAAGTTTGAGAACCAAGGGACCACTGTAATGGGGGAGGAGGGAGGGGTGCAGTACAGCCACGGACCTTCACGGCCACCGGGGTGCCGTCGTGGAGCTTCGCCCGGTGCACCTGGGCCAAGCTGGCAGCGGCGATCGGCTGGTAGTCGAATTCCAGGAACAGCTGGTCCGCCTTGGCGTTGAAATCCTCCAGGAAGAGCTCATCCACCTGCAGCCACATGGGGAATACACACGCTTAAGCAGCTTTCGCCAGACTTGGCCGCTAGAGAGGTTGCTCATTCTACTTATTTATTTCGCAGGAGTCATTCGCCGACCGATTGCAAAAAAGCGAAGCAGCTACTTGAAGTGGCGGTGGGAGGAATGGCGGCAAAACCCATTTTACCTCCTTGTAGCCGCGGGTGAGGGCCCGGTCCTCCAACGTGCGCAGGGTGCTGATGTACTCCGGGGGCAGGAGGTGGTTGAAGGCGCACAGGCCTTGGCCCAGCTTGACGTAGAGGCCCCCGTTCTGGATGGCGCCACGAACGATGCTATCGGCTGCCCGCTGGTGGCATTTGGAGAGGACGGCCTTGTACCCTGGGCTGTTCTGACGACAGGGAAGAGGGGAAAGGGGGTCAGAAACTGGCGGCCCCGAGGGTGCCCCAGGGGGTATGCCTGCAGCCCTTTGGACACGGCAGGCGGACTCCCAACGTCTTGGAAGCCACCTTGAGATCCTTTGGGGCCAAAAGGTGGCAAATAAACTGTTAGATATAGCTCAGTTGCGCAGTGCTGATAATGCCAAAGTTTGCAGGTTCGATCCCTGTGTGGGACAGTTGCATCTTCCTGCATTGCAGGGGGTTGGACTGGATGACCCTCGGGGTCCCTTCTGACTCTACAGTTCTGTGATTCTAGGTCTCCCCTTGCCACCCCGTTCCTCTGCATTAAGCACCCGGCAAGGAAACCCTCGGGGCGATGAATCAGTCAGCTCCCCCTGCCCCAATGAGACCTGACCCTTCTGGGCCTCTCAAGGCTGCTTGGCAATGAGCTGGCTGGGTTCCTTTGAACGGCTCAGAGCTTCAGGGGGAAACAGTAGGGAACTGTACCTCGTCCAGGCCCCACAACGAGACATGGTTCGTCAACCAGTAATCCAGGGAGATCTGGATTCCCAACTGCAAGGACCTTTGTGAGAAAGGGAAAGCCAGGTTACTGTTCTGCACCCGACAGAATTAGTAGGTTTTTCTTCTGGTCCCGCTGTTAGGCCCTAAACTTGAGTAGGATTCTAATCCAGGATTCTAAATGGGATGGGCTATGGTCAACTGAACCATATTATGTCAGTCTCCGCTTACGTGAGAGTGTGTTCTATGGAAATCCTATAGGGACAAAACTGCAACTGGCCCACATGACATTCCCAGAACTGTTGAAAGGGTTGTGGAAAAAGAGGCACTTTTCTCAGCTATGGTGGGACTGCCCACAGGGATTCAAATTCTGGGCAATGGATTGTCGAGAAATGTCCGAAATACTCACACATCCCAAGGCAACTTCACCGCAGCTCTGTTTACTAAATGGGATAATCAGCGGAAAGGGTTCAGCTCTCAGAAACTATTGACATGGATGCTAACGGCTGCCAGAACCTTAATTGCCCCCAAATGGGGGGGGGGGATTCAGGACACGTGACTTTTGCTTTTGGTATAAATATATGTGGACCTTAGCATCACCTGAAAAAAATAACTCAGGGCCCCTCACTCTCCGCCAAACGTCCCTCCCTTGCAGGGTTGTTGTGAGGCTAAAAGGGGGAGGGGAGAACAGGGCACAGCAAAGGCGGCAGAATGTAAATGCAATACATTAACTAATTAAACCAAATCCCTCCCTCCCTGGGAAAGGGGAAAGGAAAGAGCGTGTGTGTCGTCAGCCACCTGGTAAAGCGCCCCAGTCCCTCGACCAGCAGCCTCATCCTTCGCCGTTCTGGCTTATCGGCCATCCCGTAGCGGATCCCAGCTGCGAGGGGGAGGCCCACGGACAGCCCCAGGAACGCCTTCTTCAGCAGCCCCCTCTGTCGATGAGAGCTGCAAGGGGGCAGCAGACGGGGAGAGGCGTGAGCAGAGACCCACAGCACACACACACACACCCAACACCTGGCCCTCATTCTGCACGGAAACCTCCCCTTCCCCCATCCATTGAAAAGCAAGCACATGAAACAGCACTGCAGAGTTGGAAGGGACCCCCAGGGATCTTCTAGCCCAACCCCCTGGGGCACCTGCATTGCAGGGGGTTGGACTAGATGGCCCTTGGGGTCCCGGCCAGCTCTACAATTCTGCGGTGGCTTTGGCCAACCTGGCAGCCTTCAGGTGCTCGGGACGACCAACATCTGGATTCCTAAACATCCGGAGGATGCTGGGGTGGTCAAGGTTACCCGCCCCCCATAAATCCCAGGTATACCTGGATGGCTGGGAATCGGAGCGCTGCCTGCACTGGGGGGCAGAAATCGGCCAAGGGCTCTTCTTGCGCCGCAAGAGCAGCAGGTGAAAACGGCAGATCTGGACCTGAGGAATGGGAGGAGAGAGAGAGAGAGGCTTAGCATGGCTGAAAGACCCAGGGAAGGAAGGCACACCCTGGGCAGGGTCAGCCCAGGTTTCGGGGCGATTGCGGGTGCAAGCAATGTCAAACCCAGCTCCCCGAAGCCAATGAAAAGCCTGTGCTCTCGGATGGAAACTCGCGGGCACGTTGGTGAATTTTTCCATGTATGCAACGGCAGCAAGAATATTGCACGCTCGAAAATGGAAAGAGGAGGAGGTTTCAACAAAGGAAGAATAGTTCATGGAAAGGAGGGATTGAGCAGAACTGGGAAAGCTAACAGCAAAAATCAGAGGTCGAAATGACGAAGGGTTCTTTGAGGACTGGGGACTTGTTGTAGAATATCTAAAGAACTATTGTCGGTGCATGAAAACACGAGCAGGATTTGAAATAGGAGCAACGGCAGAATGACGTTAAGGCTAATAATTTAGGATGTATATATGGAGTATTGCAAGTTAAAATATGCAGCATCGATGGATAAATATCATGGAGGGGGCGATGGGAAGTCAATGGGTAAATTAAACATCGGCGATGGTGATGTGTGTGAACTTTTGAAAACTAAAAGAACATATTTTTTTAAAAAAGAAAGGAACTTGCTGGCACAGGGGGACATGCAGAGGCTTGGAGAAAACAGAGGGGATGGGAAGACCTTGGCCTTCTGTTCTCATTCCCCGGGATGGAGGCAGCTACCAAGGACAGTGGCCTTTATATCAGAGAGAACATCTGCAGGACAACAGACCAGGCCAAGGAGAGGGCCAGGCTAGCCTGCAGGCTGCCGCCTTCCTCTCCCATCGCGATCTCAAACCATCTGCAAAGCGCCTTTAGAAAGCTGATAAGAAGCAAAGACGCAGAGCAAAGGTCCCTCTGCAAATGCGTAGGTGAAGCGATACATGGACTGGCAACATGCACGCTGGTGTGCAAAAGGTGTTCAAAGGTTGGGTCCGGCAATCCTTGCAGCACCCTGGAAAGAGAGGCAAACAGGATTGCTCCCATCTCGCAGACTGGGAAGACTGAGGCAGAGAGAAGAGAAGCTTGCCTAAAGGCATCAAAAGAGTATTCGGGAGAGTTGGGACTTGCGTGGCGCCTTCCAAGCTCACACCAGGTCCCTGAACCACCAACCCAGACACAGTTTAATAAATAATAATAATAATAATAATAATAATAATAATAATAATAATAATAATAATTTTATTATTTATACCCCGCCCATCTGGCCGGGTTCCCCCAGCCACTCTGGGCGGCTCCCAACAAAACATTAAAATACAGAAATCCATCAAACATTAAAAGCTTCCCTAAACAGGGCTGCCTTGAGATGCCTTCTAAAGGTCTGGCAATTGTTTTTCTCTTTGACTTCTGGTGGGAGGGCATTCCACAGGGTGGGTGCCACTACCAAGAAGGCCCTCTGCCTGGTTCCCTGTAACTTGGCTTCTCGTAGCGAGGGAACCGCCAGAAGACCCTCGGTGCTGGATCTCAGTGTCCGGGCAGAACGATGGGGGTGGAGAAGCTCCAAAACCACTCTGGGCACCTGGGCCTTCTCACATCAGCAAACGACTACTGTATTTTATTTTATTTTATTTGCGGCATTTTTGTGCTTTTCATCATCAGAAAGGTTCCAGGGGTGGCTTACGAAAATTAGCTCAGAGACAATCCTGGCCCACAGGTTCATCATCTTAAAAAAAAAGAAAAAAAGACACGACACAAAAGGAAAAAAGGAATGGGCAGGAGGAAAAGAGTTGGATCAAGCACAAACACTTACAACCACTGTTCTTAAAAGCTACAAAGTCAAGGCCCAGGCAGAAACCATAGCTATGGAAGATGCTTTGAGGGAAGTCTGCAGTGCCAGTAGCCAAGCAGCCCTGCAGAAAAGGCCTCTCTCTAAACCCCCCAAACGGTGGTGATGATGTGTAGGAGGCAAAGTGAAGCCCACCTCGGAGCCTGTTCTGCCCACCTTCCTATTCTGCCACAAACAGCCCTGCAAGTTCTGAGAATTTCCAGTGGAATTTTTACTGTTTTCTTTTAATGCGGTTTCTTAATACTGTACTGGTAAGATACATTTTGGAACTCCTTGCCTCTTGATACCAGCCAGTTGCCCTTCCTTGTACCTGCTAAAAACATTCTTGTTTAGAAATGCCTAGCCAGATGTTTAGAAAATTGGTGAGAGTTTCAACCTGTTCTTAGTCTACTGTCATTTTAACTTTCTGACAGTTCTAAATTATGGTTGTTAATTTTTCTGAGCAATAATTTTACTGTTTTTATCTTTTTGTAGCAAACCACTTTGCGGTTTTGTTTTGTTCTTACAAGGAAAATATAAAATAAGCTGATTTGGAAGGCTTTGTATCTGAAGAAGTGTGCATGCACACGAAAGCTCATACCAATGACAAACTTAGTTGGTCTCTAAGGAAGGATTTTTTAAAATTTTGTTTCGACTACGTCAGACCAACACGGCTACCTACCTGTAACTGGAAGGCTTTGTATTATTGTGCCCAACTATTTATTTATTTTATTTATTATTTTTTTAGACCGTCCTTCATCCAAGGATCACAGGATGGTTTACAGAATGAATTGGGTCGCCCAGAAGGCTCTGCCCAATTCTACGACTCAAGGAGGCCGCAGGAAAAAAGTGAATGCAGTTCTAGGCTGCATCAACAGAAGTCTAGTGTCTTGACTCTAGAGATAAAGAGAAGTAATGTAGTCCCACTCTATTCTGCCATGGTCAGACCACACCTGGAATCCTGTGTCCAGTTCTGGGCACCACAATTTAAGAAGGTTGTTGACAAGCTGGAAGGTGTGCAAAGGAGGGTGACCAAGGGTCTGGAAACCAAGCCCTATGAGGAAGGGTTGAAGCAGCTGGGTCTGTTTAGCCTGGAAAAGAGGAGACTGAGAGGGAATATGAGAGCCATCTTCAAATAACTCAAGGGCTCTCACATGTAGGGTGTAGCAAACTTGTTTTCCTTGAGTCTGGAGGGTAGGACTCGAACCCATGGCTTCAGGTTACAAGAAAGGAGATTCCGACTAAACATCAGGAAGAACTTTCTGACAGCAAGAGCTATTCAACAGTGGGAGATCTCCTTCCTTGGAGGTTATTAAGCAGAGGTTGGACGGCCATCTGTCATGGATGCTTCAGTTGAGATTCCTGCATTGCAGGGGGCTGGACTAGATGACCCTCGGGGTCCCTTCCAAACTCTACAATTCTATGAGTCAACCTCAGCACATGCTAGCCAAGTCCTGGGAAGATCCTGGCAAACTTGGTCTTAGGAGGCCCCACTCCACAGATACCGAATGGGGGGCATTATTTTGCCCCAGAGAATCTTCCTGCTGTGCTGGAAACAACTAGGTCAAGACCAAGATTGCAAGCTCTCTGGGTGGCCCTTTCTCCCCCCAACCTCACGCCCACAGTTTGTCCTTGCAGGCAGGAACAAGAGGGGTCCTGACTCTTCCCCACACTGGGAACATCTCAAGGCTGGAAGAAACCACAGCTGGCGGCTGGCCGGCCATCTCAACTGGACAGACAGCTGAAAGTATCTAGCAGCGGTTGCCAAACTTTTCCAGGCCACCTTAATGGGTTCCATTAACTCGTCCCCACTGCCCCCCCCTAATTATTATCATTTACTAAATGTGTTAGTTGCTTTATTTTGCCCAGGGCAAACCAAAGCGATTTAGAACCAAACAAGCATTGTTCAGAATGGTTGGTGTGATCAGCTAAGAGAATAACACAGCAGAATTCAAAACAGGAAGAATTCATTGCACATTTATTCAAAATCCAGTTCAAACTATTTCATTCAACAAAATTGATGAACTCGATTCGGGGATACCAGTCATTTGCACTTCTTGCACACACACCCTCCTGCCCCCTCCCTTGCCTCTTAGAGCCCCCCCCAGGTAATCCCACTACCCCAGGGGGCGCCAACACCCACTTTGGGAACGGCTGGTGTCAGCGCACGTTTTTGGGAATGAGTAGCTCAAAAAGCTTTGAGCGGCAATGAACAGCACGGGGGAGAACAGTGTGGAATGAGGAGCCTGCTTGGGAAAAGGTAATTTCAAAACATCCGCGAAGTCATTTGCAAGCAAATTCCATACGGGGGAGGAAAGGAGCCTGCCACAAAAACCCATGCGGCCCATGGGTGCCGCACTGCCCTGGGCAGAAGAGATGCTCTGCTGTAATAATAATAATAATAATAATAATAATAATAATAATAATAATAAATATTATTTATACCAGACCCATCTGGCTGGGTTTCCCCAGCCACTCTGGGCAGCTTCCAGCAAAGTATTAAAATACAATAATTCATCAAATATGTTACGAAAGGGGGCAGCATCTGAGCCTCAGGGAACCAGGCAGAGGGCCTTCTCAGTAGTGGCACCCGCCCTGTGGAAAGCCCTCCCATCAGATGTCAAAGAGAGAAATAACTACCTGACATTTAGAAGACACCTGAAGGCAGCCCTGTTCAGGGAAGTTTTTAATGTGTGACATGTTAATGTATTTTAAATCTTTGTTGGAAGCCACCCAGAGCCATCAAGACTCTGGTGAGATTCTCCCTGCAGGAAAGAAACAGGGCTGATCCCCCCCCCCCAGCCCCACACTGGAGTGGGGAAACCCAGAAAGTACCGTAATGTGCAAAGGCAAGGGGCACTCCTGCCATGCGTGCAGCTGGGAAGGGGGGCGGGGCGGAGGTGCATAAAGGAGGGGAAAGCCCCACTTCCATGGAGAGGGGGGGGGATAGATATGCCATTCAGTGGGGCGGGAAGGGGGTACCGTAATGCGCCGCGACGAGCGCAGCTGAGAAAGGGGCGCTACCGTAATGCCCCGGAGAGAGACGCGAGGGGCGAACGGGATTTGCCGTAACTCAGCCCGAGAGGGGCAGCCTGAAACAGACAGGTGCGGGGGGGGGTGCTGCTACCGTAATGCTTCTAAGAGACGCCCTCGGGCAGAGGCTGCCGTTACGACCTTGCGGAGGGAGAGGAAGGGGAAGAGAGAGGGGAGCCGAGGGTCCTCCTCACCGTCCGCTGAAGCTCCATGGCGCCCTTTCTTCCTGCCCGCCCGGCGGCCGCCCAACCACCGCCGCCGCTGCCCGCCGCCTGCTGCTACTACGACCGAAGCCGCCGAGCCTTCGGGCCACGCTACGCCCCCCGCCCAGCCGCGCTCTGATTGGCTGCGCCCGGAGAGGGGGCGCGGCCACGCCTCGGCGTCCTATGGGGAGGAGCCTCGCGAGAGTGGGCCGATGAAGCTCCGCCCCCTGGAGGAGGCGTCATGACCCCACGGAGGGGGTTGGGCGGAGCGCTGAGGACTAGCGCCTTGGAAAGCAGGGTTTGAGTAAACATTATGGGGGGAAGTGTACAAGACGAGGAGTAATAATTGGGAAACAACAAAAACCGTAAGATGTAATTGGGAAAGATAGGGTATAAAAATGGTAAGAATATAAAAAAAAATATTTAGTTGAAGGATTTTAAAATTAAGGAAACAAAACAAGCCGAAGTAGCAAATATTTAAAGAGCCAGAAGAGGGGGTTGGGGGAAGTCAAGGGAGCAGGGGTGGGGGTGAGATTTGGATTTGTGAATTCTCATTGTGTTCCTTGCTCCTACAGGCGTTTGCAAACTGATTGCTTTTAATGATAGGGCTGTTGCCGTGCTGTTCTTATTGTAATTACCGTATCTGTATGGTTTTAATGGAGTGTGTGTGTGTATAAAATGGCTTTTAAATTCTCTTTTTTCCCTATATTTTTAGCACTTCTTGTTTTTATCTGTTAGCCACCCTGAGTCAGGGAAAAAGTCAGGTATATAATAATAATATTAACAACAACAATAATCACACAATATTATTATTAATCCGAGCACAAGAGCCCTCTCTGTGTAGAGTTGTAGAGTTGGAAGGGAGCCATGAGGGTCATCTAGTCCAACCCCCTGCGATGCAGGAATCTCTTGCCCAACATGGGGCTTGAACCCACAACCCTGAGATTACAAGTCTCGTGCTCTACCGAATGAGCTATCCTTGTCAACAATGCTATCTTCCACAATGGTTTTACCCGTGTGGAAGCAGCATAGGCTGCAACTTCCAGGGTCCCCTCCAAATCCCCCGTTTAAAAAAACGATGCTACTTTCTTGTACTCAAGTTCAGAGGCAAAATTTAAGGGCCATCCTAATGGTTTTTGTTAGCAGACCAGCAGTTTCATGTATGAGTTCTTAAAAACCTCTAGAGTGGATACCATCTGGACTAGGCGATTTGTCCGCCAGTGAGTGGCCTCTCCTTATACAGGCGTCACCCATTCACATGCCTAATTAGACCCGAAAGGCTTCAGAGATTGGCATACCGGGTGGTTCTGAGCAAACCATGCCCACCTTTCTGACCTGACATCCTATATGGCAGTTATGGTAAACTTCCAAGCCATGGCTAAGTGGAAGAAGAGTCGGAAGCAGACTTCAAAGTGTTCCTGAATCCTCCTTTGCAGCTGTGGCTTGAATTCAAGACAGAAATGCAAAGGGGGGGGAATATTCCTTTGCAGGTGCAACCTGAACTCAAGCCACACCTGCAAATGAAGAACTGGAAGTGTACTTTGGAGTCCACTCCCGAGTCCTTCCTCTGACATTGAGTCACCTGGCACTGTTCATAGAATCATAGAGTTGGAAGAGACCACAAGGGCCATCCAGTCCAACCCCCTGCCAAGCAGGAAACACCACCAAAGCATTCTTGACATATGCCTGTCAAGCCTCTGCTTAAAGACCTCCAAAGAAGGAGACTCCACCACACTCCTTGGCAGCAAATTCCACTGTCGAACAGCTCTTACTGTCAGGAAGTTCTTCCTGTTGGTGACTATCAGGTGATTAACAGGTGGGGAGAGATGCTGTGCCACTCAGAGGTCCAGCTTTTGGGTCTCCCGTTGAGGCATCTGGTTGGCCACTGTGAGGACAGGATGCTGGACTAGGTAGGGTTTGGGCCTGATCCTGATCTCATGATGTCCCTTGGCATTCTCTAGGACTCAGTGAGGCTCGCTGCTCCAGGACCCAAGCAGAGGTGGGTTCAAGCCGCCATCTACCTTGCAACCCAACCCTACCCAGAAACTGCAACTAATCCAGAATGCGGCAGCTAGACTGGTGACTGGGAGCGGCCGCCGAGACCACATTACACCAGTCTTGAAAGACCTACATTGGCTCCCAGGACGTTTCCAGGCACAATTCAAAGTGTTGATGCTGGCTTTTAAAGCCCTAAATGGCCTTGGCCCAGTATACCCGAAGGAGCGTCTCCACCCCCATCATTCTGCCCGCACACTGAGGTCCAGCTCCGAAGGCCTTCTGGCGGTTCCCTCACTGCGAGAAGCCATGTTACAGGGAACCAGGCAGAGGGCCTTCTCGGTAGTGGCACCCACCCTGTGGAATGCCCTCCCATCAGGTGTCAAAGAGAAAAACAACTACCTGACATTTAGAAAAAAAACATCTGAAGGCAGCCCTGTTTAGGGAAGTTTTTAATGTGTGACATTTCAATGTATTTTGATCTTTGTTGGAAGCCGCCCAGAATGGATGGGCGGGGTACGAATAAAAAATTATTATTATTATTTGCATTTTTCTCAGAAGTAAATCCAACTGTGTTTTTTATTTTAAAAAAGTTTATTTATTTGCTCTCACACCCTGCCACAGACAGCGATCCTGCCCTCCTTCACTTCTCAGTCGCTGACAATGAGCACCGAGGCATTAACTGACCTCGGAATTCAGTCTAAACACACTTCTTACCTGGGCCCAGTTTGTGTGTTCAGCCTGAACGGAGAACCGTGGACTTTCCCCGGCAAATAGAAGGAGAGTTCCTGAGACAATTACTTTGAGGGAGGCCCTGGCCAAGCCAGCTCCCTCCAGCTCTTCCCCCTCACAAAGGGCTGTGCGATCCCTGAGGAATTGTGGCTTAACAGGGCTGCAGAGACCTGAAAATTCCCCTTGGCCACCTCTGGCCCCCAACGACCCTGCTTCCTGCCAGGTTCTCCTCTTCCTGCGCCTGGTGGCAGCAGCCATCATCTTCTGGAAGACAGTATGTAGGCAACAGAGACGCTGGAGAGGGCGAGGAAAACACTGAAGGCACTGGTGAAGCCCAGCCAGTCCACCAGGCTGCCTGCCAGGCTGCTGAACACCATTTTGGCCAGCACTTCCAGGGTGGCCAGCAGGGAGTAGTGAGTTGCCTGCAGAGGAAAGAGAGGCATCGTGAGGAGAGGAGGGGATCCGGGCCACAGCCCCGAGGCACGCACAGAATTGTTCCCCTCCCCATTTATATTTGAAGAGTGCCTAAAGCAGGCATAGGCAAACTCGGCCCTCCAGATGTTTTTGGCCTACCAACTCCCATGATCCCTAGCTAACAGGACCAGTGGTCGGGGATGATGGGAATTGTAGCCTCAAAACATCTAGAGGGCCGAGACCCTACCTGTCTCGCCAAAGTGGTGCATGCTCTAGTTATCCCTCGCTTGGACTACTGCAATGCGCTCTACGTAGGGCTACCTTTGAAGGTGACCCGGAAACTACAACTAACCCAGAATGCGGCAGCTAGACTGGTGACTGGGAGCGGCCGCCGAGACCACATAACACCGGTCTTGAAAGACCTACATTGGCTCCCAGTACGTTTCCGAGCACAATTCAAAGTGTTGGTGCTGACCTTTAAAGCCCTAAACGGCCTCGGTCCAATATACCTGAAGGAGCATCTCCTTCCTCATCGTTCTGCCCGGACACTGAGGTCCAGCACCGAGGGCCTTCTGGCGTTCCCTCGCTACGAGAAGCCAAGTTACAGGGAACCAGGCAGAGGGCCTTCTCAGTAGTGGCACCCACCCTGTGGAATACCCTCCCACCAGAGGTCAAAGAGAACAACAATTACCAGACCTTTAGAAGGCATCTCAAGACAGGAAGCTTTTAATGTTTGATGGATTTCTGTATTTTAATATTTTGTTGGAAGCCGCCCAGAGTGGCTGGGGGAACCTGGCCAGATGGGCGGGGTATAAATAATAAAATTATTATTATTATTATTATTATTATTATTATTATTAGGCCTGGCCTAAAGGTTCATTTCCACACACCCTTCTTGAAGGCACAGTGAGGGGGGAGCAAATGTTATTCATTTATTCGTTTGTCCCCCACCCTTCACCCCAAGGTCCCAGGGCATGAAAACACAACGCTAAAGAAAAGATGAAATGATTTGCCACCCTCTCCCTCCGCTCCCTGCTAAGAGTCAGTGGAGAAAGAAGGAAGAGGCAGAAGAGCCCCCCTCACTTGAAGGGTGGGGAGGAAGAGACTCAAGGAGGTGGGGCCTTCTCTGCCATGGCAGTGGAGTTGTGGTCTTCCCACCTTAAGGAAGCTAGCCTGGCTCCTTCCCTGATAGCCTTTGCATGTCAGGGCTTCTTCCAGAGGCCTTTTGGGATTCACCTGGCACAATTTGGTCTATGAGGTTCTTCAACCTGAACTAGAAGGTGGTTAAGGCTAGAAATGGGGAGGCCTGGAAGAATACTGGACCAGGTCGTCGCCCCCCCCCCATTTTTCCCCAAAGCCGTTTTCCCCCCAGAAAAATTGAAAACAACTATTTGAATATTCCACACACACACACCCTCCATTTTTCGGGGGGGGGGAAGAGAATGGCTTTGGGGAAAAACCTGGTTTCCCCCCCCCATTTTTCCAGGGTTGTCCAGGCCTTCCCACCTCTAGTTAAGACGTTACTAGTTCATATTAAGTGAATTGGCTTTTTAAAGAACCAAAGCAAAGCAAACCAACACACATTCTTTGGGCAGGGGGTTGGGGAGCAGAACGTGGAGGCAAAAGTTGTACCTGTAGGCTCTCCTGGGCCTTTTGTGCACATTGCATCATTAAGGTGAATGTTAAGGTGGTTACCAGGCCAGCGATGAAGTGCTGTAGGATGATGCTCAGCACAGCTGCCCCTGGAGAGAGAGAGAGAGAGAGAGAGAGAGAGAGAGAGAGAGAGAGAGAGAGAGAGAGAGAGAGTGAGTGAGTGAGTGAGTGGTTGGCTTCCAAAAACCCAAAGGTTAAGGATTCAAGAGCTACAGTCTCTTTACTCGCTGCTGGGCCTGAACATTTGAGGAACTCAAATTTAAGTCCCTCAAATTCTGCAAACACTCAGATTCGGGGTGGGGAGAATAAACCACAGTAAATACATTTGTGACTTTAGGACTCTTGGATGAGATCCGAACCGAGACCGAAGCAGGAGGAACAGCTGCTGGGTTGGGCTGCTTTCAGCTCACCTTCAAAGACTGATTGTTTGTCCTCATAGGCAACCAGCAGGAGTGTTTGGAAGACCAGGCTGAAGAGGCGGAATATCATCAAGACCTTCAGCATAGAAAAGGGGTTCCTGGGGAGAACAAGCCACAAAGGAAAGTCACCAGGGATGGCAGAAACACTCAGGAACAGCACAAGAAGAGGTTCATTGCAGGGCGGCAAGGACAGAGGCTGAAGTGAGAAGGGTATGAATCAAATGCAGAAGTCAGGCTGCCCTGGAGAGAAGATCCAGCCTTCAGCATCCTGGGGCAGATGTTGCATGCAGGGCAAAAGATGTGCTGTGGAAATGCTATCTATTTCTAATTGAGTGCAGAGGAATTCAAAGGATAACAGGTGGCGGGTGGGCATGTTTTCAAAGGCATTTGCAAATGGCCATTCAACCCTCTGAGGACCCAGAGTTAAGTTTTTTGTTTTTGTAAAACGCTTCTGGTCCTTCAGGCAGCAAAAGGTACAGATTCCTGAGGGCAAATCAGGCATTCCTGATTCTCTTTTCTCCCCACTTCTCAGTGTATGGCAGTCTCGTAATTCTCCATAAATAGGGCAAAGCATGGCAGGGAAGAAGTGCCTGCTGGAAGTGGAAAGTTGGGCAGAGTAAGAAGAAAAATCACATGGAGAATCCCAGAGCAAGAAACCCCATTTGAAGGCTGATGGTGCTTACCCCTGTTTTGAGATCAGATAGCCTCCAAGTAAGGAGCCTATAATGGAGAAGATCATGGCCACAATCCCATTCCAGAAGCCAAGCTCCTGTGGGGAAAAGGAATGGTCCAGTAGGAAGAGGGGAAACATGGATATCGCCCCTTGTTCACCTGCAAGGAGAATCAAGGTTCAGTTTCCAGCAAAGCCTGCCCTGGGCTGGGGAACCTCAGCTGCTGCAAATAATAGGAATAGGAATAAGAGTTACTATTAAAGGGAGCAACCACTTTGCGCAGGGACTCTATTCCTGGCCCCTATGTGTGTCGGTGGAGCGAGCATAAGCCTTGTTATGCCCCACCCTGGTTCTGCCCCCATTCTGCCCTCTCCCAGGTCCAAAACGACCCGTGCATTGGCGTTCACATGTCAATCGGACACATGCAAAATGGTCGCTGCCTGTATACAGCCTTTCAGATAGCTTGCGCTAGAATCATATAGGGCAGAGCTTTCCAAACTTTTCATGTTGCTGGCACTCTTTTTAGACATGCATCATGGTTGGACTGGATGGCCCTTGTGGTCTCTTCCAACTCTATGATTCTATGAGAATGCTTTGATGGTGTTTCCTGCTTGCAGTAGAAATTGGAGTTCTTGGGAAAGTCCAGAAATAAACGATAAATTGCAAGAGCTCAGGCCAAAAGAAGATGGATTTCAAATAAATCTTCACAAGGTTTTATTTATGTGATGCGGAGTTTAAATGGGAATCAATCCCAATGTTGAAGGCAAAGTGTACCAAATATGTTTGTGAAAAGGTAAACATATTTGGTACACTTTGACCTGTGAATCTTTGCTGACGAAGAATAGTCGAAACAGGGCCTTGTCCTGATTTTTACTGGAATTTACCTTTATTTGCCTTCAACATTGGGATTGATTCCCATTTAAACTCTGCATCACATCAATAAAACCTTGTGAAGATTTATTTGAAATCCATCTTCTTTTGGCCTGAGTTCTTGCAATTTATCGTTTATTTCCGGGTGTTTCCTGCTTGGCAGGGGTTTGGCCTGGATGGCCCTTGTGGTCTCTTCCAACATTCTATGATTCTATCATTTCGTGACACAGTAATTCAGTTTCACTAGCAAACCGGAGGTTAAACTAACTGCTTTCCAACCCCAGGAGGAGCGCGGGGAGCATTCGCGTGACACACCTACACACTGCAGCCGACATGCTAAAGTGTCGCGACACACCATTTGGAAAGCTCTGATATAGGACTTTACAGGTCCTAATCAGCACTTTGAATTGTGCCTGGAAAAAGGGCCAGTCGCCAGCAGAGCTGTTGTAACAAGGGAGTCAGACATACAGGCTGTAGAGGCCTAACTGCCAGAGAAACTATCTCTGCTGTAACTCTGGGGGTGGGTCACAAGATGCAGGCTAACTCAGTTACTTAAAGAGCACATGACGTAAGACAGCCTCCCCAAGGCTGATGGGGGCTGCAGTCCAAAACATCTGGAGGCCACCAGGCTGGAGGAGGCGGCAGAGCCAAGAGGCTGAAGGTCCTTAAGAGGAGGTGCATTCAAAACTACAATGTCCTCACCCTCACCTCTCACACCTGAAACGGCATCAACCTGGAAGGTCTACATCATGTGACTTTGCTGAGCTGCACACACTATCCCCATGTTTACCTTCTCCCCAGTAGCCTGGACCCCTTTCCCAAAGACACACTGTGCATGTACTGACAGATCAACAATTTGGCTCCCCAGCATGTTCTGCAGCTGCTAGTCTTTAGAAGGACTCACCCAACTTATAGAGGAGCACCAAACCAATAGTCCAGTGAGTGTCCGGCACCTTGAGAAGCTCTTGGAGGGTGAGCCAGGGGTTTGCAGTTTTGTGCCTGACCCAACTGTATTGAGGATTGAACCTCACTTGCATTTTTAGGTTAGCATTCCAGGTGACTCCAATGGCCACAACGTAAACAAGGGCCAGGCCCACAAAGAGGGTCTGCCAGCCCAGGTGATCGAGGAAAGTGAGCAGGCCCCCTCCTGCCAACACGGAGCCCATCTTGTAGGCCACAACCTGGATGGTGTTGCCGTACCCAATTTCACGTTGCGTCAGCAGCTGGATGGCCACCGCATCCACTGCAACGTCTTGGATGGAGGCGCAGAAGTTCATGAGCAGGAGGACGATGGCCACCGGGAAGAAGTTTGTCTCGGGGGCCATGAAGGAGCAGGCCAGGCAAGCCAGCACGAAGCCATACAGGGTGACCAGCAGCCATGACCTCTTGGTGAAGTACTGGTCCACCAGGGGTGCCCAAAACACCTTGAGAATCCAGGGCACATAAAGCACCTTAGACAGGCTGATCTTGGTAAAGGAGAGGCCCAGCGTGCGGAAGTAGATAGGCAGCAGCCCAGACTGGAGCCCATAGGGGATGCCTTGGAGGAAGTACAGCATTGCGAGCACAGCATACTTGGCGTTCATCCTTCAGGAACTGCCATCCACCTGCAGGGAACACAAGCAAAGATGGGCAGGGCTCATGAGGCAGGCTGAGGAAGGAGGGACCTGTACCTTCACGGGCATCCAGGAGAAGTGTAGGTATTCAAGGACCAGAGGGAAAGGGAGTTTGCCCATCGGTGGTTGGGGAAAGAAGGAAAGAGGCTAGACATGTTATACACAAATAATGAAAATGAGATGGCATGGATTTAGCTTTCTGTCCCCAGCATAATATTTTGCAACTTATGGGTGCTGTTAGAGAGACACAATGGTTTTCCAGGTAGACACCTGGTAAACCTAATATTCTAGAAAGCAGAATAGGGGAGTGTGGGCACTGTGATATGACTTCACAGAATGGAATTGCCCTGGGAGATGAAAAACTTGAAAACGTTGATTGTTTATACTTAAAAATGCCTGCAAGCTGCTTTTGGCCAGTAACCTCCAAATTGCTAAGGAAACTTAATGAAACATAATAAAATCGCAACAACTTTATACATATATTTCAGGCTTCCGGTTGACCACGCCATCTTGCTCAGACGGGGGTCCGCACAGCGGAGCGGACCTCGGCGCTTCAGAGGTGGAGGGAATCGTTCCAGCGAAACGAAACCTCCTTAAAAGCCCCAAATCGTGCTTTTTGGGGACAGATTTTGCCTGGCGGCGCCAAAAGCGGGCTCTCTCCTCCCCGGATCGGCTTTGTTTAAGCCCCCGAGAGCGAGGAGGTGAACCGCGGCGGACAGGCTGACATTGCTGCTCTGAGAGTGCGAAGCTGCGAGTCTGGGAAGTGGAGGTGGCCAATTCTTCAAAGAACATTCAACAAATGAATAGACTGTGAGTAATTTGGATTCTTTGGAATGTAAATTAAGGCAACAATTTGGACCTGGGAGAGAGGGGAAAAGAGGAAGCCACCCCCCCCCCACGGTAACATAAGAGACAGTAAACAGAAACCCGAAGCCGTAAACAGAAGATTTTAACTTAAAAGGATTCCTCAAAGGCATCAAAGAGAATCTCCCCTAAATGCAGGGTAAAAGGGGAGAGAGACTGTTGTGATTGCCCTGCAGAATGAAGTTAAGACTAAGAAAGACCTTTCTTTTTCTCGGGAGCCGGCAGCCCAGAAAACCCAGTGAGCTGACCAGGATTTATAGTTAAATTTTATTTCTATCTTTATCTCTGGACTTTTTGGGAATTTTTTTTTTGGTTTATATGCTTTTGAAATGTGAGTTCGAACTTTATTTTTAAGAATGCAGCCAGCTTGTTAAAATGGAGTCGAGAAAATAGACTGCGATCATATTCCACCCCATGTGACAAGTTTTGACCTTGACAGGACTGAACTATGTCAACAAAAAGGTACCCGCCTGAGTTTCAGCGGACTGTTTTGACCTTAATGTGGGAAACAAGAATAGAACTATGTCAAGAGGAGACACAACGGCTAGTGTTACAGCAACAATTCCAGATTGTGATGACAGAATATGATTTCCTAGAAGATGAAGCTTTTGAAACTGAAGAAGATGAATGTGAGAATGACAATGATGACGACTGTGATGATTTAACACAAAATGAAGCCCATCACGAAAAAAATGATGATTTTACTCTACAAAAAGTTGGATGGAGTGCCTCCCCTTCGAGGGGGGCACGACTGGATTTACTGGAACTCCAGAATGACCACAGGGAAGAAGGAAAAATTAAGCAGAGAAGAGAAGAAGCTCAGGGGTCTGATATGGAGGCCTGGATGGCAAAAGACTGCAAACAGGGGGTGGGGTGAAGGGAAAGTGAAGTGGTGATTGTAAGGATGGGTTAATAGGACTATAACTGGACTGCTGACTATGGAACTTGCTGGATTGGAGGGGTGGAGCAGGTACTCGGGGGGAGTAAGGTTAGTTTGGGAATAGTTATAGGTTTAAAAAGTGAATTGATTCTGGAAAAAGGTGAAAATATGGAGGCCTATAGAGGGGTAAAAATTAGGCACGGGAAGAAAAAATGGGAGTTTGATTTTTCAGTGATTGGACAATAGGCGAAAATGATAATAGTTTAAAAGTGGTATAAGATATAAAGGTGTATGTTATAAAATATGAACTATGAAACTGTTGAAGATGATAAATAAGGGAGGAAAACCGGGGAAGGGTGGGAGGGTGGGGAAGCCCACAAAATATGGTTTAACAATTATGAATTTAACAATTATGATGAATTTTTTTTTTTGTCTTTTTTCCTTTTTGTCTTTTTTTTTCCTCTTCTCTTTTTTCTCTTTTTCTCTTTTTGTATTTTCTTTTTTTTTTTTTGGTATGACAATAGATGGTTGGATGGATGAACTCCTGCGTACTGCCCTGGTTCACTGGAGCTCCCTGGTGGCAGGGGGGGGCTTGGGGGGCAGGGGAGGGGGAGGAGGACAGAAACCCAATCATAAAATGGACCACTTCTGACTGATCACCTGCGTGGGATACTTCTGTGGCAGGGGAGGACCCATGGAGGGGGGTGGGAAGAAGGTGGAAAAGGTGTTTATGTATGTACCATCTTTTGTAATTTGTAAAAACCAATAAAAATTATGTTAAAAAAAAAAAAAAACTTTATACATATATTTCAGAAAACCCGTAAGATCTCTTCTTGTATCTTAGCTGCAGAAGCCAACACCCTACCCCACCCTGCCCTCCTGTCATTGGTGGGAAATAAATTACAAAGGGTAATTTCAGTCTTTTTATTGTTGTTTTACTTCTGATATAATTGATTTCACACCCTTTAACATGGTACAGGTGGAAATTGGGATTTTTAATATTGCTTGTACCGTAACCCACTTAAAGGCTTTACTACAATCAACTGGTATATAAATTTTGTTAAATGAATAAAATAAGATTTGAGGCCTTTATTTTACACATTCTTGTTTAGCTTTAAAATGACACAATATGGTACTGGAATCATTTTATTTTACCATGGGCTGTAAGCAGGAAGGACATAATAGACCTGATGGTTTTTACGTTGCTAGTACAGTAGTTAACCAACGTAACCAATCTTCACTCAAAGCCATTAATCATCTCCTGCCTGCCTTCTCTGTTGGACGCAACAATGTATTCAAAACACCCACTTTTCGATTGAGATTTTACATGTGCTCAGTCCTTAATGTATATAATTTTATCAGCAGTTAGCATTTAATCCTTAGAGTACGCTAACAGAATCTGAACAGAGTTTTACAATAGGATGGAGGTATATATTTATGCATTATATGGAGAAAATGGGTAGCGTTTTTCTCCCTTTCTCAAAATACTAGGAATTGTGGAACTCCCAAGAAAATTTAATGTTGAAAGATTCAGGACAGACAAAAGAAAGCATTTATTCATGAAACTACAGAATTTGTTCCCCAAAAGGTAGTGATGACCACCAACTTGGATGGCTTTAAAAGAGAATTAGACAAATTCATGGAGAAAACGGCTACCAGTGGCAATAATAATAATAATAATAATAATAATAATAATAATTTATTTATACCCCGCCCATCTGGCTGGGTTTCCCCAGCCACTCTGGGCGGCTTCCAACAGAAAAATAAAACACAATAATCTATTAAACATTAAAAGCCTCCCTGAACAGGGCTGCCTTCAGATGTCTTCTAAAAGTCTGGTAGTTGTTTTCCTCTTTGACATCTGATGGGAGGGCGTTCCACAGGGCGGGCGCCACCACCGAGAAGGCCCTCTGCCTAGTTCCCTGCAACTTGGCTTCTCACAACGAGGGAACCACCAGAAGGCCCTCGGTGCTGGACCTCAATGTCCGGGCAGAATGATGGCAAGTAGCAGCAAGGGCTATGCTCTGCTTCTGCTGTTAAAGGCACTGTGCCTCTGAATAATAGGTGCTGGAAACCTCAGAAGCAGATCATGCACTTTGCACTCAGGTCCTGCTTGCAGGCTTCCCATATTTGACATCTGGTTGGCCACTGTGAGAAGAGGATACTGGATACATTAGATCTTCTTATGCCTGTAACCTAGGAAGCTCCTTTCTAACAGATCAGAATATTTGTTTGACCAGCCCAGTGGAACTGGCACTGTTGCAGGTTCCACAAAACACCCGTTCCACATTTGTAAGAACTTGATCTTTTAGTGAGGTGGCACCTACACTTTGGAACTCCCTGCCTATTGACCTCAGGCAGGCTCCTTCACTGTACTCTTTTTCGGTGCCTGCTAAAAACATTCCTGTTTAGACAAGCCTACCCAGATGATTAGAAAGTAGATGTTTTACCTTTTAATTGTAAATCAAATCGTGCACATTTCTGTTCTTGTTTTGTTATGTCTATGAGCTTAAAGCTGAAATAAAGTGATTTGGATTTGAAAGTAGATGTGAGTTTTAATTGGTTTTTATTCTGCTGTCATTTTAGCTCTGTGAAAGTTTTAAATTATTGTTAATTTTTACTTATTGAGAACTTAATTGCTTAATTGAGGTTTGTTGGTTGTTTTACAATCAAGTGGTGTATATTTTTTAAAAAAATGCATGCATACATGCATACATGCATACATACATACATACTGTCCTTTCTAACTGGCAGTGGATGCTCAGGACCCTTTTTTTAAACTGGGGTTGCCATATTTAGGAACTGTGCCTGCTAAAAACAGTCTTGTTTAAACAAGCTTACCAATACACTTAGAAATGCTGATATGTTTTTAACCCCCCTCTTTTTTGAGGGGGGCCATCAAAGGTAGCCAGCATGATGCCCTCCAAATGATGTTGGAATCCCTACTCATACCAGCCCCAGCCAAGCTGTAGTCCATCTTCATCTGAAGTGCATCCTGTTGGCTCCCTGTGCTTCAATTCCTTTTAAACATCCTTTCAGTCCATTAGAAAGAACTCCCTTAGGGCCAGGGCTTTTTCAGTATTGGCCCCAACTTGGTGGAACGCTCTTTCCCAGGAGACCAGGGCCCTGCGGGATTTGTCATCTTTCCGCAGGGCCTGCAAGACAGAGCTGTTCCGCCTGGCCTTTGGGTTAGACTCAGCCTGACCCCTGTGTTTTCCTCCCTCATGGCTTGGATTTATGGACTACTTGAAATGAGGCTGCACTTTAAATTTTAATACTGTATTTTAATCTGTATTTTAATTAATTGTTTTTATGTTTTATTGCAATTTTATTGGTGTGAGCCGCCCTGAGCCCAGTTCTGACTGGGGAGGGCGGGGTATAAATAAAAATTTATTATTATTATTATTATTATTATTATTATTATTATTATTATTATATCTGTCATCATCAATCTGTCATCTTTCCTTTGTGTAGGGGTCCAGTGCCGGCATACTTATTTATTAATATTTATTTATTACATCTCATTTTTTAAAATCTATTATGTGTTCTCATTTTGTATGCTTATGTTGTGAACTGCCCTGTGATCTTTGTGGTATGCAAATTTAATAAACATCAAAAAATAATAATTTTGTTATTCTGACTTTTTGTATCTTTTATGCCGTTGTTGTGGTTTTGTTATTGTTTTAACAGGATGGGTGGCACCTGGCTTGAGAGCAGTATATGTGAAAAGGACCTAGGAGTCTTGGTAGACCACAAACTTGACCTGAGTCAACAGTGTGATGCAGCAGCTAAAAAAGCCAACGCAATTCTGGGCTGCATCAAGAGGAGTATAGCATCTAGATAAAGGGAAGTAATAGTACCACTGTATTCTGCTCTGGTCAGACCTCACCTGGAGTACTGTGTCCAGTTCTGGGCACCACAGTTGAAGAAGGATACTGACAAGCTGGAACGTGTCCAGAAGAGGGCAACCAAAATGGTCAAAGGCCTGGAAACGATGCCTTATGAGGAATGACTTAGGGAGCTGGGTATGTTTAGCCTGGAGAAGAGAAGGTTAAGGGGTGATACGATAGCCATGTTCAAATATATGAAAGGATGTCATATGGAAGAGGATGAAAAGTTGTTTTCTGCTGCTCCAGAGAAGTGGACACGGAGCAATGGATTCAAGCTACAAGAAAGAAGATTCCACCTAAACATTAGGAAGAACTTGTTGACAGTAAGAGCGGCAGTGCAATTTACTGCCAAGGAGTGTGGTGGAGTCTCCTTCTTTGGAGGTCTTTAAGCAGAGGCTTGACAGGCATCTGTCAGGAATGCTTTGATGGGGTTGGACTGGATGGCCCTTGTGGTCTCTTCCAACTCTACGATTCTATGATTCTAATTAACCTTTTTCCGTAAACCACTTTGAGGTGTTGTTGTTTTGACAGTCTTGCATAGTATGAATTCAGAATAACCGCATAAATGCTAACGAAGTTCGGGTTTGGGGGCTCTCCTGCCTGCCAAACCTACTTGGAAGCTCACAGGCCTGCATTGTGCCATCCCCCTACTCCCAAAAACGAAGCTTCCCCACCCCCCCAGCCCCGCACAAGAACCCCTGTGGCACCAGCAGGACTCAGCACCCCTCGATTACCAGCCTGCCTGCCTCGTCGGCCGCCCCTCCCTCCCTCCCTGGCAGCACCTGCGAGGCGAGTGGTCCATCCTCCCCTCCGTTGCCATAGCAACCCCCTCCCCACCGGCCCTCCCTGCTCTTCCGGGCTTCGGCCGCTAGAGGGCGCCCCTCCCTCTCCTTCCCCGCCGCTCGCGGGACCCACAGAAAAGTCCAGCCGCTCCGCTCCGCGCTTCCACGGCCAACAGCGAGAGCGGAAACGCCGCCGCCGCCTCCTCCTCCCTCAGAGAAACAAGGCCCCGGACACGAGCGCAGGTACACTTCCGGTAAAGGAGAGAGAGAAAAAGGGCAAGCGTCCCTTTCGGACCGGAAACGGCTCTCGGTCGGTGAGGCTTCGTTGCTCTTCTAGGCGGTGCCTCTCGGTTGACTTCGCTTGACAGGGGCCGCGACGCCATTTCCCCCTAAAGGGCACAGTCTCACTGCAAAGGCCGAGACTTCCGGTTGTCGATTGAAAGCAGACTTTGGCACGGGAGTAGAGTGGCGACGTTCTATCCTTTTTACCTCTCTAGCGGTGCAGGATTCAACACCCAAAGCCGCACCCCTCCATTGCCTCCCGAGACAGACGGATGCCAACAACGGCGCAGGCCCACTCTGCTTTGGAGCGGCCGAGTTCGACCGAGTAGCGGCAGTGTTCATAAGGACTTCATTGAAACTGTGTCCCCCTTGGTTCATGGGACCATAGAGGTGGAAAACCTCAAGAAGAGGTCATCATCTCGTTTCAGCACTTAATAAGCTGCATCCAGCATAGAGCAGCCTGCGTTCCTAGATGTTGCTGGACTACAACGCCCATCATTCCTAGCCACCATGGCCAGTGGTAAGGGATGATGGGAATTGTAGTTCAAGGACATCTAGTGACCCAAACATGCTCTGTGTGTCCTTTATTGGCTGCCCTGCACGTTCAGTAGGGAGCCAGGAGTGCCTCCCCAGTTGCAATGGGCTTCCAACCCCCCTTGGCTTGGAGATACCGTGTTTCCCCCTTTTTAAGACACCGTCTTATTACTTTTTTTTCTCAAAAAACCACAGGGTGGCTTATTTTTGGTGGGATGTCTTACTGGTACCGGTATTTTTATTACGAGTCTGAGGGAAGGGAGGTGTGTGCGTCCCTGGTGCAGCCCTCTCTCCCCGGCCCTGGGATGTTCGCGAAGGGCTGCTCTCTCTCTCCTCCAAGGTGGGGACTCACTTAATAGCAATCTGCTACACTGGAGCTTCTTAAATCTAAACCAGTATAATGGAATCTATCTGTGTGATACAGTCCTAGCAGTAGCCTATACCTAAAGCAAGTAAGGATCTCTACCAGCCAGCTGCCCAAGACTGCAAGACTGTCTGAAGTTCCAACAACATAGCACTTTGCAGTGCTATCACTGATAGCAAAGAAGCTACCTGCTGAGAACAAAGAAGCCAGCTAAGCAGCAATTAAGATTGCTGACTTGGTAAATGGTAGCAATTGAGAAGCAATTGAGCCAGCGAGGTGAGGAAGCACGTGTTGTTAGGACCGGCAGTTTAACTTTTGTGTAAAGCAGCGTTTAGCAGCTCCTTTTAGCAGCTCGCAAACAGCGAAGGAAAAAGTCCTTAATAAATAAATAAAAGTCCCCAAGGCAAGGACTGCGATCCAGACTACTTACAAATCCTTAAAGGGGCAGCTCCACAGACAACCAAGCAGCATAAGGTAGAAAGAAAACTGCAGCAGGATTTTTAAAAGGCTGCTTTATGCCCGGTAAAAGCAATGAGACAACAATCAGACACGGGAGATTCCCGTTAAGAGGAAATCAACGTGCATTGAATGGAAGGGAATTTAGGGAAAGGTGGGGGAAAGCGAGAGGTGGGCTGTGTGTGTGTGTGTGTGTGTGTGAGAGAGAGAGAGAGAGAGAGAGAGAGAGAGAGAGAGAGACGCAGGGGGGGGGAGAGAGACAGACGCGCGCACGGAGGTCTCTCCCTAAAAGGGAAAACAGCCTTTGCATTCTTCAATCGCCCCTCTTTTCTTCCTCGTGCCTTCATCTCCTCCCCACCCCACTTTTCTCCCCTTCACCAAGTAGAGCTTACACAGCTTGGCTAAAAAAATTATTTTTGGATCTTTTTATTTAAAAAAATGCTCTCAGAAACGGGGAAGAGAAATCACAAGGCTTCGGCAGCCAGCAGCTACGGCTGTTCGGTGCATTTTTACAAGCTTTTAAAGGAAATACGTGTCTGTGGAGCGACAGCAAAATGGGGAGAGATTTTTAAGGGGGGAGTTGGCTGGCAGGAGGGGGGTTATTGCTAGTGGGTGAAGGGTCTATCAGTATGTCTTATTTTCGGGGTATGGCTTGTATCGCGCAATTGCTTAGAAATCCTGCTATGGCTTATATAATGACTACGTCTTAAAAAAGGGGAAACACGGAGTTGCAGGGTTGCACATGCGCCTTTTGCTATAAGAAAAAACTGCTCCTTTCCCCCTTATGGGGTACCCAAGAGCTTGTATAGAGTCCTTATGTAGGTTCCCTATGGGTAGGAGAAAATAACACAGGCCAAGCAGAGAATATTGAGAAGCAAAGCAGCTAGTAAGCCTGATCTTTATTAAACTGTTGCAACAGGGTCCCCCTCTCACCCCACACAGGGAGGGAGGAGCGGAACCTAGGAAAATGGTGTGCAAGCCCTAATGTAGACATTTGAAAATTGCCTCCCCTGTAGCTCAAGACCCGCCCCCCCCCAAAAAAAAACCATCACACATTAATCACTGAAGGGGCGTTCTATAGCAGAAAACCTGTCTGCCAGGATACCTGCTAATGGTCACTGAATGCATCCTGGCCAGTCTGTGATGGTAAATACTCAGTTCCTGAATCCAGGTCACAGGCTCACCCTATTCATACACAGATATGCCCTTGACGGGATTTGTGAGCAAAGAGACAAAGGGGAGGCTTTTCCCATTTCCTTCCTCCTTGCAGAAAAATATTTGAGGTCAATTTGGGAAAGTCAAAATGGTTTCACGATTGTTCTCCTGTACTATTTCAGGCACGTAGTTTACATACTTATGTATGTGTTTGCCTTGGTAAATTTATGAACGTTTAATTTATATATTTGAGACCTTAAATTCTTATAACACTTTCTTCACAGAATGAGGTCGAGAGAAGTGCAATTCTGGCTGCCTCAGTGGGGGAGATGGGATGCAGGGCTCACTCATTTCATCAGCCTTGCTGAGGTCCCAGCTACATCAGGCACCTGCCTCTGATGTGGGCCAGCTGGTCATTAAAGAAACCTGTATAGAAACCAGTGTGAGAGTTTCGGTTTTCCTCTTCCCTCCTTGTCCCTTTTCCCTTGGGTGTTGTGGGTTTATTTAATTCTAAGTCAGAGGATAGGGACTGTATTTTTTTTTTGATGGTATGCAAGCTGCTCTGGTAACCTTCTTGGCTGCAGAGTGGGGCACAAATGCTCTAAATAAATACAACTACGTACTATTAAATTCCTCACCTGTTTAGTTCCTGCTCAAATAGATGGGAAGGCTACATATAAACTTCTTTGTATATTTATTAAGGCAAATGTACAAAAAGGATGTGGGGGAATTGAGAGAAAGATCAGTGCTAAATTAGAATGGTCGGTTCATGATCAATTTTATAACAATGCAAGCATTCCTCAGCTTATTTAAAAATAATGATTTTTAATTCGAAATCATAATTTAAAAATACAATGAAATAGGTTTATCGCAGGTGAAGAGGAGGCAGCAGTCAAATATTTAAAGCATTATATTTCTAAATGCCACATAGAAGAAGCAAATCCTCACAATTCTTTTATGGAAGAGGATCTGCCCATCAGTTCTTCAAGATTATGCTTGCTGATGCCAGTCCCTCCCGTATGTCTCCCCATTGTATGCGCATGTTCTACCCTTAATCATGGATCCTCTTTTTATACATATTTTATTATCATTATTTATTAAATCAACCTCCCTCCCACCAATGCTGGCAGCCTGGAGGAAGGAGGGGAGGCATCCATCAACACACTTCAAGATTTGCAAAAGATGTAGAACTCCAGATAATAAATAAAAATAATAAAAATTCCTAGAAGTTTGAAGAAGACACTCTTCCTTACATTAAAAAAAAATAAAAATCAGGAGAATTTTGTAAAAAATCAAACATAAAAAGGAAACTTTACATACAACATTGGGAAAGGCTTGGAGATAAAAACAAGCCATTTCCCCCCAAACCTTTGCTTATTTCAGGGCAACAGAAAAGTCCCATTCAGGTGCCCAGCTTTCCATCTGCCTTGCAGAGAAGTTCTGCAAAACCTCAAGGGGAGCAGGTGGTGCTATTTTGGCTCCTGGGATGCTGGCTGGTCAGTTGCATCTTGCAATTAGAGCAGCCTGCACACAGGCTTGAGGGAACCCTGAAGCTCTGCTCTGGGGTTTCATCCTTGGAGACGGCAGTGCAATTCAATTCAGTTCCAACGGATGATCTCTTCTGTGGCCATGCGCATAATCTTGTTGAAATCAAAATGTATGTACTTCCTCCAGAAACGCCGGTCTCTGCCATAGACCTGGGCTGGGTAGCGTGGGCTTCCTGTCCAAATGGAGAAAACTCAATCAGCAACCAAAAGAATTGCAAGTGCTTGGTCATTTCTCAAAGAGAGAGAGAGAGAGAGAGCAATGCCGGCCATTAGAGGGCCCAACAGAGCCTCCTGCATTGTTGACATAGAGTTAAGGATTACCAGTTTTGCTCACTTTGCAGCAGCCTTTGCCAAAGTGGTAGCCTCCAGATGTTTTTAAGACTACAACAAACATCAGCCACGTCCAGGGAGTTGGTAGTCCAAAACATCTGCAAGGCACCAGGTTGGAAAAGGCTGTTCTACAACACTGTGGCAAATGTGATGCTCAAGTTGCCTTTGCCTTTAAGAGATCAGATTGTGATTGAGCAGAAGTGCCCTCTGGTGCGGTGCCAGCCTCTGTGCTGATGCAAGAAGCAGAGCAGACCACAGAACGGCTGGAGAATTACATCCTCACCTATGCCGTGGAAGATCCTGGCCACAGCCCTGCCAGTGAACCTCTCGTCTTGGCGGATAGACAGGAAGTTGCGGACGTCAGCTCGTATTTGCTCTTCCCAGTCCCGAAGCTGAAATTGGGAAGCAAGCCATACTGGGAGTTTAGTTACTGGTGTCCAAATGTTGAGCTGCTTTGTACAAAGTCAAAACACCGGGCTCATCTTTGCTCAGCATTGTGCACTTGATAATTGGATAAGTGTCTCCCGAAAGGCCTCTTCCCCACCTCTGGCTTAAAAGGGTGAAGAGAACTCACTTCTTTGCCCAGGTAGAAAAGTGGGCAGGATGAGGCTACTGATTATCTAGCCCAGAACTTCCTTCTGGCAGCAACTCAAGGTCTTTCCAGTCACTTGCTGCCTGAGCCCTTTTTAAAACGGGAGATTTCTGCCTGCAAAGGAAGTACTCTGCCACTGGGTTATGACCCTCTCCTTTGAAAAATAAGAGGAGTAGCAGGATTAGAACCCCCCCCCCCATCTTCAGAGCAAGTCCCTAACCACACATCAATGGAGAGCACACAGTTAATATGAAACAAATCTGCCAGAGGTTCACCTACCCAACCATCGTTATCTCAGGAGATATTTAGAAAGCCTACTCGGACCCATATATAGCATTATGAAACAGATGAGGACCATGAAGTCCCAGGAGCATTGCAGGAGACAGTGGCACATTTCCACGCGTGGTGCCTGGCTGTGGTCTCGGAAGCCACAATCTGGAGAAGCCCAACAGACATGCCTGTGTCATTCTATGCTTTTCTGTGCCATTAAGAGGAGCAGCAAAGAGCAGCTTCTCTTACTTTAATATCTTGGAGATCCTCGGCGCCCTGCTCTTCATTTGGGAGGGCCGGGTCTGCTTCCTCTGTATCCTTCTCAAAATAATCCATCAGCAGAGACTTCAGCTGGGCGCTCTTCTCCTTGCCCCCGCGGTCACGGCACGAGGCACAGGCGCGGAAAGCCACACTGCTCAAAAAGACGAGGGGGAGAGCATACTTTGCTTTTTGCAAATCTTTCTTAGCTGTGAAGGGAATCTTTGTACGAGTTAACACTTTATTACCCCTTTGGAAGGAGGTTTCCCAACTGGTGCCTCCCAGCCCTTCTCTCTCTTTTTTAAAAATAACTTTATTAGCATAATAATTTACATGAAATATACATAAAAAATGACATAAAATATACACAAAAAAATACCACTCACACATGCTTACATATAAACAAACAAAATATTAGAGAAATTTTTTTTCCAGATAATAATAAATAATGACAAAATCGAAATGATGATAACCAAATGCAATAAATAAGCCAAAACAAAAATCAGAAAGACATAACAATACATAGACCTACATCTTAAACATAAATACATATAAAAAACATAATAAATCATATTTATCTTCAATCTTAAATTAAATTAAACTCAGAATGCATATAAATTTATCATTCATACAAAAGAAAGCACATAAGACAAAAAGAACTGAAAAAAATAAAATAATGACATTTCTACATTCATCCTGTTCCCCCCCCCAAAAAAAAGATGACTTCCAGCCAACCCTTTGCTTGGGTCTATCTTTAATCTTGTATCTTTGTACATGCTTTCTCCTCTGTTTCCCATTTAATCAGTTTTATTTTATGCCTTTTATACTTCCGCTAGGAGATTGGTTTTTTTCAATTTGATTTTTTTTGATATTGTTTAAACATACTCCAGCTTTTCTCTAACTTTTCTTCTTTTATAACTTTAGCCCTCCCCGCTCTAATCGTTAAATTTTGATAACTTATCAATTTTTCGACCCATTCCTCCCTTTTTGGCACTATTTCGCTCTTCCAATTTCTTGCAATGAGTATTCTTCCGGCTGCTGTCGCGTGCATCATTAGTGTTCTGTCTTTTACCTTTATTTCCTCATTTAATAACCCTAGTAAGACATTCTTACTAGGGCCTCCCAGCCCTTCTCAGCATCCAGCCAGTCCATGACAAGCACCTGTTGCGTCCATTAAACGCAAGGTGGATCTCCCTCCCTGTTAGAACAGCTCTTTCTCCCCCAGACTGAACACATCATTCTTTTGCCCAGCTTCTCACATGCAGCAAGCAGAGTCCACCTTTTAAAGTGGTGCCAGTTTGTGCCTACCCACCTCTGAAAGGCCTGGAAGCAGGCCTGCAGCTGGGAGAGGGCAGCTTTTTCGCGGTCCGTCACTCGCTGGTGCAGGAAGTCACACACTGAGTCCAGCTCCTCATCGGTGAGATCGCCGTAGGAGCGCAGGTGGAAAGCAAACTGACTAAATTCCACGAGGATCCCGCTCTTCCTAGACACATGGGAACCTGTGCCACAAGGGAAGGGAAGAATTAAGAAGAGGCATGCAGCGGAATCAGGCCACTTGGTCCAGCATCCAGGTCTTAGTGACCAACCACGTGCCCCTTGGGGGAGGTCACAAGCAGGGCATGAGCACGGCAACAGCACTCTCCCCACTTACAATTTCCAGCACCCAGAGGCTACTACTTGCAGCACTAAAAGTAGAACACAGCTGTTGCGACTAGTAGCCACTGACAGTCTTACACCCCCCTGAGCCTGTCTCTTTTAAAACCACTGAAATTGGTGGACAGCACTAGCATTTGTAGAAGCCCACAGTTATGCACTGCGCGAAGAAGCCATTTCTTGTGTCCGAGTTCTGAACCTTCCAACGTTCAGTTTCACTGGATGGTTAGGTAGAAATAATGCAAGGCCCATTATCAGGGAGGCCGGCGCCATGTACACCAGAGGGTAGCCTGGCCACAAAATCGGCAGGAACCAGTTTAGGAGGAACTTAATGGCTGAAGTACGTTTCCGAGCACAATTCAAAGTGTTGGTGTTGACCTTTAAAGCCCTAAATGGCCTCGGTCCAGTATATCTGAAGGAGCGTCTCCACCTCCATCATTCTGCCCGGACACTGAGGTCCAGCGCCGAGGGCCTTCTGGCGGTTCCCTCGCTACGAGAAGCCAAGTTACAGGGAACCAGGCAGAGGGCCTTCTCGGTAGTGGCACCCACCCTGTGGAATGCCCTCCCACCAGAGGTCAAAGAGAACAACAATTACCAGACCTTTAGAAGGCATCTCAAGACAGGAAGCTTTTAATGTTTGATGGATTTCTGTATTTTAATATTTTGTTGGAAGCCTGGCCTAAAGGTTCATTTCCACACACCCTTCTTGAAGGCACAGTATATCTTGAAGATATACTGGCCTCGGTCCAGTATATCTGAAGGAGCGTCTCCACCTCCATCATTCTGCCCGGACACTGAGGTCCAGCGCTGAGGGCCTTCTGGCGGTTCCCTCGCTACGAGAAGCCAAGTTACAGGGAACCAGGCAGAGGGCCTTCTCGGTGGTGGCGCCTGCCCTGTGGAACTCCCTCCCAACAGATGTCAAAGAGGAAAACAACTACCAGACTTTTAGAAGACATCTGAAGGCAGCCCTGTTCAGGGAGGCTTTTAATGTTTAATAGATTACTGTACTGTGTTTTATTTTTCTGTTAGAAGCCGCCCAGAGTGGCTGGGGAAACCCAGTCAGATGGGTGGGGTATAAATAATAAATTATTATTATTATTATTATTATTATTATTATTATTATGAATGGTAGAGTGAAAAACAATTCTAGTTAAGGTGCAAGGAGGGCTCTGCATGTATAGTAAAAATAACTGGGTTGTGGAAGAGTTTTCAGGGATTGTGGTTAGGTGACGAGATGGTGGAACAAGAGGGGTGGCAGGTGCTTGGCTAGGAAATAAACAGCCAAAATGACACACATTTCCTCTCTAGGGTGTGTGTTAAGGGGATAGGCTCTCACATTGTTTTGGACTATGTTTGGCAAGGCATTGTGGAATAGTCTGACTAACTGGGAATTTGGTGGGAGCCTCCACCTTAAGCCCCCAAAGGGAGTTTTCTCCCACTGTCGCCCTGTTGAGTCAGATATTAAGAGGGTGGGGGTTGCCTTGGAATAACAAGTTCCTCCATCCTTGTCGCTCAGAAGGCCTTTCCCTCTAAAGAACAGCAAACCCACCCCACCCCACCCCCCAAACCTTCCAGCAGAGATTAAACAAGGGATAAGCAGCCAACAAGATGTGGCTTCTCTGCTTCCTTCCTGAACCAAGACCGGCTGGGGGCTTAGGCAGAAGGCCTGCTCTCTGGGACAGCTGTTCCCATCCCAGCCCACCTAGATAGGCTTCCCACTGACTGGTTACCATTCTGAGTGCTCCACTGCAGCTGACGGAGAGCTCGTTTCACCGGCAAGACCTCCCATCCCATGGAGTCGGCCAGCTCAATGACGTCAAACTCCACAGAGCTGGCATGAGCAAGGTCCACCCCTTTCAGGCGCTGCTGGGCCAGACAGACGGCAAGAGGAGGACACCTGGGGAAAGGAGAAGAAGAGAAGTCAGCAAGTGAGAAGTCCGTAGGGGAACCGAAGAGGGTCTATTTAATCTGGGAAGCTTGGATTCAAGCACAGCTGGAACGACTGGAAAAGTGCAGAGTTCAAATCCACCCCTAATAAATTATCTTAATCATCAACGGGACAGCCTCAGTTCATCAAGCGAAACTGATGCAAAAACGCAGGGAATACCCAGCTCCCCATGTGCAATTAGGGCTCTGTGTGTAGCACTCTCCCTGATCATGCCAAGCTGCGAGCATGAAAAGTGGCGCCTGGCACAGAACGCAGCGTTTTTCAAAAGGAGGCTTCTAGCCCTCATGTTTTCCAGCTGAGCTGTCACTGCAGCAATCTCTGTCACGTCTGGGGACACCTCAGAAATGGGTTGGAGGACAGCTGTGCCAAACTGCCAGGGGGCTGCAAAGCTCTTTACGCTCCCTTTTCTGGCCTAGCAGGGGGTGGAAGCAATTGTCATAATTATTATTCTTTCGATTTACAACCTGCTTCCCCATCAGGAACGATACTCAAAACAGCCTGTGCAAAAACAGCTATACAACAAGCGATTAAAACAGCGAAACCATAGGTGCAGGCACACAATGACAAAACCTACAATTTATTGTATTATTTCAAGTGTGAAAATAAATCAGCTTCATGAAAATGTGCTTTGCTTGACTCCTTTAACTCAGGTTTGCTTTAAGGCTGAGGGTGTCATGCGACCTTGGTGACAACAGGTCCCTCCCCCCAATAATCCAGACTCTTCCCTTGGGTTCTTTCTGGGTCCCTTAGAAGGCTATCCACGTGCCATCATTTCCCAGTGCTCAGTTTCCCCCCGGTCCCTGCTCAGAGCGATGCAAGAAGCCACCTTCCCCTCCGTACCTTTGAGCCACTGCCCGCAGCTGCTGAGGGCCGCCGTAGCAGACCACCCGGCAGGAAGAGAAGGTGGGGTGCAGGAGCTCCACCCACTGGCGGGGGTGCAATTCCAGGTAGCACAGAAGCGTCTCTATACCTGAACAAAGAAGAAAGAGGAAAACTCTCAAGCTGGAGGGGGCACCTGCTGCTGTGCATCCATCTCTGGTGAAAAGCCTTTCAAAGAATCATAGAAATAATTCCAAAGGTCATCTGGTCCAACCCCCTGCAATACTCAGGGAATGTTTGGCCCAACATGAGGCTTGAAGCCACGACCCCAAGATTAAGGGTATCCTGCTCAGCTGACTGAGCTATTTTCACTCCAAACATTCTTTATGCCTTCTGTTTGCAAAGGAATCAGAGCCAGTGTTCATTTAAGCTTGACATAAAAACCACAGTCCAGCAGAGAGCGCCACTGGCACATCTGCCCCCCCCCATATTTTGCAATGAGGCAGAGGGATTGTGGGCAGACTCTGAGAGGAGATCCACCTGGGCCCAGGGCAGGGAAGCCTCTGGGGGCCCAAAGAAAAAGCAGACACCCAGGAACTCCATCCTGCTCCCTACAAGCCCCTATTAACTCCCGTGTGGCCTAAATAGAGGCAGTGTTGTGCAGTGGTTAGAGCACCTGGAGGGGGGGGAGGCCAGGGTTCAAATCCCCACTCTGTCATGAAGCTGACTGGGTGGTGGCCTTGGGCCAGTCATGGCGCCTCACCCTAACCTACCTCACAGGGTGGTTGCTGTTGCGCGGATTAAATGACAAGGACCTGGGAAAGACCATGGTTCAAGTTCCCCACTTGGCTAAGAATGTCTTTGTGCATGTGTGTGCCAAAGGCTCACAACCAGCAAGAGGAGGAAGCTGGGCAGCCACCAGCAAAGATATAGGGCAAGGGGTGGCTCAGCAGTTATGGGGCAGGGGCTGGCCCTGTCCTCCTCCTCCTTTGGGAGCAGGAAGTTAGCTACCGGTCTGGCCTCCTCACCTTCCTCTCGGAAGTCCAGGCCCTCCACAGTTTGCTGAATGGGGATAGCTCGCTCGTGCTTGTAACAGACCCGAGGACGGCCGTCGCCTGGATCAGGCTGTTCTTCGCCGCTCCCTTCCAAGGCAGCCAACATCTCTGCATCATCCACTTCACCACCCTAGATGTAAAAAGTGGCTTTACTGCACACAGGAGAGACGAATGGCAGGCCGGCAGCAGGGAAACGAAGAGACCACGAACGGATTCAAATGACAAGAAATGAGATTCCGACTGAACATTACAAAGACCTTTCTGATGGCAAGAGCGCTTCAAGAGAGGAAAGGTTTCCCTCTGGAGGTGGTGAACTCTCCTTCCTTGGAGGTTTTAAAGCAGAGGTTGGGTGGCCAACTGTCATAAAGGCTTCAGTCGCAATTCCTGCATTGCAGGGTTTGGACTGGATGAGGCTTGAGGTCCCTTCCAAACGTACCATTCTATGATTCTTCCTAAAGACAAGGGAGACACTTCCTCCTCCAGGAGACAAGAGCTGTCCTGTGGACCATGAGGCCACCTGGCTACTTATCCTACCCTGGGGCTAGAGGGTTGCATGCTGAATTCATAGAAGCATAGAATTGCAGAGATGGAAGGGACCCTGAGACCCGCTTGGACTACTGCAATGTGCTCTACGTGGGGCTACCTTTGAAGGTGACCCAGAAACTACAGCTAATCCAGAATGCGGCAGTTAGACTGGTGACTGGGAGCGGCCACCGAGACCACATAACACCAGTCTTGAAAGATCTACATTGGCTCCCAGTACGTTTCCGAGCACAGTTCAAAGTGTTGGTGCTGACCTTTAAAGCCCTAAATGGCCTCGGTCCAGTATACCTGAAGGAGCGTCTCCACCCCCATCGTTCTGCCCAGACACTGAGGTCCAGTACCGAGGGCCTTCTGACGGTTCCCTCGTTGCAAGAAGCCAAGTTGCAGGGAACCAGGCAGAAGGCCTTCTCGGTGGTGGCGCCTGCCCTGTGGAACGCCCTCCCATCAGATGTCAAAGAGAAAAACAGCTACCAGATTTTTTAGAAGACATCTGAAGGCAGCCCTGTTTAGGGAGGCTTTTAATGTTTAATTGTTTTATTTCATTTTTCTGTTGTAAGCCGCCCAGAGTGGCTGGGGAAACCCAGCCAGATGGGCGGGGTATAAATAATAAATTATTATTATTAATTATTAATATTAATATTATTATTATATAGTCCAACCCCCTGCAATGCAGGAATCTCAACTACAATTCGGATGTGGAGAACGCTTCTTTCCCCCCAATAGAACCACTAAAATTTGAGCAGAGTCCCTCCTAACTTGGACTGGCAGCTCTCAGTGAACCTCAGGGACTCAACTGACCCTCCTGGTCACGTGAGCCGTTCATTTATCCAGGTAAGTTATTTGTACCCCACCCTACTTGGAAGAAAACACCTCCAAATGGTTTGCAGCATCATAAAAACATCAGAAATAAGTACAAAAATACAATTTTACAAATTTAAAGCAGCACAAAAAAATGTCAGTAAGATATCCTTGTAGAACAGCAATATAAACGGACAAAGTTAGCCTATGGGGACCATGTTAGCAGATCCAAAACAGGGTTAAGTCAACCGGATCCACCTACCATGTATGCAGGCATTGCACTGATAGGGAGAAGCAACAGCACCCTCACTTTGGCAGGGGGTTGGGCCAGGTGACCTCTTGCGCAGCTTCCAACTCTACAGTTCTATGACCCTGTTCTGAATGGGTCCACGGGAGATTCAGAGCTAGATGGTGCAGCTTTGCATGCCCATTCATAAGCCTCTGAAAGCAGGCTGAAATGTGGGCTGTGATTTGCAGGCCCAGAGAAGCAGTTTTTCAGTGTGCCTTGGGGGGGGGGGAAGGCTAGGAGTCAGCAATGCAGGGACATTAGAGCGCTCTTTACACAGCTGCAGACCCAGAATCAGTTCGTATATCCACAAGACCTTGAAGGACCCTGAATGTGGTCTGCGCTAGCTGGTAAAAAGAGATGAGGCCAGCAAACCTATTTGCACGTCACTACCTGGGCTTGAGGCCTGCACTTTGTTAAAGGGGAAATGTTAACTTACGGTGTTGCAATTTTGCTTGTTTACCCTATGGTAGAATTGAGTTGTTTATTGATCCTCTTTATACAATTTTGTAATTTTTGCATATTGTTTTCCTCTGCTTACTTTTATTGCTTTGTGCCCTGCTCTGGGATTGAAAACATTCAATGAAGAGTGGGCGATAGATGCAGTGGTACCTCGGGTTACAAACGCTTCAGGTTACAAACTCCGCTAACCCAGAAATAGTACCTCAGGTTAAGAACTTTGCTTCAGGATGAGAACAGAAATTGTGTTCTGGCGGCGCGGCAGCAGCAGGAGGCCCCATTAGCTAAAGTGGTGCTTCAGATTAAGAACAGTTTCAGGTTAAGAACGGACCTCCGGAACGAATTAAGTTCTTAACCAGAGGTACCACTGTACTGCAAATGAAGAGGTGGGGGGGGGGGTTGCCACCACACTTGACCCTGCAGGCTATCAGGAAGAGAAATCATAGAATCATAGAGTTGGAAGAGACCACAAGGGCCATCCAGTCCAACCCCCTGCCAAACAGGAAACACCATCAAAGCATTCTTGACATATGCCTGTCAAGCCTCTGCTTAAAGACCTCCAAAGAAGGAGACTCCACCACACTCCTTGGCAGCAAATTCCACTGCCGAACAGCTCTTACTGTCAGGAAGTTCTTCCTAATGTTTAGGTGGAATCTTCTTTCTTGTAGCTTGAATCCATTGCTCCGTGTCTGCTTCTCTGGAGCAGCAGAAAACAACCTTTCTCCCTCCTCTATATGACATCCTTTTATATATTTGAACATGGCTATCATATCACCCCTTAACCTTCTCTTCTCCAGGCTAAACATGTCCAGCTCCCTAAGCCGTTCCTCATAAGGCATCGTTTCCAGGCCTTTGACCATTTTGGTTGCCCTCTTCTGGACACGTTCCAGCTTGTCAGTATCTTTCTTGAACTGTGGTGCCCAGAACTGGACACAGTACTCCAGGTGAGGTCTGACCAGAGCAGAATACAGTGATACTATTCCTTCCCTTGATCTAGATGCTATACTCCTATTGATGCAGCCCAGAATTGCATTGGCTTTTTGAGCTGCTGCATCACACTGCTGACTCATATCAAGTTTGTGGTCTACCAAGACTCCTAGATCCTTTTCACATGTACTGTATTTCTGTATTTTAGAATTTCTGTTTTTTTGGAAGCCGCCCAGAGTGGCTGGGGGAACCCGGCCAGATGGGCGGGGTATAAATAATAAATTATTATTATTATTATTATTATTATTATTATTATTATTATTATTACTGCTCTCAAGCCAGGTGTCACCCATCCTGTATTTGTGCCTTTCATTTTTTTTGCCCAAGTGTAGTACCTTACATTTCTCCTTGTTAAAATTCATCTTGTTTGCTTTGGCCAGCCAAATGCCACCCCCAGAGATCTCTGCCTTCCTCTCTTCTCTCTCTCCTGACCTTGCTGAGCTCCTGCTGCTTCTCATGCAGCTCCCGGCACTTGCAGGGAGGGAAAACCTTCTGTACGAGCCTCTTCACAGTGAAGAAGTCAACCGTGTCAGCGTAGATGTGCCGTCTCAGCTCGTGTAAATCCTCACCCTAGAAAGAGAGATGGCCAGCCGTGTGACTTTGTGGGGGAAGGAGACCGATTGCAGAAGCTGCTGCTGCCGCCACCAAGCAGGCACTCCCACAAGGACCAACCCAAGCAGAGTCCAGCAGGCCTCACCTCTGGGTGCAGGAAGAGGTGGCATTGGGCTGGCTTGCCATCTCTGCCCGCCCTCCCGATCTCCTGCACGTAGCTCTCAAAGTTCTTGGGCATGTTGTAGTGCACCACGCCCCGCACGTCAGACTTGTCCAGCCCCATGCCGAAGGCCACCGTGGCCACCACCACCCGCAGCTGGCCGGACATGAAGTTGTTCTGCACCCGGCGGCGCTCGGCAGCGGACATGCCGGCGTGGTAGGCTTCGGCAATCCACTTCAGGGGGCGGCGGATGCTCTTTTTGGCTATGAGGAAATGGGATTTAAAAAAGAGAGAACGGGAGCAAGGCTCACTTGACAGGGCTCTGAGAGGCTTTCAGGGCAGAACTGCTCTCCCGCACTGGGAACCGCAGCTTCTTTCCCGATGGCAGCAGAAAATTTTATTTGGTTTTTAAATAAAATAATAATAAGCTTTTAGTTATATCCCACCCTCCCCGGCCGAAGTCAGGCTCAGGGAGGCTAACATCAAATATATAACATTAGTATGAAATCAAACAATAATTAAATTACCTCCTAAAAACAGGTCAAAATCAAATTAAAGTATAATTAGATGGCTTTCCGCAGGGTTAGGGTTGGGAACAGTAAGTGCTCATTGGCCCAACTGGCCCGCTGATCTTATATGGGCCTGTGAGAATGCTGGGAGCCTCTTTCATATTAGTTCTTACACAAAAAGAAAAGGGGAGTCAGGCTGAGCCCTGGCCAAAGGCCTGGCAGAACATGAAGTTGCCCTGTTTAATTTCTGCATGCTGTGCTGCTGTTAAAGGCTGCTAGTGTGAGTAACCTGAGAGAGCGTCCCCGAGTTCTCTGCCACATTGCAAGGATTCCTGGGGTGCACGGATATTTCAGTTTCTCACTCTGTGTGCCTGAGTATCTCCTTTGGACATGTTACACTATTTTGTCATTTTGGTTGACTCTGAAGCTTGGGGTTAAGTGCAAGGTAGCCACTGTGTAGCTGAAATTTAGGTGGCTCCTAGTAATTTTAGTTATATTTTTATGGGGTATTTCAGCTTAAAAAAAATTATGATGACACTCCAGGCCTCTGGAGTAGAGCCGGCTATAAATAAATGCATTTTCAATTTGGCCTGAGAACTGGAAGAAAAAAACCACCAGCTCTCCTGTTTTCTGACCCCACCATTTCCCAGCCTGCCTCTCTCAACAACCAGCCAAGCCGGTGACCAGCACCTTTTGCTTTCTTCCTCTTGCTAGCAAGGCTGCTGCTGCTGCTGTCCTCCTCCTGCTCCTCAGCATTGGGGGGTTCTTTGAGCTTCACGCCCTGGAGGCACGTGCGGATAAGGGCTGCGATCCGGGCCGTCTCCTCGCGGCGTGTGCAGTAAACTATGACCGAGTCTAGGCTCCCAAACCTCTCCCCTTGCAGCAAGTTCACCAGGGCCTGGAATCGGAACAAAGTGGCCAACTTTGAGATGCAGGATTAACTTGAGGGAAAGTGACATGCATTGCTCAGCGTGGAAGAAGGGAATGCCAAAAGACTATCACCGGAGAGACAAGGGACCCTCCCAAGTCTCCACAACATACGGCTGGAAACCAGAAAGACTTCTGAAGATGGAGCCCCCCGCACTCTCCCACACAGTAGTGATGGGCAGCAAGTCGGGGCTCCAGACTCACCTGGTCCTTGTCTCTGTCCGCAGAGACAGAGAGATGCAAGTTTGGAGGGACAGCAGCAGAACGCACAGCAATCCCCTTGGCCTCTGGGATGCCCAAGTGATGAGCCACGTCCCGCGCAGTGGAGAGGGTGGCGGTGGCTGTGAGGCCCAAGAAGCACCGCACGCCCAAGCGGTCCCGAAGAACCTGCCGGAGAGAAGGTGTCACCCAGCCAGGCTCTGCTGCTTACAGGTGTTCCTCATCCACACACCTGTGTTTGCATCTCGCTTCTGTGCGCACAGATTCCGTACCTTACAGAGGCGAAGGTAACAAGGGCGGAAATTGTGGGACCACTCTGAGACGCAGTGTGCTTCGTCGATGCAGGCAAAAGCTACTGGGGGCAGCTGATCGGCTGGTGGGAGACAACTGGATGCTGAGACGCCTCCCCCAACCAAAGCCTCAGGTGACAGCAGGAGCACGTGAACCTTCCCAGCCTTGACCTGCAAGCATGGAAAGCCAGCAAGTCGTGAGCCAGAATTTTAACATTTCTTTTAAAATAATTTTAAAAAGTCTTACAATGCTGACTTGCCCCACAGGGTTGTTGTAAAGACTACAGGTAGAAAAGGCATGTTGTGCTTTGAGCATTTGACAGCATGCTACAAATTTATTACTATTTACAAGTTGCAAACCGGAGGCTGGAAGTAGCACACGGACACCCCTAGCATTTTGCAGTTACAACAAGAATTATGTAGCCTCTACATCAGTCGTCTCACCCTGTCCATGGCAGCCTCTCTCTGGGTCTTGGACATGTTCGAGTGTATGCAGACGGCTTTCAGGCACTGGGGAAGGCCAGAGACCTGCAAAGGAAGCACAAAATGTGTGTCACTGAAGGAAGAACAGTCAAAAGAGATGGAGATCCCCTCAGGCCACATTGAGGCTCCCAGAGCCACCTCCTTGCAAGCTTTTCCTCCTCTGTAACTTCCTCTAAGGGGGTGAAATATGCTGAGGTTTACCCTAAACACATTCCCTGATGCTAGGATCATGTCACCCAACAAACTTGCTGGGGGAGGGAAATGATTTGCAGGGAGGGAGATCTAATTTCTTGCTTAAGAACCAGGATTGAACTAGACTGGAATTGGAAATCTTTTCAAGGGAACCTGCTTGCAAATAATTTGAAATTATATTCTTAGAAGCTGAACTCAACATTTGGTCTTGCAGATATACTGCTGCATGTGAACGCCAGGCCAGAGAGAAACCATTGGGTCCATCTGTCTGAATATTACCTCCTCTCACGGGCAGCAACTCAGACAGAGGGTCTTTTCTAGCTCTGCTACCTGCCATTACAACTTTAAAAAACTGACCAAGAAAAGTTACTTTGAATAAAAAAGTTATTTTTATCATATACTTTGTGGCTTTATATTTTGATTTTGTTCTGTGAACCACCCGGAGACCTCCAGGTGTAGGGCAGTATATAAATTCAACAAATAATAATAATAATAATAATAATAATAATGACTTGAAAAGCAGGTTTGTGTCAAAAACGGTTTGTTAAATGTCCTCTATTGAAAATAGACAAGAGCTGCCTGCATGTCCAGCTGAGGCCTTGCTCCTCCGCTGTCAGAGTCCAAAGCAATCACAGCAGAAGACCAGAAGCACACTGCTAAGGTCTGGAGGGTAGAGGTTGAACGGAGCAGGCCCCAGGGATGGCTAGGAAAGGTTCTTGTCCGAAAACCAGGAGAGCCACTGTCAGTCTTTGTAGACAACCCTGGGCTAGATGGACCTATGGTCTGCCTTGGAAATAAGGCAGGTTCCCTGTGTTCCTAAATCTAGAGCATGGAGAGCTTCCCTCCTCCCTCTTCCCCCCTCCCTGGACCACAAGCAAGGAAATGACACCACCCTCCTCCAAATCCAAACCAGCAAACTTACTTGGTCATCCATCAGTGATACCAATGGTGAGATCACCAAGGTGATGCATTTGGACCTCTTGCTGTACAGGTACGCAGGGAGCTGGTAACAGAGAGATTTCCCCATTCCTGTGGACAGCACTACCAGCGTGGAGAGCCCTAGAGAAGTGGCAGAATTAAGAGCAGCAGCGGCAATCAGCATGGGCTGCCTATAGCAGTGATTCCTGCACTGCAGAGGGTTCGACCAGATGATCCTTTGAGTCCCTTCCAAGTATAAAATTATACTGTTGACATCCGTCTGTTCAAGTGACAATGGGCTGTGCCTATGGGGGTGAAGTCAAACCTCCCCGGGGCACAAGCCTAGGCTGTGTGTCTGGAGGTCCTGGGCTGCCCAGACAAGAAGACGCCCCTCTCGGACTTGCTGATGGGGTCCAAAGGAAAGCAGAGCAAGATGTTTAGAACCAGCGGAGCTGCAGGAGTTGCCAGGAGGAGGCGTACAAGACGTCATCCAACCGCCTTAGGGACTCTGCTCCGCATTTGTGTAGGGTTTACTCTTTACCCCTTTCTTCTCCTGGAGATGTCCCACAAGGCAGCCGAAGTTCGGGATCAGTTTTCCTTCTCCTAGACGGGCTACCTTCCTAGGTTGACGAGCCCTATCTGCCCCTCACTTATCTCTACAGCATGTGTAGGAACTGCCTTCTTGACTGTTGGACCTGCTCTCGGTCTCATCCACTCAATCCATTGGAGCCTATCTCCACATGCAGGGGAAGTCATACAATTTGATGACTCCATGTTATTGGGCTCAATTCAAGGTGCTAACAATCCTATATAATAAAGTCCCTGTGTCTCTGCGTCCAGTCCCTGCGTCCCTGTGTCCGCGCTAATGCGCAGAGGCGGGACGTACACACACACGCTCTCTCTCCCCCCCTCAACCCTCTGCCTCCTGTTCCCCTGCGGCGGCGGACCCCCGGAGCCCGATGCCGCCATCTTGGTCCGCCTCCTCCTCCTCCTGACAACCCTACCTGGCCCGTGGGAGGAGCGGCGGGGCTGCGGCCTTCCCTCCCTCTCTGCGCTCGGCCGCAGGAGATGACGGGAGAGCGCTTTGTTTAATTGCGTTCCCGGCGCACCCCGCGGCCGAGCGCAGAAAGGGAGGGAAGTCCGCGGCCCCGTCGCACCTCTAGCACCCGTTTTCTTAACGGGTTGAATGAGACTAGTAACATATAAGCCCTTAAGCAGCTAGTACCCTTGTTGTAACACCTCTCCCCATATCAACCAGCTCCTATATAAATTCAACCCTTCAGTGTTGCTTGGTCATTCCTTGGAAGAACAGTCTTCCCCCGCCTAGTGCCCTCCTGGTGTCTTGGACTATAACTGCCATCAGCCTAGTTGGCACAGCCGACTAGGTAGTTCAAAACACCTGGAGGCCAAAGGCTTAGGAAAAGGATGCAGCAAGACCAGCAACGATTGCTTGGCTGCACTTCCAAGTAAACTGCATCCTTCTTTCACTCTGCATTTCCTGCATGATGAGGAAGTGTCTTGCAAACAACCCTTCTCACCTGAGAGTATCCGCATAATGGCTGTTTCCTGTCCTGGCCGGAAAGTGGCATAACCCAACTCAGCCAGTGCTTCCAACACTTCTGGAGGGGTCTCTGCATAAGACACAGAACAGAGATCCAGTCAAGAAAGGGGCAATGATTCCACACTCATGGAAGCATCAGGAGAAAGGGACGTAGGTAGAAATTCTGCAAAACCCATTATCAGTGAGAGTGCAGCCTGTCCACAGAACTGGCAAGAAGCACTTTAGGAAAACCTCACACCGACCGTTAAGAGTGAAGAACACACAGGGCCTTTTAACTGGGGATCTGATGCACAAACTCTGCAGCAAGTTCTGCCTCACCACTGCATGGAGGCTGGCGACAACCAGCCATTGGGGGTGGGAGGTGGGGCAACAGAGGCACCCTTTTGGAAACTTACCTCTCACCTTCCCGTCCTGCCCCAGTTTGTAGAGAGGTTCTGTTGGCGGAGGTGGTGGGAGAACTTCCAAGACGGGCCTCTGCACACACAGGTGAACCTCTTCCTCCTGCATCAGGTCTCCTTGGCCGCTCTCACTTTTTGCTGGCGAAGAAGGAGGGGGGGAGGAACAACAAGTTATGAATATTATTATCTTTATTATTTATTTATTAATATACCACCTGGACCGTAGAGTCTTTGCACCAGCTGCAGCCTCTATACCAGCTGCAAGGAAAGCCCCAAATTATTTCTTCATCTTGACACCATGGCGCTTGCATCTGCTTACAGAAAAATGCCCTGCTAGCACAGTGGGAACGGACCAGCGACAGGTTCTATCTGTTTCGAGACCACATAGCATCAGACTGGAGGGTGCTACAGAGGCAGCCTTTGCCTCTTACCTGCGATCTTGCTGTAGGCTGTGTTGGTCATCTGAGCCACTTCCTCCAAAGTCAGCAGCGGCACCTCCTCTTCGGCAGCAGAGACATCTCCCTTCAGTTGGGGGTCAGCGGCAGAGAGCTGCTCAGTAGCAGCTAAAGGAAGAAGAGAGCAATCAAAAGAATGGATTTCCCTTCCCCTTTGGGAAAAGGCTGTAGCTCAGGAATAGAGGGTGGCTAAACCCTAGTTCAGGGGCCTGCTCTGCCGCCCAAAGAGCAATTGCTTTTGACCACACAAGACCACAAATTCTGGTAGCAGTGGGGTAGGCACAGCCCAGCACGCTGGTGTAGAGGCAAATCACCGTTTCCCTATTGATCAGTTTGATCATTTGACGAGGGAAGACAACGACAATGCCAGCCCCCCTCACCCCATTTGCACAGTTCAGTCGGGGGGGGGTTGTGTTCCTGTGTTTTCATGTAAGAACTCGGAGTGACCATTTCATCATATGGCCCCTGAAATATTGACAAAGGGTGAAAGAAGTCCCTGGGCCAAAAAAAGATTAGCCCACCTTGCCAGGTTCAATCCCTGGCATCTCCAAGTAGATCTGAAACCCTACATAGATGCTGCCAGTCAGCATGTGGGCAATACTGAGCTTACTGGTTGGTCTAAGGCAGCCCCCTGGGTTCCTCCTCCTTCTGCAAATATGGCCAGGGACTTGCCTATGCCTTGGCCCAGGTTGCCCTGAGCTTTGGGACAGTTGCAGGAAGAAGACCAACTACTGTACCTGTAACTACAATGGCTTATTATGTCCCAACCAGGAACTGTGGCAAGTGTTGGCTTGTTTCACTGGAACTACAGCTAAGAATATTACCCACAGCTTGGAGTTGGCTTGGTTCACTAAACAACCACATGCCACTAATGAGAGGTCACCAACCACACATCACTAGCAGCCAAGGCGAGCTGACAACTGAAGCAAAAGTTTCCAACCTCCATCTTGCAGCTGAGGTGGAGGACGGGCAAGAATCTGAGGCTCACACACGCAAAACTAAACTATGCATTTAATATTAATGTACAAACTTAGTCATTTTATCTGCTAGATGTGCTAATCCTATGGCCAGAAATAGTGTCTTCCTTAGAACACATTCCAAGAAGTCACAGGACAATTGAGGTAGCCTTCATGGCCTTATGCAAAGGTTAGTGAAAAAGCATTTTCCAAATAAGGCAATTATTGATTGATTGGTTTTATTCAATCCAGCCTTCATCTTACGGTCTCAAGGTGGGTTTCAAGTCAATTTAAAAATCCAAACAAAACCTAAGGAATGGCCAGAGCTGATAAAACACCTAAAATCACATGAGGATTGATAATAAAAAAATATCTTACGGAGTCAACACAACAAAGCAGTCAACTGGTTTATAATGAGGACTTTTTCCTTCTCTCTGTGCTTGACAGCCAGATCAAGACTCTGCTGGTAGCTTTGCTAATAAAAGGGCAGTGAGGGTTTGTAGACATTGCAGGAAGTTGTGCAAACTCTGCAACTAACTCCTTCCATCTGCCTTTTTGTGAAAGTCTTTGTAGCCGTACAAAACATACTCAACGTGTCTTCTGTTCTCTTAATGCAAAGCGTCCCAATACCTGGTCTTTATTTTGTGATCATCTGGCCATGACAGCAAGGTGGCCTTACCTCTCCCCTTGCACTGGGAAGCCCAGTGACCAAGTTCTCCACACCGGAAGCAAGTGTCAGAGCCTCGGTCCAAGTGCCTGCCCCCTCCTCCAAACTGCTCCCCCTTTTTCTTCCACTTCTGCTTCCATACCTGTCAAGACACCAAAAAGATGCGGGCTAAGGCAATGGAGGCCTCTCCTGCATCACTACAGGAGGTTGTGATCAGGCCGTGTGAGTCATGGGCCGGCAGAGGACCCAGCTGAGGGCTCCAGTGGCTTGAGGGGGAATCTGTCAGCATATATTTGGCAGGAGGGTGCCCCAAAGTGTTCTCGTACCCCAGTTATCCCCACGGTGGAAGTCATGAACTCATCCCCTCTCTGACAGGCTCTCCAAGCTTGGCAAAGCCTTGGCTGACACACAAGCCCTGGTGCCACTGAAGACTTGGAATAGCTCCATCTGCCCTGAAGGGAAGGGGTCAACAGCCACCTTTCAGGAGCTAGAGCCACACCCACCCACCACCCAAGTCTAGGAGGAGTCAAAGGAGAAGGGAGCAGAAGAGCTCAGCCCATCAGGAGCACTCACAGCTTTAGTGATCTCTTACCTTCAAGAGGTGTGCCTTCATGGACTCAGATCTATAAATTTAGACACCCACTCACTATCTAACCACACACTGATACACAAGCCCATGAGAGGCTTTTAAGCGGAGGTAGGTTGGCCACCTGTCATGGATGCTTTAGCTGAGATTCCTGCACTGCAGGGGGTTGGACTAGAGGACCCTCGGAGTCCCTTCCAACTCCACGATTCTATAACTGTGCTCCCCACCCATGCAGAAGTGCAGTGAGGCAGAAGCGTACCCACCTCACACAAACAAATGAAGAAAAGGCCAAAGCAATGGCTATGAGAGTAGTTGTTATTTCCCAAAATGTTTCAAACATAAATATTCTTCTTCATAAAATAAAAAAAATCCTTCAGTAGCACCTTAAAGACCAACTAAGTTTTTATTTTGGTATGAGCTTTCGTGTGCATGCACACTTCGTCAGATACACTGCAACAGAATCCACCAGACCCTTATGTATATTCAGAGGGTGGGGGTGATGGGAATGGGTGATGGGCTGATGGGAGTGGTAAACCTGTAGATGGCTGTTAACGACTGTTGATGACTGCAATTGGTCCTGAGGGGGAAAAGCAAGGGCTGAGGTGCTAAAGAAAGCTTGATCATGCATAATGAGATAAGAATCCGATGTCTTTATTCATCCCAGGTGGCTCCATGTTTCAGTGTATCTGACGAAGTGTGCATGCACACGAAAGCTCATATCAAAATAAAAACTTAGTTGGTCCTTAAGGTGCTACTGAAGGAATTTTTTTATTTTGCTTCGACTCAGACCAACACGGCTACCTACCTGTAACTATTCTTCTTCATGTGAAAATAAATACAAAATTGAATTCAATTTCCTCCAGAGCAAACAGGCTACTTCAAAAGTTGGAAGCTCCACTCAGACATGATTAATTCCAATTCTATTTTATAGGCTGTAAATACCACTACGGGAGGCAGTGGAAGACAGGAGTGCCTGGCGTGCTCTAGTCCATGGGGTCACAAAGAGTTGGACACAACTAAACGACTAAACAACAAAAATTACCACCGAGTCAAGAAGCAATTTACCTGCTTGCGGAGTTGCCTCCCTTTCAAAGCGTACCCTTTCACGTGAGATTTCTTCTTGAGATTGATTCGCACAAAGTTGCCATCCTTCTTTGGTGGTGGCCTAGAAAGAGACAAGATCCCTTTACTGTAATGGTTCAAAACAGGGTGCCTCCTATTTAGTTGTACTCTTGCTCAGGCTTAACAGTAACTGCCAAAAAGGCACATAGACTTAAGCACCAAAGCAGTTCTGATTCCCACCAGCCCCTAAAGACCCTAAGGGACTGTATTTCTTAGAACGGTTCTGAGATTTCTCTTCTCTTTCCTCTTCTCTCTCTCTGAACACAAGTCCCACAACCAGATTTTTAGTTACAGGTAGGTAGCCGTGTTGGTCTGAGTCGAAGCAAAATAAAAAAATTCCTTCAGTAGCACCTTAAAGACCAACTAAGTTTATATTTTGGTATGAGCTTTCGTGTGGTATCTGACGAAGTGTGCATGCACACGAAAGCTCATACCAAAATATAAACTTAGTTGGTCTTTAAGGTGCTACTGAAGGAATTTTTTTATTTAACCAGATTTTTGTAAGGGTAAAACATCCTCAAAGTGGAAAAGGAAGGGTGACAGTGTGGTGTTAATAACACAAACCATGCAAGCTGCCAGCATGAAGAAACACTGTAGGGAGGTACTGTATGAAATAACAATTTTATGTGACAGTAATTTGTAGAATACAAAATCAGGATAAGGACATTGGGAGAGATGGACTGCACAAACCATTCACTTTCTAGTACAAATATGAGCGGATACCGAAACAGAGGAGAAAATATTAGATGAAGTTGTACTTCGAGGAGCTCCAGCAAGCTCCCTGGACATACCTGCAGGCCAGATTGCTGGATCTCTCACTCTGCCTGGGACAATCCTCCCCATCAACTTCCCCAAGTAGGTTTTCAAAGCAAACTGGGGTGCCTGTTCCACTTTTGTCTTGTGCCTCAACAATGTCCTGACCATCAAAGTCGTATTCGCTGAGCCCTGGCTTTTGACTGGCACCACGCAGCTTTTTGAAGCGCCTGCCCCCCGCAACCTCCTTAGTTCTCTTGCGTTTTACGCCAGAGGGGCCCCTTTGGAACCTGCCCTTGCCGTCATCTCCGTGGGCTTCAGGATCCTGCTGCCTCTTCTTGCAAGAAGCTTTTGCTCTCTTAGGAGAACTCTGCTGCCTTTCCTCCACTTTGCAGAAAGCACCACTCAACTGCGGTGAAGTTCCTTCCCGAAGCTGCATCTCGGTTTCCTGAGTGGCATCCTCTGTATGAATCTCCAGTTTGCGGCTATGCTTGAAGGCAGAAAACTCAGCTTTGCCCTCGGCGAGTGCTGCATCTGCACCTGCTTTGCATGGGGTCTCACCTGCAGCGTGGTTAGCCTGCCCACTGGGCTTGCAGCTGTCTCCAACACGTTGGACCAGGGGCTGGCTCCCCACCGCATCTCCTTGACTGTTTTCCCTGGGAGAATTGCAAAACTTCTCCTGTGCCTGCTCTCCAAGGTGGGGAGGAACACCCCCTTTCCCCTGGGAATTGTGTCCTGGTGAGCCCTGGCCTGGATCTGCCCCACCGCCTGGGAGAGGAGAGCCGTCTCCAGGGAGCCCCTCTCTTGCCTGCCATTCTGCCCCTTGGCACCTATCCAGCCAACCAGGATCCAGGCTACTCAGCCGCTTGGTCAGTGTCTGCTTCAGCTGCTGGAACTTATCCAGCAGTGGTGGCGGCCTTGGCTTTGGGTCAGAGTAGGGGAGCTTGTTAGGAACCAGCCCTGGGAATGAAGGTGGCAGGAGGGTTTCAATTTCCATGGGATCGGGGCAAAGCAGCTCCTCTGGGCTATTTTTTAACAAAGGAGCCTCAGGTGGTTTGGGAGACGCAGCCTTTGTGGTGGTTTGGTGCATGTCCTTCTGCTGTGAGACCGCTGTGACTGACTTCCTCCTGGGGGTGAGGGATTTCCTTAAAGTTACAGGGCGTTCCTGAGATCAAAAGTAAAATTCAGTTAGTTTCCAGCAAGTGAACCTACCTACCGGTATATCCCCAACACTTTCCCCTCTTACTTTATACCAGAAAAGAAAACCTTTGAAGCTAAGCTTCAACCTTCAGACAACCTTCCCTTCCCTACTGGAAATCTTTGCTAAACGGCTGGCTCTTCCCCAACAAGTTTTGAACCACGTAACAAGTCTCAGGTTCCTTACGTGGGGTTTCCGGTTAAAGGAGATCAAACACCAGGGCTGAGAAAATCTCACTTAGTATTGGGAAATGCGTGTTCATGTGTCTGCAAGGTCAAATTATACGGATAAGTAATTATTTAGGTAAGGGAAATGAGCTCAGACTTTCCAAACAGCCTTGTCTGGTTCAAGGTGCTCATCAAGTTTCCATTGAAATGGAAGGAAGTGCAAAGATTAGATCATATCGCAGGCATAGTTTAAATGGAGTTGGTCCTTTTCCCCCCTCAAGGATCTTCAGCCTTCAGAAGCTACCCTGTCCCTGCACTCAGCCTGGGCTCAAGGCTAGAATTAGTCACTCACCAATCACACAAACCTTAATAGCTGATCCCAAGTTGCATTTCAGCTTCATGCCAAAATATTTTACAGAAGCCTGCAGGGTGTCTTGATCCTGCGGGGTCAGTTTAGGAGCCATATTTCCTCGATTCAGGTGTGTACCCCAGCAATCCGACTCAGGTACCTTGGAAAAGAGACGAGGAGAGCAGGGAGGAAAAACTGGCGGACGTTTTAGAGGGTAATTACGGCATGCAAAACTAATGTTTGTAAATTTTAGTTGCAAATCGTTCCCCTGTGCAGAGTTAAGTTTAATAGTTAAGTTTACATATCCCTATTGCAGTTCGTTTTCCATGTAAATGCTATCATTCTCCAACTATTTATACTTTTATTACATTTATATCCCACCTTTCCTCTAAGGAGCTCATAGTTCTCCTAACTTAATCCCCACAACCATGTGAGGTAGGTCAGTCTGAGAGTGAGTGACTGGCCCAAGGCCACCTAGAGAGCTTCATGGCTGAGCGGGAATTTGAACCCTGCTCTCCCAGGACCTGGTCCAAACCTCTAACCACTACACTACACCTTATTGCCTTTTGAAAACAGTTCAGCCCCAACACAGCTTCATCTGGTTTACATTTAGAGGCTGTAGGTGACAAAAATGGAGATGAGGGGGTGTTAACAGGCTGCAGGGTTTTTTGATCTGATAATAACAAACATGGGCTCAAGGCTTTCCCCTGCAAGGTCAGTGCCCACAGACATCACAACTGCAAAACACAAAGCCCCTTTGTTACCTGTTCCGTTACTGGAAGCTCCCGAATTTCTTTCTGGCAGATGGCTTCAGATTCAAGGCGGCCTTGGTGTCCTTTGGTTTCTTTCAGTGCCTTGTATTCTTTGTACAGTTCTGTGCACAAATAGCAGTTCAGAATGACTTCTGAGCTGATGAGGAATTACCTGCCCAAATCAGCTCTGGGGTCTATCAAACCCAGCATACACACTCTCCCTCAGGTAGTAGTAATATTCAGGTGTGACAGTTCTACAATAGATAATGATTTGAGAAGAGCCTGCCTGTAGGGAGGTCTTGTTTTGATAGCTTATGTTTAGAAATTCACCCACTGGGTTAGGCATTGAGGCCTGCAACTTGAGCTGAATGAAACCACAGTAAACATTGCAAGGGGCTGAGATGAAGAGACGGAGAGCTTCAATGCACAAAGTCCCCCCCCCCCAAATCTGACAGGCCATGGCTCTACAGAGCAGCTGCCAATCAGAGATGACAACACTTTACAGATGGACTGTTGGCCTGAATCTCCTTAAGGCAGCCAGCCACAGTACCTTTCTGTAATCATGTTTCCATGTGTTATAAGGGGTCAAATTTCACAGCTACTGGAAAAGCATATTAAGTAAATGGAAAAGCACTTGGTACACCGAAAACCCCTACACAAATAAAACATATTTAGATGGCAATAATAATAATAATAATAATAATAATAATAATAATAATAATAATAATATATTATTTATACCCCGCCCATCTGGCTGGATTTCCCCAGCCACTCTGGGCGGCTTCCAACAGAAAGATAAAACACAATAATCTATTAAACATTAAAAGCCTCCCATTAAAAGTCTTCTAAAAGTCTGGTAGTTGTTTTCCTCTTTGACATCTGTTGGGAGGGCGTTCCACAGGGCAGGCGCCACCACCGAGAAGGCCCTCTGTCTAGTTCCCTGGAACTTGGCTTCTCGCAACGAGGGAACCGCCAGAAGGCCCTCGGTGCTGGACCTCAGTGTCCGGGCAGAACGATGGAGGTGGAGACGCTCCTTCAGGTATACTGGACCGAGGCCATTTAGGGCTTTAAAGGTCAGCACCAACACTTTGAATTGTGCTCGGAAACGTACTGGGAGCCAATGTAGATCTTTCAAGACTGGTGTCTTCAATGGCCCAGTGCTGACTATATAAGTGATTAAGGCACGTCATTTCAGTGTTTTGGGGTCTTGTGCTGTGTTTGGGGTCTTGCCTGAGTGTTGGGGTCAGTCTGTCCGTGAGTTGGAGCCTGTGTTACATCTTGAATTTCTGGAGCAACAGGAATACTTTATACTTTATATCTGTATCTGCAGAGCTTAAAAACGATGTCTATATATCAATGTCTGGAACTGTTTTACTGAGCTAATCTTCTACAGCAGTAAATTATTTTGGACCTAAAGTCGCCTGTTTGGTAAATGGAACTGGGGGGAAACTTCTGCTACATAGGTGCCTCAGATCCCCAACAGTAATTGTTATTCAGTTAGGGTTTCTCAGCTCTCCATCAATACTTTGGATTCGCAATGCTACCTTGTATTTTATAATGTTTGTATGCTATTGTTTAACAGTAAGAGCTGTTCGGCAGTGGGATTTGCTGCCAAGGAGTGTGGTGGAGTCTGCTTTGGTGGTGGTTCCTGCTTGGCAGGGGGTTGGACTGGATGGCCCTTGTGGTCTCTTCCAACTCTATGATTCTATGAACCTCATTTATTTTATCTTCTGCAATGCTTTTGCAGGAGAAAGGTGCTAGAATAGAGAGGTTGCCCTGAACCAACCAAGTTCTCCCTACCTTAAGACAATGTGTTCTTAAAATGAGCAGTGACAATTATTCTGCTAGTTGGATTTTTGTGTTTTAATTAGCAGGAGTTGCAGGGTTTTAGAGTTCTAGGCTCTCCTTACCACCATAGGGAACTGGGAAACATACATGTGACTCTGGGGAGCAACTTATTTGCAAAACTTGCCAGCTGATCTAAACTATTCCAAAAATAATAGCTGTCCCCTTGATTAACCTAAAGCTGGCTTGACATCCCTTCCACTACCGCAGCACACAAAAACAAATATGCTAGGGAGAAGAATCACACTTACGTCTGACCTCTTCAGGAGCCGTTGCAACATCAGCCTAGAAAACAGGTGCAAATTTGTCAGGATAATTTTAGAAATGTGAATGGCTACAGACATGCTGTCAGCAATAACTCAAATGTCCACCCTAGTCTACAGTGTTCCAAATACCTTGCCAGGTCTCCTCTGGTGCTCCTGGAAAAACAAAACCTCCCAGTTTTTCAGCAGGAGTTTAACCTTGCTACATCTGTCCATCACTCCCCAAGACAGGCTTCCAAAAACTGCACGAGAAGACACATAAGTTTTAGGTTAATATGTTCCAAAAGAACCCTTCAGAGCTGGGTTGGTGGCAGGCAGGAGGCCACACTGCCCAGGCCATTATGCACCCAACAACATGCAAGCCCAGAATATGTTACACAGCAGCAATCCATAATTGGAGAATGCAACTTTCAGATTTGAAAAAAACAAAAAAACAATCCTTCCAGTAGCACATTAGAGACCAACTAAGTTTGATATTGGTATGAGCTTCCGTGTGCATAAGGGGAAAGGAGCAGTTTTTTTTCTTATAACACTATATTCCGAAAGGGAAGAGAATGTACATTGCTTCTCTGCCAAAGTACGATCCGGCACACACGGAGGTCTCTCGCATGCCTGCATCACATGCGAACTAAGTCAGGGGAATCTCTGTGGGAACTTAACTCTTTTGGGATTCTTAGCTGGACCCACTAAGGGGGCCGTGATAAAGTTCCCATTGGGATTCCCCCCTCCCCCACAATGAAACCCAACACTGTGACACTCATCCCCACACATGATAAAGATACGCAGAAGAGGAGACACCTGCCCTGAAGAGGGGCACTGAAAGGGACCCAGGCGTCCGGGCACCCCCTCCTGGGGATACTGGAAGGGACCCAGGCGTCCGGGCACCCCCTCCTGGGGATACTGGAAGGGACCCAGGCGTCCGGGCACCCCCTGCTCGGGATACTGGAAGGGACCCAGGCGTCCGGGCACCCCCTCCTGGGGATACTGGAAGGGACCCAGGCCGCCGTCCTGCCCTCCCTTCCAGGCCGAGGGGGGACCCAGGCGTCCGGCGGCCCCGCTCCGTTACCTCTACCTCCTTCCCACCGGGCTCTGAGACGATTCCCTTCTTCCCGCGCGCCCGCCGCGCCGACCAATAGGCGACGGTTCTACCGCTCGAGGGGCGGCGCTTGCTGCGCCCCAATCAGGAGCAGCCGTTGGGGAGGCAAGGGAGAAAGGAAGGAAGGGAGCTGGTCTCCTTGGAAACCCCGTGGGAAGGAGGGAGGGAGGGAAGAGAGGAGGGCGGAGCGGCGGCGCTACGTCCGCGCGTGCGCACCACGGGCTCGCGGCGCTACGGCGGCTGTGAAGGGGACGGCCGGCGGTGTGCGCGCGCGCGCAGGAGGGTTTCAGGGCCGCCTCGGGATGGCCTGAGGGAGAGCGGAGCCGTCACCGAGAGAAGGAGCTAGGAGTGGTCGCGGGGGCCGGGTAAGACCCGAGGCCTACTACGGCGGGCGGGAGAGAGAGAGAGAGAGAGCGCCCGGTTCGGGGGAGGGTGGGATGACGTTGCCATGGCGATGGGAGGGGTCTTCCGTGACAGGAATGCGGCGGTGGGGGGAGGGCGTGGCGGCCAATGGGGGAGGGGGAGGCGGGGGAGCCGCGCAACAAAAGAAAGGCCCGGCCTCGCCTTAAAGGGATCGTCTCCCTTCAAAAAGGCCAAAGGGGGGGGGCGGCGCCGGCTTCCGCCCCTGCGGCCCACGGAGCGCGGGGGGAGGGGCAGCCGCGGGGGGGGGGCGACGGAGCCCGATGGGTTGGGTCGGAGGCCTCCCCCTCCCGATCGGATTCTCCTCGCCATTGGGCTTCCGTCGCATTTCATAGCCGTTTCTTCCTTCCCGGCCATGGGAATCGAGCTCCGTCTCCTCCCTCCGCGGCGAGGCGCCTCCTCGGCCTTGGAAGCAGGCGGCCCCCGCGGCCTCGCCAGGCCGAGCTGGGAGGGAGGAGGCCGTAGGCCACGCGGGTCTGACTCGGTGCCACAACGGCTGCCGGTCGCCCGTCGCCAAGCGGCTTACGGTCCCCGAATCGCAAAAACACGTAGCATAAGAACAAAGCAAGAAACCCCACCCCGCGGTTTCAAAGGCCCCACGGGTTGTATAATATATTAGCCGAAGGCCCGGAGAAGAGGAATCATGCCTTTGCCCGGAGCCTGAAGGGTCCCCGGGAGAGCAGTCCACCAACCGGGAGCCTCCCTAGGTGGGGAGAGCATCACACAAGCGCGGAAAAGGCCCGATCTCTATTACCGCAGCTTCCTATGGTCCTCTGTTGAACGCCAAAATGGCTTCTGCAGGTAGAAAATCAAACCATTTTATCAATGTTGCTTTCTTTTCTTTTTGTTAACAATAATAATAATTAATAATTTATTATTTATACCCCACACATCTGGCTGGGTTCCCCAGCCACTCTGGGCGGCTTCCAACAGAACATTAAAATACAATAGTCTATTAAACATTAAAAGCTTCCTTAAACAGTGCTGCCTGTAAATAAAATTTTATTAATTTTCACAGGCAGTGAAATAAAAAATCAAACCATGATCTAACATTTGAACTTCTAATAAGGGATCCTACTATTCTACAAGTCTTATTTTGAGTTTCTTTAAACCTCAAGACTTCCTTTGACCCCTTCCACTGGTTCTTTACATCTTACATCATTCTCTGCATTTTGTTATCATTTTTATCCAATTGCTACTCCTTAACATTTTCCACGGTAGTTCCTTACTGCTTATCAATGTTGCTTTCAATGCTATAACCCACCCAGGGACCTTATGGCAAAGGGCAGGTAATATTAAGTAAATAAAAATAAGAATGCAGAATATCAAATCCATTGGGGCACTAAAAGCATTCATATATATGTAGCTGACAAGTACTATCTTAGAAGAGGCAAAAAAATGGGGAAAGAAATCCTTTCTGTCATGGTGCAGGGACAGCCTGGATTGCCAACAGGTTTACTCTCATCTCCCAAAGATCATCTACCACCAGGCACCCTCAAACTTCAGCCCTCCAGATGTTTTGGACTACAATTCCCATAATCCCTGACCACTGGTCCTCTTAGCTAGGGATCATGGGAGTTGTAGGCCAAAACATCTGGAGGGCCGCAGTTTGGGGGTGCCTGATCTACCACCATGACCAAGGTGATTTCCATTCTGAAAGCAGGTTGAAAGCCAGCCTGGAATGAATCCAAATAATCCTTGTCATCCAGGACTGTCTGCAATTGTAACAGTTTGACTAATACTAATACCTTAATTAGGAACAGTAAATTTGACACTGGATGATTGTTGAGGTCAATATAAAAAATATAAAAAAGGAGCTGGAACACCTCTTGTCTTCAGGGCAGACAGAAGCACCCAGATTTGACAAACTCCCTACAGGTAATTGTAACAATGGACCCCTTCCTTCTTTTTGGCAAATGAGGTAGTAATGGAAGCTTTCAAGTTCGTGATTTCAAGAGATTGAGCATGCTACCCCTTTTCAGTTACCTATGCTGATTAGATCTCCTTTGTCTATATCCAAATGGAGTGTGCAATGAAGTGACCTCCCTGACGCGCAAGCCTGGGCAGTGAGTATGGAGGTCCTGGGCTGCCCGGACGACAAGACCCTCCCTTTCATCCTTGCTGATGTGGTCCAAAGGAAAGCAGAGCATTACATTTGGTACCAGGTTGGCTGCCGGAGTTGCTGGATGGAGGCGTACAAGGGACTCCACTCTGGATTTGTGTAGGGTTTACTCCTGAGCCTTTTTTTCTACCAAAGATATCCCCTCAAGGCAGCAGTTTAGGGTCAGATTTTGCCTTCTCCTAGATGGGCTGCCTTCCCAGGTGGACGACCCCCATCTGCCCTTTACAACCCTCTGCTCAATGTGCAGAAACTGCTTTATTAACTGTTGGACCGCCTATTGGTTTTGTCCTCTCCATCCACCAAAGCCTATCTTTGCATCCAGAGGAAGTAGCTAACTCACCAAGGGTTTGAAACCCATCAGCTACCCTCATCTGATTTATCCGGCCGGGTCCCTTCTAGCTCTACAGTTGTAGGAAGTAGATGAGGTTAATTAAAAACAAGGCTGGGGGAGGGATATAATGGGTGGAACTAGATTCACTCTTTTAGTCTTCAGCGTTTGTGGTTGCTGGAAAAACTGAAAGCACACACACCCCAAACTTCAAGGACCTAAATACCAGTAATTAGAAATAAGAGGGGAGGGAATGGCTTTTGCTTGATGGAATTCCTACTTTAGGCTACCAATTTGAATTGTAACACTTCTTTGTAAACTTGTTTGCGTTTCTAATTAAAATCCAATGATTGTCTTTCAGCTGGCTGAATATCCTTTTTGAGAGAGAAAATGCTCAATGTGTTTTCCAAGCTTTTTAAGAAACCCTTTCCTCCCTGTTCTTCATTTTAAAAATGTTCCAGGATTCTTACGCTAAAAAACAAAATAATCCCTCTTGTTAGGCATGACATAAAAGGGAAGAGGAGGAAGAAAAAAGCACTTAGGCTTCGGCCATTGATCTGCTGGAATGGAAACAGGTAGCCAGGTGGAATGGCTGCTTCAGGCTGAAGTGCTGAAGGCAGGTGGTTTCTCAGCAGTGCTGATGGGTCAATCCTGCTTCCCTCCTCTCCATGGCATGGAAGTTGATAAAGCACCTCTGAGCTCAATGGTGTTTACTGTCAAGACAATATCCCTAGCCATGCCCCAAAATGCTTTAGTCTTGAAGGTGCCATAGGACGCTTACTAGCCAAAAATCAGCATTTCCCCATATTCTGATTTTTGTACAGTACCAGAAAACAAGTGTCAGTAGTTCATTTATATCAGTTCAAAAAATGGATCATATATACTTGAGAAGGGGGAAATGTTAAAAATTTGGAAGGGGGAAGTAATGTCAAGTCCAGCCATAATTTGTAGACCTCTTTGAAGCACCCCTTCCTTCAAGGAATCATTCATAACGTCTGGTATAATGCAAGCAGTAGCTCTCAAACCTCAAATCAGCTTATCTCTGGATAATTTGTCAGTACGTTTTCCAGCACAATTCAAAGTGTTGGTGCTGACCTTTAAAGCCCTAAACGACCTCGGTCCAGTATACCTGAAGGAGCGTCTCCACCCCCATCATTCAGCCCGGGCACTGAGGTCCAGCTCCAAGGGCCTTCTGGCAGTTCCCTCACTGCGAGAAGTGAGGTTACAGGGAACCAGGCAGAGGGCCTTCTCGGTAGTGGCACCCACCCTGTGGAACACCCTCCCATCAGATGTCAAAGAGAACAACTACCACCAGACTTTTAGAAGACATCTGAAGGCAACCCTCTTTAGGAAAGCTCTTAATGTTTGATGGACTACTGCATTTTAATATTTTGTTGGAAGCCGCCCGGAATGTCTGGGGAAACCTAGCCAGATGGGCGGGGTATAAATATATAAGAACAACAACAACAGTGGTGTCTAGATGCAAGCACTTGGTTGACAAAGTGTAAACATGACATTAACCACAGCAGGCTCAAGTACATGGTTGATTCCTTTTCCCTACTTGAAGTAGACCCCCTTATCACTTGAAGGAGCTCTGCTGGCTGGAGGAGAGGCTGGGCTTCACCACCATCGTAACTACAAAGCTGGCACTTTAGTGTGCTCTAGTCGCTGTTGGGGGGTGTCATACTTTTTTTACTCTTCTGCCATTAGTGCACTAGTGATCAACCCAACCGTTTCTTTGCCCTCAGAGTAACACGGCACTAAGATGATTCTGTGATTGGGGTGAGGACACTTGGGAGTAATTGACCAATGCCATCTCATTTCTAAGACATGCTGTCAGGGTTTATTGTGACTACTCTACTCTTGAGTAACGACCGTCCACAAGCTTGTCTTTCAGATGTTTTTATTGGTGCACATTATTTACAGTGTAATGGATTGCTCATTTCATGTCTACCCGCTCGAGTCAGATTCCTGCACTAATTCCTTCCGTGTTCGCGACCAGCATAAAAGCCTCGGAACTGAGAAGCGCTTCCCTTTCCTCCTCTTTCTCAATTCCAGCGTCGGAGGGACGGGTCTTCTATCTGACCTATTCCTGTCCACTCTTTCCGCCTCCCTCTCTTCCTGCCTATGGAGCAGGGGCTCTTTAGTGTTGCCAGAGCCCTGGCACTCCCTCTCCATTTCCTGACTCACCCCTTCAGACCCCTTGCTCTCATGGCTACTTGGAGACGGGCTGCTTCTGATGAGGGGGGAGGTTCTCTATAATCCCTCCCCCTCACACATGCATATATCAATTTATCTGTATGCCGCTTTTCCAACTTGAAACAATGCTTATGGCGGTTTATAACATGTAAAAAATTACATAATTGCAAACATAACAAAAGTAGTCATAATAAACCTCAAAAAGTACATAACCAAAGTGGGCAAGAGAGCCTAGGCTAGACCCTCAGCCATTAACCATAGGAAAATTCCCCCAGAGACAGCAGGAAACCACACCTGATCCATAAGTCTCTGAGAACACACTGTCATACTTCACCCCTGTGAAGGTTGGAGACTGCATACAGTCCAATTCTGACACCGTGTTGGAGCTGGGGTGGGTGTTCATTATTGTGGCAGCTGGTGCACTATGGAAATTCCAGGATCATAGCCGTCGTCATTTTTGAAACTCATTGAGTAGCCTTGCACAAGCCAGTGCTTCTGTAGAGGTAAAAGGTGTAGGGAGGCCTTTTTAATATGCTCTGAGTGTTTGGAACTGAATGAGAGATACCCAAAATACTATCCTACCCCATAAGTACCCACTCAACATTTTGATTGGCAGAACTGTCACAACCCATTCTGCATTTGTAAGAAATCATGTTTTTAGCCTGCTGCTATTTTAACTTTCTGAATATCTTGGATCATTGTTGTTATTTTTTCTTATAATGTTATTTTATCTTTTTTGTAAACCACTTTGAGTTGTTGTTGTTTTTATGTTCACGCAGTGTATTAATTTTATGACATAAAAATAAACTCGATAATAAATCTAACAGAAGCAATTCTTTCCTCAGCTTTCTGGCTTGCCGTCTGCTGAGTCGCTGCCATGAACTCCCTGGTGTTCCTCTGCTCTCAGAAGGTTGTCGCTGACTTTGAGGGCCTGCAAGATGCCTTGGGCTTCCTCCCGAAGGAGCTCTACCCCGTCTTGTTCAAAGCTGCGTTCATGGACAAGAGGACCCTGTCCTTGCAGCTGCTAGTGAACACCTGGCCCTTCCCAGTCCTCAGTTTCCAGAAGCTGCTGCGGAAATGCCAGCACTGCGAACGTGCCCTGATCCGGGAGAAGCCCAACAAATACTGCATCCAGATGATTATTTCGGGAGTTGTGACATACCTGGTCAAGCTGCTGGATAACCGGCGTGGCAGTAAGAGGTATGTGACGGTCCATGTGGCCCCTGGGCGTCTCCTAAAGGGTGTGGGCAGGGAGAGCCACCGGGGTGGGGTGGGGACTAGGGTTGCCCTAATGGCTTGTTCTTGTTTGGCGTCCCTGGCAGCAAGGTGCAGCAGCGGCTGCAGATTCTCGACATGACTGGCCTCCAGGACGAAGGGCAGGGCCCAGAGAGCATGAGTCTCTGGTCCCGGACGGTCACGCTGGCAAAGGCTTGCCTGGACATCTCCAAGCAGCAAAGCAAGTGGACGAGACGGACGTCCAAGCGGAGAAAAAGCCCCTACAGCAAACCCCCGGGCCCCCCAGCCCTCCCGCCCTACTCCGTGGACGTTTGGGTGGACCTCTTTGTGAACAGCACCTCCTACGGAGTCCTGAAGGACGCCTTGCAGATCAACAGCTACAATGCCCTGCGGCTGAGGTGCCGGGACTTCCGGGCAGAGGAGCTGTCCATCGCCAGCACTGTGGGGCTCCTGGAGTTCCTGGACCCGGTCGGCGTCCGGCAGGTGGACCTGAGGTTCAACAACCTGGGCCTCTCCGGCTTGCGAGTGGTGCTCCCGCACCTGACCAAGTTCACCAACCTGGCGAGCCTGAAGCTGCCCTACAGCAACGTGGATGTCAGGCGCCTCACCGTGGGCATGGAGGGGAGCCTGCAGTACTTTGCCAACCAGCTGAGCCGACTGAGATGCCTCAAGGAGCTGAACCTGGGATCCTCCCGGCTATCTGGCAAGCTAAGGCTGCTCCTAGGGTAAGCGGCTGAAAAGGGGGCTGTGAATGTGTGTGAGCTCCTGAGCTAATACTCTACTTTGTCACACAGGGCATCGTTGTTGTTTGGCATCATTTGTTTTCACGCAAGCAATAATACCAACAATAAAGAGAAGGAAAAAAGGAAAGGAAAGCTATGAGGAGAGAAAAGGGAGTGGTAGTAGTCCAGGAAAAGCTTTATAACTGTCCTTCTTGTAGGAATGTTCAGGAATGTGGATGAGGAGATATTATTTAATATATCCTATCCCAGCTTGTGTTAGCAAGCTCCAAACTTAGCAGAGTATACATTCCATTTTAATGCACAGCAAAAAACGGTTGCACAGGCTTGCTTAAGCCTCTAGAATAAAATATATTTCCTGGATTTTCCCCTTTATCCCTCTTAAAAGAAAAGACACGACACAGTGCTCTTTAAAAGTCGAAAGAGTTTACGTACAGTACATCCTGAGTTAACAGCATAATCTCAGAAAGGCAGGCTTGCTTAGAAGAAGTAATATATACATGTGAAGTTCACTCATAAGGGGTGAGACTCCATTTTCCCTCTCTTGGCTGAAAGCCGAGAGAGACTCTTAACACTAAGATGTTGCTTCTCTGAAGTCGGGATTCAAAGAGAAGTGAAATGGCCGCTGGCCGGTGACTTTACCTGGCCAGGTAATGCCCATCTCAATTACATGTAGAGGAAGCCCATCCCAGATCAGTGGCAGGAAGTTTTGCTGCTGACCTGGTCAGGTGTCCCTCCATGTGGTCACTCTAGGAACTGTTGTGACTTGACTGCACCTAGCTTTACATCCCACACTTCTTAAGTATATTATTCAATGTTTTTCCCTAGGAGTCCATGGCACACAGGGCATGCAGCTCAGTCCCCGAGGAGGCAGTGATGGCCACCAACCTAACTGGCTTCCCTGTATAGGGAAGTTTTTTAATGTCTGATGTTTTATTGTGTTTTTATATTTTGCTGGAGCTGCCCAGAGTGGCTGGGGTAACCCAGTCAGATAAGCGGCACATCTGTTCAGTTTTATTACAGCAAAAGCCAGCAATACAAAGTACCATAGTTCCAAACAAAGAATCAGCAAAGCGGCACATCTATATATATAAAAATGTAAAAAGGACATGTGGGTGTGTTTCTACTTTTCACCAAAACCGCTTGACCGCTTGAGGTGAAATTTTGACACAACATCACATGCAAATGTCCGAAGGATATAGGAAAGTTTGCTAGGAGAGATGTCACACCTCCGCCAGGTAAAAACCCCCAAAAAACCTATTCCAGAACGCACCACTCAGCCAAAAGTGCATCCTGGGAAAAGAACCAGGTTACAAACCACCGCCCTCTAGTGGCAGTTACACTGGTACTGCACCTATAAAACCTTCCCTCTCAACAGCATCTTGGCTCCCGTTTACATACTAGGCCGAAGCCTTTACAGACTAGGTCGAATGGAGGTACTGACTCGCCTAGGTGGGGGTTGGGGGGAGGAGGGGACGGGATAAGTCAGGACACGGTGGGACCAGTCACAGGGATGAGGGGGGTGGGGGGAGGGATACGTCATGGGTCAGGACAGAGGGGGGAAATCACAGGGATGAGCCACAGCAACGTGTGGCAGGGCCAGCTAGTCAATAATAAAATTATTCTTATAATTATTATTTATACCCTGCCCATCTGGCTGGGTTTCCCCAGGCACTGGGTGGCTTCCAACAAAATATTAAAACACAATAGTCCTTCAGATATTAAAAGCTTCCCTAAACAGGGCTGCCTTCAGATGTCTTCTAAAAGTCTGGTAGTTGTTTTTCTCTTTGACATCTGATGGGAGGGCATTCCACAGGGCGGGCGCCACCCCCGAGAAGGCCCTCTGCCTGGTTCCCTGTAACTTCGCTTCTTGCAGTGAGGGAACTGCCAGAAGGCCCTTGGCTCTGGACCTCGGTGTCTGGGCAGAACGATGGGGGAGGAGACGCTCCTTCAGGTATACGACTACTACTACTATTACTAAAAGATGGATAGACAGATTCATGGAGGAGGGGGCTAGCCATGATGGCTGTGCTCTGCTTCCGCGGTTGGAGGCAGCAGTGTTTCTGAAGATCAGTGCCTGAAAGTCACAGGAGGGGACCATACTCTTTCTTTGAGTCCTGCTTGCTGGTTTCCCACGGGTATCTGGTTGGCCACTGGGAGTACAGGATGCTGGACTAGATGGGCCACCTTTGGCCTGATCCAGCAGGCTCTTTGTCCAGTTTTTAAGCATCCACCGTACAGGTCATGCATTCAGAAGTTCAGTAGTGAAATATACTCAGAGTCGAGAGTGAATTTCATGCTCTTTATTCAGCTCTTAGTCATCAAGAAGAAGAAGAAGAATGGCCTTTTCCCAAAACCATCTGCTTATATACATTATTTACACAATGGGCTTTGCGTGATTGGCTACTTCAGGGCTGCACCTGTGGGCCAATCAGTTTGTGGATTGACTTCTGCCAGCAGCCTGATTGGCTGCTCCTGCAGGCCAATCAGGTTGCGGATTCACTTCTGCCAGCCGCCTGATTGGCTGCTCCTGCAGGCCAATCAGGTTGCGGATTCACTTCCACCTGGAGTTGGATTGGGTGGCTCCTGCGGATCAGTCAGACTGCTGATTCTGGATCCTATTGTTCTATGATTCAGCTCAGTACATAACAAGTAGGCAGACCACAATTTAAAACTGATTAGGAAGATAGGTAGCTGCCTTCCCCTGAATCAGACCCCTCATCCATCTTGCTCTGTATTGTCTACACCAGGGTAGCCAACCTGGTGTTCCCCAGATGTTGTTGAGCTCCCAGCAGCCATCAACTCAGCCAGGGCATTTTGGGAGTTGGAGTCTGGCAGCCACTGGAGGGCATCACTTTGCCTTACACTGACTGGCAGCAGCTTTCCATGATTTCAAGCAGGGTACAATCCCAGTCCTACCTGGAGGTGCCGGGGATTGGACCCTTGGACCTTCTGCATACAAAGGAGATGCTCTGCTGCTGAGCTGCAGCCTTTCCCGGCTTTTCTTTCCCACCTCCTTGACCCTGCTGACTCCATGGCACAGCAGCCTCTTGAGGTGAAGCATCAGCCTGGGCAAAACTGGTTTGGCATGACACATGAAAATTTTAAAAAAGAGAACACAAATATACATGTAGTTTGCTCCGCACATGCTTGTATGGATTCTTGGTGCTGCATGCTGGCCCATTTTTAAATGGAGGCTCAGTTTCCAGGCCTCAAAAGTTTGCAAGTTGTGTAATTAGCAGTGGTTGAGATAAAGCCATTTATTTATAGCTATCAGAAGTTCCAACCCGCAAAAAAAAAAGTCAGTGTAAAGAGGGATTTCAGCCCCCCCATTTCCTTTTTCAGAATACTCCATGTCATTCTCGCCTCCCTCTGGTTTCTGTTGTCTCCCTCTGCCCCACCAGGCACTCATCCAGCACTCCAAGGTCACTAAACATGGTCACGCTTCATTGGGCTGTTTTGTGGGTTCTCTCATTCATAGTTTTTTCTAAAGGGGGGGTGAGGTTGGTGCTTCTGCAGACTTTGCAGTGCATGAAATCCACTGATACCTTCCTCTTACGCATCAGTGGTGCCCTTTTGGCTACTGTTGTAGAACTCCCTCCCTATGGAGGGAAAAACTGTCCACACACATTGATGACATTAGACATCCTTCAAAGGCACACCTGTTCACACAAGCCTGTGTGGTGAGGTGTGTGAATGAATGATTACTGGAGCTCGTTTTTCTGGGTATTAACTGAACTTATCAGTCAGTGTTCGAAACTCCCATTGTTCTAGGCGCATTTTGCGACAGGGAATTTCATTAATGCAAGCAGTTTCTGAGCTCTGCGCACAGTACTGCGCCTAGGATTTCAGAGTAAAACTGCAGAGTGGAAGAAAATGACTTTTTCCGCCTCCCAACTTCCAACTACTCTCTGAAGACTGAAGAATATTAGGGGGGGGCAGGGGAAGGACCTGTGAAAAATGAACATAATATGTAACACTAATGTCTCACAACAAATTAAATTGATCTGTAGAAAATGCAACTTGAAAAAATGTATTTTTTTTAATGAACATAATATTTTAGCTGCAGTTCATTCATTTTCAGCTTTGTATTCTTGTTATTTAACAAGTGCGCCTAGACATTCTGTTGTGGCACCCACAACCTAGGTTTAAGGTGCCGTTTAGCTCCTAGCTTTCATATCTCAGTTTCTAACACTGTTCTCAGTTACAGGTAGGTAGCCGTGTTGGTCTGGATCGAAGTAAAATAAAAAAATTCCTTCAGTAGCACCTTAAAGACCAACTAAGTTTTTATTTTGGTATGAGCTTTCGTGTGCATGCACACTTCTTCAGATACAGTGTTCTCAGTGTTTAACTGCATTTACTAAGCTGAAGTTTTGTTTCATAAGGTTTTTATTACATAACTCGTGAGATATAGCATAAAGAGCAGTATGTAAGTTGGATAAGTAAAGAAAGATCAACACAGAGAAGGAACTGGCTGGCTACAGTGTGAGTGGTCTAGATTCCCCCCTCCCTGGTTCGTAAGTTAAAAGGCTCCTAACCTAGGGCACTTATGCTAAATAACAGGCTTGCATTCTAATATGACAGAACACAAAAGGAGAAAAGGAAGGGGAGAGAGAGAGAAGTTGCTAGTTTGCAAGTAAAAATACTTCAAATGTTTGAAAGTAATCAGGGGCTGAATTAGCTGGAGAGTGTGTTGAGAGTGTGTGACGGTGCCCCTTTCCCTGTCTCCACAGTGACTTGCAAAGCCCTTTGGAGAGCCTGGAGCTGGCCTTCTGCTACCTTCTGCCCAATGACCTGGCCTACCTTTCCCAAAGCCTCCATACTCCTGCCCTGAAGAAGCTGGACCTCAGCGGGAACAACCTCTCCGACTGCCTCCTGCAGCCTTTCCAAGGCCTGCTGATGGAGGCCGCCCCGACCCTTCTGCACCTGGACATCATGGAGTGCCGCATGATGGACACCCACCTGAACGTCCTCCTGCCGGCCATCTGCCGCTGCTCGCGGCTCCGCTACCTGGGCGTGTTTGGCAACCCCATCTCGGCCAAAGGACTGAAGAACCTCCTTCACAAGACGGTGGGCCTCTTGGACTTGAAGCTGGTCATCTACCCCTACCCGGTAGACTGCTATGGGGATGACCTGCCGTGGCCCCCCACTTCCTCCAACCTCCTCAACGGCAACGTGGACGAGGAGAAGTTCTTCCGGGTCAGCAACGAACTCCAGCAGATGCTGCTGAGCGCCAATCGGTCAGACGTCACCTGGACCACGAACCTCTGCCGCCACAATAGTCTGGACTTCTTTAGTTTATAGCCCCATGCGCATCTCCTGCCAAGAGACAAGGAATGGGGCTTGTCCTCTCCTGCTGCCACTTGCCTGCCAACGCTCCCTGTCTTGCACCATACCGCAATGGACCAGTGCTGACTGCCTTACCTGCCCTGGTGCATCTCAGCCAGAAAGATCCACTTGGGAGAGCCTTGCAGACAACACCTTGAGTGGTTGGCTGTGCTCTCTTTCCAGCAGAGTGTGTGGAGGCACTGTAGCCTGCTCTGCTCTTTCTTCCTGCCAGGAAAAGGATGCAGCTGCCTTTGCCTGCTTGTCCTCAACCTTAAAGGGGCAGGCAGGCAGGCAGGGGAGCCTTGCATTCCTTCCAGTCAGTGGAAACAGCTCTGTAGTGACTACGGAAGGAGGGAACAGGCAGGCAAGTGGTGGCCAGGAGAGAGGAGCAGATGAAATCTGCCATGGTGTGGTGGCGAGTGGCAGATGGGTATTTCTGTTAACATAGAAGGGTCAGCAGTGAATGCCAGGTCAAAAGCACGTGAGCCCTTTCTGGTGCATGTAAGAATACTGGGGGTTAGGTTTTGGATTTTTTTTTCTCCCCCAAACATCTATTTTGTAACATCTTAGTTAGAGCTTAGCAAAGTGGGTATTACCGCCTCTCCTTCTGTGTGTTGATGGGATTGCTGGAGGTCAGTTGGGTGGGTGCCTTTGAAATGGTTTGGTCCCTTTCATCAATTGCGGGAAGTTTGTCAATCCAGAATCTGGAAGAAGGCCTAAATATTGTAAGGGCTGAAGGAAGGGGAGGTGAGATTATATACAGAGAACTTTGGGACATGAAATAAAAGATGATTTGCCTGAGAGCAACTGAGGTGTCTGGCGTTTGCTTATGAAGAGGGTTCAGCTCACATAAAAGCAGTAAGAGAAGTGTTCTTATCAGTTGGTTAGATACAGTTCTCCTGAAAGCCCTGTAGCATCTGGCTTCTGGCTGTGGGGAGAAGTGGGTGTTGAAACGAGGAGGGGATTGTACTGTGGCAGGGTCTGATTTTGTGAACAGCTTTTGCATCTTGCTGTCAGCCTTTGTCAACGTGGGGTCCACAAAATGTTGCTTGACTACAACTCCCATCAGCCCCAGCCATAATGTTTTTGTGGCACTTGCTATAGTTTCATGCACACAAGTAAAGTTTAAGTGAAGGCAACCAAGTGTCACAGAGCCGTCACATGAGCAAATTGGGGTGGATGCTCAACAAACAGGTTGTCTGGAGGAGTTTGGAAACGGTAGCAGATAAAATCATCCCAGTGCGGAAAAGGACTAAAATTATGGAAGGCGGCAGGCATGAGTTTAGGGCTCAAAGGCCAGGGACCATTGAAACCATTTTTGGTGTGAAGCCTAAACCTTGCCATAGTACCTTCCGAGCAGGCCTAGAGGACGGCATCCCTATGACCAGTGAGAAGATCTTTAATGATTGCTTAACATGAAGATGCTCAGCCAGTGGGAGTTCTTCCTTGTCATTTTCTCTACCTGTCTGGAATTTTTTGCTTCTGGTGCTGCTATTTATGCACAAGAGCAATACCCACAACCCTTCTACACTCATGCACACAGGATGTCCTGAATTTTGCCCCTGCCCCCAGCTTGAGATATGTTGATGCTTTGAGTCTATCAGTCTCTTCACATTGAGATGGAAGGCAAATCAAGATCTTCAATGCATTGTTTTATAACCCTTGCAATTTGCCAGCAATTGAGGCTTAAAACCTTCCCTGGCCTTGAGCAAGACAAATGAGTAGGAGCAGCACTAGGAAGGATCTCCTCTCCAAAATGTTTTTGTCAAGGTGTGAATGGACCACACACCTGTGAAGAATCCAGGAAGCAGAGATCCTCCCACTTCCAACTTTGGCTTGCCAAAGGCTCCCCCCACCCACCCAACTGCTTGTGATTGGCTGCACACAGGCCATGATGCCACAATTGTAGTGATGTCAGCATGTGATGTTGGGAGCCCCCAGAATTCCTCGGCCCATGCAAGAGGTGGCTGGAAGGTCCTGCAGAAGGGAGAGAACAGGTTGTGCATGGGAGCTGCCGGCAGCCTGTATATAGGTATGGCATGAAGAGGCTTCCTGCGGGGGCAGAAATTGATGCAGTTTACCTGGATTCAGGGCAAGGGAGCGCCACTTTCTCCCAACTTGGCCACCTGCCATTTTAGTTCTTTGTCAAGTTGTGCACAGTCTGGCCTTCCAAAAACCCATAGCCAGACCTGCTGGGCACCCAAACTCCTAACATCAGCTGCTGTAGATGTTCAACATCCCTGTGGTTGGCCTCTGGTTCCCAATGGACTCCGTTTAAAACTATAATTAGTTGAGAAACCGCTGAGCCTAGGGCTTGCTGATCAGAAGGTCGGCGGTTCGAATCCCTGTGACGGGGTGAGCTCCCGTTGCTTGGTCCCAGCTCCTGCCAACCTAGCAGTTCGAAAGCACGTCAAAATGCAAGTAGATAAATAGGATCCGCTACAGCGGGAAGGTAAACGGCGTTTCCATGTGCTGCTCTGGTTTGCCAGAAGCGGCTTTGTCATGCTGGCCACATGACCTGGAAGCTATACGCCGGCTCCCTCGGCCAATAATGCGAGATGAGCGCGCAACCCCAGAGTCGGTCACGACTGGACCTAATGGTCAGGGGTCCCTTTACCTTTTTTATGGGCTAAAATAAAATAAATATTAGCAGGTGTGCGGCATTAGAAAAGGCAGGTTCTGGGTTCACCATCCTTGGAAGGGAGTTTTGGCTGCAAGATTGGACAGTTCCTATCTGGGAGATGGAAAACGCAGTGGGCTGGGGAGGTGCAGGGCTTGGGGAATGTGTCATTATGCAATCGCCTCACCTCCAACAGGATATTGTAGAGCAACTCCTCTGTGAAGAAAGGCTGCACCATTTGGGACTTTTTAGTTTAGAGAAAAGAGGAGTCGGAGGCAAAGTTTATAAAATGCTGCATGGCATGGAGGAAGTGGAGAGAGAAAAGTTTGCCTCCCTCTCATAACACCAAAACTCGAGGGCATTCAATGAAACTGAACGTTGGGAGATTCAGGACAGATAAAAGTCCTTCATGCAGTGCAGAGTTAAACTATGGAACTCCCTGCCACAGGAAGCAGAGATGGCCACCAACCTGGACTGAACAAATTCATGGAGGAGAGGGCTAGCCCCGATGGCTCTGTTCTCCCTTCACATTTGGAGGTTGCAATGCTGAATGCCAGTTGCTGGAAATGGCAGAAGGGGAGAGTTGCGGGTTTCCTGCAGGCTCCTGGCTGGCCACTGTGAAAACAGGAGGCTGGGCTAGACGGGCCACTGGCCTGATCCAGCAGGCTCTTCGGACAGTAAGAGCTGTTCGACAGTGGAATTTGCTGCCAAGGAGTGTGGTGGAGTCTCCTCCTTTGGATGTCTTTGAGCAGAGGCTTGACAGCCATCTGTCAAGAATGCTTTGATGGTGTTTCCTGCTTGGCAGGGGGTTGGACTGGGTGGCCCTTGTAGTCTCTTCCAACTCTATGATTCTGATGTCTTTGAAAGAGGAGGGGCTATTTCTGTTTCTTAAACAAGACTGCCCAGTCTGAGCTAAACTAGCAACCGGTTGCTTTTCTTGGGAAGTTGATGGAGAGGCAGCTGCAGGAAGCCTCAGACGAAATGAATTATCTAGGCCAGCCTTCCCCAACCTGGTGCCCTCTGGATGAGGTGGACCAACGACCAAGCCTCACACCAGCCTCAGTCAGGCTGTGTGTGACATTGTGTGTGTGTGTGTGCGCGTGTTTTTGTGTTTATCTTGTGATGCTGTAAACAGCTTCTCTTGCCGTAGGGTATATCCAGCCTTATGCCTAACCGGAGGCAGCTGCAAAGAGGCACGGACAAGGTGGCAAAGCTGACATGGTTGCCTGAGAAAGGTAATAAACCACCATCCAGACCCCTGCCCTTTAAGCTAGGCCTTGGGAGTATGCAGGGGTGGGGTGGGAGGGAGGCAATCCAGTCCTGGCCTCCCTCTCTGGCCCTTGAGAAACTCTCTCCAGGCTACACCTACCCCCCCCCTCCCCAGGCAGCAAGTTTGTTTTCTGCCACTCAAAACGGAAGGACCCTAACCAGTGGATTCAAATTACAAGAAAGGAGATTCCGGCTAAACATTAGGAAGAACTTCCTGGCGGTAAGAGCTCTTTATAAAAAAGAATGAAATTATAATAATTATTATTCAGCTGCGGAATGGACTCCCCTGGAAGGAGGCGGGATGGCAGCCTGCCAGGGATTCTTTAGCTGAGATTCCCGCATTGCAGGGGGTTGGGCTAGATGACCGTTGGGGTCCCTTCCAAACTCTAGAATTCTATGATCCTCTTTCCCAGGCCAAACACCTTGCATCTCATCTTCCTTGAGGGCCTTTGCCTGGCTAGAAGGTGAAATCCAATTCAGAGGGGATGCCTCTGGATGGCCCTATTCTACAGTGTTAAAATGGTTATGTTCCCTTCTCCACCCACTTTTGCTTATGACCCTGCCCACCACTAGCATTCGGCCCTCGGACAGGAGGGAATGTAGCCCCCGGGAGAAAAGGAAGTCCCCCCCCCAAGGCCTGTTTTAGAGCTCCATTCTGCAACAGGCAAGCAATCCACCAAGCATCAGCATCATTCCCCGCAGGCCTGCCAAGACTCCATTCCTTTCCCTATCGCTCATCCTGAAGGTTTGCCAGTACTTCTGTCCTGGCTGACTCTTGTAGCTGTGTCCATGAGCACGTAAGGAGTGGGACTGTTCCCGCATTTCGATCCCCTCCTGGCTAGGTACCAGAATAGATGGGTGCCAAGCTGCAGGGTGGCAGCGGGCTGGGGGGGGGGAGAAATAGCATCACAGTGGTGCCTCGCTTAATGAACGCCCTGTAAGACGAAATTTTTGCTTAAAGAAAGGATTTTTCTAGCGGAGGTTGCCTCGCTAGACGAATTCGTTTTACAAAAAATTCGTCTAGCGAATCGCGGTTTCCCATAGGAATGCATTGCAATTCAATTAATCCTATGGGCAAAAAAAAAAATTCCAAAAAAATTCAATGCATTCCTATGGGATTCACTAGACGAATTTTTCGTTATAAGAATAGACCCGTGGAACGAATTAAATTCGTCTAGCGAGGCACCACTGTAGTTATTTATTTCATTTATATACTCCAAGGTGCATCTAACAGTGGAAGCATAGCATTATAGCATTGGGTCATCTAGTCCGACCCCCTGAAATGCAAAAATCACCGCTAAAGAATCCCTAGCGTATAGTTATCCGACCTCCGCTTTAAAATCTCCAGATAAATCACCAAGGGAGTCTGTTCTGCTGTCAAGCAGCTCTTGTCCTCAGCAAGTTTAGGCAGAATCTCCTTTCCCGAAACTTGAATATCCTGGTTCAGATCCCACTGGCTCCATCTTCCATGTGATGGCCCTTCAGATTTTTGAAGGTGGCTTTTATGAAAACCTTCAGAAGGGAGCAATCTATACCTGCTCAGAGGTACTAAATACACGAAGTTGTTTTTAAGTTGTTTTGTATCTTTGGAGCTTTTTAATATATATATATATATAAGCTCCTTTTTGCTGGGGTGGGGGAGGCAATCTGCATGTGCTCAGAGACACTGAGTCTGAGGTGCGAGAAATGGTGGCAGGTACTGTGAAAACGTATCATTTAACTTTATTTATTGAAAATATATACCGGTACTGTATTTATGGCCACCTTCCTATTTCAGAGAGCAGTGCCCAAGTGTGGCTTTCCCAAAGACTTTTAACACTTAATGGGAACTGCTGGGCAAATTGTGCGTGTGTGTTTGTGTACTTGTGGAAGTGCATCCACACACATGGCAGAAGCTGAATGTTGGGAGATTCAGGACAGATAAAAAAAAAGCCCTTCTTCAGGCAGCTCACAGTTAAAACACTGGAACTCCCTCCCACAAGAGGCAGTGATGGCCACTATCTTGGGTGGCTTTAAAAGAGGTTTAGACAAAGTCCTGGAGGAGAGGGCTAGCTATGGCAAGTAGCCACGATGGGTGTGCTCTGCCTCCATAGGTCAGAAGCAGTGATGCTTCTGAATACCAGTTGATGGAAACCACAGGAGGAGGGAGAGTTTTCTTGTGTTTGAATCCTGAATCCTGGGCACCTGGGTGGTTGCTGTAAGAAAAAGAGGTTGACTAGATGGGCCATTGGCCTGATCCAGCAGCCAGGCTGTTAGGTCCTTATGGAACCTCCAGCTCCAGAAGCAGTCTATCTAGGTTCTTTTTTTGGTCACTGTGAGAACAGGATGCTAGACCAGACAGGCCTCTTCAGATGTTGTTAGGTAGCAGAAGGCTTGGCGATGGGAAGGGGAGGAGTGTGAGAGGCCAATGAGTTAACAGCAGAGGGCACATTTCAGGGGAAGTGCAGAGAAATGAGAGTTAGGGGGCTGCGTGGTGGAGGCCTTTGAAAGTGAGGACTAGAAGCTTGGAGCTGAGGTGGATGGGAAAGGAAGCTATTCTGAGGAGCTTTGAGGACAAGAGTGGCACATTTACAGTGACGGGGAGAGGAGGTGAGATTAAAGCCAACAGGTGAGATTTGAGGTGAGATTAAAAGCCAACAGAAACGTGGGCAATTCTGGGGGAAAGAGGTCACAAAGAGGAAGGGCAACCCCCTAAAATGCAGCAGTGTGGAGAGGAGACAATCCATCCACCCTGGGACCTCACCAGAGGCCCAAAACAGGGCAGGGATTTTGGCCACTGCCTGATGCCTGCCCTTTCCCCCCCCCTCCCAGGATGGAGACCTACGAAGACCACCTTTGGTGCCCCTACAATTCCCAGAGCGCGGAGGACGAGGACGACGATGAAGAGCCCTACCACGACCCTCACCTGGCCAGGGTGCGGGCTCGCAGCTCGAGCCGCTCCCGCCACCGCTCCTCCTTCCTGGTGGACGAGCTAGACATGCTCATGGACAAGGCAGCCACCACCATCCAGGCCACGTGGCGAGGCTACCTGGCGCGGAGGCGCATCCTTCGGGAGCACGCTGCCGCCTGCGTCATCCAGGCCGCTTGGAGGCGCTTCATCACCCGGGAGTACATGGCCCTGCAGCGAGAGCAGGAGTCCTCGTGGCAAGGGTACGGGCACGAGCATCGGGTTGAGAGGAGGAGGAGGGGGAGGAGGAGGACGACGTCCTCCCATGCGTCCTTCAACACGAGGAGCAGGTCCTGGGGGGCCCTGGAGACGGACCAAGAAAGAGCTGCGGTCACCATCCAGGCACACTACCGAGGGTACAAGACCCGGCAGGCCCTCGCAGAGTGCAGGCGGGCAGCCACGACTATCCAGGCACACTGGAGGGGCTACCGCACCCGGCAGGAGCTGGCGCAGATGACGCAACGCCCTGCCCACCGGCCCGGCCCAAGGGGGACCTACTACGGGCAGCCCAGCTACATGCCCGGGAGCTCTTCTTGGGTGGGCCCCTACCCCAGGAAGCACTGGCGCAAGTGTCTCGTGGGAGACCCCGAGGAGTGGGCAAGCAAGGTCCCTCGGACTCAGTCGCATGGGAGGGAGCGCACGGGGGGAAGCAGGAGGGAGCACCTGGAATTCCGGGAAAGAGAGCACCCAGGAGCCCAGGAAAGGGAGTACCCCAAATTCAGCAAAAGAGAGCACCCAGGAGCCCGGGAAAGAGAGCACCCAGGGGCCCGGGAAAGAGAGCACCCAGGGGCCCGAGAAAGAGAGCACCCAGGGGCCCGGGAAAGAGAGCACCCAGGGGCCTGGGAAAGAGAGCACCCAGGAGCCCGGGAAAGGGAGCGCTCGGAGCCCAAGTCGTGCCCCCGCTGCGGGAGATGCACCACTGTGCGTGTCCTGGTGGGGGTTGGCAAGGGCCCGCCCTCCGAATCGGACATGGACGACAGCGAGTGCGAGGGGCATGCGCAGCCTGCATCTGCCAGGAGGAAGAGCCCAGCCTCCAGGTCGAGAGGGTCCCGGTCGCCTGCCAGGCCCGAGCCTTACGGGTCCCATGTGTCCTACCAGATGGGCCCCAGGGCCTATTACCCCGGAAACCAGAGCATGGCGTCTGAAGACCAGCCGCGGAGGCAGGGCCGGGACCCCGGAGGCCTGAGCCAGCGCTATTCCACGGGGCATGCAGCTGCCCGTCCCACGCGGGACCGCAACACAACGCGGAGCCTCTCCTCCACCAGCCTCAGCCAACAGGGGGCACCGAGCGCGGGGACCTCTGAATGGCTTTATGAGAACTACTGTGCCCGCCGGATGGGCGAGGGCCAGAAGCGGGTGTTCAAGACACGGAAGCAGATGTGGCAGGTGGCGCGGGCAGCTACCCTCATCCAGGCCTTCTGGAGGGGGTGGAGGGCACGGCAGATCTTGCGCCAACAGCAGGAAGCTGCCATCAAGATCCAGTCCGCCTACCGGGGCTACAGGACCAGGCTGTACCTCATTGAGGCCGGGGTGCTGAGTGAGGGAGACACCGAGTGACACCTTGCCCTTAAGAATACGGGGCCCAGTTGGAGCCCAGTCGGGAGGAGCGGGCAGGCTGGTGGCAGTCACCGGATGGCTGTTCCCACTGCTGCCTTTCCCTTCCTAGTGCAAGCAAACGAGCTTGCATCCCAATAAATAAATCCTAATTACAAACCCTTCGGAAAAGTCATGCTAGCGTGGTAGAACCTAGAATTTCAAGTATTGCTGGGAGGGGACTGGAGCTGGCAAAATGAGGACCAATTGCATCCTGCCAAAGCAGGGAGTGGACAGGAACCACCAGGCCCTGAAAGTTGACAGTGACCCATCAAAGTAGCCGGAATACACTTGCTGGCTGTGATTCCTGCATTGCAGGGGGTTGATGACCCTTGGGGCCCCTTCCAACACTACAGTTCTATGGTGCCATGAACGTTGCCCATTCTAAGTGCACTTTCCGGGCGCCAATTACTTGTTTTTTTATATGCTGTAAGTAACCCTGGGGCCTTCAGCTGAAGGGTTGCTGGCGGTGATAATGCTAACAGAAGTTAGATTCCCCCAAGACCTGGAGAGCCACAAGAAGCCTGTTTTTAGGGACTGCAATGCTAGTTTTTGCCATTGCAACCAGAGTGTTTTCCCACTCTAGAGGGAAGAACCACACCTATGGCAGGCAGTTGCACCCTCTAAAGTATCCTCTCATGACCCCTTGGGCATAGGAGACAAGAATCCAAAGGAACTGCCCAGAAAGGGACAGAGACTCGCAATTTCTAGGTTTGCACAGCCTGCAGGGTTTCTTCTTCCTTGGCGGGAGAACTGGTGATAGATGTAACAGTGGAGGAATCCAGGTGCTACAAGATTACGTGTAAGTCACAATTGAGTGCTGCATTTATACTGGAAAGGGAGGGTGGAATCTTTGCTGCAGCACAAAGCGACATAAACACTGAGTCTCATGGCACACTCAAGACTTTACAAATTCATTGTGGCATATGCCAGCCTTTGCCAACGGGTGCTTTGTACTACAACTCCCAACAGCCCCAGTTGATGGGAGCTGTAGTACAAAACATCTGGAGGACAGCAGGTGGGTGAAGGCGGCCCTGGGCAACCAGAAAGTTGTTTTACGTGGTAGTTAGCAAATCAGGCAGTTAAATCCCTCTCCTCCCTGTATGATAACTCTGCATGTGCCATTTTTTGCTCTTGGCTGTCTCTGGCCTGGATATGGTCTGATCCAGAGGGTGGGGGAGAGCTGGAGTAGCTGGCCTTCCTCCCTTCCCGGCTGAGTCCAGGGAGGAATATAGTCAGCAAAACAGACCGTGCTCTGCAGGGATTGGCTGCTTAGTTTGTAGAGCCTTTGAGAGAGCTCCCTGGATGTTCTGCATCATCTTCATCATGCTCTGCTTAAAATACTGTACATTATCACAGGATCAGGAAAATGTGAGAAATAGAAATCCCCAAAGCTACCGTACACCCTTATAGGCGTGCAAGGAAATGTTTGACTGAAACTCGTTTTGGACCACAATTTTGTGTCAGCGTACACACTTTTCACAAGAGGGATGTGCTGTAAGAATTTATAAATAAATATATAAATGAAATACAGGTCCTTGGCACCCCCTGGTACCAGCTACATTTTATTGGCTTCTCATCTGCACAAATCGCTTTGCGACGCTGCCATTTCCATTTTCCTGGCAGAGCCTGGTGGCACCTCCCCATTTCCTGTGGTTTTCAAGGTTCCCGCAAAACCACAGTTGTGTAGCACCAGAAAGGGGGTGGGGGGTGGCTGTGCAGGTGAGGGGTGGAGTTCTACCTGTGGGACTTAGTGGAGCTGTTCAACTCATTGTGATTGTCACAGTATGTTTTCCTTCATCCTTAAAAAAACAAAACAAAACACCAAATTGGAAAACAAATGTCACACTTGTCCTCCGGCCAGAGCAGCTCTCCCTGTTTTCGGAAGGTATATGCCCTGTCGGCCCCCCAGCTTCATTTCCACAGTGTCAGTTGAAGGTCAGGGAAAGGGTGAGGATAAACTGGGTGGTCAAGACTGCACAGTGTAAGACATTTATGGACTTCTATCTCCATCAGCTTCTTGTCAAGAGACCGATGTTACGCCTAGGAAGTGGTTTTTTCTTTCATTCGCTGAGTAGTCAAATTCCTTCTGTCCAACCACAGGGCACACATTGGAGGGCAAATGGGAGGCGACTGGGATAAATCAAGGGGTGTGGCCTGTTGCTGTCCATCACTGGCCACCTGCTTGGTACCCCTGAAACCAGAGTTTTTCTTCCAGGAGGAACTCGCCGGAACTCAGTTCCGGCACCTCTCAAGTCGGCGCCGTTGCCATTCTAAGAGAATGAGGGAGGGGTTCGTGGTGAGTTCCGGCACCTCTTTTTCTAGAAAAATAGCACCGCCTGTTACACTTTCTGACTGGACCTCCTTGTGGAGGCCTCTTGAACCGCTCTCCTGTCTTTGCGCAGAGCCAAGGGAGTGCTTATTCCAGAGGAACGGTGCCAAGAGGGTGATACACACTTCCACTTGGCAGCCATGTGAAGTGAGATTGCTCCCAGGGGAGAGGCTCAGAAAGAAATCCCCCGTCTCGCCTGGGGGTGCCCCTAACGGCCACCAAAGCATTGTGGATTCCGCTCCTGTATCACCTTAAACCGCAGAGAAGGCAGACCTATCGGGAAGGCTGGGGCGGAGGTGAAAGGTCAAGGAAGCAGCTCCCCTAAGGAGGCAAGAGGAGGGGGAGTCCACCCACCCCAAAGGTTTCCTGGGCACCTTGCTAGTGGGTTCTCCCTGCCTCCCCAAAATCCTTCAGCAGTGGATTTCGTAAGCAATCTGAGGCTGGAACATGAGTCCCTGGTTGACAAAGAGCTCGCTGGCTTCCGGGGGGCCATCTTCTTCCCCTTCCAAGGTCTGGGTGGCTTGATCCTGCAGCTGCTCAGGGAAGGCCCCCACCAGGCCCTGGGGGTCCTTGTAGGTGGCGAAGAGAGGCTTGTTGCGGTCAATGACAAACATCTCATGGCCCCTCTCGTCCCGGTACTCCTCCAGCTGGGCGAAGGTGGTAGGCCCATCCGAGTAGTCGTTGACATAGAGGATGTTCTCCTTTTTGGCCTTTTTCCGCTTCCGGTGCTTCCGGTAGATCATGATCACCAGGAGGAGAGCCACCAGGGCCAGAAGGGAGATGGCCACTGCGATGGCCGTCTGCGTGGCCATGCTGAGGGCATTGAAGTCCATGCTCTCCATGTCGTACAGGGGCTCCTGGCTGATGTCCACCGAGGCCGGGTAGCCACGTGACGTCTGCTGCTGTTGCTGAGAGAGGTTGACCATGAGGTGGAAGAGCACCCGGGCTGTCCCGCCCGGGTTGGAGGCCTCACACTCGTACTTGCCGGCATGGGCCACCGTCACGTTGTTGAGGAAGAGCATCCCGCTGCCTGTGTCCGACTGCTCAAAGCGCTCCCCCACGCTGCGCTCACTCAGGGCAAAGGTCCCGCCTGGGAGCCGGGAGCCACTGGCCCTGGCACCCCCAGCCCCCCGCCAGTGCACCAGCTTGCGCCACGTCACCAGGGGCTGCGGGTAGCCCGAGGCCTGGCAGGAAACGCGCAGGTCGTCACCCAGCCGCGCCGTCACTTCCAGGGGCTCCACCTGCACGACCGGCGGGATGCAGACGAGGCTGTTGCCGGAGACGTCCCTCAGGCTCTGGTACGCCAGGCGAGGGGGCTCTGCGCACACGATCTTCTTGTCCTGGGGGCTCAGGAGCCGCTGCCCATCCTCCTTGATCCAGGAGCTCAGCCAGTGCAGGGAGCAGTCACATCGCCAAGGGTTCTCTGCCAGGAGGAAGGAAGAGAGGGAGGGAGAGAAAGGGGGGTGGGTCTGGTTACAAGTCAGGGTCACCCCAGGAGTCTCCCACTGCCTCCCCAACACTTTCCATTCCACAGCCCCATGCAAAATAAGAACATAGGGAGAACCTGCTGGATCAAGCCAATGGCCCATCCAGCCCGACATCTCACATCAGCCGACCAGATGCCCCTATGGGAAACCCGCAAGCAGGATTCAAGCACAATAACACACTCCCCCCCCACTCCTGTGGTTTCCAGTAACTGGTATGTAGAAGCCTTGCTGCCTCCAACCGTGGAGGCACAGCCTAGCCATCCTGGCTAGTAGCCACTGATATCCCTCTCTTCCTCCTCCTCCATGAATCTGTCCAACTCCCTTTTAAAGCCTTCTAGGTTGGGGGGGGGGCATCCCTGGCTCCTGTGGCTGGGAGTTCCATAGTTTAATTACAGAAGGAAAAGCCAGGAGGTCTCCTTGCAATACCCAGCCTGCATTATTTCCCTATGGGATTTGGAGTGGAATCCCAGAATGTTCCTGCCCCCCTCCCACAGTTGTAAGGGCACCTCCATAATACTCAGGCAAACTAACAGAGGCTTCGCCCAGATCCTGGAAACGGTAGCTGCTTGTAGGGCAGGCGTGAGGAACCTTTTCCAGCCCAGGGGGCCACATTTATTTTTATTTCATAAAATTTGCACACTGCTTGATTGTTGAAACAACAACACTCAAAAGTTGTTTATAAAGAGGATAAAACAATAAAAATTACCAGTAAAAAAAAAAACTTTTAAAACATCCAGAATATAAAATCAGCAATAAACTAAAAACAGGATTAAAGCACACCTCAGCATTCTACGTGTATAAAAAAGAATGTTTCTGGCAGGTGCCGAAAAAAGTAGAGGGGAGGCACCTACCTGATGTCAATAGTCAGGGGGTTCCAGAATGCGAGTGCTGCTGCACAAAAAAACCACCATTTCCTACAAAAACATCTTTTTGGCTCTTGCAAAGATTTCCTCTCAGCCTGACATGCCTGCATCCCTCCTGCCTGCCCCAACTTTTCTACCTTGGGGGCAGTAAAAGAAGTAGGCACCAGAGGCCCACTTTGAAATGGCTGAGCTAGCACGAGCACTTCTGGCCTGCAGGTGGCGCCAGAAGAGCTGGCAGCGGGGCTCACCTGTCAATCGCAGCACCTGAAGACTGATAAGGGGCCGGAGAGCCACCCGGCTGATGGTGCGCAGGTTGTTCTTGCTGAGGTCGAGCAGCGCCAGCGAGGTCAGACCGGCCAGCGCCTGGTCCTCTAGAGTCTCTATGCTGTTCTCCTGTAAGTGGAGCTCCTGCAACCTCTGCAAAAGAGAGAGTCAGGTGGCACCTTAGGTAGAAAGCAGGTCGGGTGCCGTTATCCACTTCTTTCTTGTTTTGGTACCACTGCTGTTTGGGCTGTTTGTCCCTCATTTGCTTGCCCAGCCTATGCAGCCCCATGCAAATTGGTAGCTCATGGCCAGGAGTCCAACCCCCTGCAAGGCAGGAATCACAACTAGAGGATGCAAGACAGATGGCATTCACCTTCTGCTTAAAAACAGGCCATGAAAGAGAGCCCACAACCTCCCGAGGGAAACCGTTCCACTGTCAAATGGCTCTTACAGACGGAAAGGTTTTTTTCCCTGATGTTTAGTCAGAATCTCCTTTCTTGTAACTTGAATCCACTGATTTGGGTCCCGTCTTCTGGAGCAGCAGAAAACAAGTTTGCTCCATATTCCATGTGACAGCCGTCTAAGGTGGCATTGAAGGTGGCTATCAGATCTCCTTAAAGTCTCCCTTTTTCCAGGCTAAACATACTCTCCTCCCTCAACCATTCCTCATGACACTTGGGGGCCCTTTGCCATCGCTTTACCAGACCCTTTACCATCTCGGTCACCCTCCTCTGCACACCTTCCAGCTTACCAACATCCTCTGTCAATTTTGGTGCCCAGACCTGGACAGTTTAATTGCGTATTGAAAGTCCTTGCTGTCCCTAATATTAACGACAAGTACTTGAACTTGCTTTTAAAATTTACACAACTGACTTTGTATTGCGGCATCCTATATAATAAAGTGCAAGTGTCTCTGCGTCCAGCCCCTGTGTCCGTGGGATTGCGCTACTGCACATGTGCCCCACAGACAGCCGTTGGGACTTGGAGCGCAGAGACGGAACGCGTTGGCCGGCGCATAAGGGAGCTCAGCCTCTCGACGTTCGGAGCAGCTCTCGCGAGAGAATCCAGAGGACGCGTGAGATAGCCCCATGGTCACGAGCGAGCGTGCTCTGTCTCCACGCAGGCGCACTCGCGAGGCCGTTTACTTCTCGCATGGACTTACTTCTAAGCGGCAGTGGCCGTTACAAGTGGCGGCGGGCAAGCAATGTCAGCTCTGCGCATGTCCCCGAGGTTGCTAGAGCAACAGGTCTGTTCTAGCACCCGTTAATTTAACGGGCTTCATGACTAGTATTTCCATAATTCTCTGTTGCTTACAGTAGGAATTAGCTAAGATTTGGGTCCTCCAAGTCATTCATCTATTTGCACTAAGCCACTGCAGATCAGGGATGAAAGTGACACGAGTTGCTCAAACCCTAATACTGAGCCTCAGTTCCCTCATCCATAAAATGGGAACAGCAGGGTCCTAATGCAGAAAACATGGTTGTTTCTGGGAGGCACAGTGGGGCCACCTTGATGGACAATGGCTCACTTTCAGGAATGCCCCTGTGGGTTCTCACCTCCAGGTCACAGAAGGTGAAGTCGGGGAGCCGGGTGATCTGGTTGCCTGCCAGGTAAAGGACTCGCAGGTGCTCCAAGCCCTTAAAGATGCTGCTGTTGATGAGGTGGATGCGGTTGCCATTGAGCGCCAATTCCAGCAGCCGGTTCTGGTTGCGGAAGGCGCCTGGCTCCAGGGCTGAGATGGTGTTATTCTGCATGTAGAGGTATTGCAGGCCCGAGAGAGACGCCAGGTCTTGCTGGTGAATCTGCGTGATGCCGTTGTCCTGAAGAAAAACTGTCTGCAGTGGGGAGAAAGCCGGGGGGGGGGGATGCCATCAGTTAAACCCTCAACGTAGTGTCAGCTCTTGGAAGAACAACAATCCTATTTTCTTGTCTGACTTCAGATTGAACCTCACCATGTTCTGATGTCTATGTACTACAGATCTTTAATAGCAAACCACCACCTGATTCATTTTGCTTCTTTATAAAATATTTTGATTACTTAATAAAGCTCTAAAAAGAAGAAGATAGTAAATGAGTGGGCATGGGAGAGGATGTGCTCTTTCATGTGCGCAGGTTGCATTGGGAGCCCAAAGGCTTGGTGGTGGTAGCAATGTGTCTGCGTTCACACACTTTGGTTTTTTATATAAGCTTTCCATTTTATTGGTTTAATATATTTGTTCTAGCTCCACATCCCAAAGGGTCTGAGCTGGCTGCAGCAGATTAAAAACAAATCTATACCAGGTATACACACACACACACACACATATAAAACCCCACCACCACCCGGATTCAAACACACCAAACTGGCAGTCTATTAAAAAGTAATTCTTGACACTTGTATGCACCTCAAGAAAGCATTTCCATATTCATTTACAATTTTGTAGGTTATATTGGCTCAACACCAAATCAGTCATTGTGTATGCTATTTCTACAGAGATTCCAATTTTGGTGTTTTCGGAAAGACACCTGTCAGAGGTTCTTGCGACTACTCTAGAGTAACGACGCTCCGCATCCTTGTCTTTAAACAGTTTTTATTAGTGCAGGCTATTTACAGTGAGCTGGATATGTACAGCATGTCTGCTCAGTCCGATGCAGAATCTGGCACTCGACCGCCCCTGGACCTCCTCCAACATAAGAGTCTCGGGACAGCAAATCTTTCCCCTCCTTCTCCTGCGTAATTCCGGAACCGGAGGAAAAAGGGGTCTACGCTCCATGTTTTCCTTCTCCCCCCCTTTCCCCCCCCCCCCTCTTCCTCCCTCCTGTGTAGCAGGGGTCTCCCGTGCTGCCAGAGCCCTGGCCCTCTCTCCCCACTTCTTGACTGGACTCCTGAGCTTCCTCGCTGCTATCACTGCTTGTGGAGGAGCTGCTTCTGATGAGGGGAGGAGGATCCCTATATTCTTTTCCCCTTACATCACCGTTCATTGTTCTTATTGTTAACGTTTGAATTTATTTATTTTTGAAAGCAAGCAAACATCTGCACTGAATGGACAACAGTATTGTGAGGTAGGTTAGGTTAGGTTGAGACAGGAAACCTGGCCCTAATGGTCACCCCCCCCAGTGGTGCTGGGAGTTGGGCTTCCTCCCACCTGAGCCTTACCTGGGTGGAGGGGTGGATGCTACCTGGGATCTCTTTGAGGCCCAAAGAGCCGCACTCCACGGTCATGCTGTAGCAGCGACAGGTGGCTGGGCAAGTGCGGGCCTGGAGTGCCAGGAGACCCAACAGCAGGAGGGAAACAAGCGTGGGCTCCACCGGAGCCATCCTAGAGCAGCTGCTGGCAGGAGAGAGAAAGAGAAAGAGATTGAATGCCTGTGTTTCTATGCTGCTTTGCAGTCAAATTGATCCCAGAGCAGCTTAACAAACAATAACAGAACAGAACAGGTACAGCATAAATCACATAACAAATGTTCAGTAAAACATCTATAAAATAGTAGCAAACCAGCAACTAAAGAAATAAGCTAAACATCACAATTACAGTGTAAGCCATATTACATGATTAACAAATCAATAAGGCATTCATGATCTATAAAACAGTATTGACAAAATAATATAAAAACTATTACATTCAGACACTCCCTCCCCCCCCCATGACTCTTGAGTCCCTGCCAGAGTAAAAGACGCAATTTAAATAAACATATAATAATTGTAATATTTCACTCTATTCGGTTCATTAAAATACACATACACATCCATCATACAGGAGGAAGCCATCTAATAGAAATACCTAAAACAGGAACACACACCACAGAAAATCCACAATAGGTTATGGCAGAGGCCCAACAAACCACAGAAGAGAAACAGAATCACAGAACTGTATCGCTATGTTATTATTTTATCTCTCCTCTCTTCCTAAGAGTTAAAGATGTTGTACATTGAGGTTTTCCCCCTCCGACATTTTATCTTCACAACAATCCTGTGAGGAAGTTTAAACTAAGCCAATAATAAACAAACAAACAAACAAACAAACAGCTGCAAAGGCCTATTGGTCCTCCAGATATTGATGGACCGCAACTCCCATCATCCGTGGTCACTGGCCATGATGGTTGGGGACTGATGGGAGTTGGAGTCCAACATCTAGAGGGCCAAAGGTATCCTGCTCTGGCTTAAACCATTCCCCAAGGAGGACGACAAAACCTGGTGTCTTGCCAAAGGCTTCAAGGAAAACGGTTTTGGGAAGGGATTTGAAGGAGAAACAATTTAGAAAAATACACTCAGTAAAACTTTTCCTTATCACAACTTCCTCTGAGCTACGTTCTGGAGGAGGTGAAATCCCACAAGCAGCTTACATTGCAAATAATGTACTTGTATGGATGTTGCGGAATCTCCTTTTTAGAGCTGGCAGGTGCCTTCTTTGCCAACCTTTTGAACGCTTGCTGAAAATGTTTCCATTCCTCCACGCCTACACAGGCAATTAAGAAGACATCCTTCCAATTCATGTCTGCTTTTAACTTTTCTATGATTTTAAAAATATTTTTATTTATCATTTTATAACAATTCAATTTAAATGTATATAATACAACAAATTAACCAAGAATAACAAAAAAAAAACCCAAAAGTGACAGTTTGTTTTCTGTTTTCTAAGCATTTCTGTGTTTCTTTGATAAAAGCTTGGAAGTACTGAGGCATATGGCATCTTTTGGTCAAGTAAGTCCCTTCTAATATATTTTTAATGGTTTTTATTGTATGGGTTTAAACAGGCAGGCAGGCAGACATGTCCTGGATACATTCTTTGCCTCGCAGGATGAAGGAGGGCGATGTGCAATTCCCCTAAGAAGACTCCTCCATGCTCAGTCCAAGAGTCCAGCATTCATTTTTTTCCCAGTGACCTTCCAGATGCCTAAGAAAACCCCGCAAGCAGGAAAGGCACACTCCTGCACTCAAGCATTCTTTCCTATCCTCCCCAGCAACTGGGAGTCACAGGCAGGCTGCCTCTGATCCACAAGGACACAAAAAAATATCATTGTGGCTGGCAGCCATCAATAGCCTTCCACTCCTCCAAGAATTCTTCCAATCCCCCTTTGAAGCCGTCCAAGCTGGTGGCCATGCAAAATCTCGTGAACTCCACAGTTCCACTACGCACTGTGTGATTCAGTCCTTGCTCACCCCGGGAATTGCTTTGGTATCGAGGATTCTTTGCAGTTGGCCCTACAGCTTGTCTACTTGCATGACCACCATGTCAACAAAACAGGGGAGAACCTCTTTGGAGAGAGGCAGACCATCTGGGGTCTTTGTCTTAGTGTGGGCTGCTATTTCCCCTCTGGGATGATAGCCCAATGGACCCTCTGGGTTCAGCCGTTGGCTGTAACCAAGGTACCGAAACCATGGCAACAAGCATCTAAAAATATAGGTACCAGTAGATGCCGCTGATGTTGCTGGATCCTTGCCGCCAGGTGGAAACTGCTTGCAGAGCTGGACTGGGGTGAAGCTGCAAAAAGGAGGCCGGAGAAGTAGAACAGACTCACCTTGCACCCCCTGGCATCTCGGCTCAGCACGCCACCATCTCACCTTCTCTACTGCCCCTTAGCTGGGGAGGGATAGCTCAGTGGCTCCTAAACCCATTAGAGGCTTTGATCAACGTCACCAACAATCAGGAAAAAGCACTATAGTGCTAGAGGCATCCTAATGAGAGATTAGGGTGAGGCAGCAGACATGCTGTGGGGGGCAATGGTCTTAAAGTCTCCCCTGGCTCTGGTTCCAGAGAAGAGGATCTAGCCAGCTGGGTGAAGATAGGAAGAGGGGGAAGAACAGATGGGGGTATGGATGCTGCCCTCTGAGATTTGGTAGGTGGTTTGTGCCAATCTCTGGATGCAGCTTCCTCTTAATTTCTCCATCAGCCTCAAAGCTCTTGTTCTTGCATGCCTGTCCATCTCTGCTTCGCCAACCCCTAGCTATGGGTCTATTTTGATACGCAACTTTGCACTCAAGCAATCTCCTGCTGCAAAAGTGATTATCGCTGCTGTGGTGTTACAGCAATGGTTTACTATTCATGCGCCGATGCTCTGGCAAATGCACATTATGTTTTAGGTGTGCATTGTATTGATATTTCACACTGCAGTGATTATACATGCATTTATTGCATTCTTGTTATCTTTTGAATCTCCTCTCGTTGACCTTGTTTTCCTTCAGCACATCTGGTTTTGTGATCTGTGCCTTGAAACTTCTGTGTAGCTCAGCGCAACTTGGCCAAATCGTAAGCCACAGGGAGAAAGGCCATCATAGTTTAGTGGTAGAGCATCTGCGTTGCGTGCAAACGGTCCCAGGTTCAATCTCTGGTGTCTCCTCCAGGGAGGGATGAGAATGTTCTGTTTGAAGTCCTAGAGAACCTATACAAGCCAGTGCATAGGAAATATTGAACCAACAGATGGGCACACACTGCGTACACACCTTGCATTTAAAAACACATCCTGGGAACAGTACTTTGTTAAGGTGCTGACCTTTAAAGCCCTAAACGGCCTCGGTCCAGTATACCTGAAGGAGCGTCTCCTCCCCCACCGTTCTGCCCGGACACTGAGGTCCAGCGCCGAGGGCCTTCTGCCGGTTCCCTCACTACGAGAAGCCAAGTTACAGGGAACCAGGCAGAGGGCCTTCTCGGTAGTGGCACCCACCCTGTGGAATGCCCTCCCACCAGAGGTCAAAGAGAACAACAACTACCAGACCTTTAGAAGGCATCTCAAGGCAGCCCTGTTTAGGGAAGCTTTTAATGTTTGATGGATTTCTGTATTTTAATATTTTGTTGGAAGCCGCCCAGAGTGGCTGGGGGAACCCGGCCAGATGGGCGGGATATAAATAATAAATTATTATTATTATTATTATTATTTGTGCTGGGAACTGAAGCTCTGCAAAGGGTACACTACATTTCTCATGGGGGAGAGTAAAGTGCTTTAAATGTATGGTGTGTACATAGCCTCAGTACAAGGCAGCTTCCTATGACTCCAGGCCTTTTTGATGCCAAAGCTAATACAGCCAACTCTGCTGTGATTACATATTGATGGAAAAAGCTAGTTTGGAACACAGCCCTGATTGCAATGACAGGGACAGCCTTCCTTGCTTCTTAAGTGGCCTCTCTCCCTTTCTCCAAATCCTTCCGTGGACTCTCTTCTGTGCCCCAACAGCACAGGAGGAAGTGCTGGCCACCAACTTGGATGGCTTCAGAAGAGGATTGACACATTCATGGAGGAAAGGGCTATCTGTGGCTACTAGCCATGGTAGTTATACGCTGTACTGCCACAGTTGGAGGCAGCAATGCTTCTGAATACCAGTTGCTGGAAAACACAGATTCTGCTCAAAATCAATTCAGTTCCCCTGTTCAGCCTTTTCTACCACACTGTTGTTATTGCAGCAACAAACATGGCCGAGCGAGTTGCAGTTGTGCAAGAACTGAGCCTTTTTGGGGTGTCCTGACTCACAGAAGGGTACCCTGCTGAACTGGGCCAAAGACCCACCTAACTAATTTCAGCCTTCCACAACGCCCACCTAATCTAGCATCCCACAGTAGCCAACCAGATGGCTGCAGGGGCACCACAAAGAGCATGAGGGAAATACCCCCCACAGTGGTTATTCCTCAGCAATAGGTATAGAAAGGCCTGCTGCCTCTGGATCCTGGAAGGAGCATACAACCATCACCAACAGCTAATGTTATGATAGGCTGCATCAACAGAAGTCTAGTGTCCAGATCAAGGAAAGCAATAGCACTGCTCTGTTCTGCCTTGGTCAGAGCCCACCTGGAGTCCTGTGTCCAGTTCTGGGTGCCACAACTTTAGAAGGATATTGACATGATAGGAGGTGTGCAGAGGAAGGAGACCAGGATGATCAAGGGTCTGGAAACACAGCCTCAAGAGGAATGGTTGAAGGAGTTGGGTTTGTTTTCTGTTACTCAAGAGGGCAGGGCCCCAACCCAATGGATTCAAGTTACAAGAAAGGAGATTTCGACTGAGCGTTAGGAATAACTTTAAGAGCTGTTCAGCAGTGGAACTGACTCCTTCTGAGGGCAGAGGGCTCTCCTTCCGTGGAGGATTATAAACAGAGTTTGGATAGCTATCTGTTAGGGATTCTTTAGTTGTGATTCCTGCGTTGCAGGGGGTTAGACTAGATGACCCTTGGGGGTTCCTTCCAACTCTACAATTCTATGACTATCATGATGAGGAGCCATCAGGTCCCTTTTGCTGCTCAGTCACTTGCCCAGCTGAGGTGGTGTTGCTCTTCCCTGCTAGCCTGAAGGGCCCCCTTTCACTGCACGCTTCTGTGCCATCTCTTGCTCAGTTAATTGCCTCCTGCTCTCTTTAATGCATAATAAATAATGAGCAAGCAAGGCCTTATTAAAATTTCATCGGGAGTTTGCAGCCGCTGCAAGAGATTGGGGTAAAATGGGAGGGGGTGCCCTCCATCTGTTCATTCACAGAGGCAGCTCGGCCTCCCAGCAGATGAATTAGAGAGAGGAGGATCCAGCTATATTATTCAGCCATTACTCCATGAGAAACCTCCATCAGGATCTCGCTGGGATGCTGGAGGGAAAGGATGGAGGACAAGGAGGCAAACATCCTCCTAATGCCACTCTATAAATCCAAAGCACATCCACAGTGTCAAAATACTGGCTGCGGGCACAGTCCTCTCTGCTGCATAATTGCTAACAAAAGGGCGCCCTGCAGTGCCTGGAAGCCAAAGGCCCTGATCTCTTTTCAGTACAGCGGCTTGGCCACAAAAACCATAAGAGCACCTCTGAGTAAATGCAGAGTGTCGACTGAGTGAATCCAACCAAGCCTTATGAGGAACAGTTAAATGAGCTGGGTATGTTTAGCCAGGAGAAGAGAAGATTGAGAGGACCGAAACCAATGGATTCAAACTACAAGAAAGGAGATTCTGCCTAAACATTAGGAAGACATTTCTAACTGTAAGAGCTGTTCAATACTGGAACAGACCACACTATTTAAAGCACATTCCCTGCCACAGAAAAAGAATCATGGGGACTGCAGCTTTCCCTCAAAGAACTAAAGTTCCCAGTGCCCTTAAACTACGGTTCCCAGGATTCTGGTTGGGGGTGTGTGCTTTAAGTATATGGTGTAGGCTCAGTCTAAGAATGAAGTACAGTACTGTACTGTAATGAACTGAAGAGAGATCCTTCATTGACGGAAGTTGCTCACTGGGAACTCTCCAATGTGCTGAAGCCACCAACCCACCTTCCTCTGTGGGCTTAGAGCAGGACAGCAGCTCTTGTCAGGCTTTTGCACAGTTGCAAAGCTTTGCTGCAATGCCAGGATCCTTTGAAACAGCACCCCCAGGGCAGCACTTTGCAAAGCCAGCCTGGAAACATTATTTTGTTGGCACTCAGTACCAGACAACTCTGAGGGCGGCGAGGGCATCCACAAAAAGCAAACCCAACAGGGAAACCTACCACTTTGCATTTACATAATAAGCTCATCGCAGGGAGGACAATTTTCCTGTGAATGCACCAGCGTGTGGCTTGAGTGGGGTAAGCAGGGAGAGAGAGCATGTTAGCTGGGAGGCTCCATGCAATGGGAGAAATGGAAAATGCAAGCCTCGCAAATGGAAACATATGTTCAGAATTAAAGGGAAATGCAGGTCTTTTGGCTTTGAGCACACTTCTAGGTGTGCTGGCTGATAGTTTAGAAAGTTGATGTAAGTTCAGTTTATTGCTATTCTAACTGTGCTCAGTTTATTGCTATTTTAACATTCCCAAAGTCTTTAATGGTTGTTGTCGATTCTTATATTGATAATTTCATTGTTTTATCTTTTCTGGCAAGCCATTCTGAAGGGACATTTTTATAATCAAGCAGTGTACAGAGTTTACAAAATAAGTAAATAAAATAATCAGTAAGTAGGGCAGACTTTGACAACCTGGTTTTGGGCTAAAACTCTCACCAGCATGTTGCATAGCCTTAGAAGGGGCTACAGCCATGGGCCTGTCCTGAAGATAACTGGGGAATTGGAAGAGGGGAGCTGGAGCTGGACGGGCTACTGGTCTGACTCATGCATTGTGGCAGGTTGAACTAGATGACCATTTGTGTGTCACCCAGCTCTACATTTCTATGATTCTGTACTTCATCTGTTCCACCTGCGCCTGAAGGATGCTCATGAGGCCACCTCCTTAATGTGAGAGAAACATTCTTGCTAAACTGAAAAACAAAAAGTCTAACACCCACTCGAGTGCCAACAGGAAGCTGCTCTGCTCCTCACAGGAAGTCCCCCTCTATTTTGTCATCCAACATTCCTTCCTCCAGGACACGGGTTCAAAACACCTACTTGGTTATGAAGCTCTTATGGTGGCTGAGGGCAAGTCACTCTCTCTCTCTCTCTCTCTCTCTCTCTCTCTCTGTGCTTCTTCAACTTTTAAGTGGTAGTAACAGCAATCTACCTTGGGATATTGTTGTGAGAGGCAGACATGCCACAAAGACTAGATGACACGTGGGAAGTCTGGAGCGCTTATAAATAGGACGGAGCTATAATGTGTTTTTAAATTATTGTAATCCGCTCTGATCCTCAAAAGATAGGGTGGGGATTAAATAATATTATCAGCCTCTTAATAATGAAGGATTAGAAAGGATCCTCCTTTGAGATTATAATGGATCAAGCATGATGGTTCACCATAAAGCTGAAACAAGAGGGGGGGACCCCAAAACCTGACCTTGAGGCCTGGCATGGCAGAATTGTGGGGTAGAGAGAGGTTGGCATAGATAAGGAAAGAGGGACTTGTTGGGATTGAGCCATTGTGAAGTTTATATAATAATCAATGGCATGCAGAAAGAGGCTAGAGAAAAGTTTCTCTCTCTTGCAACACCAGAACTGAATGTTGGCAGTTTCAGGAATGTTGTAATGTATGGGGACTGATTTATAAATCTGGGGACTGTCCACAGGAAATGGGGACGTCTGGTAACCTTACCATTGGGGTATCTGGTTGGCCATTGTGAGAACAAGAATACTGGGATGGATGTGACATTGGCCTGATCCAGCAGGACTCTTCTTGTGTGAGGGGATCATTTCCATTTTCCCAGTGCTGACAACATTTAACATGGTATTCTGGGCTGGTGGACTTTTACCAAAGCAAGCCAAGAGCCTTGGACGGCTGCTCCACTTACACAGACGGAGAGACTGCCACAGAAGCATGCTGGGGCACAAGGAGACTTCTTCCTGAATTGGGTCCCCTCTGCATTTAGAGAGCTGCAAATAATTCTAAAGCAGCTTAATGGTATGGGGAGGATTTGAGAGCCAGTCTGCTAAGGAGACGGATTAGCCACCAGCAAGAAGCAGCAGCCCTGCCAGGACACCTGGTTCCCTAGGAAGGGTGGTGAAACAACATGGCTCAACTGTCTATCACAGGCAGGGAGGGCACACAAGCTTCAAAAGCCTAGAGTGTCAACAAGAAGCCACGAAGACATGCCTGTGAGGAAGAGGGAAGATGTAAACACTTCTTTTGCCCAAGTTTTCAAGCTAATTGGTAGTATATATACTGAGACATCTATATTTATCCAAGTATATATGATATATTTTAATTTTTAAGCATATATTGTAACTGGGAACAGAGGTACCAATCTTCTACAGAGCCAGACACTTTGTCTTATCTAACTCCATACTGTCTAACACTGAGAGGCAGAGGCTCATATTTATCCCCACTCATGGGTTTTTTTTAATTGGGAGAAACATTAATATATTAGTGGTCTGTCTTATACTCATCCATTAAGTAGACTTGTTCCTTTTACTATGTTAGCCACCTTGAGGAACAAGAATGCAATGAATAAGTTCAATAATTAACTAATAAATAATAACAATACTCTACAAATGCAGAACAAACCAGCAGCTGATGCAGCAAGGCTACAAGAAAGTTCTCCTACACAACCCCCATAAAATAAACGAGAGCCACACAAGAGCATCCCACCAGGGCTTGCAAGAGAGAACTATAGATTGACATCAATAGGTGAAGAGGTATAACAGGAAGGGTTCCCTATGTGAAAAAGCATGCTACTGTTAAATAGCAAATAAGTACACATGTTAAAAAGGAATGTACACGAGCTGAGGATGTTTGCTTGATGGGATCATGCATGTTCACCTCTGTGAAATGCAATTTAAGAACATAACTATGTACACTTTTTTTTTTCATTTCACTTTTAAGTTGTATACAGTGGTACCTCTGGTTAAGAACTTAATTCGTTCCAGAGGTCCGTTCTTAACCTGAAACTATTCTTAACCTGAAGCGCCACTTTAGCTAATGGGGGCTCCTGCTGCCACCGTGCTGCCAGCGCACAATTTCTGTTCTCATCCTGAAGCAAAGTTCTTAACCCGAGGTACTATTTCTGGGTTAGCGGAGTCTGTAACCTGAAGCATCTGTAACCCAAGGTACCACTGTACCGCTATATTAGAAAGGCTATATTACTATACACAAGGCGGTTTATAAGCTGGGGGGGGGAAACAAATATACAAGATCACACATCATATAGCAATCAGATGCAACACAAATAAACCATAGTAAAATATATAATTATGAGTATGTATGTATGTACATACATACATACTATGTATGTGCTATGGTCCATGGGGTCACGAAGAGTCGGACACGACTAAACAACAACATGTATGTATGTAAAGCAGCATCACCAACATGCTTAGAGATGCCCCCCTTCAAGCCACTGGGCATCTCTTATTTCAATATGACAGTTCATATAAATGCATTTAATGTTCTAACTTGCCCAGCACTACCCAGCACTGCTGAACTATGCTCCACCCCAATCTCATGCTGCCAGGTTTGTTTGAAACCAGCTTGGTGGAGGAGATGCAATCTCTTCTGGTGTATCTGGGGGGCAGGAGAAGGGAGGAGAGAATATGTGGGGCGAGATGTGCGGCAAGGGGACCACAACATGGTTGGCGTATTTATTGCTGGCACTTCTGCCAAGCAGGTCTGCTGTTGCCATGGAGCAGGCAACTGGCTGCAATGCCCACTAAGTTGGGAGACATCAGGGGAAGGGGTGGCAGAACCAATGCCATGCTAAGCAGGACCCCTGGGGCACAATTCCCTCACTCTGCAGTCACGGTGGCAGGCTCCTGTCAGACCAATTTAGGGCGTTTCACAACAGAGGCTTGAGGATGCATTTTATCCTCTGGAAGGCTGCATTTGCAAATGTTGTTGGTATTAGGTAAGAAAAATAAAGAGAAAGGTATCTACATCTAATGTGCATTCAAACTAATGTTGGTTTTTTACATCCACAGTACAGTCTGCCCTCCAATGACCCCCTGTTTACCAGGGGCAGCCTCTGAATTTTCTGGTTATTAAAAAAAACAACCCTTTGTTGCTTCTGCAGGAGACAAATGCTGTCAGTGTGCACTAAAGTTCTTCGCATTTCAGGCTTCCCACCTGGATCTCTAGAACTTAAGTATTTGGGGGGAGGAGAGAGAGATTCATTTTTATTCCATGTACATACGGTTGCAGCTACCCTACATATGCAACTAGATTATTTGCAAGATTAAGCACTCATTTTTAAAAAAAAAACAAAGAAAAGCTACGATCAGTATAATATGTACATCAGCCAGAGAAAAGCTTTCCAACAATATTTGAGGTGGCTGTGAAGGGTGTGTGTGTGTGTGCGCGCGCACACACACACACACGCACACACACACACACACACACTCAAGGAACAACCCTTGTTGTTCCAAGGGTTCCAAGCACCCCAAAGCTGTCCTGGTTTTCATCTGCAAAATACTGGAGGGTATTAATTATTGACTATACATATTATCATTTTTCTTCTGAACAGTGTCTCCCCTTCCCCAGAAAGAATTGTGTTTTGGAGCAAGCCATTCCAGGCTTATGGTCCCTCCAGACATCCTTTCCATTGTGCACTCATGATGATCTGCACTCAGAATGGTATTGGGGCTGTTAGACAAGATTCTGCTTTCAACACTGCTTGCACCTGCTAAAGTTTTGGGGTGCAGGTACTGCTTCATTTCCAATCAGTGCATGTCCCTTCCTGCAGAAAACCTGTAACTTTTTACCCCACAAATGCTCTGGAAGGGATTTCCCCAACACACTTTTGTTGCACTGTAGACACAAGACTCCTGCAATAATGTGGTAATAATGAGGCAATAATAAGGCAATAATAAGGAGGCAATAATGTGGTAATGTTGGGGGAGCATCACAATACAGGACAGTGTGTGGATGGTTCAGTATAAACCCACCACCACTAATGCACTATTATTGTGTCAATGGCATGTCACAGAACCCATCCTCCAAAAAGCAACAGTCTGGAAGAGACCTTCTATTGTCGTCTCCCTGGACCACAGTATACATGTGTGCTAATACTGTTAGGCACACCATGTATATTGATAGCACCATATAAATTATAAAATTGACACTGTAGAGTATTATTATTATAATTATTATTAATTGAATTTATATACTGCCCTATACCTGGAGGTCTTAGGGCAGCTCACAGAACAAAATAAAAATATAAAACCACAAAATATATAATCAAAATAAAAAGAACAACCCAATAACCCCCCCCCAAAAAAACCCACATTTTAAAAGGGCATAGGATGTCAATCAAATCAACCAAAGGCCTGGTTATAAAGGAATGTTTTTGCCTGGCTCCTAAAGGTTTATAATGAAGGCGCCAGGCAAACTTCCCTGGGGAGAGCATTCCAGTGATGGGGAGCCACTGCAGAGAAGGCCCCGTTCTCATGTTGCCACCCTCTGGACCTCTCAAGGAGGAGGCACACGAAGAAGGGCCTCAGAAGATAATCTCAGGGTCCGGGTAGGTTATTATAGAAAGAGGTGACCCTTGAGGTATTGCAGTCCTGAGACGTGTAAGGCTTTATAGGTCAAAACCAGCACTTTGAATTGGGCTCGGAAACAAATTAGTAGCCAGTGTAGTCAGACCAGGATCGGTGTAATACAGTATGCTCAAACCATCTTTCTCCAGTGAGCTACCTGGCCGCTGAATTCTCCACTAGCTGAAGTTTCTGAACCATCTTCAGAGGCAGACCTACATATAACACATTGCAGTAATCTAACCTTGAGGTCATCAGAGCATAGACGACAGAAGTTAGGATGGAAGGCACTCTGGGCCACTGAGGCCACCTGAGCCTCGAGTGGCAGCAAAGGGCTCAGGAATAACCCCAAGCTACGAACCTGCTCCTTCAGAGGAAGTATAACCTCATCAAGAGCAGGACACCTGGCCACCCACCTGATCTAAGGAGCCACCCACTAACAGTGTCTCCGTCTTATCTGAACAGAGTTTCAGTTTGTTGGCTCTCATCCATTCTATTACCGAGGCAAGACACTGGTCCAGCACTTCCACTGCCTCATCTGCAGGTGTAAAGGAGAAAGAGCTGAGTGTCACCAGCATACTGCTGACAACGCATTCCAAATCTCTGGATAACCCCACCCAGCGGTTTCATGTAGATGTTAAACAATGTGGGGGATAGGATTGAGCCCTGCAGGACCCCACATTGAAGGTTCCACAGGGCTGAAAAGTATTCCCCAAGCAACACCCTCTGGGAACGACTGTCCAAGTAGGACTGGAACCTCCGCAAAGCGGTGCCACCCACCCCTGGTTCGGACAGAAGGATACCATGGTCGATGGTATCGAAGGCCGCTGAGATGTTGAGAAGAATTAACAAGGACATGTTTCTCTTGTCTCTCTCTCTCAACAAAGGTCATCATACAGGGCAACCAAAGCAGTTTAAGTGCCAACTTTTGGCACAGCATCCAACTTTTGTCAGAAGAAAAACAGCATCACCTGTTTTCACGTTAAAACATACACTCTTGCTATAACCAAACGCCACTGAAAAACAGTTTGCATTCAGTGAATCCCTAAATACCACAATTTCTCACAATGTATAAATATGAGCATAGCCTAGCAGTGGTCAGATCCAGTATCTCAGAAGTAGTTAACTTCTTAAATGGGAGTTCAAGAAGTGCACCTAGGAGGCAGCAGGACCCTCAGACTCAGGTTTGGTCTCCACAGCCTAGCACACAGAGATGGAACATGGCAAGCTTCATAAGAAACAAAAAAAAGTTGTGCTGTCACAGGGAAGCTGCACCTGTTGGATTTCAGTTTGCTGCACAGGCTGCCAGAAAGAAGCTGCTGTTCCCAGTGCTGGAGAGCTATTCTGCAACAAAAGCCTCAATCCTTTTTTTCTTTTCTTTTTGGCATGTGTCTGTGGTCCCAGCCTTTGCTATATACACAAGGAAGCACAGCACTCCCTATTTGTTACTATAGCTCCATCATTTGCTGTTGAGTAGCTATGGCAACCTGTGTGAACCAGGGTAAGGGAGCAGACAACCACTCACAAGACTGTGCAAACATTGCCTAATCAATAAAGCTGGCAAACAGGGGCTTGCAAATTGGGCTGCACACGCCCTTCATTTAATTCTCTCTTTTTCTAAGAGGATTTCATGAAAGGAGTACAGTACAAACACTTATTCTGAAAGGAGTTAACCCTACTCCCAAAGCATTATCTCGTGTGAACCTTATCAGAGAACATATCACAGTTCAGAGGCTTATCAGAACACATCACAGCTCAGAGCAGGGTGCTTGCTTCACATGAGTACAGGCCCTGGGTCAATCCCAAGGCATGTGCTGATGTGAAGCAAGTGCCCTGCTCTGAGCTGTGATGTGTTCTCTGAAAAGCCTCTGGATTTTGATATGCTCTCTTTGGGTTTGGGAATGTCCCCTTCCTGACACCCTAGAGAGTCTGCCAGTCAGTGCAGACAACACTAAGCCAAATGGACCAAGGGGTCTTAACTTGGTACAAGACAGCTTCTTGTGATCCTGGAACCCAGGCCACTTTCACTCCCCTTCCCAGGATGCCTCCGTCCAACAGAGACAGCAAGTTTTTCTTTTTCAACCATGGGAGACATCATTCCCATGAACTGGGGGAATGTGGCTCCCTGGTGCAGGGTGGGGTCTATAAAGGGGCCTTTGGCATCCCCTTGGATGTTTTGGGCTACAATGCTCACCAGCCCCAGCCAGCATGTCCAGTGGTCAGGGATAGTGGGTGTTGCAGTCCAAAACATCTGGAGGATACAAAGTTGCTGAAGGTAGCTGTAAAATGTTTCTGAAGGGATTTCCCTCCCCTGGAACTACCTTGGCTTTGCATATATGATGCTTGATCTCTGGCTTGCCCTAATTCCATCTCCCCTCCTCCCTTTCCCCCTCAATCATGTTATTTATTACATGTGATCATTAATGAATACACATACCCAAGGACCTGTGTGCATGCAAAATCTTTTAAAGGAGTGGAAAAACCCACCAAACAATTCCCCTGCAATACCAAAAGACAACTCTCACAAAGAAGCCCACAAATGTTACTAATCCATAATAATTTGGACTACAATGTGTGGCTACATGCCTGCACTGAGAGCGCCAGTTACCCTCAAGATTACAAAAACTTTCCTTGTTGACCTGGAAGAGGTATTTCTTCCCTACAGATGGCAAAACAATCAGCTATTTACAAACCAGCAATACGTAACAGGGGAAAACAAGAAGAAGAAAATCCCCTCCCCATTCAATTTAAAATACTGTACTATATTGAATTCAAAGTTACCGTAACTCCACACACCAGTGGAAACCCAAGCAAGAATGCCCGCCTGGGCTCAGAAGTCTGCTCTTAAGAAGACAAGATGTCTCTGCCTGTCTTTCACCCTTTGCATGTGGCTCAAGGATGGGGGCCTTCTCACCAGCCCAAAAAGGCGATGGGGTGACTTAAAGAAGAAGCTGGCTTTCAAAGTAAGTGTGCAAGGTCTCAAACCACATCAGACTTCATAGATTAAAGGCATCAGGTTCAACGGTACCAGTGAGGGATGCCAATCGGCCCCATGGAGAATGATTGCGAAACCCTTTTGCCAAGGCTCACTGGGAGCGGGGGAATGGGTACCAAGGGGAGCCCCTGTATGCAACCTGAGGTGCACCCCACCATCCCCAGAGCTGCGGTAAGAGACCCTGATATGCTTGTTGCATGCTTAGAGGTCTGGGTTCAAATCCCAGTTCAGACCTGGCCAGGGGGGAAGGGCAGTTGCATCTTTTGGAGAAACACCTGCATCTCAGTTTGGACATCGAAGGTCCCAGCCCTGGCAGCTCCACTCACACAAGGGTCAGGGATTGGGAATGGACCTCTCTTCCTACCTGAGATGCCTCCAGCAAGCCCTGCTGCTAACAGGGGTGTAAAGGCAATAGATCTTCCCCCTTAACCTGGCTGGATCAGCCCCATCAGCTGGCAGTCCAAGGAAGATATGGGGGGGGGGGAGAGGATGCTCTGAGCCTGGAGGCTGCCCATCCTGGCCTGCCATCCATGCCCTCCTGCCGCAGCCCTGCCTCCCACCCCACTCTCCTCCAGAGCCCAAGCGCTGCCCCCTTTCGAGGGGAGACCCTTCGGGGGCCGTTTTGCCTCCCCCCCCCGAATGACTCTTCCAGGGAGCAGCGCGGCTGAGAGAGGCGGCTCCTTGTGGCGGGGAGTCCCAGAGGCCCCATCATCTCCCCTGCCTTGACAGACGTCGCTCGGCGCGGCGCGACCCCCCCCCCCGCCCGCTCCCGAGTTACCTCAGGGCGAGACCCGCGGGTGGTTGGGAGCCGCCGGGCCCTCCGCCGCCGCTGCCGCCTCTCCGTGCCCGGCAGCAGGAAGGCACGCAGGCCGGCCGGCTCCCCTCAGCTCCCCCGCCCCGAGAGCGGACCCCGCCGGCGAAGGTCACCGGGGCTCACCTGCAGCAGCGCCGCCGGGCCCCTCTCCATGGCATCCGCCCGGCCTCGCAGCAGCACCAGAAGGGGGCAGCAAGCCGAGGGAAGGAAGGGCTGAGGGGGCGTCCAGAGGACGAGGGGCCGCCCCGACACAGACACCGACACAGACGCCGCTCGCTTCAGCGCGCTTCTACCGCCCGCGCGCGCCCCGCTCGGTCTTTTAAGCGGCTCGGAGGCCCCGCCCCGCGCCCGCCGCAGCCAACCACGCCGCGCCGATGTGACGTCAGCCGGGCCGCCGCTCCGGTTGGGCAGCCGGTGGCGACCTGCCTGCACGGGCGGGCGGAGGAAGCCCCGCCCACCCGTTCCGGAGGGAGGAGAGGGAGGGGGCGGCAGCGCAGGGCACGTGGGCAGCCACCATAGCTGCCAAGTTATCCCTTATTTTAAGGGATTTTCCCTTATGCTGAATAGGCTTCCTCGCGAGAAAAGGGAAAATTTGGCAGCTATGGCAGCCACCCAACACGCCCCCCCCCCGCACCTTTGGGTGGGAGGCTGTCGAGGGACAGGCCGGGCATCATCGCCCCAGGGAAGACCAGGAGTGGCAACATGGGGTGGAAATGATTCACTTTGGAGGGTCATCCCAGAATCTACGTTGACCCCTCTCCCATCAGGGGCATAGTCCAGTTTTATTGTGTTTATTGTGTACGTACAGAAACTGAAGAATTTTTTTTTCATTGAAATGTAACTTTAATAAAAATGTATGCAAGTTATTAAATGGAAAACAGGCTTGGTTAAAAAGAAAAACCCAAAAAGAAAAAAACACACAATGGTATTTAACTCCTAGTAGGCTTGCTAAGTTTTACAAAATAAAAACATTCCTTCCAGTAGTAGCACCTTAGAGACCAACTAAGTTTGTCATTGGCATGAGCTTTCGTGTGCATGCACACTTCTTCAGATACACTGAAACAGAAGTCTCCAGACCCTTATATATAGTGAGAGGGTGGGGAGGGGTATTACTCAGAAGGGTGGTGGGAATGGGTGATTGGCTGATAGTTGTGGTAAACCTGTGGACAACTGTTAACAACTATATATAAGGGCAGGCATCCCCAAACTGCGGCCCTCCAGATGTTTTGGCCTACAACTCCCATGATCCCTAGCTAACAGGACCAGTGGTCGGGAAAGATGGGAATTGTAGTCCAAAACATCTGGAGGGCCGAAGTTTGGGGATGCCTGTATAAGGGTCTGCTGTGCATGCACACAAAAGCTCATACCAATGACAAACTTAGTTGGTCTCTAAGGTGCTAATGGAAGATTTTTTTTTACAGTGGTACCTCGACTTACGAAGGCGATCTGTTCCGCGGCGCTCTTCGGAAGTCGAATCCTTTCTAAGTCGAAGCGTCCATTTTGCGCATGCGCAGACTTGCGCGCGCGACGAAAATACTTCCAGGTTTGCGGACTTCGGAAGTCGAAGCCTTCGTAAGTCGAGGCATTCGTAAGTCGAGGTACCACTGTATTTTGTTTCGACTACAGCAGACCAACACGGCTACCTACCTGTAACTAAGATTTACAAGACAGATTTGGATAAGTGCTGGAAGTGATGAGCCTGCTGTGCTGGTTGGAAACTATGGTTACCAGATTTTTTTTCAAGGAATCCAGGAACACTTCTTTTCTTTTTTAAATTTCATGCTTTATTATTTTAGGAAAGGGTTGCCCAGAGTTCTTGACCTTTGGGGGCAGAGGAAGCCCAAAGTTGCCGGGTGTGTATTGGGAAAAAGTCTGGTAACCCTATTTTAAACCTCTGGGAAAAACTCTGGAAAAGTGACTTGAAGTTCACAGCATGTTATTCCCTGAAGGAGAACGACTTGAAAATGATTTACAGGTGGTATTTATCTCCAAATAGGCTTGCTAAGATGTATAAGACTGAATCAGATAAGTGCTGGAGATGCAAAGAACCAGGAACGTCTCTTCACCAATGCTGAGCTAGACAGGCATATTGGTAATGGCTTGCCTCTCCAAAGTGCGCCAGGTCCTTATCCGAGAGATCCTGTTTGCAGATGACTCAGCCTTGGCAGCACACTCCCAAGGCAGCTCTACAGAGACTCATCAGCCGTTTTGCCCAAGCCTGCAGGGAGTTTGGCCTGACAAAGACCAGCTTCCTGGGTCAGGATGTCGACAGCACTCCACACATCAGCATTGGTGATCACACGCTTGAGGTGGTAGACGAAGGAAGAAAAATACATGAGTAAAACAAATCATTACCTACTTCTGCATGGGGATTCTAATGCCTAACAGCAACTGTGAAATGTGGGAGATGGACACAATTAGTCCATAGTAGAAAAGATGTGATCATCTGCATGGAAGTGTAATGCTAAAACCATTTTCTAAGAATAGACCACCAACGCTTCCCCACCCCACAAATTAACTAATATAAAAGCCCCGCTGAACCCCACTCCCAAATTGCTGGTGACAGAAGAAGCTTTTAAGAGGTCACAATCTACTAAGTAGATTCTACATCAGGCATCCCCAAAGTGCGGCCCTCCAGATGTTTTGGCCTACAACTCCCATGATCCCTAGCTAACAGGACCAATGGTCAGGGATGATGGGAATTGTAGTCCAAAACATCTGGAGGGCCGAAGTTTGGGGATGCCTGTTCTACATAGTATTACTCTTCTTGCTCACTCACTCACACATATAGGCTGTGTGCAAGCCATACTTTTAAAGCACGTCTTTTCCCACAGTATCCTGGGAAACTGCAGTTTATCCCTCATAGCTACAATTCCTGGCACCCTTAACATTTCCCAGGATTCTTTGGGGTATCAAGTGCTTTAAATGTATGATGTGTGCACACAGCCACATACACAAACCAGCATCGCCTGAGCTCTGCGAGTGTGGCTTTCTCCCGATTGAAGTGCAGATTGTTTGAGGACCCGGACATTCACAGGGAAACCAAAATGCTTGTTCACAAAGCTATTGTACTACCAACCGTACTGTATGCCTGTGAAACATGGGCCACCTATAAACGCCAACTCCTCAAAAGATTTCATCAACAGTGTCTCTGGAATTTTTTTTACACATCACTTGGGAAGACAGGTGAACTAATGGCAGTGTGTTGGAAGAAGCAAAGATCACCCGTGTCGAAGCAATGATTCTTCATCATCAACTTCGTTGGACTGGTCATGTTGTGCAGATGCCTGATTATCGTCGTCCAAAGCAACTATTCTATTCCGAACTTAAAAATGGAAAGTGTAATGCTGGTGGTCAACAAAAGAGGTTTAAAGGCTCTCTCAAGGCAAATCTTTAAAAATGTAGTATAAACACCGACAACTGGGAAACACTGGCCTGCGAGCACTCCAGTTGGAGAACAGCCTTTACCAAAAGCGTAATGAGCTTTGAAGACGCTCAAACTCAGGACGCAAGGGAGAAATGTGCTAAGAGGAAGGCACGCTTGGCAAATCCACACCGTGATCAACTCCCACCCAGAAACCAATGTCCCCACTGTGGAAGGACGTGTGGATCCAGAATTGGCCTCCACAATCACTTATGGACTCACTGTTTAAACCGTGTTTATGGAAGACAATCGTACTCGGCTATGAGGGATTGCCAAAGAAGAAGAAGATACCTAAATAAGTTTCCACATTTCCACCTGGAATTGCAAAGAAAATTTGCATTGTTTTGGGACTTTTTAGCCTACAGGAAAGACGAGTAAGAGGCAAAATTATAAAAGTTGATAAGATTATGCATGGCATGGAGAGAGTAGGTAGAGAAAATATTTTCTCCCTGTCTCATAAAACTAGAACTCAGGGACATGCTGTGAAGCCGAATGTTGGAAGATTCAAGAGAGATAAATGAAAGGACTTACTCATGCAGCGCAAACTAGGGAGGCAGTGATGGTCACTAACCTAGGTGGATTTAAAAGAGGGGGAGACAAATTCATGGAGAGGTGGATATCGCAAGACGGGAGAGAGGACCCTGGTGATCAAATCCTGCTTGACGGTTTCCTGACAGAGGCAGCTGGTCAGCCACTGTGAGAAAAGGATGAGGGGACTAGATGGGCCACTGGCCTGATCCAGCAGATTCGCCTTACGCCCTTCTCCCCTCTCACGCCACTAGGGCAACTGCTCGTGTCACACTGCGCTCCCCACGTGCCCCCAGAAACAGCTTAAGGCCAGCAGCTGTTGCTGCTGTGCGGAATCAATAACTAACAGCAGCTGAGATTTGAGATGCAGAACGGAGGCTGAGGGGTGACAATGGGTGGAGGGGGGGGGGGAGAGAGAGAGAGAAACTGACAGCTTCAAATGAGTCAGAGAAATTGACCTGGAACAGGGAAGGCAACCGCGGACGTGCAGAAGGAGCAGGCTGTGTGAGGGGACCCAAGCAGAGAAAAGTGAGGAGAAAGAAACGCCTCCAGGATCAAGCCAATGACCTATCTAGTCCAGCATCCTGTTCTCACGGTGGCCGACCAGATTCCTGTGGGGAACAAGAACAGAAGCACTCCCCCCCCCCCAGCAACTGCTATTTGGAGCCATTGCTGTGGAGGGAGGGCAGAGGCATCCAGGCTAGTAGCCATCGGCAGCCCTCTCCTCCTCCACAAATTTGTCCAATCCTCTTTTAAGGCCATCTAAGTGTTGGAACGTGGGTGGCGCTGTGGTCTAAACCACTGAGCCTAGGGCTTGCCGATCGGAAGGTCGGCGGTTCGAATCCCCACGGTGGGGTGAGCTCCCGTTGCTCGGTCCCAGCTCCTGCCCACCTAGCAGTTTGAAAGCACGTCAAAGTGCAAATAATAATAATAATAATAATAATAATAATAATAATAATTTATTATTTATACCCCGCCCATCTGGCTGGGTTTCCCCAGCCACTCTGGGCGGCTTCCAACAGAAAAATAAAACACAGTGATCTATTAAACAGTAATCTATTAAACATTAAAAGCCTCCCCGAACAGGGCTGCCTTCAGATGTCTTCTAAAAGTCTGGTAGTTGTTTTCCTCTTTGACATCTGTTGGGAGGGCGTTCCACAGGGCAGGCGCCACCACCGAGAAGGCTCTCTGCCTAGTTCCCTGCAACTTGGCTTCTCGCAATGAGGGAACCGCCAGAAGGCCCTCGGTGCTGGACCTCAGTGTCCGGGCAGAATGATGGAGGTGGAGACGCTCCTTCAGGTATACTGGACCGAGGCCATTTAGGGCTTTAAAGGTCAGCACCAACACTTTGAATTGTGCTCGGAAACGTACTGGGAGCCAATGTAGATCTTTCAAGACCGGTGTTATGTGGTCTTGGCGGCCGCTCCCAGTCACCAGTCTAGCTGCTGCATTCTGGATTAGTTGTAGTTTCCGAGTCACCTTCAAAGGTAGCCCCATGTAGAGCGCATTGCAGTAGTCCAAGCAGGAGATAACTAGAGCATGCACCACTCTTGCTAGGCAGTCTGCAGGCAGGTAGGGTCTCAGCCTGCGTACCAGATGGAGCTGATACAGCTGCCCTGGACACAGAATTGACCTACACCTCCATGGACAGCTGTGAGTCCAAAATGACTCCCAGGGTGCACACCTGGTCCTTCAGGGGCACAGTTACCCCATTCAGAACCAGGGAATCCTCCACACCTGCCCGCCTCCTGTCTCCCACAAACAGTACTTCTGTCTTGTCAGGATTCAAGTAGATAAATAGGTACCGCTCCGGCGGGAAGGTAAATGGCGTTTCCGTGCGCTGCTCTGGTTTTGCCAGAAGCGGCTTAGTCATGTTGGCCACATGACCCGGAAAGCTGCCTGCGGACAAACGCCAGCTGCCTCGGCCTGTAAAGCGAGATGAGCGCCGCAGCCCCAGAGTCACCCGCAACTGGACTTACGGTAACTGTCAGGCTTCCTTTACCTTTACCTTTTTTAAGTGTTGCAACACGTCTGAGGGGCACACGCAGCCCCGGAATGAGACAGATCTCTCTGGGCATCTTCCTGAAGAAGCGCAGCCCGGGACATTCACAAATCAGTCCCAGTGCACACCAGCGACACATATCAAAATACATGTGCACGCTCACTCAGCAGAGTATAGCAGAAATGATCGTGGAGCATGAATGTAGCCTTCTAAGTGATTTATTAAGCAATATATACAGGACAAAGCAACCATGGCGTCCTCTCACATCTTCTCCAAGAGAGAGAGAGTAAAGAAGTATTAAAGTCTGTGGAAAGTAAACACAGACATGAGATATAGTAATCCAGGCATCTCCAAACTTCGGCCCTCCAGATGTTTTGGACTACAATTCGCATCATCCCCGACCACTGGTCCTGTTAGCTTGGGATCATGGGAGTTGTAGGCCAAAACATCTGGAGGGCCGCAGTTTGGGGATGCCTGTAGTAATCACACATCCAGCAACGGAGGAGTGAAATGCTGGAACTAAGTTGGTGGCCGGTTAGGACATGGAATTCCCCCTGCCTGGAACCTTTGAGAACTGCAGGTCAGTGTAGACAATACTAAAGCACATAGACCAAGAGATTGGTTCCTACATTCCTGGCGCCTGTCAGGAGTATGGGCAGGAGTCAGGCTCTGGGGCCTGTAGTGCTTTGCAGGACTGGGGCCTGCCTCAGCTTGTGCTGGAGAGGCAAGGAGTGGTCACTCAGGTGAGGCCACTTGATACCGTGTTTCCCCCTTTTTAAGACACCGTCTTATAACTTTTTTTACTCAAAAAAACAGACGGTGTCTTATTTTCAGGGGATGCCTTGTACCTTAAGGCCTCCTCGGAAGGGCCAGGCCACTGGCTCGGGGTGCTGCTGGGCGCTCTGCGCGGCACCGAGGCGGCAGGCTGCTGGCTCGGCGCTCCGCCCAGCGCTGCTGGGCGCTCCGGGCGCTCGGCGCTGCAGACCGCTGGTTCCGGCGGCGGGGGGCAGGCCTCGGGCAGCTCTCCCCCCAAAAGAAGAGGCCAGGCGCTGCAGGGGGCTCCGAGCGCTCGGCGCTTCGGAGCGCTCCGCTCTGCAGCCGCCGGCCTCGGGCAGCCAAACAAAAAGAGAAGAGGCCAGGCGCTGCAGGGCGCTCCGAGCGCTCGGCGCTTCGGAGTGCTCCGCTCTGCAGCCGCCGGTTCCGGCGGCGGGGCGGCAGGCCTTGGGCAGCTCCTCCCCCCCCCCCAAAAAAAGAAGAGGCCAGGCGCTGCAGGGCGCTCCGAGCGCTCGGCGCTTCGGAGTGCTCCGCTCTGCAGCCGCCGGTTTCGGCGGCGGGGCGGCAGGCCTCGGGCAGCTCCTCCCCCCCAAAAAAAGAAGAGGCCAGGCGCTGCAGGGCGCTCCGAGCGCTCGGCGCTTCGGAGCGCTCTGCTCTGCAGCCGCCGGTTTCGGCGGCGGGGCGGCAGGCCTCGGGCAGCTCCTCCCCCCCAAAAAAAGAAGAGGCCAGGCGCTGCAGGGCGCTCCGAGCGCTCGGCGCTTCGGAGCGCTCTGCTCTGCAGCCGCCGGTTCCGGCGGCGGGGCGGCAGGCCTCGGGCAGCTCCCCCCCCCCCGCAAAAGAAGAAGCCAGGTGCTGCAGGGCGCTCCGAGCGCTCGCTGTTTCGGAGCGCTCCGCTCTGCAGCCGCCGGTTCCGGTGGCGGGGCGGCAGGCCTCGGGCAGCCCAAAAAAAAGAAAAGAAAAAAAGAGGCCAGGTGCTGCAGGGCGCTCCATGCGTTCACTGCAGCAACAGCAGCCGGTTCCAGGCCCCTCTGGCTGGCTGGGGCGCTTGGCGGTCTCGCATGGAGGTATGTCTTATTTTCGGGGGGTGTCTTAGATTTCACTAATGATAAAAAATGCTGCCATGGCTTACTTTCTGACTACGTCTTAAAAAAGGGGAAACACGGTAGGTGTAGGGCTGATGGTCCAGCAGCAGGCAGTCGCAGGGTCAAGGAGCAAGGCAGAGGCAAAGGCATAGCTGCCAAGTTTTCCCTTTTCTCGCGAGGAAGCCTATTCAGCATAAGGGAAAATCCCTGTAAAAAAGGGATAACTTGGCAGCTATGGCAAAGGTCTGAGAGTCAAGGATCAAGGCGTCGGCAAGGCAAAGGTCCAAGGGTCGAGGATCAAGGCGTCGGCAAGGCAAGGGTCCAAGGAGCAAGAGGCCAGATGCAACCAGGCAGGGATAGCGTTGCTGTGGCAAAGAGCTGAAGGGAAATGCTGAGCTTTTATCCCTCCCAGCTTCTGCCACCAGGAGATGCTTCTACATCACCATCTTGCCTCTGGTCCTGATGTCCTCAGTCAGGGCTTCAACCGCCCACCGACCGGACCGTGACAGCGCCTGTGTGATACACCTTTAGGCAGCAGCCAAAAACGTTCCTTCTTAACCAGCCCTTCGGTTCATTTGATTGACATCCCTTTTCAAATGTGTTGGGAGGTGGGGGTTATTGGGTTGTTGTTGTTGTTGTTTTGATTATGTATTTTGTGGTTTTATATTCTGATTTCATTCCCTGAACCGCCCTGAGACCTCCAGGTGTAGGGCAGCAAAAAGATTCAACAAATAAGTAAAATAACAACAATGAGGCATTTTCTGTGCTGTGTTTGCTTTGCTGATATCGCATGGGCTAAGACTATAAGACGAGTGCTGCTGGATCAGCCCAGTGGCCTGTCGAGTCCAGCATCTTGTTCTCACCCTGTTCCTAGCGGGAAGCCTGCAAGCGGGATCCAAGCACAAGAGCGGTTCTCCCCTCCGGAGACCCCCGGCAACTGCCACTCAGAAGCAGTGCTTCCTCCGGCTGTGAGGGCAAACCATCGCTAGCATGGCTTGTAGCCACCCTTAGACAGGCACAGAGCGATGGGAAGGTGGTGAGTGTGTAACTGTGATGGATGGGAGAACACAGCTAAGAGCCAAGAAAGAGCAGGCAAAGAAAAGAAGACGACAAGTTTGGCAGAAGATAAATCTCCCTTGATAGCTAAATGGGATCGTTGCATTCAGAAGCAGGGTATCTCTCCATGTGAGATGTGAAGGTCACATGATCTCGGGACGCCATCACCTAGGGCAGTGGTTCCCAACAGGTGGTCCGGGGACCCCCAGGGGTGCGCGAGCTATGCCAGAGGGGTCTGCAAGATGCTATTAGAATAAAAAATATATTAACTATATTTTGTAAGATAACAGATTTTTTGTTTTGGCCGCTTCCTGCATGAGCAGAGTCTAGCGCAAAAGTAGAATTAGATAGAGGCAGTAGTTCTGCTGTATGCTGTTAGGTGGCGCTTTACAAACACTACTGTTTTGCAAAGAGGCAGCGTGCGCATTCTACTAACGCTCACCTCCCCAAGATGCTTTGCGCGCGTCGGCTTCATTTGTGCGCTACTGCGCAGGTACCCTGTCTTCTCCATTCCCCTCCCTCCTCCCTGGCGCGCGCTGCCTCTTTGCAAAACTGTAGTGTTTGTGAACAAAGCATTGTTTTTCGCGGAAGCTACAGTTCGCGTAGTTAAAAATGGACCGTTGGTTAAAAAGTGGTTCGTTAAAACGACAAAGGCCTACAGATGAAGAGGAAGAACTATAAAAAACGTATAAATATAAAATATAAAAAGACTCTTAATTTGGCTCTCACTTTTTAATTTTAGGATTAGGAACTAATGGGGGTCCTTGTCACAATAGCGGCTCGATGATGGGGTCCTCGTGAAAATTTTGTTGGGAACCCCTGACCTAGGGACAGGAGTATCTGGCCTTAGACCAGGCCAGACTATTTGTGCCTGGGGCCCAGTGTTGTCTTCTCTGGCTGGCAGCAGCTCTCCGGGTAGAGGAGGCACCCTTCCTCCTTGACACCTCCTACGAGAGAGACATCTTCAGCTGTGGAAATGGGAGTCAAACCTGGGAGCTCCTGCTTGTGGGCTTTTTGGAAATCTCCAACTGGGATAAACCAAATCCTGGGCTGCGATGGACCTTTGGACAGCTCCAGGAAGGCAGGGGCCGTGTGTGCAATGATGGGCAGAAAGGAAACATCTCTAGGGGACAGGTGGATATTGTATGTCACATGCCACTCCAAGGGGTGCAAGATTCCAGGGAGGTGCAGGTGCTTAAGCATTTGTGTTTCCTTTGGAAATGAGGCACAGTGGAAAGTGCAGTGTCTTTAAATGGTCTATTTACACATATATACAACCTGAGCCTACAATAGAGGGGCTCAAAGAATTACACTCCAGCCTTGGATCAAAAAAGATATCAAGCATGGCTCTCTGCTCAGCTTGCCGCGCTTAACAGAGTGACACTTTTTTCCTGCTAACTATCTCCTAGTGGAAGGAGGGGCTCACCGCCATCCGCTCATCATCCAGCACAGAGTACCTGCTTTTGTTAATCACCCATTTCCTTCCCTTTATTCTCCTCTCTCAAGCAATTTCCAGGGCACTGAAAAACTGGTTCAGCTTGTATTTTGACACTGCTAAATTCAGCGCCTGGCAGCCCATCTTAATACTCCAAGCATTGATTAAGCTCCAGCACTCACTAGACCCAAGAATTTAGGGGAGGACGTGGCACCCACAGTCATAACAGAATACAGAGGAAGGGAGGAAGAAGGAAATGACTGGGACACAGCAGAATGATTTCACATTGCCTTGCTGAACCACCCTAGGAGACTGCCTTATTCTGAATAAGCTGAGCCTTGGTCCTTGGCTAATATGCAGCCCTGGCACTCTCAGGGATGACTCCAGCCCATGGCGAATCTGTAGCTTGAAGAGAAGGCAAAGACAAAGGCACCAGAACTGGGAGCATGAAGCATAGTAGGAAGCACAGTTGTAAGGCTCAGTGGAGCATCTGCCCAGAGACCTTGACTGGACCCGGCACAACTATTGTGATAGGCCCCTGCTTAGCCCAGCAGCCTGCAAGGACAGTGTGGAAAGAGCAGCCACACTCCAATGGCCAGTGGAAGAATTTACGGCACATTTTGAGAAGCCCTGCAAGCTGTGGTCCTCTTAAATGCTCAGGCAGAACGGCCTGTACGAGACTAAGGGACTGGAGCGCTTGAAACGCAAACACAGGAACTAGAAATTGAAGTGTGGGGAGGACCACCGTGGTTACTCTGTCAAGAGGAAAATGAAACACTACCTTGAATACATCTCCACCCCCATCGTTCAGCCCGGACACTGAGATCCAGCGCTGAGGGCCTTCTGGCGGTTCCCTCGTTGCGAGAAGCAAAGCTACAGGGAACCAGGCAGAGGGCCTTCTCGGTAGTGGCACCCGTCCTGTGGAACACTCTCCCATCAGAAGTCAGAGAGATAAACAACTACCTGACATTTAGAAAACACCTAAAGGCAGCCTTGTTTAGGGAAGTTTTAAATCTGTGATATTTGATGTATTTTAATGTTTGTTGGAAGCCGCCCAGAGTGTCAGGGGAAGCCCAGCCAGATGGGCGGGGTATAAATAAATTATTATTATTATTATTATTATTATTATTATTATTATTATTATGTCTTAGAATTTTGAAGTGTCAGGCATAGCTCTAGTGGCTTTAGCCCAAACGTAGCAGAGTTTTCCTGCACAGCGCAGAAGCTAGTTGAGGTGGCAATGACTAGTCGGCTAGACGCAGAATAACTATTTACAGGATTTATTAAAAGAAAATAAAAGCAGCAGAGTTTCTGCATACAAAGCAAAGCAAAATAAATCCTCTCTGTCTCTCTCTCTCCAACCACACGCAGCACTCCTACTCCTAACACCCAACAAGAAACAAGTGTGCCATAGCTGCCAAGTTAACCCCTTTTTTTAAGGGAAATTCCCTTATGCTGAATAGGCTTCCTCGTGAGAAAAGGGAAAACTTGGCAGCTATGGTGCTAGCATTCCTAGATAACAGAGTTCAGTGCTGGTCATTAACCAATCAGAGAGTAGTTTCCAGGCCAGGCAGACCTTGGCTTTCTGCCAAGAGTAAATTGACACTGCCTTGAGTTAATTGTGTGAAGCAAGAATCTGTAAGTTTCCCATGAGAACCAATTAACAGAAACTGAACATTATGGAGACCACAAGGGGTGACCGTCTCCTTTATATATTTGACAGCCCACTTTCTGCCAGCAACTGCCACCCGAGGCAGCTGCCTCACTTTGCCTAACAGTAGGGCCAGCAGATGCACATGCTGGGGGGTCTTCTTTTTATTCCTGGGGATCGTGTCCCACAGCACCCCTGCTTCCTCAGGTGCAAATGCAGACGAGGAGCTGAACGTGACCAGAAACTCCACCAAATGAAGGGAAGCACAATCAATTCAAAACGTTCATTTTACCCTTGCCACCCCTTGTCATCGTTCGTCTGTGCCAGCCTCTGGACGCCGGGTGCCAGATTGTCTCTGGCTGGAGGTTCTCCTGGTGCCCAAATAAAGATGCAGCCAGCGCCTCGGAGGAGACTGTCAAGGGTTTAAAAGAGCGTCAAAAGTGATTCCCTTGAGGAAAGAAAAGAAGGGGAAAGGTCCTCAGGGACAGGACAGTCAGAGCGCTGGTGGTGGCGGAGATGGGGAAGGAGAAGAGCGGGCTTGTTTCTAAAAAAAAAAGGCAGGTACGAGTTGTTTCTAAAAAAAGGAAAGCGGATGAATTGTTCCCTGTGGCCACCGAGAAAACAGGATCGAGTGACAGAGAAGAAGGACTGAGCGAAATTACACAGCAGGCGGAAGTCAGCTTTGATAAGGACATCACAGCAGGCTCAGATCCCAACGGAGGGGGGCATAAGAACAAGAGGGGAGCCCTGCTGCGTCAGGACAATGGCCCATGTAGCCCGGCATCCTGTTCTCACAGGGGCCAGCCAGATGCCTGCCAGCAGGATTTGAACACAAGAGCAGCACTCTCCCCTCCTGTGGTTTCCAACAACTGGTATTCAGAAGCATTGCTGCCTCCGACTGTGGAGGCAGGGCAGAGCCATCCTGGCTCGGAGCCATCAATAGCCCCCTCCTCCTCCATGAATTTGTCTGATCCTCTTTTAAAGCCACTCAAGTTGGCGGTCATCAGTGTCTCCTGCGGCAGGGAGTTCCACAGTTTAACTATGCGCTGTGTGAAGGACTTTCTTTTATCTGTTCTGAATCTTCCAGCATTCAGTTTCATTGGGAGTCCCCTCAGCCTGTGCTCTCAATCTCCCATTATTATTATTATTATTATTATTATATTATTATTATTATTATTATTATTATTATTATTAAAATTTGTATACCACACCCTTCATCTGAATATCTCAGAATGTTTCACAAGATGAAAAGACAGGATAAAAGCACAAACTAAATAGTGACAACAAAAGCAAAACAAAACAAAGCTTGCCAAGGGGGAGAGACCACTGGACGCAAGATACGAGTTGTCCTATTTTCTGCATCCTCTCCCACCCTAGATGCTCAGAAGCCGGACAGCGCCTTGTTCTTCATCAGGTGTTCCGGGAAAAGCAACACAGGGCGACTCACTTGTGAGCTTCCATCCTGGTTATCTGGCTGGTTACTGTTGGAAACAGAAGTCTGGGCAGTGCAGTTCTTATAAATCACCCTTCCCAGCTTTATTTTTCTTTGACTGCAGCCCTTGCCAAGCCTTTGCCGGCCAGCCTGACCTTTCCATCCATTACCCAAAGTGCCCGGACGACGTCATAAATCCTTTGAAGAGTATCAATCTTTCTCCGAGCCAGGCACCGTCGTTCGGCATACCGCTCTAGGAATTGCTCATGTGGGTGGGGGGACTGTTTTCAGTCGGAGATTCCGACTCAACATTGTTGTTGTTTAGTCGTTTAGTCGTGACCGACTCTTCGTGACCCCCTGGACCAGAGCATGCCAGGCACTCCTGTCTTCCACTGCCTCCCGCAGTTTGGTCAGACTCATGTTCGTAGCTTCGAGAACACTGTCCAACCATCTCGTCCTCTGTCGTCCCCTTCTCCTTGTGCCCTCCATCTTTCCCAACATCAGGGTCTTTTCCAGGGAGTCTTCTCTTCTCATGAGGTGGCCAAAGTATTGGAGCCTCAGCTTCACGATCTGTCCTTCCAGTGAGCACTCAGGGCTGATTTCCTTCAGAATGGATAGGTTTGATCTTCTTGCAGTCCATGGGACTCTCAAGAGTCTCCTCCAGCACCATAATTAAAAAGCACCAACATTAGGAATAGCTTTTTGACTGCGAGAGCTGTCAGAAAGGTCCCTTGGAAGGTGGTGGACTCCCATTCCTTGGAGGTTTATTATTATTATTATTATTGTTATTATTATTATTATTTATTACAGTATTATTAAATTTTATTCATCCCCCGCCCTCCCCAGCCAAGGTTGGGCTCAGGGCGGCTAACACTCGATATAAAACAACTGATTAAAATACAACTTAAGAACAAGATTAAATACATTAAAATTAAAATTAAAATGCAGCCTGATACGGAAGGGAAAGGAAAAGGGAAAATGGTGGAGGGGATCAGGTTGGCTCCAGGCCAAATGCCAGGCGGAACAACTCTGTCTTACAGCCCCTGCGGAAAGAAATCAAGTCCCGCAGGCCCCTGGTCTCAGGAGATAGAGCATTCCACCAGGTCGGGGCCAGTGTTGAGAAGGCCCTGGTTCTAGTTGAGGCTTTTGGGGTGGCCATCTACCAATGCTATTGCTGAATTGCAGGGGGTTGAACTAGATGAGCCTTGAATTCTCTTACAGACCTACAAAATTCTGAGTTTCAAAGGGCCTGGCGCTGGAGACCTTCCCTTGTGGCTTGTGCCACGTGCACTAATTAGCCGGCGGAGAGAGCTGCCGCCATGTGGATTTTTTTCCACCCTGGGCTTCCCAATGTCATGGGCCCAAGTCCCCAGAGCAGCAGAGAGAAGGGTGTCTTTGAAGTCAGGAGCAAAAAGATGGCTTCATTAGGGTTGCCACGGCAATGAGCTCTCCTCCCTCTCCTCTTCCCACCGCCTCCTTCTCCTCCTCCTGCATCCTGTCCAGAACCACTTTCCTGCTGCAGAGGCTGAAGGGGGGAAGCGAAACAGATGGAGAAAGACATTTAGGCAAGGATTTGAAAAGAGAGAGCAGAAAGCGACGTGCCTTGTTCCTGGCCGCGCAGCCTATTCCTTCCGGCCACGCTCCAGTGCGGTGTGTGTACTCGTGCGTGCAATTAAACACTGTCAGCCGCTGAGTGTTCCTCCCCCCCCCCTTGCACTGCTGTATTGATCAAGTGTCCACGGCAGGGAGATAAAAGGGCATGGTTATGTTGCAATTAGCTCTGAAAGCATCATCAGGGCATCGATCCATTTGTCAATTAAGGATTTTGTTAAGCGGGCTGTTACAGTCACTGGGGGGGGGGGGCGTTCCGCACCCGGTCTGGCTGCTTTAATCATTTGGTGCATCTTTCATGCAGTGCACAGTTAAACTATGGTCCTAACCACTGAGCCCCTTTGGCTTGCCGATCGGAAGGTCGGCGGTTCGAATCCCCGCGACGGGGTGAGCTCCCGTTGCTCTGTCCCAGCTCCTGCCAACCTAGCAGTTTGAAAGCACGCCAGTGCAAGTAGATAAATAGGTACCTCTCCGGTGGAAAGGTAAACAGTGTTTACATGTTCCGTTGCGCCAGAAGCAGTCTAGTCCTGCTGGCCACAGACCTGGAAAGCTGTCTGTGGACAAACGCCAACTCCCTTGGCCTGAAACAGAGATGAGCACCGCAACCCCACAGTCGCCTTTGACTGGACTTAACTGTCCAGGGGTCCTTTACCTATACCTTTTTTTTTACCTCATTCGCATTGTTGACCATACTAACCAATGGAGCGGAATGTTGGAAGATTCAGGCCAGACAAAAGAAAGCCCGTGGAACTCCCTCCCACAGGAGACAGTAACGCCCACCTACCTAGATGGCTTTCAAAGAGGATTAGACAAATTCATGGAGGAGGCCAGCCTTGTGAGAACAGGATACTGGACTCGATGGGCCATTGGCCTGATCCAGGAGGACTCTTCTAATGTTCTTATCCATGTTGATGTTTCATCTTCTAATTAAACATTCACATTTATGCAGGCATGTCAATACAGCAACGCTGGCCGGGGCTGATGGAAGTTGCATTTATTCATTTATTACATTGGTATACTGCCCTTCGTCCATAGATCTCACGGCAGATCTCTAGGGTGATTGTAGTCCAGAACTTCTGCAGGACGCCTGGAAGCCATTTAGCAGAAACATGTAGCAAGCTATGGATGTACAACCAGTACCTTTTATCACATGTGGTGGGTTTGTAAGGAAGTGAAGGCTTTCTGGGAAATGCTTTGTTATGAAATAAAAAAAAAAGTTGAAATATACATTTGTAAAAAAAACCAGAAGCCTTCTTAATTGGTATTGTAGGTACTGAATACATAGGCAAGATAAGAGACTGTTTTTATATGCAACAGCAGCAGCAATAATATTATTAGCCCAACAATGGAAGCAGCAAGAGATACCAAGGAAAGAAGAGGGGCAGATGGAACTGATGGACTATGCTGAGTTGGTGAAATTAACTGGGAAAATTCAGAACCAGCAAGATCAGAGTTTCCTGAAAGACTGGAATAAATTTATGGTGTATGTGAACGACCATTGTAAACAACTGACATCGCTAGTAGTGGTACAAGAGGTTTTGTAAGGTTAATTTTATAAAGTATTGCAAAGATTCACTTCTGGTTTGTTCTTTTCTGATACAGACTTAATAGTAATCATTATAACAACAAAATGCAATATCAGAGAGTAAAATGCAATATCAGTGGAATTTGCTACCAAGGAGTGTGGTGGAGTCTCCTTCTTTGGATATCTTTAAGCGCAGGCTTGACAGCCATATGTCAGTAATGCTTTGATGGTGTTTCCTGCTTGGCAGCGGGTTGGACTGGATGGCCCTTGTGGTCTCTTCCAACTCTAGGATTCTATGAGTCTATGATTCTAAGTTGGAAAACCATTCGTCGAGGAGGATGGAAGTCTAAGGCTGTTGCAGCCAGATGTTTGTTATGTAATTTACAAGTTGGATGTGATGTTTTAAAATATGTGCAAAAACCGATAAAAATTATTATTAAAAAAAGAAAACTATTGATGTGCAACCAAACATCTGCAGATGACTGAGTTATTTGAATCAGAATAGCCAAGCCTGCAAGTGTTACAGGATTCTTCAGCAGGTGTGTGTTGTACACCGTTCTCCAACACACACACACACACACACACACACAGAGGGCAGCTCCCCTGATACCAACTATCCCAACCCAACAATCAACAGGGTGGTGCTGGTGGTTGCCTGGTTGGCACTGATCAGTGACGGGGCCTTCTCGGTGGTGGTCTCCCAGTACTAGAATGCCTTGCCTAGTGCACTGTGTCTGTTTTTCTCATTATTAACATTCCACATGGAGATACAAAGCATTCCTGTCACCCAGAGATTTGATAGCTGAAGAGATTCTGCTCCTGGCAACTTAGATCATAAGGGGGGGGGGAAACCTCAGAGCAATTTCCAAAGCATGTGACTTAAAAAAAAAGTTTTAGGTTTTTAAAAAAAGAAATTCTTAATGATTTAGATCTTTTCATTTTACGTTTGTGTTGCTGCCCAGCCCTGTGCTCCTTTGGAAGGGGGGGCATGGTAGGAATTTAATTAAAAGAAATAAAATCGCTACAGAAACCTCTCCCACCCGCTTTCCTAGAGAGACCAGCTGCCAGGGCCTTTCCGTAGGAGCCTTTAAAAAGAAAACTGTTTAAAGCATGGGTTTTCTCCCCCCACCAGCACTTTTATGCTGATCCCAAACTCTCTAGCTGTTGCCCTGCAATTATTTCATTTTTTGGTTCCTCTTGTTTTTTACCCTCATCCATTTTATGCAAATGGTGACCGTTGATGGTTTTGCTACTTGCCTGGAGGCATTTCCCAAAGATGAATTATAGGCCCTTCTCCGTCAGCTCTTTACTGCCGCTGAAAATTAACGTTCTCTTTCTGGAGCCTCATCTGGTTCCTTCTTCATGTTCCATTAGGCACGCTGAGCAAACAAGTTTTGCCAGACGTTTGAGGTTTAGACATAACACCATTCTCACAATTAGGAGCTGTGCAGATGCGCATATATAAGCAATTTCAGGGGAGTAGGGGGAAGCCCACAACGGTCCTAATCTGGATCAAGGCCTGTGTCTGAAACAGGCATAGGCCCTGATCCAGATTAGGACCACCGTGAGCTGCCCCCTGCTCCATAGCTGCCAAGTTTTCCCTTTTCTCGCGAGGAAGCCTATTCAGCATAAGGGAAAATCCCTGTAAAAAAGGGATAACTTGGCAGCTATGCCCTGCTCCCCTGAAATTGCTAATTGTGGGCATTGCAGGGGGTTGGGCTAGATAAGATATCTTTATTGTCATTGTCCCCTTGCGGGAACAACGAAATTACTCGGTTGCTACATCCACTCAGATAAAGCATTCCGCATAATCCAAAATTACAAAAGCTAATTAAAAACAGTAAATATACTACAAAATAACAAGTAAAATAAGATGACTTCAAAGTCCGGGCTTTCCATTTAAGGCCAAAATTGCTCTAGAGAAGAAACTGTTCCTGAGACGGCTCGTTCTTGCCTGCATTGTTCTATATCTCCGTCCCGATGGCAGGAGCTGAAAGAAATGGTGACCAGGGTGCGTTGGATCTCTTGATATATCTAGTGCTTTTCTATGGCACCTGGTGGTGTAAATTTGTTCTAAGGTGGTGAGTGAGCAGCCAATAATGCTCTCTGCTGTTTTAATAATTCTACACAGCCCTGCTCTGTCCTGGGAAGTACAGCTTCCGTACCACACACATAAACCGTACGTGAGCACGCTCTGTATGGCACAGTGATAGAAGGCAAGCAGCAGCTTTTGTGGAAGATGGTTTTTCCTTAAAATTCTCAAAAAATACAGTCTCTGCTGCGCCTTCTTCACAAGCCCCCTTGTATTAACACTCCAGGACAGATCCTCCTGTAACTCAATGCCTAGAAATCTAAACGTTGTTACCCTCTCCACACAAATTCCGTCAATCAAGAGTGGCTGGACCTCGTTCTTCTGTCTCCTAAAGTCCACCACAAGCTCCTTAGTTTTCTTTGTGTTTATGAGCAAGTTGTTGACTCTGCACCACTCTGTCAGCCGCTCCACCTCATCTCTATACTCAGTTTCACCCTCCTTATCAGAGATGAGCCCGATCACGGTTGTGTCATCTGCAAATTTGACAACCCTATTTCTAGGGTGGGCAGCGACACAATCATATGTATAAAGAGTATAAAGGAGCGGACTAAGCACGCATCCTTGTGGTGTTCCTGTGTTAGTCCTAAGCATGTTAGACATATAAGGGCCCAACTGGACCCTCTGGGAGCGATCTGAGAGAAAGTCCAGTATCCACCCACAGAGTGATAGCGGGAGCCCCAGATTTCCCAATTTAGTTATCAGACGTCGCGGTAGAATGGTATTGAATGCCGAGCTGAAATCTACAAAAAGCAGTCTGGCGTAGCTCCCCCGCTGCTCCAAATGTGCAAGAACAGCTTGGAGGGCAATCGCCACGGCATCCTCTGTTGATCTTTTCGTTTTGTAGGCAAATTGGAATGTGTCCAATCCCTCTGGTAGGCAGGCAATGACATAATTTCGTACCAGCTTTTCAAAGCACTTCATAATTATGGGTGTAAGTGCTACTGGACGAAAGTCATTCGGATTCTCCGGATTGGATTTTTTTGGTACTGGAACAATAATAGAAGACTTCAGGCAAGATGGGACAGTAGCCTGGGCTAGGGATCGATTTAAAATCCCAGTGAAGACTCCCGCTAGTTGGTCTGCGCAGTCTCTTAAGACTCTTCCAGCTACTCCATCTGGCCCTGTAGCCTTCCTTGGGGGTCCCTTCCAACTCTACTATTGACATCATCTCTTGCTTGGTCCTCCCTGCATTGGATTGGCCGCTGCTCTTCTCCTTTCCGGATATGCAAATCTCCTGCGCTTGTGATTGGCACAATCGACCGGAGCCTTAAATATTCCCCCCCACCCATTTTTTTACTGTAATTTTTAATGCTGTTTTTATTGAATTAGGCTCGGTGGAACGTTGATGGGAAATCATTTTATAAATGTTACAAATTAAACGCATGGATAAATCATGCCAGCCTGTCCAATAGAGGGGGAAAACCCCAAATTCTATTGACCTCTGCCTCTTGCGATGCAACGAATGCCAAGTTATACGATGCTGCCTGTGCTTGTTATATTTTGAAAAATAAAAATATTGTCAAGATAAGAAAAAGAAAGCAGCTTGGGGGGATCAACTCCTTGCACTGCATGGCTTTGAAGAAAGCCTCCCCTCCGCTCCTTTGTCTCTTCCTGACTCAGTTTCACATTTTTGAGCCCAGCTCATCAGGGTGCAAGTCCCCCGCGGATCTATGCAGTCAGTAAAAGAAGGTAGTTCCAGCCGAGTAATTTGGAGCAAAACAGCGGTCAGTAGACCACGATCCTTATTGTTGCGCAACAGGTCTCCACAGGAGTAAGAACCTTCAACATGGGGTGACATTGACTTTTAAAACTTCCCTCTTTCCCCCAGAATACACTTCGAGGGGCATGTCTGACACATCATCACTACATCACTAGCAGGTCACAAATGGGGAGGGGGCTACAAGGGATGTGGGTGGTGCTGTGGTCTAAACCACTGAGCCTCTTGGGCTTGCCGAGGAGGAGGTCGGCGGTTCGAATCCCTGCTACGGAGTCAGCTTCCATTTCTCTGTCCCAGCTCCTGCCAACCTAGCAGTTCAAAAGCACGCCAGTGCAAGTAGATAAATAGGTATCACTGTGGCGGGAAGGTAAATGGTGTTTCTGTGCGCTGATCTGGTTCGCCAGAAGCGGCTTAGTTGGCCACATGACCTGGAAGCTGTCTGCAGACAAACGATGGCTCTCTCGGCCTATAGAGCGAGATGAGCACCGCAAGCCCAGAGTCGTCCGTGGCTGGACTTAATTGTCAGGGGCCCGTTTACCTATACGAGGGTTACACAAGCTAAACATTAGGTCACTTTCTCAGACCCCTTTCCCAACACCTCTTAAGTCCCCATCACCAAAAGAACAATAAAACTCTTGACATCTCCTTGCCCTCAGGACTTGTCTGGAGATGGGCTTTCAGAACACCGGACTTGCTCAATTGCCTCTCCAGATGTCTATTGTTACCCCCTTGGTCACTCCCTGGGTGGGGGCCTGTGTCTGTACTCTCACGCTTGGGGAATTATGGCGGGATGCCCTGTTCCTGCTGCCTACCTGACTTCCTGCTCCTTGGTTCATGGAGGGAGGTGGAGCCCAAATTCACATTTCGTTAAGGGTTAAAATAGTGTTGGAATGAGGAGAGTCGGTTAAAGTATGGATTTTCTATGAATTTATAAAGCCAGGTATCTTCCCTGAGCTGTCAAGTCGAAAGGATACATTCAGGCATAATATTTGTAACATTGTAACAACTTTAAAGATGTGCCCCCCCGGTGTCATTTCTGCAACAAGGGGGTTGGGCTAGATGACCCTTGGGGTCCCTTCCAACTCTACAATTCTGCAGTTCTGTGATTAGGAGCTGAGAGTCTCACTCCAGGGAGGGATGTGTGGTTCTGATCAAATGGTTGCCGAGTGCTTTGAAGATGAAAAAGCACAGAGTGGGCCTGCCCCCTCTTTTCCCTGCGCAGCTCAGGGCTCCCCAAAGGTTTTGAAGCAACGCTGGAAGGCAGCAACAACACGCACTCTGCAGCTTCGGATTACGGTGCCCGGTTAATTAAACTCCTTCCCTTTGCTTTGCAACTGGGAATAGACTAGGAGCCAGGCAAGCAAACTGGCTGAAAGGAAGCCTCTTCTGGGCAGGCTGGGAGAAGAACTTTGCACTGCCAACGAATCACGGTTATGTCAGTATTTGTGCTGCAAAGGTCACATCTTATTTCTGGTCCCCAGCTCTTGCGTTTTTAATGATGCACATTAATGTTGTGGCTTCTCCTGTATTTTGTTAATGTGCTCCATGATTTTCTAGTTTCAAATGTCTCATCGATATGCCTTCCTTAAAGCTAGGTTCAATGTTTTTCCAACTAACGTGCTGAGACATAGATTTACTAAGGGCCAAGTCTCTTCAATGTGTGCTTGCGAAATGAAATCAACTGAATCTTTACACCATGTTATGTTTATCTGCCCTATGTACAGTTCGGCTCGTGCTAGTATACTAAACTCCATAATCCAGCCTATGGCTGACAATCCGGTTGACCTTCAGCTAGCCTGGGTTCTTCAAGATGTGGACCCTTATATCTCTCTACAGGTTGCTAAATTCCTAACAGCCGTCCTCTCGTACAAGAGACGGAATGGAATGTTAGCTGATTATTGATAGTTATAAGAATTTTTTTTTAAATGACATCAGATATTGATTTTAGTTTAGCGCCTAATTTTTTAATCTTAATCTTAAACCTTCAAGATATGTTTTTTGAATTGTTAATATTTGTCCTTGAGAGCTGTGAATTGTGTTATATTATCTGTGGTTTGTACGAGTCTGCAGTTTTAATTTGTTTTGTTTTGTTGTGTTGTGTTTTATGATGGGCGTACAGCTGAATAAACATCTTTGCTTTGCTAGTTTCAAACAATCTTGAGCCACGTTGCGAGGCGCCAGAGTGTTGAATTGGGTGGGATGCAACTCCTTACATAAACAGAGTCAATGTTATGCGAGCATCTCTTGGCAGGAGCAATGTTCTCCACACGAGAGCCGCTCAAGGCTAGCGTGCGTCGCCACTCGACATCCTTCAAGGGCTGCCGTCTCCACGGCAGTTACCCCCGGTTTAAGATTTGCGGGACGAAGCTGTGCAAGCTTTGCACACAGCAGTTTGGGGTTTTCAAAAGCATTGTTGTCTTTGACCACCTTTTTTCTCAGTGCCCCTTCATTCCTTGCAGCACTCTGGGGGTGGTTTGGTTCAGGCACATGCCTGGGAGCCAAAGGGGCAGGCTGCTAAATATTTCCTTGGAGGCTTTCAATGAAGGGGGAAATAAATCTGTTGGGGGGTATTGTAAACAGAGGCAGAAATGTGGTTCCTTCCAGATGTTGGTTGACTGCAAATCCCAATATCCCTGGTCCTGCTAGCTGGGGCGGAGGGGATTTGTTATGAATACAGAATCAAAGGACTGGTGCCGAGACAGAGCACTGTTGCATACACTGTCGGGAATTGAATCTGAGACCTGCACGCAGAGCAGATGCTCAGAGAACCAAAGAAGCCATGGTGGCTAGTAGCCATTGATAGCCCTCTCCTCCACAAATTTGTCCAAACCTCCTTGTAGGCCATCTAAGTTGGTGGCTGGTCAGGACTTGGATGTCCCTCTGCCTGAAACCTTTGAGAGTTGCTGCAGGTCAGTGCAGACAAGACTAAGCTAGACAGACCAACACTGCAAAAACAGAGGTGAAACCAACAAGCAGGATCCGAGCACAAGAACCCTCTCCCCTCCTGTGGTTTCCAGCAACTGGGATTCAGAAGCCTTGCTGCCTCCGATTGTGGGGGCAGAGCAGAGCCATCTTGGCTAGGAGCCATCAATAGCCCTCTCCTCCTCCTCCTCCTCCTCCTCCTCCTCCAGGAATTTGTCTGACCCTTTTTTAAAGCCATCCAAGTTGGCGGCCATCACTTCCTCCTGTGGGAGGGAGTTCCACAGTTTAACACTGAGCTGCATGAAGAAGTCCTTCCTTTCCTCGGTCCCGAATCTTCCAACACTCAGCTTCATTGGGTGTCTACAAGTTAGCACGGCCGAGTGGAGGGCGCCAGGTTGGGGAAGGCTGGCTGCCCTAGGACTTCATACCAGACAGGCCTGCAAACCTGTGGCCCCAGCGAGAGGGAAGCAGCACGTGACTAGATACACCTTGCGGCCGGTGTTTTGAGGACTGCCTTGGTGCAGATGTTTAACCGAACCTCCAGCGGCTCAATATTCACGGTTCATACATCAGATCTGGCCCAATGGGTCACAAATTGTGCCGGTTGGTCACAAGGGAAGGAGAACCCTCAAAAACAGGGTGACGCCATGGAGCATTCACACAATCAAGAACAGTCCCACCCCCACAGGTCTAGTAAGCTGGCAGGTCCTATTGGCCAATCCAGAGGTCCAGATTTCCTCTGCACTGGGGATTTCCTCTGCCCACCCCCCTTGCAAATAATTATTCTCCCTAACTAGTCTTGGGAGGACTAGTTCGCTCTATGCAGATACTGAATAGCAAAACTCCTTTCCATTTTGCCGCTCAGCTCTGCCTTTTAGGCCCACTGAGGTTTCCCCTCTTTTCGCCCTGCGCGATCTCCTAAAAGCATTAAATTGGATAAAAATAGTCAGCGGGGGGAGGAGGAGGGGAATCTCCATCTTGGGCAGCCCAGATACAATCCTGAGAAAGCCGCAGAGGATTTCAGTTCTCTGGCTAGAGGCAGGATCCAGCTGAAACTTGGCAGGAAAGGTCAGTCTCCGGATCGAAAGCTGTCAAGAAGGATCACATCCACCTATTAAAAGGAGATACAGTATCTCAAATTTCTCGGAGGAGGAAACCACAGTTAAGTGTTGTTTCCTTGGGAACAGGAGGATGGTTGTATTTGGAAACAATTTCATTTTGTTGAGATGCACCACCTGCCTTAAGAGATGTCCTGGGCTCCAGCGTAGGCATAGCTGGAAATAACCCCAATGAAACTTCTATGGAAGTTTTCTCCACTGAGGCGATAGGATAGTCACCTTCCGTCATGAGTCAGCAGTGTGATGCAGCAGCTAAAAAAGCCAATGCAATTCTGGGCTGCATCAATAGGAGTATAGCATCTAGATCAAGGGAAGTAATAGTACCACTGTATTCTGCTCTGGTCAGACCTCACCTGGAGTACTGTGTCCAGTTCTGGGCACCACAGTTCAAGAAGGAGACTGATAAGCTGGAACGTGTCCAGAAGAGGGCAACCAAAATGGTCAAAGGCCTGGAAACGATGCCTTATGAGGAACGGCTTAGGGAGCTGGGTATGTTTAGCCTGGAGTCTGGAGAAGAGAAGGTTAAGGGGTGATATGATAACCATGTTCAAATATATAAAAGGATGTCATATAGAGGAGGGAGAAAGGTTGTTTTCTGCTGCTCCAGAGAAGCGGACACGGAGCAATGGATTCAAACTACAAGAAAGAAGATTCCACCTAAACATTAGGAAGAACTTCCTGACAGTAAGAGCTGTTCGGCAGTGGAATTTGCTGCCAAGGAGTGTGGTGGAGTCTCCTTCTTTGGAGGTCTTTAAGCAGAGGTTTGACAGGCATATGTCAGGAATGCTTTGATGGTGTTTCCTGCTTGGCAGGGGGTTGGACTGGATGGCCCTTGTGGTCTCTTCCAACTCTATGATTCTATGATTCTATCTCAAGGGCTGTCACATGGATGATGGAGCAAGCTTGTTTTCTGCTGTTCCGGAGGGGAGAACCCAAACCAACGGATTCAAAATCCCAGAGTCATGGGTTTCAGCCCCACATTGGGTGAAAAAATCCTGCATTGCAGGGGGTTGGGTTGGGTGACCCTTGTGCCCCTTTCTAACTCTACAGTGCTATACCAGCTGCACTGGCTCTCGATGGAGTGTTTAAGGTGCTGGTTTTAACCTTTAACGCCCTATACGGCCTAGGACCCTTGTACCTACAGGACCGCCTCTCCTGGTATGCCCCGCGGAGGACCTTAAGGTCCGCAAATAATAATATCTTGGAGGTCCTGGGAGGTTAAACTGGCCTCAACCAGGGCCCAAGGCCTTTTCGGCTTTGGCCCCAGCCTGGTGGAACGCCCTATCGCAGGAGACCAGGGCCCTGCAGGACTTGACATCCTTCCACAGGGCCTGCAAGATGGAGCTGTTCCGCCTGGCCTTCGGTCCGGCCCCAGTTTGCCCCCCACTCTATGGGACCCTGTAAGTCAGTGTTTCTCAACCAGTGTGCCTCCAGATGTTTTGGGACTACAACTCCCATCATTCCTGACCACTGGTCTTGCTAGCTAGGGATGATGGGAGTTGTAGTCCCAAAACATCTGGAGGCACACTGGTTGAGAAACACTGCTGTAAGTTACCTCTTTGGGCCTTTTATCAGCTCATGTGGGACCAACATGGATAGCTGGCCCTGATGAATACTTGAGGTTCCCGACCCCTATGGTTTTAATTCGTGGACAGTCATTTAATTTTATCCTGATTCTAATTTTTAAGCTGTATTTTAATCAACTGTTTGATTGTGTTTCAATGTATTTGATATTTGATGTTAGCCGCCCTGAGACAGGTCTTGGCTGGGGAGGGCAGGATATAAATAAAATTTTACTTACTTACTTAAAAGGTAAAGGGGCCCCTGACCATCAGGTCCAGTCGTGTCCGACTCTGGGGTTGCGGCGCTCATCTTGCTCTATAGGCTGAGGGAGCCGGCGTTTGTCCGCAGACAGCTTCCGGGTCATGTGACCAGCATGACAAAGCTGCTTCTGGCGAACCAGAGCAGCGCACAGAAACGCCGTTTACCTTCCCGTCGGAGCGGTCCCTATTTATCTACTTGCACTTTGATGTGCTTTCGAACTGCTAGGTGGGCAGGAGCTGGGACCAAGCAACGGGAGCTCACCCCGTTGAAGGGATTCGAACCATCGACCTTCTGATCAGCAAGCCCTAGGCTCTGTGGTTTAACCCACAGCGCCACCTGGGTCCCTACTTACTTACTTACTTACTTACTTACAATTCCATAAAATTATAAGGAAGGCAATCCCAACTAAACATCAGGAATAATTTGACAGTGGAACAAATGCCATTTGACAGTGGAACAAATGAAACATATACCAGGCCTAGAGGATAAGAGACAGAACCATTTTATTCCAAGAGACTCTGTCTAGAACCCTTCCCAAGATGGCAGCTGGCCTTGGATCAGTGTCCCATTTCCCATTCTTCATCAGATTGGCTTCCTGGATCAACAAGGCACATGGAATGATGGGAACTGGCCTCTCCTCGCCATCCCACATAACAGGAAGGCTACGCAGTTCACAGGCTGGCAAACCCAACACCTCCAAGTGCCGGTTCTAGGTTCCCTCATCCTTTTTGTCTCGGATAAACGGAAGCAGTTCATTCGTGAGGGCATGGCGCCTGTCACGCCAGCGAAAATGTGTGGGCGCCTGGCTGGGCCCTTGCTCATAGTCAAAGCAAGGGCTCAGCTCAAAGGCCAGGGCCGATTTCACCAGCCCAACGCCGCCAGCTTTCTCTGGGCCCGGGTGGTAGAGGCGCCCATTCTCGGGCAGCATGAGCAGCTTCTCGGGCTGGAAGGGCACTGCCAGCTTGTCCGCTCCGCCACAGTAAGACAACAGCTCCTCGCCCGACGCTCCCTGCAGGAGGTGGGTGAAGACGATCGGCCGGTCGTCGCATCGGACAAAGTTCTGCTCGCGGCCGCAGGGCGAGAGGTAGGGGAAGGCGGCTTCGTAGCGCCCGCTCTGGTTCAGCTTGAGCCGCTTGAAGAAGAAGACCAGGAACTGCTTGTCTGCAGGAGGGAGGGAGGGAGAGAAAGCAAGAGGGCCGGTCGATGCCTTTCCAATCTCCTACCGACGCACAAGTGATGGGTTGAGCAAAGAGGACTTGCCTTTTTATTGGAGGTTGGGGAGAAAAGCATGAGGAGGCATGGGGGCCCCAGTGGCTAAGTGACTGGCTTCTCATAAATGATGTCATTCTCCTGAAACTCAAGGTGAACCTTCAAGGAGGGAGAGTTTCGGAGCACCAGAAATGCTGGACAGCAGCAGTCAGGCTTATACGGGTTTCGCTAGGGGCAAGGGTCAGGTTGGGGAGGGTGGACAAAAGAAGCAGCAACGTTAGGATAGCTTCCCCCAGCCTGGGGCGCTCAAAACACTTTGGACTTCAACACCCACCTTCCCTGATCACTGGCCATACTGGCTGGGGCTGATGGGAGTTGGAGTCCAGAGCCTCTGGAGGGCGCCAGGTCGAGGAAGGTCGAGGCAAGCGCTGAATCTGGCATCTTCCTCCTGGGCTGTGCAACTGAGACGTGCCAGAGATGTTAGGTGCTGCTGCCCCTATGACGCCCCCACCCCCTTCAGATCCTGGTCCCCCCCACTGCTGCTGCCAGCCACGTCAACTGTACCCTCACCTGTGGCTGCGCCCGCATTTCCGCCACAATGCAGCAGCAGCAGCAGCGGCGGCTACGACAACGGGGCTGTGTTGGTGGTGCAGGCGAAGCTGAAGGGCTGGCAGCAGCAGGATGGTGGGAGGGCAGAGTGGGAAAGGGTCAGGGTCAGGGCCAGCTCTGGAGGTCCTAAGCACCTAAAAGATTTTGGTGCCCCCATATATATCTCTCAAAATAATAATAAACCGTTATTTTTTGAAACGAAACAAAACCTACAGCACACACACACACACACACACACACACACACACACACACACACGTTTTTCTAATTTTAAGGTTTTTTATCAGATCCTCAAAACTACTCTTACATAACATATCTGCTTCTATGCTTAGTAGAGAGCCTTGTTGCAGAGTTGCTCTGTTGGGATTTTCAATATACTTCAACTGAGAAAATGAATGCTCAGTTGAGCAATTTGTGAGAATTGATGTTAAAAATCTGGCAGTGGGAAATTTCTGTGGTGCCTGCCCTTCCCTTGATGCCCAGAGCACGTGCTCAATCGTTCATCCAGCCCCAGAGGAGGACGCAAATGGCTTCCCTTTGCCTAATGCATGGGCTGACCCTGGCCGGGGTCAAACATCCCTTGAAATAGACAGAATGAAGTCTTCTCTGCTGTGCTACCAGCTCCGAGTTCCTTGAGGAAGAGAAGGCAGGCAAGGCCAGCCTGCAGCTCAGAAGAAGGCAATCTCAACCACGCTCTGTTTGGTTCCTCCCAACCGATCAGCCAAGCAGCAAACAGCCCTAGACGAAACGGAACTAACACAACCATTTTGCAGGATCCCTTCATTTACAAGCCCATCTGTTCTCCGATTAGGTTTTGTGTGTTTTGCTTTTAGGGATCTGAGAGACTGAAGGCACCCCCTTCCTAAAGAGATGTCTTATCGTGTCGAGGAAATAAACAACTACAGTATCTGAAGGCAGCCCTGTGTCAGGGGTTGTTGCGACTACTCTAGAGTAACGACTTTCCACATGCTTGTCTTTTAACAGTCTTTATTGGTGCACTCTATTTACAGTGTAATGAGCTGTTGGATGCATGTCTGCTCATTCCGATCCAGAATCCGGCACTGCCCCTTTGCGCGATTTCGACCAACATAATAGCCTCGAGACAGTGAATCTCCTCCCCTTTCTCCTCCTCCTTAATTCCGGTGCCGGGGGAAAGGGTCTACGCTCCATCTTTTCCCTCTCCCCCCTTTCCGCCTCTCTCTCTCTTCCCACCTGTGGAGCAGGGGCTCTCCCATGCTGCCAGAGACCTGGCACTCTCTCTCCGCTTCCTGACTAGCCCCTTCAGACCCCGCGCTTTCATGGCTGCTTGGGGACGAACTGCTCCTGATGAGAGGCGGAGGTTCTCTATACTCTCTCCCCCTTACACCCTGGATAGGGAAGTTTTTAATGGGTAATGTTTTATGGTGGTTTTATAATTTGCTGGAAGCCGCCCAGAGTGGCTGGGCAACTCAATCAGATGGGTGGCATAAATGATAAATCATCATCATCATCATCATCATCATGTGTGTTTGGAAGACAGAGTCACGCTCATTTAAGGAGTTTGGGAACTTGCAGAAACTATGCCGGAAAGGTCTAGGCCAGCCTCCCCCAGCTATGTGCCATTCAGATGTTTTGGGCTAGAATCCCACCAGCCCCTGTGCTGGCTGGGGCTGTTGGGCATTGCAGTGCAAATCACCGGAAGGGCACCAGGTTGGCTGAGGCTAGCAGAGACGATTTGTACCCTACAGCCAGGCAGGCGCATGTGTGAGGCGACCCTTAAGCAGCAGCTCTTGCCCAAGGACCGCAAGCAGAACGCGACTTCATCAAAACAGGCACGTAAGCCAAACACCTTGGCCATCGGCTTCGTTTATTTTGAGCTCAGAAGGCCGCTTCTTTGCTGTGCGTTTCCTTGGCAAGCCGTTTGGATGTTCTGCTTTTCTTTGGCATTCAGCCCAAGCAACTGTGACCCGGAGGCAGCGGACCCAGCGGCATTTACAAGCGTGAGCCACAGAACGCAGGCAGGTGGGAAGAGCCGTAAATCTGAGTTATTAATAGTGCAGGTGCAGCCATGTAATTGGCGGAAGGGAATTAAGATGCAAAAAGGCACAGGCCGTGTGTGTTTTGTTTGTTTTGCTGGGAGCCGCTCTGGAAACGAGGCGGTGGGGGTGGGGGGAAACAGCCCAAACTGGAGGCGGTGGGGAAAAGGAAGCTTGCGGCTCACACAAGCCCAAGCCCAAGCTCATCACGTTACGTGACGCTGCAAAATCCCACATGGATTTGGCAGGGGTGTTTCGCAAGCGGGAAAGGAGATTCCTGCCCCCAGATCTTCAAATCAGAAAAGAAACCTCGGAGGGGTCTCAAATCAGAAAAGAAACCTCGGACAGGCGACTGTCTGCTAACTGGAAGCACAGCCCTGAATCCCACTCCCTATGATTTTTAATGATAAGAGGAAAGTGAGGATTGAGACTTTAAGAAAAGGAGTGTCTGGAGGAGAGAGCACATAGGAATGGCAAATCTTAACTGGGTGCTCCACTTTTAAGCTCCACTCTTCTCCCACTGGGTCACTACTGTCCTGGGACATGTCACTTCTGAAGAGGAACGATGTGCACCAGGAGGCAAGCGAGTGCTGCTGACGATGCTCCTGCGGAAGTGGAGACGTGGCACAGTGACAGCATCCCTCTGCAGTGCAGATCGTAGGGGGGGGGGCTCTGCCTCTGACCTGCATCCGACCCCCAGGCAGGAGGCAAACCGCAGGAGTCGGGAGCACACCAGCTTGCAGGCGTTTTCATTCTCTTTCTCCTCCCCCCCTTTTTTAAAAAATGAACTCTTTGATCGCTCACAGTTTCAACTGGTGCATTGGAAGATAAAACGGGGTGGGGGGAGTGGACAGCCCACCCAAAGGCAAGAGGAAGGCAAGGGGGAATGCGGGCTCATTCAGCAAGAACGATTGCAATTCCTGGTTTAGTTTTAAATGTAGGCATTTTAGGTCAAGATCTACCGAAAGAGAAGAGGAGGCTATCCATGTATGCTACTACAGCGGCGAGAATTTCGATAGCACAAAAATTGGAAGACTGAAGAAATGCCAACTAAATGGCCAGAAAAACTGATGAACTATGCAGAATTGGCGAAATTGACGGACAGACTTCGGGGAAAAGACAACAGTGACTTTGAAAGAAAATGGGAACCATTTATAGTATACTTGCAGAAACAAAGGAAGACTATTGATTTGATGGCAGGATTCAAATAAACACTCACACCTTTACTAACAAAAAATATATACAAGATAAAGAAATAGTATAGTGTATCTTTTAAGAAACAGCAGCGTGTAATAAAGGAAAAAGCAAATCAGAAGTGGAAGTTGGGGGAAGCCCAGGAGGGGAGGGGAGAGGGAATGTAATATAAATGTTATGGATATGGGATGTATGCAATGATAGAAAAAGAAAACTGAATAAAAATTTAATTAAAAAAAAATGTAGGTTTGCATATACCGTCTCCACTTTCTCACACATTTCTACCAATCCTTCCAAGCTTCTGATATAAATTGAACCCCAAGGTTCTCCCAAGGAAGGTCGATCCTGGCATAGGTTTATGCCACCCAAGGGCCAGGAGCTTCTGGGGCCCTCGTGGGGAAATGGACACACACCTGGAAATCGAATGAATCGCATAGGAGATACTTCCTGGCACCCAAGTGACCCACGTTAGGAAATGACTGGCCATTTCTCAAAGCAAAAACACTTTCTTGCCACCCCATTGGTTTCTATGCTGTTTCTTTTTTCTTTTTTTGTAAAGCAAGATTTGAGTGTATTATCATTTTAGGATGGGGTGGAAGGTTCGCAGACTATGAAGGACTTGCCCACAAATTTATTGACAGCTGCACTAATTATGATAGCTAGGAAGTGGAAGGGGCAAGCAGAATATAAAATGGAAGAATGGTATAAAGGGGTGTGGGATATAGCTATTAATGATAAGTTAACATGTGCCATTAAGGTAAGACGGGGAATGTGCAGGAGAAATTATTTTGAGGAGATATGGAGGGTGTTTGTAGAATTTGTACTGTTAAAACGGAAAGGGGTCAAACCATGGCAAGAGGTGTTGAAAATTTGGAAGGTTGGATAGTTACAATGGAATGGTCTTGGTGGTGAGACGCACGTTTTTATTCTGATTTATTTATGATTATTATTTTGTCAAAATAAAAATAGGAAAAAAGGTATTAATTTTTTAAAAATAAATAAATTCTATCATAAGGTAAAGGGACCCCTGACCATTAGGTCCAGTCGTGCCCGACTCTGGGGTTGCACGCTCATCTCGCATTATTGGCCGAGGGAGCCGGCGTACAGCTTCCAGGTCATGTGGCCATAGCTGCCAAGTTTTCCCTTTTCTCGCAAGGAAGCCTATTCAGCATAAGGGAAAATCCCTGTAAAAAAGGGATAACTTGGCAGCTATGCATGTGGCCAGCATGACAAAGCCGCTTCTGGTGAACCAGAGCAGCGCACGGAAACACCGTTTACCTTCCCGCTGTTGCGGTTCCTATTTATCTACTTGCACTTTGACGTGCTTTTGAACTGCTAGGTTGGCAGGAGCTGGGACCGAGCAACAGGAGCTCACCCCGTCACAGGGATTCGAACCGCTGACCTTCTGATCAGCAAGCCCTAGGCTCAGTGGTTTAACCCACAGAGCCACCTGGGTCCCTAAATTCTATCATACGCTTATCCAATTAGTTCTTCCGTCTGATAAGGTTCTTTTCCTCTGTGACTGATGTAGGGTGTGACTTACCAAGGGACGGAAGGAAAGAAACACAGAAAGCTGCCTTATACCAAATGTTATCTAGCCCAGTGCTGTCGACACTGACTGGCAGCAGCCCTCCCAGCTCTACCTGGAGATGATGGGGTTTGAACCTGGGACTTTTTGCATGCAACACGGAGACTCGACTACTGAGCTACAATTGCATGGTAACACATGGCACTGGTGGGATTGCACCAGGCTGCAGGCTGCTGACTGATGCGCTCAACCAATGTGCAATGGATCTTAGCCCCAGGGAGAAGAATGTACGGGGGACATGCGGGGCAGAGGCAGTTGCAAGCCTAGATCCTATTTGCCAGCTGATGAGGGGAAATATCACTGGACCTTATTGTCCCCCAAAGGCCTCATTTAGCTGGAGATTTGCGACAGCAAAGGTTGACTACCGTGAACGATTATGGGAGGGTTCCGGATTAGCAAAAGCCTGCCTGAGGGGGAAATGGGGGGTCAAGGCACATTGTAAGGTTTGGCGGAGGAACATCTGGCACTCAGCTCTGAGGTCGGGAAAAAGAAAGGGGCTTGGCAGGAGACCATTCTGCAACCAGGGCGCTCTCCCTCAAACCCCACCCTAGATGTGGAGCAATCTCAAAATCCTCATTTGCCCCCTGGGGTGGAGCACCGCTTCACTGCCTTGGCCTCGCAATGCCTGGTAGCGAGCCGGCCTGGGTTTTTAATGCCGATTAAAGATTATGCCGGCAGGTCTTAACACAGGAACACTGGAGGGGATCAGTGCGGTTCCGGAGAAGATAAAAAGTGTCCAAGCAGGGATTTTCAGGATCATGCAATGGCTTAGCAGAGGATCCTCTAATTCTCACCAGGAGATCTCACTTACACAACCGTTGACTATTTTTTTGGGGGGGACGACCATCTGCTCAGGAGCACCTGCCAGAGCTTACATAACCTGCGTGGAAAAGTTTCCCACCCACCCCCCAGGAACAAAAGTCACAGGCTAAAATGTTCTTCAACTCACATAACTGCTCCCTCCCTGCAACTTGCTGTCAAACGGAAACTGAACCTCAGGCCAGCCCACGACACTCTTCATGCAGCGCGTAGTTAAAACCAACTTGGATGGCTTTAAAAGGTGGTTAGACGGACTCCTGGAGGAACTGGCAGCTCCTCAGCCTCCTTGGCACTCAACGAAGATATGCCTAAGGGCTGGGAGGTCACGGGAGGCGTTGGGGGACCGAAAAGAACCTGCTGGCAGTCTAGATTCTGCCAGGCACTGTCAGTTGGTGTGCTAGAGCAACTTTAATGTGCTAGAGCAGGTATGTCCAAAGTCCGTTTCAGCAGCCTAATCCGGCCTGCTGGTCGGTTCAATCTAGCCCCTGTGGCAGTTTATTGCCTGGGGTAAAATCCTTAAAAAAAACCTCAACAACTTCAATCCTAAAAGAGCTCAAAACTTCAACTCTAAAAAAGCTCAAAACTTCAACCCTAAAAAAGCTCAAAAACTTCAACCCTAAAAAAAACCCAACAACTTTGGTCGGCCCTCATGGCCCTTCACTTCATCAAATCTGGCCCTCTTTGAAAAAAGTTTGGACACCACTGTGCTAGAGCAACATTAACAACCAATGAAAGCTGCTCTGTTTGGATGAATGGGGCGCTGCCCACCGATCTCGGCCTGACAGCTGCCTGCCTTCTTAAAATCAAAGAATTGTAGACCTAGAAGGGACTCTGCAATGCCGGAAACACAGAATCCCTGGCTGGTGGCCATCCAAGCTCTGTTTAAAAAACTCCAATGCAGGAGAGCCCCCCCCCTTCTGAGGGAATCCATTCTTTCTTACAATCAGTCCGGGAGTGTTTGTGTGTCCTGCATGTCAGTTTCCTCCTCCTCCTCAATTGCCCCCTATAATACTCAGCAGGGAGGAGGATTGGGGCAAAACTAAAGCCAGTTGGCTCTGCCTGGCTCTGGTTCCACCTCCCGTAGGCCTTCCTGTCTTCTGCTTCACCAGTCCCTAATTGGCACCAGGCAGCCGCCGCTGTCAATGATGACTTGAAGGAGTCAAGTCCGCCATTTGCTCCCATGACAGTGCCCACTGACCCTGCTCAGCTGGCTCAAGGAGGGATGGCTGCCTCCATGCATGGAGGGAGCCGTGCAGACTGGGACGGAGCAGGTGGACATTACCTTTGAAACAGGTGATGAAGTTCTTGACTTTGGCATCGTCCAGGAAAAGCTGTGCAGGGTTGCCGGAGGAGGGATTGGGAGAAGGAGGAGAAAGAAACAGGATGATGAGCAGACAACTCATCTACAGTCTAGTAAAACACAACTATTCAAGGGGGGGGGGTGCTGTATGGGTGTAGCTGAAGGGCCAGAGAGCTCCATCGCTCAAGGAGGAACCAAAGACTCTCAGCCTGGGTCACACAGCCACTTGGCATGATGATACATGCTGAGTCCAGCAACATTCTCAATTGGCTTCACCTCGCACCTCACTTTGCAACCTGAGCCATGTTTTGCCATCACTGAGCTGTCCAAAACTGGACTGAAGGAGGTCGCAGCGGATGTGGGCTTCTTCTGAAACAGTCAGCATGGCAAGAACCGTACAGATCCACGCAATGCATCCTGCACAACTTAGTGGCTGGAACTGGTTCTGAGACCACAGCCCTCAGCACATTTAGTAGGAAAGTACGGTATTCCCACCTAACTCAAAACACATATGGGGTGGGATTGTTACGAGCAGGGCTTTTTTTTTTCAGCCAGATCTTGCTGGAACTCACTTCCGGCACCTCTCAGATGAGTCCCTTGCCATTACAGTGGTACCTTGGTTGTTGAACGGCTTGGCTCCCGAACAAATTGGCTCCCAAATGCCGCAAACCTGGAAATAAGTGTTCCGGTTAGCGAATGTTTTCCGGTTAGCGAATGTTAGCTGAACATCCAACGCGGCTTCTGATTGAGTGCAGGAAGCTCCTGCGGCCAATCAGAAGCTGCGTTTTGGTTTTCAAACGGTTCCGGGAGTCACGGATTAAGTTCAACAACCAAGGTACCACTGTATAAGAGAACTAGGGAGGTGTTCATGGCGGGTTCTGGCACCTCTTTTTCTAGGAAAATAGCACTGGTTACGAGCCACACACCGGTACCCTCAAGAGACCCAGACCCACACTGTTCACGGTTTGCCCAGCACTACCTTCCTCTTCTCCCTCTGCTTCATCGTCAACTTGTAATTTGTTGAACAAACCCCAATTAAAACAAACCACGGCTTAGCATTATGTGGGAACTGGGTCACTGGATGCCTCGAAGAGACAAAGGGCTTCAAAATAGCTCAGCCAACACCACCCCTGCCCCTTAACTTGGCTTCCACCATATTATCTAAAGCACGGTAATATCGGGCTCTGGATAGACACTGTGCAAAGGGTCAACCAGCTTCCTAAAGGGCTATTCACTGTCTGACGAATGCCAGCAATGGGGCTGTTTGCAACTCAGAGCTCCCACATTCTTGAGGACTGCTAATTTCCAGATCAGTCCAGGGCGGCCACAAACTCCTCTTTTAACACTAATTACAACTCCTAATCTCCCCCATAATGATTCATTCAGCACTAATTCGATACACCATTAATGCAGTGGAGGCGACTACGTGAATCAGCAGTTAACGCTAATGGATTAAAAAGAGAGGCCCAAACAGCCCCAAGGCTTGGAGCAATGCCAAGCGGCACTTCCCAGGCACACCATGCATCTGCCACTCAGAGATCTGCGCTAGAGGTGGCTATTAACATTGGGCTCCCGTAAAAAGGAGAGCCCCGCACTACAGCTGCAAAGCTGCCAAGTTTTCCCTTTTCTCACGAGGAAGCCTATTCAGCATAAGGAAAAATCCCTTAAAAAAAGGGATAACTTGGCAGCTATGTACAGCTGGGCGATACCTGGCTTTCAACATTGCGGTGTCAGGGTTTGTTGCGACTACTCTTGAGTAACGACCGTCCACATGCTTGTCTTTCAGACATTTTTATTGGTGCACATTATTTACAGTGTAACGGATTGCTCATATCATGTCTACCCACTTGAGTCAGATTCCTGCACTAAACTCTTTTGCGTTTTCGACCAGCATAAAAGCCTCGGAACTGAGAAGCGCCTCCCTTTCCTTCTCTTTCGCAGTTCCGGCGTCGGAGGTACTGGTCTTCTGTCTGCCCTACTCCTGTCCACTCATTCCGCCTCTCTCTCTTCTTGCCTATGGAACAGGGGCTCTCTAGTCCTGCCAGAGCCCTGGCACTCATTCTCCGCTTCCTGACTCACCTCTTCAGACCCCTCGCTCTCATGGCTGCTTGGAGACGGGCTGCTTCTGATGAAGGGGGGGGGGTTCTCTGTAATCCCTCCCCCTTACAATCAGCTAAACATCAAGAAACATCACAATGCCTGCAATAAGGATGGAACTATGCAGATGTGAACAGAAGGGCTGGGCGATCTCTGGTTTGCAACACTGTGATAATTCCATCAGCCAAACATTGTGATATACTGATATATCACAAGGTCTGAAATAAGGATGGAGCTATGTAGAGGCAGTGGCTGGCTTTGCGGTTTTTCCTGCATCGTGATTTATGCTTAGCGCACACACACGCATCATGATATTCCCAGGTCAAATGTTTTAAAAACATTCTCATGATATGGACTTCAAACCAGTTTTGGATGAGATATCAATATATCGCCCAGCCCTACCCCTCACCATGGATGAGCTTGGCTACCTTGGGTCCTTAGGAGCTAAAGCAACAAGGAAGCATAAATTAATATTAGCCCTTCACGGCCTAGGAACCTCGAACTTACGGGACCCCCTCTCCCGGTATGTCCCACGGAGGACCTTAAGGTCTATAAATAGTAACACCTTAGAGGTCCCGGGCCCGAAGGAAGTCAGTTTAGCCTCAACTAGAACCAGGGCCTTTTCAACACTGGCTCCGACCTGGTGGAACTCTCTGTCTCATGAGACCAGGGCCCTGTGGGACCTGATTGCTTTCCACAGGGCCTGTAAGACAGAGTTGTTCCGCCTGGCCTTTGGCCTGGACCCAACTTGATCCCCTCCCTCACTTTCCCTTTCTGTATGAGGCTGCATTTTAATTTTAATGTTGTATTTAATCTTGTTTTTAAGTTCTATCTTAATCAATTGTTTTATATGTTTGGCTGGGGAGGGCGGGGTATAAATAAAATTTATTATTGTTATGATTATCTTGGAGAAGAATAGACCATGCAATTAAACGAGTTACCCATGAGAACAGGAAAAGCCTAGCATTGCAGCCCAAGCCATTTTGGTATCAGAAGCAGAGTCCAAATGCCCTCTCCTCACTAAGGCAAACATTTTATTATTATTTTTATTATTTTTATTTTTTAAGATCTATTTTTTATTGATTAAAACGAAAATTTTCAAAAAAGGAGCAAACATAAATACACAAACACAAACACTAATACAAATACCAACGCATACAATTCATTTCAGTTTCTACTATTTTTACACTATTTTCACTTTCCGTTGACCTCCAATTATACTTGCTGCATCGTTTTCAGTTAAATGAGTAATTCCGCACAGTTTTTTTAATCTAAGTTACATTTTTCCTTATTCTATTCATATTCTCTGTCATATTTGTAGTATCAGTTAATAATTTACCAAGCTCAGTCTAGTTTTGCCACTGGAGTTCTTATTACATTGTTATTTTTTAGATATTCTTCAAATACTTCCCAATCCCTGTAGACATTTTGTTTCATCCGCCCTCTCATTTTGCCTGTCATTTTTGCTAGCTGCATGTATTCTACCATTAGTAATTAGTAAATAAAAAAGAGAGAGAGAGTACGATTTGTACATGCATATGTGGTGGACCTGCAAAGAGGTCAGTGAACTGTGGAACAGCATATATGAGGAATTAAAGAAAATGTTGAAGTGTAACTTCAGTGGCGGGAAGAATTATAATTGCAAGGAATTGTAAAAACAAAAGTGTACCCACAATAATAGAATGGAGAATACTAAGGCAAACATTTTAAAGAGCCCTTTTTTCACACTATTCAGACACAAATGGCTGCCTTCCTCCATCCCCGGGTTCACAGGAAGAAGGTTACAGGACCAGCCCTGCAGCTCTAGCTGTTCTCTGCCTCTCCTGCAAGCATACAGGAAATCCGCCTGAGCATGAGGAGGTGGATTTTGGGGTGTCCCTAAGGACAGCTGGGCAGGAGACACATTTACCTGGCCAACGAGGCACCAAACACTACAACGTCCTAGTTTGCAAGCTTTCATGCAGTCTTCCCCAACCTGGGGCTCGCCAAATGTTCTGGACTCCAACTCTCATCAGAGTCAGGAGATGAAGCCCAAAACATCGGGGAGCAGGTTTGGTGAAGGCTGCCTTACTGAAATGAAGGAGGACCTATGTTTGATCTTGCATGGCTCTTTATCATTCCAGTTGAGCTTTTCTCTATTTGAGACAAGACTTCTGGTTCATCTAGATCAGTGGTGGCGAAGCTATGGCACGCGTGCCAGAGAGGGCACTCAAGACCCTCTCTATGGGCAGGCGCGCCGTCGCCCCAGAAGGGCCATAGCTTTCGTGCCGGGGGATGGGGGAGGAGGAGAGGAGGGCTTGCGCCGCCCAAAGCCTGCGGCACCAGGGCCTGGCAAGCGAGAGAGGGGCTGAGCAGGCATCGACTTCTGATGCGCCAGGGCCTCCCGTCAATCTGTTTTTCCTACTCGGGAGGAAGCCGCCTTGAGTTCAGCAGGGCTTAACTCCCAGGTCAGTAAACATATGAAGACAGCAACCTAAGAAAGGGCTGCTGCGTTTACATGTTTCCTGGGCTTTCCTGTGGAAGCCAATAAGAGAAATTCATTCCGTGGAGGTGGGGATCAAATGGCAGCCAAAGAAACAGCAAATAATAATAATAATAATAATAATAATAATAATAATAATAATAATAATATTTATACCCTGCCCACCTAGCTGGGTTTATTTATTTATTTATATTTGTATGTGCACACGCAATCATTATGATCGCATATTAAAAATTAGGAGGGTGTATCTTAGTACAGCTCTCCAGTGTACGCTAGTGGCCAAATTTGTGGAACCTTCTGGAAAAAAATGTATTTCTGAGGTTTGATGGCTCATAACACCACTTTGTTTTGGAGTAATACAAGTGCTTTCTTCCTGTGGGGACGCAGGAGGATGCATGCCCCTAAACATTTTGTGAATTTAACGGGAGAAGAAATTCACTGTATTTATTTCCCCCGATTTGAACTGTATTTATTTTTCCCTGGTGGTGATTTTCTTGAGCCAAAATGAGAGTACCCCTAAGCATTTTTAAGAAAAAAAACACTGAGTTATACCATAAAATTATATATCAATGGAAAGATAATTTAATGAAGAATGTAATGCAATAACTTTTATGAAGGATTATTTATTACAACAGCAATCATAAGGAAGAAACGTGAAACACACAGAAAAAATGAGATATACAGGTTGAATTGCCATGTTGGCACTTTGCGATAAATAAGTGGGTTTTGAGTTGCAGTTCAGTGCAAAATGCCCTCTTCAGCATTTTGTCCAGCTCTAATATATCCTTTTAGAGATGGTGGGACTGAAGCTGTATACTGTATAATAAACCAAATACATATATGCATGTTATAGATTTGTACAAAGGCATTACAATACTGGCAGTTTTATTTTATCTCTCTTTCATAATGACTGTTAGTGTGGAATTCACAACAGCCATTTCTTGGATCGGCATATTCATTGAGCAATCCACTACAACCCAGGATCTGCTTGCTGGTCATTCACCGCCCATTTAGACCTCATGAGTGTGTATGTGAAATTAAGAATCGCCCCGCCTCAATGTGTGTGACTTTACATCATAGCTGCCAAGTTATCCCTTATTTTAAGGGATTTTCCCTTATGCTGAATAGGCTTCCTCGCGAGAAAAGGGAAAACTTGGCAGCTATGCTTTACATTTGAACTGCATGTGGCTTCTTGCCACTGTTCACCCAAGACTAGAGAGGTCCTTTCGGACGTCTTCATAAACTCTTGTATCAACAACCCTAAACCAGTGATGGGCAACCTTTTGAGCTTGGTGTGTCAAAATTCGCCAAAAAAAACCGAGCATAACTCGGGTGGTGTGTCACTTCAAGAAAAAAACCATAATTTTGCAATATTTATAGTTTAAATAACAAAATGTATAATTGTAATATATAACTGTATTTAATAAATCAGAAACTAATTATTTAACCTAACCAAACCAAAAAACCCTTATTTATCACAAAGTGCCCAGAGTTGTTGAGCTTTTTGGGGGGAGCTGCTGACCAAAGTTTTGGAGGTTTTTTTGGGGGGTGCAAAAGTTGCTTTGCTTTTTTTGGGGGGGGATGCCCCAAAGCTGCTGCGCTTTTTTTGGAGAACAGAAATAAATGACGAATAATACCTTCGCTGAAACTAACACGCAGCACTGACATAGTCTGCCAAAGCGCCAAAAAACCCAGCACAGAACGGGTTAAAAAATGAACGCTGTTACACCCAATCAGCGTCTGCCAAAGCGCCAGAAAAAAACGGCACAGAAAAGGTTTAAAAACCAATCTCTGGCTACCAGCAGCAGCAACAACAACAAAAGGATCCGGGTTTTAACAGTGGAGACAAGCTGTAGCGTGAGGAGGAGCAGAAGAACAAATGGGGGGGGGGAACAATAACAAGAACAGTGCTCACCCCTAACTCCAAACCATTCAGGAACAAGTTAAAAAGCAGAGTGTTGGATTGGGACCTGGGAGATCAGAGTGATATATGAAGCTCACTCCGTGTGACCTTGGGGCATGGGAGTAGCCAGGATTTTTGTTTTGTTACGTATTTTTATTGATGCGCCCCTGTCCCACCCTTGGCTATGCCCATGCCTTGGGGGCTGGTCAGTGCCTCTCACCCTAGCCTACCCCATAGGGCTGTTGAGAGGGTTACATGAGGAGAGGGGAATGAGAACCTTATATAGGCAGCCCTGTTTAGGGAGGCTTTTAATGTTTAATAGATTATTTTAGGGACCCAGGTGGTGCTGTGGGTTAAACCACTGAGCCTAGGGCTTGCTGATAAGAAGGTCGGGGGGTCGAATCCCTGTGACGGGGTGAGCTCCCGTTGCTCGGTCCCAGCTCCTGCCAACCTAGCAGTTCGAAAGCACGTCAAAGTGCAAGGAGATAAATAGGAACCGCTACAGCGGGAAGGTAAACGGCGTTTCCATGTGCTGCTCTGGTTTGCCAGAAGCGGCTTTGTCATGCTGGCCACATGACCTGGAAGCTGTACGCCGGCTCCCTCGGCCAATAATGCGAGATGAGCGCGCAACCCCAGAGTCGGTCACGACTGGACCTAATGGTCAGGGGTCCCTTTCCTTTACCTTAGATTATTTTATTTCATTTTTCTGTTGGAAAATATAATAATAAATTATTATTGTTATTATTGTTGTTGTTGTTGTTGTTGTTGTTGTTATTATTATTATATGCCCCCCATGAGGTCCTTGGAGATAAAGGTGGGAAATATAGCCCAGTATACCTGAAGGAGCATCCCCACCCCCATAGTCCATCCCGGACACTGAGGTCCAACTCCGAGGGCCTTCTGGCGGTTCCATCCCTGCGAGAAGCGAGTTTACAGAGAACCAGGCAGAGGGCCTTCTCGGTAGTGGCGCCCGCCCTGTGAAACACCCTCCCATGAGATGTCAAGGAAATAAACAACTACCGTACAGTATATGACATTTAGAAGACATCTGAAGACAGCCCTGTTTAGGGAAGTTTTTAATGACTGATTTCTAATGTATTTTTAATCTTTTGTTGGAAGCTGCCCAGTGGGGCTGGGGAAACCCAGCCAGATGGGTGGGGTAGAAATAAATTATTATTATTATTATTATTATTATTATTATTATTATTATTATTAAATAAGTGCAATCAAATAAATACACGAATACACACCACACCCCGATTGCTGAGAGAGCTCCCTTCCTATACCCCTCCATTTCCATCCTTTTACATATACTGTATACGAAATAACGGGCCCCGACCGTCCTGTCAGGCTTGCTGGGCTGTGATAATCCACAGCACCCTTCTAGGGGGCAGCCCCAAAACCTTCCTCTCCCTGGCCCACCCCCCACGCACCCCATACCTGTCCCTGGTGGTCGATATAATAAAAGTACTCGCGGGTGCGGGGCGTGGGGCTCTGGCCCTGCTGGTAGGCGGGCCGGCGGATCCCCGGCCTCAGCAGAAAACGAAGCCCGCCACGCAGCAGCCGCATCGCGGTTTCGGTACCAGACGACAACAACGAGCGGGCCCCGGCTGCGATCGAGGCCTAGTCTAACCGGAAGTGCAATGGGGGACCGGCGCAGCGACGGACTTGCCTCCCCCAGGCTCCGGATACGCGTAGAAACGTTCCGCTCGTTGCATCGGCTGGGCGCCGGGTCCAATCTCCCTCTCGCTGTAATTGCAGCCCTTCATACCGGCGGATCCCTTCCTTGCTCAGCGCTCTGACCCAGTGCCGGATTTACGTACAAGCTATAGCTTAGGGCCCCACTCTCGGGGGGGGGGGGGCAAAAACTTTAAAGGAAAAAAACAAACTGGATGTGCATTTCCAAAATAGAAGGTAAAAAAACAAATCAAATAAAACCTACATACAGCAGCAGTGTTTTGTGCAGGGCCGTCTTAAGCACATCCAGCGCCATGGCAACAAACTGTTTCTCACAATATGGGGTTTCTCAGAATCATGGAGGCCACTGCTACAATTTCACTATTAATATACTTCTTAATTGTATTTCACGATTAATGTACTTCTTCTTAATTGTATTTCAGTCCAATGACTACGGTACAGTGGTACCTCAGTTTATGAACACAATTGGTTCCGGAAGTCTGTTCATAAACTGAAGCGTTCATAAACTGAAGCGAACTTTCCCATTGAAAGTAATGGAAAGTGGATTAATCTGTTCCAGACGGTCCACAGAGTACTTAAACTGAAGCGTTCATAAACTGAAGCGAACTTTCCCTTTGAAAGTAATGGAAAGTGGATTAATCCGTTCCAGATGGGTCCGTGGCGTTCGTAAACCGAAAATTCGTAAACCGAGGTGTTCGTAAACGGAGGTTCCACTGTACTTTGATAAAATACATGTTTTGTTATGTGCAAATGGCTTGAGATACCTATTAGGTCCATAAATTACCCTATAGCATATATTCAATACAAAAAAACAGCAACAATTTGTTGTTGACAAAGGACAGCTGGATATAGAAAGAGCCCCATTTCCTTCAGGAGTTTAGGGCCTCTGACCCATGTTACAGACTCCTGTTCACGTTTCCATAATCCGAACTGGGTGGGTTTGAACATTTTCTTTCCTAAACTGCTCCTGTGTCTTTATTGAAGAAGGCTGGAAATTATGCTTGAGCTTTTCATGTGTCTTCCTATTGGCTTTTCAAGGCAGAGGAACCATAGCTGCCAAGTTATCCCTTTTTTTAAGGGATTTTCCCTTAGGCTGAATAGGCTTCCTCGCGAGAAAAGGGAAAACTTGGCAGCTATGAGAGGAACCAACATCCAGCCCAATCAGAGTGTGTTACAATAAGGATGACTTGGTGTCCCCACCCACTTTCTTGCTGTTTAATGATGTTGCAAAGCCATGGGAGAGGCCCCATCACCGCCACCTACTGACTATTATTGATAGCACACCTAATTACAATTACAGTGGAACCTCGGTTTATGAACACCTCGGTTTATGAATTTTCGGTTTATGAACACCGCGGACCCATCTGGAACGGATTAATTCACTTTCCATTACTTTTAATGGGAAAGTTCGCTTCAGTTTATGAACGCTTCAGTTTATGAACAGACTTCCGGAACCAATTACACCCATGTTTCAGTTTATGAACACTTCAGTTTAAGTACTCCGCGGACCCGTCTGGAACGGATTAATCCACTTTCCATTACTTTCAATGGGAAAGTTTGCTTCAGTTTATGAACGGTTACTCCGCGGACCGTCTGGAACGGATTAATCCACTTTCCATTACTTTCAATGGGAAAGTTCGCTTCAGTTTATGAACGCTTCAGTTTATGAACAGACTTCCGGAACCAATTGTGTTCATAAACCGAGGTACCACTGTATACACACACACACACACACACACACACACACACACACACACACACAGTATCCTGCAAAAGCAGGCATAAAAATGGCCAGCCTTAGATGGCAAAAGCTTTGACAGCTCCCCAAATCGACTCATTTTTAATGACTCATGTTCCTTTAATAGCAGCCCCAAATGCCAGATTTTGGCAGGTGAGATTTCTTCCTCGTCTTTTTATATTTCTAGGTCAGGGAGAGCATCTTCATGGGCTGAAAAATTGATGCCAACCAAGAAAGCATTAACAGCAAAGGCTAATAAAGCAAGACGGTCATCTACTGACAGTTAAAAACATAACTGCATTTTGCTTTAGCAGCTTGAGCTGTGGCGTGAAAAATTTCTTACACCTTGGAAGCAGGTGGAGGTGAAAGTAGTAAAACTTCAGAGCAGACAACAGGGAGAGTGTGCAAAAGAAATCACCTAAATATAGTGGGTCAATACTTGATCAGAGACTATTTTCACAGAAGCAAAGATGATCACAAGGATGCCTCATCTGCTTCAAGTTAAAAGGAGGTAGAATGTAAGGAGACTTAAAGAGTTTTACCATAGTTCATTCTTATTTAGGGATTAAAAGATCTTTCACTTTTGATTTTCTTAGTTTCTCATTTTCCAATTTTAAATCCACTTCTCCACATTGCTACAGAAATCTGTGAATATATTTATTTTAAATCCTGATGAAAATTAATCAGCGTTTTAGTGCAAAGCAGTTCCCCCTAACAAAATGCATTTTTGTATGTTATTCTGATTAATATATTGTCATGTACAATTTCCACAAATACTGTATATGCATTTTGGAAAATGCTGTGTATTTGGAGACCTGCATCACAAAATTTGGATAAGTGTGAATTTTGGAAGATGGCTGTGCTTTGGTTCTCATATGTTTTTTCAGGAAAGTGCAAATGTTGTAATTGGTTTTAAAATGCAAACTGAATCAAATTTATTCCCCAGCCTCATGCTTATTTATGTACCTTTGCTCCAAGAAGCTCAATAATGTCTCTCCCCAACAACCTTGTAAGGTTGATAAGTGAGTATTCCAAACAATGTCACCAAGCAAGTGGGGATATGAATCCAGTTCTTCCCAGTTTATGTTTGTAACCACTATGCTACATGGCCTCTCACAGACTTGTAAGAAATGGAAGCATAGGAAACAGAACGGACTCTCAAAATTTTAAAGTTTTCATTCCCTGATAGAGACAATTAGTTCACTGTCAGGTTGTCTGCTACCTGATGAAATTGAATTTTTCCAGTTAAGGTCACCTGTGAATTTGGGAACACCAAGCAATCAAAAATACTTCCCCCACCAAAGCGCAAGAACCAGACAAGAGGCAGTTCAGTAAAACTAATCAGGAGCATTGTGAGGAAAGATGCTGTGCAAGGAGGAAATTGCCTTGATGCCGACGGTTCTTCTGTTCCTTGGAGGCTGAAAATAATCAGGAAAGTTCAGCAGCCAGCTTTGCTTTCAAAATCCTTCAGGGGGATTGGAGATTAGCCTGGTGAAATGAAAACACACTTGCAAGCAAGCAGCTCTAGCATGTAGCTCCCATTCCCTTCTCTCTGGAGCAGCCTTTGCCAACCTGGTGCCCTCCACGTGTTTGGCAATACAACTCAACTCCCATCAGTCCCATCCAGTGCAGCTCTCAATTTACTTCTACCCCACCTACCCTGTTGAAGATAAACCCTCTGGGGAAGGTGCTGAATTTCTAGCACACCGCAGGTGCAGAACCAGGAATGAGGAACCTGTAGCCCTCCATGTTGTTGGACTACAACTGTTGGCCATTCAGGGTGGGGCTGATAGGAGCTGGAGTCCCACTACCTGGAAGGCAGCAGGCTCCCTCACTTTCATTTTATATTTTTATTCTGTTATTAGTTTTAACAAGAAAAATTATAATCAACCAAAAAGAACCAAAGATTACTACGATTTACAAAGGATAAATTAAATTCTTACAACGTAACTTCCATTGTGACCAGTTACCCCATCAAGGGTCCCATTTTTTTTTAATGTAACCCACTTTTCATTATCTCTTCAAACTTTTCCCAAGTTTTATTTTTGCAAAGTTTTCTATGTTCATACAGGAATCAGTCTAAACCTGTCAGAGGATTCACATTTTTACAATGTTCTTCAATATATTTTCTATAAATGTCCTACTCTCTAATAAAAGTTTGTTCTGTATTGTCTCTACCGTAATTCTTCCTGTCATTCTTGTTAGTTCTGTATATTCCAATAGTTTTGCCTGCCAATCCAATTTAGTTAGGGTAGTTTTTCCTTTCCATTTTTTGCTATTAAAATTTTTGCTGCACCTGTTGTGTACATAAAGACCTTCCTCATATAAAGTGGTGTTGGGGGATGAGTGTTCAGACCCCTGGGCACTCACTTGTGGGGTGCCTCAGGGTTCCGTTCTCTCCCCCATGCTTTTTAATATCTATATGAAGCCGCTGGGAGAGATCATCAGGGGGTTTGGGCTGGGTGTTCATCAGTATGCAGATGACACCCAGCTCTGTTGTTGTTTAGTCGTTTAGTCGTGTCCGACTCTTCGTGACCCCACGGACCATAGCACGCCAGGCACTCCTGTCTTCCACTGCCTCCCGCAGTTTGGTCAAACTCATGTTCGTAGCTTCGAGAACACTGTCCAACCATCTTGTCCTCTGTCGTCCCCTTCTCCTTGTCCCCTCCATCTTTCCCAACATCAGGGAATTTCCAGGGAATCTTCTCTTCTCATGAGGTGGCCAAAGTATCGGAGCCTCAGCTTCACGATCTGTCCTTCCAGGGAGCACTCAGGGCTGATTTCCTGAAGAATGGATGGGTTTGATCTTCTTGCAGTCCATGGGACTCTCAAGAGTCTCCTCCAGCACCACAATTCAAAAGCGTCAATTCTTCAGCGATCAGCCTTCTTTATGGTCCAGCTCTCACTTCCATACATCACTACTGGGAAGACCATAGCTTTAACTATATGGACCTTTGTTGGCAAGGTGATGTCTCTGCTTTTTAAGATGCTGTCTAGGTTTGTCATTGCTTTTCTCCCAAGAAGCAGGCGTCTTTTAATTTCGTGACTGCTGTCACCATCTGCAGTGATCAAGGAGCCCAAGAAAGTAAAATCTCTCACTGCCTCCATTTCTCCCCCTTCTGTTTGCCAGGAGATGGTACCAGTGGCCATCAAAGGAAAAAGGTAATTAATTTTTGAGTTAACTACAATATAAATAATCTTCCATTCTACTATTCTACATTTCATATCTTTATTCATGACTTACCATCTGCACCCAATGTATTTACCCAATCTATTTACCTCTAGAAAACTACTTCTACTAAAATAAATTTCATAATTCAATTATGTTCATCATAAACCTAATGTCTTTTTCACTAAACCTTTTGTCTTATTTTACTTCAAACATTGTATTGTTTACACAGAAATCATTAAAACGCTGCAATAGTTGCCACACCATACCGGGCCAAGTTCAAGGAGCTACTATTACGTAGTATACTGATCCCTTAACAACTTGGGACCCATTTAGCGGCGAGATCACCTCACCCCACAGACAACCCAGGCGAGAACTTCGTCATTTTGTGAGGGTCAGGCAGCACCTCCTCTCTGGAACTCCCTACATCATGACAGGCACCTTTTTGCTGCCTTCCTTTCAGCACCCGCTTAAAAACATTTTCATTTGGGCAAGCCTAGCCAGGTGCTTAGAAACGCTGGGATGGGCTTTAAAAAAATCTGTTTAAACTTTGTTTTTAAAGCACCATTGTAAAAGGAAAAGAAAAATAACCAAATTTATTGTTTTGTCCTTTTTTTGCAAACCAATTTGAAGTAGATTTTTTTTAAAAAAACAACCAAACTTTTTTAATAAAAAAAAGATAAAAATTAAATTGAATTTTATGAGATAAATAAATAATACAAAGCAAAAAAAAGGGAGCCAAATTTTGATACCAGTATGCGAGAGCTCAGGTAGGTTTGAGGTAGGTTAAAACAAAACAAAATACTTTGGTTAACTTTTTATCTTTAAAAATAAAATAAAATCAAGTGGTCTCTTGAATTTTATGAGGTAAATAAATAAAATAAACCAAAAAGGAGCCAAAATTTGAGACTGGCAAGCGAGAGCTCAGGTAGGTTTGAGGTAGGTTTTTTAAAAAACACCACCACCACCTTGGTTAATTTTTATCTTTAAAATAAAACAAAATAAAGTGGTCTCCTGAATTTTATGAGGTAAATAAATAAAATAAACAAAAAAAAGGAGCCAAAATTTGAGACTGGCAAGTGAGAGCTCAGGTAGGTTTGAGGTAGGTTTGTTTTAAAAACCACCACCACCACTTTGGTTAATTTTTATCTACAAAATAAAATAAAATAAAGTGGTCTCTTGAATTTTATGAGGTAAATAAATAAAATAAACCAAAAAAGGAGCCAAAATTGGAGACCAGCAAGCGAGCGCTAAGGAAGCCCCTCAGCGAACCGCTCCCGGCCTGACGCACCTGTAAATGAGGATGAGATGATGCTGATGCTGGTATATATACCGACCCGCTGGGGCCAATGGGGATCCGGGGACGGAGGGCGCGCTTGACCAATCAGAGGGCGGCCCCCCTTTCTCCGAAGGTTCCGGGCCGTTAATGGCCGTTGGTCCAGGTGACGGCGGGCGGCGGCGAGTGCGCAGGCGCAGCCGACTCCTCCGCCGCTGATAACTCGCCTCCGCGGTGCCGCCGGCGACGCCTGAGGAAGATGGAGGAGGAAGGAAAGTTGAGGTAGACCGGGCAGGAGAGCGCGCTTCTTTCCGGCGGCGGGCGGGGTCGGCCGAGGGGTTGAGCGAGGGGGGGGGGAGGAAACCTCCCTGCCCCACGGAGGGTGGGTTTGAGGGGGGCTGAGGCGACGCCACGGTCCGACGGCCGCCTCTCGTTTTAAACGGCTGCAGGGCGGGTGGTGCTCCTCTCCAGAAGTGGCTGCAACCACGACGACAACCCCCCGGGGAGGGCAGATATTGCTATTACTTTATTTATTTATTTATTTATTTATTTATTTTATTCTATTCATTATCGGTGCTGGATTTACGTATAAGCTAAACAAGCTCTAGCTTAGGGCCCCACTCTCTTGGGGCCTCCCCCCCCCAAAAAAAAGGAAAAAACAACTGGATATACATTTCCAAAATATAAGTTTTTTGTTTAAAAAACGCACAAAATAAAACCTACATACAGCAACTGTGTTTGGTGTTAGATTCAGGTAAGGTAGCCGTGTTGGTCTGACGCAGTCGAGATATTTATATATATACAGTGTGTGTGTATATATATATATATATATATATATATATATAGTCCAGTAGCACCTTGGAGACCAACTAAGTTTGTTCTGGGGACAAGATTTCGTGTGCATGCACACTTCTTCAGATACTCTGAAACAGAAGTCACCAGACCCTTATATAAGTGTTTGGTGTTGTCTAGGCTCCTATGATGTAAACAATGTGCCTCCAATCATTTTAAGTTAGAGCTTAATAATTTCACTATTAATATGTTGTTCATGTTGTTATACTACTTCTTAATTGTATTTCAGTTCAACAGTTATTTTGGTGAAATACGTATTTTGTTATGTGCAAATGGCTTTAGATACCTATTAGGTCCATAAATGACCATATTTATAGCATATATTCAACACAGAAGAACAGCAACAATTTGTTGTTGACAAAGGACAGCTGGACATAGAAAGGGCCCCATTACCTTCAGTAGCTTAGGGCCTCATCAAACCTAAATCCGGCCCTGATTATTATTATTATTAGTTATTAGTTTATTTTGCAAGCTGCTTTATCTTACCCAAAGCAACTTGCAACCAAAAGGTTAACTGCTTTGAGGGTTTTGGTTTTGTTTCTTTTTGCTTTCGTTTCAACAGTCAAGTGCTCTTCAAGTTCTATGGAATATATAAAGGAGAGGGTTGGCAGCCCCGTGGCTGTGGGGCAGTTGGCTCTGGACTCGAGATGCTGCCCAGGGTGTGTGGAAGGGGGATAGTAAGTGCTCTTAAGAACAGGGTTTGGGCTTTCCGTCATTTCTGCGGTGACCTTGAGGACACAGGTGCGTCCCCTTGGCACAGAGTTTGGGCTCGGTTAAACGGGCACAGAGGGGAACCGGATGGGATTTATAGAAATCTCTTGTTTTAATAAAGTGGCCTTTAAAAGTTCTAATGCAGAAAGATTGGGCATCTTGATATAAGCAATTGTATGATTTGTTACTTTGTATTAGATGTTGCTGTTATTTTATTAGCTGTTTTTTGTGGTTATCATTTTGGTAGTTGTATTATAAATTGAGGTAATCTGCCCTGGGACTTTAGGGTGAAGGGAGGGTAATAATAGTAAAATACTTTGTAGCTAAGTAGGAACCTGAGAGTTATATAATTGGCTTTCTTTAGCTGTCTTATTTGCTAAAATTTTACCTGTACACGCAACTAAATTCTAAAAGGTACCTTTAAAAAAATATATTTTAAAAGTCTATCTCTAATGTAGCTTTTTTTCTTTTTAATTACTTTTTATTTACACAAAGGTTTTTCCAAATGAGTTGCTCTGAGTGTTGGTGAAAATATTGAACATAGTGACTTGAGCTAGGAATCTTAAATGAGGTAAGCTTCACTGAGAAATTATTTAACTGTGTTCAAGTTACATTTATCTTGTGAACTACCCTGAGATCTTGTGATGAAGGGCACTATATAATATGATAAATAAGAATACAGTAATTAATAATAACAGGGAGAGCTACGGCTCAATCTGCTTTGTATGCAAAAGGGCAGTTGATGGCATCTTCAGGGTCTAAAACCCTGAAGAATCATTTCCAATGTGGACAATATTGAGCTTAGATGGACCACTGGTCTGATTCAGTATAAGGTAGCTTTCTGTGTTCCTAAATGAATACAAATTATTTAATTTAAGTTATGTTAACTTATGTTACTTATGCAGGTATTTATATAGCACAAATTATTGTATAAAACAAGGTGGCATACAGCAATATAACCAATAAAATATCATTAAAACAGTTTAAAATAAGCACTAAAATGATTAAAATTGACTTGTTGAATAAGCCCTTATGATAAATTAGACACACACACACACACCCCCCAATCAATGGGTGTCTACGTACCAGATTTCTGTTGGAAGAGTTCCACAGCATGCGACCAGCTACAGATATTTATTTGTAGTGTTGGGAATGGAGAACTAAGAGTATTGTTGTGGCATCAGATTTAAAACCAGGAAGTAGAACCTGGTCTAGCTGTTTAGTAAGTTGTACAGGCAAATAGAGTACAGGAGTAAGATTGGGGGTGGAGCATTAAATGAATAAAATGAAGTATCATACTAGGTGCTGAGCTTTTTCTAAATTTTCATTTCTATGTAATACAAATCAAAAAGTATTTTTAATTTTCTAGTATAGTAATGAATATATTCACGAGGAGTCGGACACACTAAACAACAAATGAATATATCCAAATTGTGTCCTCCTGGATCAGCTCCATGGGATGGGACTTGAATGCACTGTGTTACAGAGGTCCAGTCATCTCTATGTGCCTGAGATCAGACAGTAGCATTGGGAAAGTCCTTTCTGTGTCCCTGCCAGTTATGGTGTGAGGTAAAACAGGGTGCTATTTTATCCCTAATGGTGGGGATTTTAGACAATAGTTGCTTTAAATAGAATATAAACTGGGTTTTGTAGGAACTTTAATTGAGATGGAGTAATTTAGATTCACTTTAAATGACATCTATTTTGAATTGATGTTCTTCGTGACACTTTCTAATTACTTTCTTCTAGGTATATCTTCCACATCCTTGTAAAGTTTTGAAACCTTTGCCACAATGCATTTAATACTGGTATTCTTCTTTTATGGAATAATTTGTTGCTCTGGTAGTCATTCTGCTTATGCACCAATGCCCAGATTACTACTGGTTTCTTTTGATGGCTTCAGGGCGGATTATCTGAAGAAATATGAATTTCCACATCTCCAGGATTTTGTTAAGGATGGCGTGTTAGTGGAAGACGTTACCAATGCTTTCATCACAAAAACCTTCCCAAATCATTACAGTATAGTCACAGGGCTGTATGAGGAAAGCCATGGTATTGTGGCAAATGAAATGTTTGATGCTGCTACCAAAAAAACATTTTCACAATTCAATGACAAAGACCCATTTTGGTGGAATGAGGCAGTTCCTATTTGGGTGACCAACCAGCTGCAGGGAAACAGAACGAGTGCTTCTGCAATGTGGCCTGGCACAGATGTAAAAATTCAGAATACTACCCCTCATTTTTTTATGAAGTATGATTCTGCAATAGGTTTCAATGAACGGGTGGAAAACATCATTGCTTGGCTGAACAGTTCTAACCCCCTAGTCAGTTTTGCTACTCTTTATTGGGAAGAACCAGATGCAAGTGGGCACAAGTATGGGCCAGAAGATACGAAAAACATGATTGGAGTATTAAAAGAAGTGGATAATTTGATTGGCTTGCTTGTTGAGAAGCTAAAGGATTCCAAATTGTGGGAGGAAATTAATGTTATAATTACAAGTGATCATGGCATGGCACAGTGTTCCCCGGACAGGCTGATCAAACTGGATGAGTGCATTGACCGTAATAGCTACACTCTAGTAGACAAGAGCCCAGTTGCTGCAATACTGCCAAAAAGTAAGTATATTCTTAATATATGTTGATGTTGTTTTTAAAAAGCATAATTTTGATACTTTAACGTGAGACTTAAGACCAAAGCAGTCAAGATATGAGAGATTAGAGATCAAATCTCTGAACTTGAAAAACAAGCCCAGCAAGATTTTGATTTTGGTGAGTGAAGCTGTGCTGTTTGGCTGCTTCTGTGTTCCTGGGGGATTGATGGGGGTGGAGTGAGGTGAAGGGCAGAGGGCGCTAAGCATCTATATTATAGTCTCTTCAAGGAAGAAGGTAGGAAAACTTCATAGTGCCATCTGTTGTTGCACTTCTAATACAGTAGTACCTCGGGTTACGAACACGATCCGTTCCGGGTCGCAGTTCGTAACACGAAAAGGTCGCAAACCGAGCGCCATTTCTGCGCATGCGCAAAGCGCGCACGCTGCTTATGCGCATGTGTGGAACGCGCGCACGCGCCGAAAACACTTCCGGGTTTGTGGAGTTCGTAACCCGAACTATTCGCAACCCGTGCGGTTCGTAAAGCGAGGTACGACTGTATAGCAAATGTGTTTATTGTAACATTGGGAACTTTTGAAATGACCTGTTTTCTAATATACAGTAGTTGTTGTTGCATAAACCCTCCTTTGGGTGTGGTGCTGGTGTTTTCATGTAAACTCTACTCCACACAAGTTGTGGGGTGTGTGCAGCACCCCACCCCTTGCATCACACTGTCCATCTCCTTACATGGGTGGGGAATCTACTATGGAAACTCCCTGCACATTTTAAGCCCCCTATGCTATGCAGCAGATTCCAAGGCTTCCCAGTTTAGACTTCACCTTCCAACTTGTGGAGATGATAGACATAGCAGTGGTTTGGAGTAGAACTTAGTATGCTCATCTCTGCCCATGCAAAGCATTTACACATGAGTAGCATACCTGCGTAGGGCAGTGGTTGACAATATAACTTACTAACATTAAAGGCTAAAATGTGGATTTCACTTTACCTTCAATAAGTTATAGAACCTGGGAGACCAGGGTTCAAATTCCCACTCGGTTATGAAGCTCACTGGGTGCCCTTGGGTCAGCTGTTGTAGCCTAATTGACCTCACAGCCTTGTTGTGAGGATAAAATGGGGAGCATTTGCCACCTCAAGCTCTTTGGAGGAAAGGTGGGCTGTAAATATTTATGTAAACATTGTAAATAAATTCTCAACACTGGCCACGACCTGGTGGAATGCTCTATCTCCTGAGACCAGGGCCCTGTGGGACCTGATTTCTTTCCGCAGGGCCTGTAAGACAGAGTTGTTCCGCCTGGCATTTGACCTGGAGCCAACCTGATCCCCTTCCCCATTTTCCCTTTTTCCCTTTTTTATGAGGCTGCATTTTTAATTTTTAAATTTAAATTGTAATGTATTTAGTCTTCTTGTTGAATTGTATTTTAACTAGTTGTTTTAAATTTGGTGTTAGCCGTTCTGAGCCCGGCCTTGGCTGCGGAGGGCGGGGTATAAATAAATAAATATTATTATTATAAATATAATACTTAAATATAAATAAAGGCCCAGAGCAAAGTACTGGACCAGATAAATACTGCAATAGGATTAAACATGTGATCTGCATTGAACTTGCAGCTTGGATGAGGGTGGGGAATGCACTTCAAACAGCAAATGTTCAGGCTTTACAAAAGATAATAGAGTATGCTTCCTTGCTTTATACTTTTCAGATGAAACATATGTATATAACTTAATGAAAAATTGCAGCACTCACATGAAGATTTATCTTAAAGAAGAGATTCCAGACCATTACCACTACCACCACAATAAGCGCATTCAGCCCATAATTTTGGTTGCTGATGAAGGCTGGACAATTGTACAGAATGAGTCTCTTTCAAGGTGTAAGTGTATTCCTCTTGAATGTTTTCTCTTGATTTGATTTGGAGCAAGTTACTCCCTTTCATGTGGAAGGTGCATGCAGTGCAAAACTCCCCACCTAAACTGAAGCTGTCTAGAAACACCTGCAGCCATGAAAGTTGAGTTTCATCGCCAAGGCATGCAGCAAATATTAGTGCCGCTTATCACACCTTAGTTTAGGCTAACACTGGTAGCTCCAAAGTCACCTTCTGGCTTCCTAAACACAGACTGTATACATACTACAACTTTAAAGCACACTTGAAACATTATTTCCCTCAAAGAATTCTGGACATTGTAGTTTACCCTTTAGGGTTGCAGTCCCCTGCAGCCCTTAACAAACTACAGTGCCAAAAATTCTTTGGGGGAAAGACTGCACTCTGAATGTGCTTTAAAGGTAATGTGTGTACACAACCGCAGTGAGTCAGGTCAACTTTTATGTACATAAATGTTTAGCTAACCCAGCCATAGCCACCAGGGTTAGAATGTATGTTACTGTCCCTGAAGGGGGCGGGTTACTGCCCTGTGTAAAGTAACAGCTACCAGTCTTAGAAGGCTAGGGTAGTGACCTCCAAATAGTCTTAGTCCTGCTGGGCACCTGTTGTTGTCCAATGGTTGGGGTGATGGGAGTTATAATCCAGCATCATCTGGAGGGGGACCATGTTGGTTTCCCCAGCGACAGGGAGATAAAGGCATACACAGAAATAAACCTGCTCCTGGTGTTCCCAGTGTGTGGAATAACAAGCAGGGTTTGCCTTTTTTTACCTGCAAAAACAAAGTAACTATTCCTGTGGTATATTTTTAGACATCTTGGTGAGGAATGAAGTTTATGCAGGTCACATGTAATCCAAAGGCATAGCTAACACTCTTACATAATATTTGGAAACTTGCATGAAGGATAAGCATCTTAGTGGAAGGTTGATTTGGAAAGGGCAATACCTTGTATTGTACAATAGTATCATACCAATCTGTATTGGGTGGGGGGTGGGTGGGAATACTTTGAAGAACCTGCACTTTTATAGTTCTGGGATTATCTTCAGGGGGGGGGATAAGTGTTCAGGTTGAAGCTTAGCACATTAACAACTCTTGCATTCCCTTTTTCCAGTAGGAGACCATGGCTATGATAACTCCCTTCCAAGTATGCATCCATTTTTGGCAGCTCATGGGCCTGCTTTTCGCAAAGGTTACAGGCAAAATAGCATTTATACAGTTGATATTTATCCAATGATGTGCCACATCCTGGGCTTGATGCCTGAGCCCAATAATGGCACCTTGAGCCACGCCAAGTGCTTATTAGCAGACCAATGGTGTATCAATGTCCCTGAGGCCATTGGAATAGTCATTGGTGTCTTCATTGTGTTAACGACACTTACGTGCCTTATAATAATCATGAAGAGCAGAACGGCTTCTGCACATCCATTTTCCCGACTTCAGCTTCAGGAAGACGACGACGATCCCTTAATTGGATAATATACACTGATTTGTTTTGAAAACTGGATATGATACTAAACTTACACTGGATAACATCTTATGATGCACTTTAATAAATAGCAACCCAGAAGACTGCAGAAGAACATTGCCTCTCTGAAAAAGAAACTCTGAATACAGACCTGGTTTCGTAATGGAAAAGGCATTGCATCGCTGTTAAACTTTCAGTTAATAAAGTATCTGCTAGAGTAGTAAGATGAGGACTGTGAGATTTAAATGTTTGTAAATGATGATGCTTTCAGGCATTTCTTATGTAACTCTGGAGATACCCTGGCAACTCTTGAAGTCTGGTGGATCTGTTTCTGCTAGCTGATGGAGATGATTATTGCACTTTCTTGTATTCAGCACAATGCTGAAAGGGTAAATTATTTAAGTTAGAGGCAACTTAGCAACAGAAACCCTTAGTGCTATGTAGATCACATCAGTCCCTTTAAGCTAGAAATACCTTATTGGGGAAATGTGAATAAAAGTGTTTTAAACGTTACTTCCTGCTCTGTGGATTGCAGGCACAGGGGGCTTTTTAGTTGCAAACATGATGAAGCAACATTTAAATGTGCTGTGACTTATTTTACGTGTTTATGTGCATATGGTAACTTCAGAATTTTGGAAATGGGTATTTTTTAGTTTATTTTATGAAGTTGCAAAACTGATAGTACTTTAAATTAGCAGTCCTCCCTTATAATAGACCAAAGCAGCTCTTAAGTTCTGCTTCTACTTTGTGGCTGCGTGTACCTATGATTGATTTCTGTCTCTGGACAAGATTAAGAATTTTTTCTTAACCTAAATATAGACTCAAGTAGTTGAGATTCCTTTCTGCTTTTAACCAAAGAGTAAAATGGGCATACCTTGATTTGAGCTAAGAAGTTACTATGAATATTCAGGGTTGTTGTTGTTGTTGTTGTTGTTGTTGTTAACTTCCTAGAATCATCCAACCTACATGCTGACTTAATTTGGACAAGGTATACAGTAGAATGTATGTCAGTCTGAAGGTTAGAGGCTCAGGGAGAAATGACTACTCGGTGTATAAAGTGGCCATATCTTTAATCATTAGTATTTCAAGCATGGCTATAGATTTGTACAGACCCTTTGCTCATTGTTACAGCAATGGGGTTAGAAGTCCTCTTTGGTTACACTCCAAAGTGACCAGTTCTATTTTGAGCTGCTGTAAGGAAAAGAAACAAACCTATGTAGTAGCAATAGTGGAAGGTGACACGCTTTCAGAGTAGCAGTGTAAAAGTTGGTGAAGAGGCAAGTCCTGGGTTATGCTTGGGGCTTTTTATTGCCTCTTTTTGAGTCTTAGGCACCCTTGGGTAACCCTGCTTGAGGAGCTTCTGACACAAGCCAAGCTTGTGTGCAGACAAATTAACTTCGGATTTGTGAGTGGTCTATAATCGTCGGAACGGTGGTTTGCTAATGGCATTGGGAATTGTTGGGTAAACGGGGGTTACCAGGATTTTTTGGGGGAAGTATTGTGGCTTAAATGTACAGTGTGTGCAGCCTTTGAAGTCCATCTTTATGTAGTATTATGGGGGAGGATCTTGTCTCTACTGCTGGTGTTCTGTTTGAAGCTCTTTGTGAGAAATAAGTCAAGATTATCAGAATAGTGTTGGGAGATGCAATGTAATACCATGACTCGTAGGAAATGATGCTAAATGATCCCCCCGCCCCCTTACATGTGGCTGTGCTGTACAAGCCTGATAATGCTTCAGTAGTTCTGGGAGTTTTAACCCTTGCAATATAGCTACTTGAAAATTGGTAGCAATCGGTCAACGTGAAAAAGCACACGCATTCTTGCAAATCAATACTCTTGTTTAATATGCACCAGGTAAGAAAACAGTTTTCTAATTAAAACAGCAATTATGAATGGTGATCCACTTCACAGGGCTGTGGAATACTGTTACTGAAAAGTTCTGTATTTCCTGGAGATGTGTAGCTGGGTTACATGTCCAGGCAGGAAGGATAAACCCCAGCTGATGAAGTGGAAAAGCAATACCAAATATGAGCTATATTTTGAATGTTAAAGGGGTGGTGCCTTAACTAGATATTTATGTTTGCATTACTTGGGGATTTTATGGAAACGTTTTGTTCTTATGAATTAAAAAAAATGGTTCTGGTTTAACTTTTGGCTACAAGGCTCTTTGACTATATTCATTCTAGAATTTGTACCTGCAGAGGTAACCTCAATATCTAACCAGCCCACCTTTCTGGTTTGTTCTTGTTTGCCCTCTTCCATAGCCAATGCAAGATTTAACCCTGTCCTACCCATCGGCTGATGTCACAAGTCATAAACTACTTATTTAAATTTCAACAGTCCACATAATATGAAAACCCTGTTCACCCTTTTCAGTATGTCAATATTTCATTGTATTCCTCTCCTGCAAAATACATTGAAACCAAAAGTTCTCTTTGGGAAAATTCTGTTATTTTAGTTTTGTACTAGTGGAAAAATTCCAGCATAGAAATGGTGGGAGAGAATCTATGCAAATGCCCTCTGCATCATAGCTGGATTAGTTGTGCTTTACCCTGTGGGGAATAAAATCCAAAAGGTGTTTTCTTAGCTGTCATGAGTCAGTTTTAAACAATTTGCAAATTTTCATCTAGACTTGATAAAACAAGACTTTCCATATCAATGCGCAAACCCACAATTGAAATTAGAATAAGCCATAAAACAGTCTGTTAAAAACTAAAAGACAATTCATGTACCATAATTAAGATTCCTGAGGGGATTTTGTAATTAGTTACGGTTTATGTGCATAAATGCAGCTTGGATGCCACTTGTTCAAGTAAGTTTGCTTTATTATTATACATAATTGCTTCATTTGTCCCAGTCAGATCAAAATTAACTTCATAAAAGAGGAAACGTTCTAACCCTAATAGTTGTGCTGTTTCCTTACAAAGTTACATATGATGTCTCCCCATATTTAAAAAGCCCGTCCCTTGAAAGAACCTCTGAGGTTTCTCTTCATATCCTTACTCGGACATTTTAAATGTGGATTTCCCTGAAGCTGCTTAGAAAAGTTGCCATTTCTGAAAGAGAATTCAAAATGTTTAAAAGTGAGCATGTTATATAACATTTATAAGAACATTTATTTTTGCATAGACATTAATGGGCTGGCTTAAAAATGGTTGTTGTTTTTTTACAAAATATGAAAGTGTTGATCATATTTAAATATAAAAAATGGCAACTATTGTGCCACGTTAAGGGTATTTCACAGATGTTTGTTCAAATAACAGCTTGCTGTGCATTTGCTCCTCTTTGCTCTAAAATTGATTTGAAAATGGCAAGACCTATATGTAGTTAAAAATGTGGCATACACACAAATGCCGGCAAAAGCATTGTTAGCGCCCAAACCAGCAAGTTTAATGCCAGTGCAGAAGGGGCCCTAGTTCAAAAGGGTGATGGACTGACATTGGAGGAGGACCTCAGAGAAGATGTAGCAGGACCCTTAAGTCTTAGAAGTGCAAACTTTCCTTCTCATTCCTTAGCAAGGTGCTCTGGCAATTCTTGTGTACGTTGTTATCCGGGGAGGGGGGGGGGGGAAACCTTGGGAACCTTGTGCAAGTAACTCATGGTTACATCTACCCATACATTTAAAGCACATGGCTTCCCTAAATAAAATGGGCTTTTCCTTTTTAGGCCTCTGGGTGGAAGGGTTTTGGTTTTTTTGCTTGTTTGTTTCCTAGTTTGCAGGGAGATGGAGACAGTTGTATTTTGATTTCCTTCCCCAATGGGAAAGGGTGATAGCCTAGAGTGCTAGGAAATGTGGGTCTTGAGGCCTTTGGATGCCTGTACAAGGTTAAACTGGGTTGCTACGATTTATCTCTGTTTTTTAAAATTTACTTCAGTGGCCTAGAAGGGTTGGGGCTCAGGAGGAGGAGAGGCTGTGGGCTCGGACAGAAGGCACTGCAGGCCAATTTTGGGTTTCCCATCCTTGATGCACATAAAGCACTTTGAGTACAAAAAAAAGGTCTGGTATAAATGAAAATTATAATAACAGCATAATAATAATAATAATAATAATTTATTATTTATACCCCACCCATCTGGCCGGGTTCCCCCAGCCACTCTGGGCGGCTTCCAACAAAACAGAAATTCTAAAATACAGAAATCCATCAAACATTAAAAGCTTCCCTAAACAGGGCTGCCTTGATATGCCTTCTAAAGGTCTGGTAATTGTTGTTCTCTTTGACCTCTAGTGGGAGGGCATTCCACAGGGTGGGTGCCACTACCGAGAAGGCCCTCTGCCTGGTTCCCTGTAACTTGGCTTCTCGTAGTGAGGGAACCGCCAGAAGGCCCTCGGAGCTGGACCTCGGTGTCCGGGCAGAACGATGGGGGTGGAGACGCTCCTTCAGGTATACTGGACCGAGGCCGTTTAGGGCTTTAAAGGTCAACACCAACACTTTGAATTGTGCTCGGAAACGTACTGGGAGCCAATGTAGGTCTTTCAGGACCGGTGTTATGTGGTCTCGGCGGCCGCTCCCAGTCACCAGTCTAGCTGCCGCATTCTGGATTAGTTGTAGTTTCCGGGTCACCTTCAAAGGTAGCCCCACGTAGAGCGCATTGCAGTAGTCCAAGCGAGAGATAACTAGAGCATGCACCACTCTGGAGAGACAGTCAGTGGGCAGGTAGGGACTCAGTCTGCGTACCAGATGGAGCTGATAGACAGCTGCCCTGGACACAGAATTGACTTGTGCCTCCATGGACAGCTGTGAGTCTAAGATGACTCCCAGGCTGCGCACCTGGTCTTTCAGGGGCACAGTTACCCCATTCAGGACCAGGGAGTCCTCCACACCCGCCCGCCTCCTGTCCCCCACAAACAGTACTTCTGTCTTGTCAGGATTCAGTCTCAATCTGTTAGCCGCCATCCATCCTCCAACCGCCTCCAAGCACTCACACAGGACCTTCACCGCCTTCACTGGTTCTGATTTAAAAGAGAGGTAGAGCTGGGTATCATCAGCATACTGATGGACACCCAGCCCAAACCCCCTGATGATCTCTCCCAGCGGCTGCATATAGATGTTAAAAAGCATGGGGGAGAGGACAGAACCCTGAGGCACCCCACAAGTGAGAGCCCAGGGGTCTGAACACTCATCCCCCACCACCACTTTCTGAACACGGCCCAGGAGGAAGGAGCGGAACCACTGCATGACAGTGCCCCCAGCTCCCAAGCCCTCTAGACGGTCCAGAAGGATGTTATGGTCGATGGTGTCAAAAGCCGCTGAGAGATCCAGCAGAACAAGGAAACAGCTTTTACCTTTGTCCCTAGCCCGCCGGAGATCAACATATGCCCGCCGGAGCATAAACATAAATGTGAAATGCCCCCTGTTCTCATCTATTCCTTAATTTTTTATCTTCTATATCCAAAAAAGAAACTTCTATCTTTGTTGTTGTTTAGTCGTTTAGTCGTGTCCGACTCTTCGTAACCCCATGGACCATAGCACGCCAGGCACTCCTGTCTTGCACTGCCTCCCGCAGTTTGGTCAAACTCATGTTCGTAGCTTCAAGAACACTGTCCAACCATTTTTGTCAATGATAAGCCATGCTTTTTGTCAATGATAAGCCATTTACTCATGTCAAACTCAGACCATCCTCAAGAGGCAGTGCCACAAGATGGCACTATCAACGTATGGAATTGGTATTTATCCTATCTGCTCTAAAACATTTTCCAGGAGGGCAGACACACCAGTCCCTTGCAGTAAAAACAACAAAGCCTTATAGCATATTATTAGTAGCATTAATATTTTATATAGCTGTATATCAATATTTTTCTGGATGCTTTACAAGCAAAACTTCAAAAAGAATGCAGCATAACAATAACTAAAATAAACAGTGTTCGAACCAAGCTAACGTTCGACTCAGTTTCTCTGGAGACCTCAATATGAAGAAAATCCCAGCTGCCTTTCTAAAATGCCTTAAGGGAGCATCTGCATGCTCAGTCTTTCAGCTCGGAACAGGACACAAATGGTATTTAGGGTATGCATCTAGAAGCCAGCTGCTGATCAGCATTATCAGATTGCAGAAGGCCGATCTATGGATGCCATAGCACCGGTATAACTTGTTCCTGAGCGGTTGGAAAGTGATTGTTGCTTGTTGGCATCCATCTGTCTCCAGAGACAGTGGAGGAGTACGCTTTCACGGGTGAAGTCAAGGCGCTGGGGCATTAGAGCACCTGCTGTGGCTGTGGAGACCAATACAGGAGAGAGATGTTTTGCAGGAGCTGGGACAGATGAAGGTGTCAGCGGTGCTGCTGCAGATGCACATGGCATCGTTCTCAAAAAGGTGTTGCCCTGTAATGATGGGTGACAATGAAATAAAAACTGGGTGCAGAAATCTTTTAAGCAATGGACACTATCTTTTCTAAACTTCCATTCCTAAGTGCTCACAGACCAACTACTGAATTATCTGTTCCTACTGCAAAGTGCTGCCTTGAAGGGGGGGGACCAGCCACTGTTCCTACCTGGTGGAAGGAGCCATTGCTGCTGCTTTGGCCTACTTGCTTGCCCCTTAGCTGTGGGCAGCAGAGGAGGAAGTCTGGAGAAGATGGACTGACTAGCCACATACACTGCCACCATCATCATTTTACCTTCACCCTTGAGGCATGTCCAAAGTCCGTTTTAGGGACCTAATACAGCCTGCCGGCCCATTTAATCCGGCCCCCATGGCAGTATATGTCCTGGGGTAAAATCCTAAAAACCTCAGCAACTTCAATCCCCCCAAAGCTCAAAAACTTTGGGGTTAAATCCTAAAAAGCTCAATAACCTTGGTCGGCCCTCACGCACGTTCACTTCATCAAATCTGCCCCTCTTTGAAAAAAGTTTGGGCACCCTTGTGTGATAGCCACTGTAGGGTAGTGATTAGACTAGGACCTGGGAGAGAGCTGGGTTCAAATCCCCACTTAGCCACAAGCTCACTGACTCTCAGCCCAACCTACTTTGTAGGGTTATTGTAGGGATTAAAAGAGGAGGACGGGGAAGAACCATACATGCCATCCTGCAGACCCTCCAAGTGTCCCTATTTTCCAGGGACAGTCCTAGATTTAAAGAAACCGCCCTGGTTTCTGATCTGATCCCAGAAAGCCCCGCTTTTCCTTAGGACAGGCATCCCCAAACTTCGGCCCTCCAGATGTTTTGGACTACAATTCTCATCTTCCCCGACCACTGGTCCTGTCAGCTAGGGATCATGGGAGTTGTAGGCCAAAACATCTGGAGGGCTGCAGTTTGGGGATGCCTGCCTTAGGATGTCCCTATTGGAGAAATGTTGGGTGCTATGGGGTTATCTGACCCCTGAACCATCTGAAGCCAGTCCTGTATAGGGAAGTTTTTAAAAATGTTTAATGTTTAAGATTTTTTTTTTTTGAGATATGTTGGAAGCAGCTCCGAGTGGCTGGGGCAACCCAATAAGAGAGGTGGGGTATAAATAGTAAAATTATTATGTAGTACTGGTAGGACATGGGTAGGCAAACTAAGGCCCGGGGGCCAGATCTGGCCCAATTGCCTTCTAAATCCGGCCTGCGGACAGTCCGGGAATCTGTGTTTTTACATGAGTAGAATGTGTGCTTTAATTTAAAATGCATCTCTGGGTTACTTGTGGAGCATAGGAATTCGTTCATTTTATTTTATTTTTTCAAAATATAGCCCAGCCCTCCCACAAGGTCTAAGGGACAGTGGACCGGCCCCCTACTGAAAAAGTTTGCTGACCCCTGTAATAGGACGTCCTTGTTTTCATCAGAAAAATGTTGAAGAGTACAATCTTTAAGAAAAAAGTGGGATGTAAATTATTTACTTCGCGCATTTGCACCCCACTCTCTCCAGCCAAAAAAAGCTCCTCAGAATGGCAATATATACAACCAGAACAAGATTGCTGAGTTTTGGAATATGGTGTTTGCTGAGATCTTGCTGATAACTGAACAAACAATTACTCCATCCTTTTATCTGGCACTTTAGAACCTGTATGTGGGAACAAGAATGGGATTTGAAAAGTAAATAACATTTCTCACCTCTTAGCATCAGCCCAGGGCTGCACTGCCAATCACTGGAAGACTAAATAACCTGGATTGCTGGTATTCAAGGGTTTGGCAATTTGCCCTTCTTGAAAAGATACCTCACAAGCTAAAAGTATGTGAAGGACAGAACTTGAATGAGCATTATATATATATATATGCGCAACTGTCTGGCTCATTGAAGACTATAAAGAAACTTTATTCCAAGTAATGATAGAACTCACAGGCAGAGAGCACTTTTATTTTTATAAGTATTTATTGTTTGCAAAGGGAATCTTAGTATGAGTTAATACTCTATTACCTTGTATCTTTGCACATTTGTAGTTCTAGGCTGTTAACGCCTTGTGATTCTTCACATTTTTTAATTCTTTGTTTTCTTTCTGTTAGGTTTGCATTTTTTTTTCTTTTTGTAACATATCAAATTAAAAAATATTTTTAAAAAAACAACACACAAGGGGAAAGGGGCAGGGAGGGAAGAGGAAAAATCAATTGCAAAACTCAGATACTGGTTTCTAAACAGAAATGGAATAAAATGAAGGTGAAGGCCTTCTCGTTCCAACAGCTTTTGGGAACGGACTGCATTTAATATGGGGGCTGGTGTAGTGCTGCCGCTGGAACTGAGTTCTGATAAGTTCTGGCTGGCAAGGAAAAAAAGCCCTTCAGAACAAAAAGGTCTTTGCCTTTGTTTCATTGCATTTATATATTTAGAAATCAGTGCCTGAGTTTCGCTGTTGCTTTTTCCTCTTCCCTCCCCACCCCTTTCATTGATTTTTTTCATTGTTTACTATATATACTGCATATATATAGTACAGTATATATACTGTATAAACAATGATTTATAATTTAAAAATGATTGTTTCCCTGCCCCATGATTTTTAGCTGCTCTTATCCTATCCGTAATCTGCCTTGAGTCCCTGTCAGGGGGGAAAGGCAGGTAAATTTTAAATAATATTCAAATTCATGGGCGGAGCTCTGCCCCCCCCCCCCCGATCAAGTAAAGCAATAGAAATACTGACCAATCACATCAGTTCTTCCCCCCTCCCCAACAAAAATCCTGGCCACGCCCATGTTTAAATGTATTAAATTAATATATCAAGCGGAATAAACATTAAACGTGTAAAACTAGGCTCCACAACAAGAGCTCAACATGCCACCGCGCTTTCCCACTTGGCTTCCCCTGAGTGCGGAAAGAAAGTGGGCGCCTGGCATTTAAATAGCATTTAAATATAAATCAATATCCTTTTTTTAAAATAATTTTTTATTGATTTTAGTATAAACAAAGACAAAACACAACATGGTATATATATCCCATCCCTCCATCCTCCCCCCACCAGTCCACTTCTGCCACCAGTAGGACCCGTAGGCATTGGGAGTCAAAGGTGGTCCATTTTAGGGCTGGGTTTGTCCTCCCCCCCCCTCCACCCCTAGCCCCCCCCCTGCCACCAGGAGGTCAGGGGCGGAGGAGTAGTAAGGTTTGGATTTCCCCCAGCTGCTCCTTCAAGATACACATATAAAACAAACAAATAATTTTTTCAAATCTTATTTCTTAACATTGTATTTGTGACTTCCTCAAATCTCTTCTTCCTGGTTTTCTTAGTATCTTAATGTAATTATGGCGGATTTTCTAATCTTAATTCAAAATCTTTTCCTTCAAATATTCACTTTATCCTCCTCCTTCTTCATGCCCCCTCCCCACGGGTCCCCTCCTGCCACGAGAGGAACCTGTGAGGTGCGGCCTTCCAAAGGAGATCCATTTTCGTGTCTGGGTTTCCCTCCCCCCCTCCTCCCCCCTCAGAGCACCCCCTGCCACCAGGTGCTTCCGAGTAAAGAGAGGAAGAAAGGTAGCTCTCTGCCCAGACACCTGTCTAAACATTAAAATAATTAATATAAATCAATATCCTATCAAACTGAATAAATATTAAATGTGTAAAAGCAGAAGCCTTTTAATTGGGTATAGTGGGGAAAGAGATACCAAGGGATATTGGGCTGCATCAATAGGAGTATAGCGTCTATATATCAAGGGAAGGAATAGTACCACTGTATTCTGCTCTGCTCAGACCTCACCTGGAGTACGGTGTCCAGTTCTGGGCACCACAGTTCAAGAAGGATACAGACAAGCTGGAACGTGTCCAGAAGAGGGCAACCAAAATGGTCAAAGGCCTGGAAACGATGCCTTATGAGGAACGGCTTAGGGAGCTGGGTATGTTTAGCCTGGAGAAGAGAAGGTTGAGGGGTGATATGATAGCCATATTCAAATATATAAAAGGATGTCATATAGAGGAGGGAGAAAGGTTGCTTTCTGCTGCTCCAGAGAAGCGGACACGGAGCAATGGATTCAAACTACAAGAAAGAAGATTCCACCTAAACATTAGGAAGAACTTCCTGACAGTAAGAGCTGTTCGACAGTGGAATTTGCTGCCAATGAGTGTGGTGGAGTCTCCTTCTTTGGAGGTCTTTAAGCAGAGGCTTGACAGACATATGTCAAGAAAGCTTTGATGGTGTTTCCTGCTTGGCAGGGGGTTGGACTGGATGGCCCTTGTGGTCTCTTCCAACTCTATGATTCTATGATTCTAAAAGACTATGTATGCAACAACTGCGGCAAGAATTTATTTCTTTTTTTTATAATAATTTTTTATTAAAGTTTTTCAGGATACAAGAAAAAAAACATAAGAGAAAAAACACAACAATAATAAAAATACAAAAGAAATAAACACAAAATCAAATTACATCTTCCTTTTTCCTTTCACATTGTCTATAGGGACCTCCTCGGGCTTCCCTCCCTGTGGTTCTTTAACACATTTATAATTAGCAAATTCTATATCATTTTAATCAACTTATATATCTTATTTTCTAGTTATCTTATCACATATTACTAATTTCCACAGTTTATTTACAACTTCATTTCTATTCTAATATATTACTTTAGCATGTTTTTTAAGATATATTTTAAAATCTTTCCACTCTTCTTCCATCGCTTCTTCTCCCTGGTTGCGGATTCTTCCGGTCATCTCAGCCATTTCCATAAACTCCATCATCTTCATCTGCCAGTCATCAATCGTTGGTAATGTTTGTAGTTTCCATTTCTTAGCAATCAAGAGTCTCGCTGCCGTCGTGGCGTACATAAAAAAAGGAACATTTTTCTTTGGAATCTCTTTCCCTACAATGCCCACTAGAAATGCTTCTGGTTTTTTTAACAAATGTGTTTTCCAACACTTTCTTGAGTTCATTGTAAATCTTATTCCAGAAGTAACTTACTAGTGGACACGTCCACCACATGTGGTAAAAGGAGCCTATTTCTTTCTTACATCTCCAACATTTATTATCATGATTGTGGTAGATCTTTGCCAATTTTACTGGTGTAAGATACCATCTATACATCATCTTCATTAAATTTTCTTGTAATAGACTACACGCAGTAAACTTAATATTCACATTCCACAATTTCTCCCACTCCTCAATCATAATATTACGACCCACATTCTTTGCCCACAAAATCATAACATTCTTTGTTTGTTCATCTTTCGTATGCCATTCCAGTAACAATTTATACATTCTGGAAAGTATTTTCGTCTTAGGTTCTAACAATTCTGTTTCCAACTTTGACCTCTCTGATTGGAGCCAATCATCTAGTTTACATTTCAACTCATCGTAGGACTTTAACTTAAATTGGTCTCCTTCTTGAATCAACAAATCTCTATATTTCGGCCAACTGGTTTCCATGTTTACTCTTTTACGAACCTTGGCCTCCAGTGGTGATATCCATTTAGGTGTTTTTCTTTCTAATAAATCTTTGTACCTGGACCAAACACTATACAAAGATTTTCTAATTATATACATTTTGAAGCCTCTGTGGGCCTTTACTTTATCATACCATAAATATGCATGCCAGCCATAGACATTATCGTAACCTTCTAAATCCAAAATATCTTAATATTGGCCTTAAATGGAAAGCCCGGACTTTGAAGTCATCTTATTTTACTTGTTATTTTGTAGTATAATTACTGTTTTTAATTAGCTTTTTGTAATTTTGGATTATGCGGAATGCTTTATCTGAGTGGATGTAGCAACCGAGTAATTTCGTTGTTCCCGCAAGGGGACAATGACAATAAAGATATCTTATCTTATATCTGTATTTTCCAACAAAAACCAATCCTTCATCCAGCAAAAGGTGGCTGCCTCATAATAAATCTTTAAATCCGGCAGGGAAAAGCCTCCTCTTTGTTTATCATAAGTAAGTATCTTATATTTAATTCTTGGCTTTTTCCCTTGCCATATAAATTTCGATAAGACCTTTTGCCATTCTTTAAAACAATCTAACTTCTCAATTATTGGCAACGATTGGAATAAAAACAGCATCTTTGGCAATACATTCATTTTCACAGTAGCTATGCGGCCCAACAGAGACAGTTTCAAATTAGTCCAAGTTTCTAAATCTTTCTTAACTTCATTCCACATTTTAACATAATTGTCCTTAAATAGATTCAGGTTCTTTGAGGTCATATTTACACCAAGGTACTTTACTTTCTTAACAAAAGATAAACCAGTTGCTTCTTGTAATTTTCCTCTTTCCTTACTATCCAATTTTTTATCTAATACTTTGGTTTTTGATTTATTCAATTTAAAACCTGCTACCTTTCCAAATTCTTGAATTATTTCCAGAGCCCGTTGAACACTAGACTCTGGATCTTGTAATGTCAGAACTATATCGTCTGCAAATGCTTTAAGTTTATATTGTTTCTTCCCTACAGTCACTCCTTTAATTTCCTCATCCTTCCTAATTCTGTCAAGTAAGACTTCCAGAACCGATATAAAAAGTAAAGGGGAGAGGGAGCACCCTTGTCTTGTACCCTTTTCAATTCTTATGTCTTCTGAGACCATATTGTTGACAATTATTTTTGCTCTTTGGTCTGAATAAATTGCATTTACTCCATTCAAGAAGTTTTGGCCCACCTCCATCTTTTCTAAGTTCTTTTTAAAGAATAACCAAGAGATATTGTCAAAGGCCTTCTCTGCATCAATAAACATCAGCACGGCTTTCTTATTTATTTTCTGTTCTAACATCTCCAAAATGTCCACCACGTTCCTTATATTGTCCTTCATATGTCTTCCTGGCAGAAAGCCGGCTTGATCTTGGTGGATAAAGTCTCTTAAGACCTTTTTCAGCCTAGATGCCAGAACCGTGGCAAATATTTTGTAATCCACATTCAACAAGGAGATTGGGCGATAGTTCTTTACTTGCGATCTATCCGTATCTGGTTTAGGTATCAGTGTGATATAGGCTTCTTTCCAAGACTCAGGGGTCTCTCCTCCGTTCAGGATTTCATTACACAAATCTTTCAATGGTTGGACTATCCAGTCCTTCATTGTTTTATAGTACATAGTGGTAAGTCCATCTGGGCCTGGGGTCTTACCCAGTTGCATTTGTTGTATAGCTTGCTCCACTTCTTGTGTAGATATCTGTTGTGAAAGTAGGGATTTCTTCTCTTCCGGGATTTTTTGCAATCCATGTTTGTCCAAGAATTGCTCCACCTCATCTTTGTCTTGTCTTTCTTGTTTGTACAATTGTTTGAAATATTTCTGAAAACATTTTCTGATCTCTGTCGGGTGCTCCAGATGTTTTCCTTCTTGCTCAAGATTTGTAATGGTATTTGCCTTCTGCCTTTTTTTCAGTTGCCATGCCAGTAATTTTCCACATTTATTTGCTGATTCAAACGATTTTTGTTTCATCCATTTAATTTTAGCTTCTATCTCTTGATTCATTAACTGGGAAAATTGAACTTGCAATGCCTTAATCTCTTTCTGTATCTGTACATTCTTAGGATTAGATCTCAGTTTCTTTTCCTTATCTTTCATTTGGTTCCAAATATTTTCTTTTCTTGCATTGTGTTCTTTTTTTCTGATTGCATTTTGTTGAATCAAAAATCCTCTCATTACAGCTTTACTGGCATCCCATATTACTTTCTTATTAACTGTTGTCCTTAATTAATCTCAAAATAATCTTTTAATGTTTTTGTGCCTTTTCCAGAATTTTTCCATTTCTCAATAAAGCATCATTCATTCTCCATCTGTAAGTGCCCTGGAGAGATGCTTTTAAATCCAAAAGTACTGCATTATGGTCGGAGCAAGTTCTTGGGCATATTTCCATGTTATTTATCCTCGACCCTAACTCTCTTGAAATCCAAATATAATCGAGGTGACTCCAGGATTGTTTAAAATTTGAATAGAAAGTTTGGTCTTTTTCCAACGGATTTTTCAATCTCCAAGTGTCGATCAGGTCAAAATTCTCAGTCAATTCGAAGAAAGACTTTGGAAGCCTTCCTTCTTTGGTCTCTTTCTGTCTTTGTGATCTGTCCATTAATGTTGAGACCACTCCGTTCAAGTCTCCTAGCAAACATAGTTAGTAATCCAAATAGTCCAAGAGTTTCTCATGCAATTTTTTTAAAAAAGTCCGATTTTCCTTCGTTTGGTGCATAAATTCCCAGGATTTAATTTTTTTCGCCTTGTGATGTTATTTCAATTGCAACATATCTTCCCCCTTCATCTTTGAATAATAATTTGGGACTTAGCTTCTCTTTTGCATAAATTACCACTCCTCATTTTTTAACTTCGTCCGATGAAATAAAATCTTCTCCCAATTTCTTGTTTTGTAAAATTCTTCGATGTGCCCGTGACATGTGTCTCCTGCAAACATATTATGTCCAGTCTTTGTTTTATCAAAATATGGTACACCTGGTTCCTTTTCTGTTTTGAGTTCAATCCATTCGAATTCCATGAAAGAACCCTCAGCGGAATTTTTTTCTTTTTGCCCCAGAATGGAAACAAGAAGTACCAAGGAAAGAAGAGGGACAGATGAAGACTTTGCATGAAGACTTTGCAGAATTGGCGAAGCTGACAGGAAAAATCCGAAACCAGCAAGATCAAGTATTCCAAAAGTACCGTAAATATCTGAAAGGTCATTGTAAGCAATTAACATCACTAGCAGGGTTGTCTGAAGACTTGGAATGAGAAGTTTTCTACCTTTCTATATTTATATTTTGAACCCTTTTTGTAATGAGTGCAATTAGAATTGGAAAACGTACAAATTGCAATGATAGAAAGGTTAATTTTGAAAGCCATGAGGCGGGAGGGAGGGAAGGATGAGTCCAGGGGCTCTAAAGAGCCAAGGAGGTAAAGTGGATAATGATGATGTGAATGTATATTACTAAATGGAAAATAAATAAAAATTATATACACATTAAATTCAGCTTGATGAATATACAGGTGAAAGCCGGAAAATTAGAATATTGTCGAAAAGTGCATTTATTTCAGTGACGCAACTTAAAAGGTGAAACCAATATAGGAGATAGATGCATGATATGCAAAGCAAGATATGTCAAGCCTTGATTTGATGTAATTATTTGTCGTTAGGCGGGTCAATTATAAATGGAATGGAATTAATGAAATGTAATACAGTAGCAATATTTATTTTTGTATTATTGTAACTATTTGTTTTATTACTGTGTAATTAATTTCCCCAAAAAGCATTAATAAAATATAATAATAATAATAAGTTGCATTACTGAAATAAATGCACTTTTCGACGATATTCTAAGTTTCCGAGTTTCACCTGTATATACATATTTTAAATATGTAGAACTCGGTTCCGCTGCGCTGAGGAAAGAGCGCAGCTTGCCGGCAGCGGCGCACTTTCGGCCTTGTCTTCTTTCCCCCCGTGAGGAAAAGCGGGCGCCTGGCGGGGTACAAATACATATTGAATAACATTTAAATTCATCATATCAATATCCTAGCAAACTGAATAAACATTAAATGTGTAAAACTCGGTTCCGCTGCGCTGAGAAAGAGCGTAGCGCTTCCGGCCTCGTCTTCTTTCCCTCCGTGAGGTAAACGGGGCGGCGCTGTGTGGCGCGCGGCCTCCTTCGCTTTCCCCTCGGCCTTCCTTCTCGCTCTCTCGGCGGAGGCGGAGGCGGAGGAAACTCCTCCCTCGTTACGCCGCTTCCTTCTCCGGCTTTTCTCGGCCTCCGCCTCTCTCCCGCCCGGACCATTTCCACAGATGAGGACGAGTCACCTGGCCGAGAAGACGGCGGCAACCGGGCTGAGGTAACCGGGCTGAGGTAAGCGCCGGGTTCCGGGCCGCCTCGGCTCGCCGCCGCCCCTCCCTCCCTCGCCGCTGCGGCCATGGCTTCCGCCTCGCCCCCTCGCAGTCCCACAGCCGAGGAACGCCGCCCTCTTCCCTCACGGGGGAGACCCGGCCCAGGTGGGCGGTGGGGCGGCCCGGCCGAGTCCTCGCCTGACCAGGCCTGGTTTTTCGGGGTCCAGGCCGGGAGGCGAGCCCGGCGGGATTGTCTACGTCGCTCGTGGGCTTCGCTTCTCCTCCTCGGGAGGTTTCGATTCCGTTGCGCCTCATTCTTCGCCGGCCTGTTTTGCGCCGGGTTTCAGGATCTCTCTGCGCCCTTTTTCGTGCGCGTGGACGCGGAGGAGGCCCGTTTCTCTGTTCCCAGCAAGGAGGGGGGCGGCCTCGGCATGTTACTTTCTAAAAAGTTGTGGGACCTAAAACGTGTGTGGAAGGAACAATCGATATATATATATATATTGATTTTGCCCTTTTCTCACGTTTGCTTTCCCTCCCCATAGATCAGTGATGGCCAAACTTGGCCCTCCAGTTGTTTTGGGACTACGATTCCCATCATCCCTGACCAGTGGTCCTGTTAGCTAGGGATCATGGGAGTTGTAGTCCCAAAACAGCTGGGGGGGGGCAAGTTTGGCCATCACTGCTGCAGATCAGGCATCCCCAAACTTCGGCCCTCCAGATGTTTTGGACTACAATTCCCATCTTCCCCAACCACTGGTCCTGTTAGCTAGGGATCATGAGAGTTGTAGGCCAAAAGTCTGGAGGGCCGCAGTTTGGGGGCGCCTGCTGTAGATGCATTGGGTGGGTGTGGTGAGTCGTGTTTTGTTCTCCTCCTTGCACAAACCAAATAGATGACTATAACTGAGCAACTGTGGAGAAAAGCTTTGTAGAGTGAGAAAATCTTTTTTTAAAAACACCCAACCTGGTCCAGCTCATAGTTATCAAGGCAGTTTTATCTGTTTCCGCACTGTTCCCATCCTAGGGGTTGGTAAAAAGCCTAAAAAACAACACAAATTGCATCACATGGGGTTGGACTAGATGACTCACTGGTTCCCTTTCAGCTCAACAGTTCTATGATTCTATGAAACACATGGGTACATTACTCCATTTTTATTCTTTTTAAGTTATATATAAACTTACAAAGTTATGCAAATAATTAAAAGCTGGTGGCTCCTGCTCAGCCACCCAGCTAAAAGTCATTTGTTGCTTGTGTGGTGGTTCATTTGCGGCTAACTGGAAAAGGCCTGTGGTATCAGAAAGCTTACTGTTTTATCTTATTGTTAACAGTCTGGCCGGTACCAGTGTCCTTAGGGCTAGCTTGTAGCAAGGAATGAAATTTTTGGCAAATTTGAAATTAAATAATAAAAGAGTACCAAAACAAAATTGCATGAAGTAAAAATAAAGCTATTACTTATTTCAGTACAGGGAAGCGATGGAACTGGCAGAAGCTGATAGTTTCAGCCAATTGCAATACAAGCTGGTGCTGTTAAATGCTTGCCTATGCATGGGCGTATGGGACGCAGGTGGCGCTGTGGGTTAAACCACAGAGCCTAGGGCTTGCTGATCAGAAGGTCGGTGGTTCGAATCCCTGCGACGGGGTGAACTCCCATTGCTCGGTCCCAGTCCTGCCAACCTAGCAGTTCGAAAGCACGTCAAAGTGCAAGTAGATAAATAGGTACCGGTACCGCTCCAAGTGCGCTGCTCTGGTTTACCAGAAGCGGCTTTGTCATGCTGGCCACATGACCTGGAAGCTGTACGCTAGCTCCCTCAGCCCATAACGTGAGATGAGCGCCACAACCCCAGAGTTGGTCACGACTGGACCTAATGGTCAGGGGTCCATTTAGCTTTTATGCACGGCCAGGATTTTTGTTAGGGGGCAGGCCTTTTGTTGGGGAGGGGGAAGAACCTCAGTTAGCTATTTTTATTGATTGCGGGCAATTGCCCCCCCCCCCCCGGCTACACCCATGTACCTATGCACATTATTGACTATTCATCTGGAAAATACTCAAGCTTGCCCTCTTGATGGAACCTTGGGGAAGGGAGTTCTCCTTTAGATACAGACACATTTGGTACTGCAGATATCAGGACACTTTTCCTGCTGATTCCTTGAGATGTAGCAAATATGATGCTTTGAAGAGTGTAATTGAGTACAAGAGAGGTCTGCCTCTTAAAGTTGTGTAGTGCTAAAGCCACTTTCCAAAGGGTTCAAAGTCAGTCCCATGGTTTCTAGAGAACGATTTAAATCCAGCATACACTAGACCTCTTGTAAAACATGTGTTTGAAACTGATGCCCCATGAAGTTTCTGTGCAGTTACCAAGGGTGGCATCGTATAGTTTTTGTCCGGTAACATAACTCTGATTGCTGCTTGGTAAGCCTTCACTGGTTTCCAGAGGTTACAGCAGGGATGTGCAGTTTAAGGCCAGCAGGCCTCCTGGCCTCTCCATCTGGCCCTTGGGACTCTTCCCCAGGCCACACACACCAGCCCTGTTCCCCCACCATCCTCAATGCTTTGCCTGGCTTGGATGTGTCTTGGGACTGTGATAGGGCTCTTGTCTGTCTGGGCAGAGGCTGGAGAGGCATATGCCTGAGTGCAGAAGCCCCTGGCTTTTGTGTGGCTAGAATGTTGACTGCTATGTGAAAGTTGGCATCCTACCACTTGCTTCTGGCCTTGGCCACAGCTGGTGTATAGCCCTTGGATGGGTTGAAAAGGCAGAAGTACTGCTGGTAGGCTTCTTGTCAGTGGCAGTCTACTGAAATTCCCAAAATGGGGAGGGGGAGGCACTGAGATGTTCCATGATCCACTGGATCTCAAGCTAACTCCACTCCTGTGCAACCATTAGGCTGGCTAATGTGACTCCAGCAGTGCTCAGTCAGGATTTGTATTGCTTTGCCAAGGTTTTAAAAGACCAGATCAATACTAAATATTGTTGTACCATTGTACATACCTAAGCCATAAGTGATTTTAATATAAAATTGTGCATTGTTTTGAGGTTAAAGAAAGAACTTTTAGACACATTTTTTGTGTGGCACACAATCTATTATGGTTTCTTGTTGAAAATTGTAAAATGAAAGGGTATTTTTAATGCAGAAAACACGTATCTGGTGTTTTTTGGCTCAAGTGACAGAATAAATATAGGTTATTAAATATGTAAGTATTAGTGAGGCTAGGATAGTAATACAAATCTTTGAAGGGACCTGAAATAACTTTATAAAGGCAAATATGAATGTAAATTGAGTTCAAGGATGCTGACATTCTCCCTGCAACTCTTTATGAAGTGGTGTGCTCCTTGTAGAGAGAAACATGTTGTGGCTTGGCTGGTTTGTAGGTCATAATGTATTTATGTGTAGGCATGCACTTCCTTTACTGTACGAGATTCTTGGATGTTATGTGGACATTCTGTTTAATAAGTGTATTTTAGAAAGTAATAGTTTGATTGTCTTCTAAAAATTAGTACAGTAACTGGATGGCTTTGAAGTGGACCAAATCAATCAGCTGGTAAATGCAGCAGTGTCTTTAATTTTAACCAATATAAGAACTTTTGATAGTTACTGGTATAAATAAAGGGTTGTGGACCTTTTTCATCTTGTGAGCAACCTTTTGGGAGCCGCATGCAGGGCCAGAGACGAAAGTAGACAGAGAAACAGATACGACTCTTTGTCCAGGAGGCTATATCCCTATTCCCAACCATACATCAACATCTCTCAATCCTCTGCCCAAGCAAGCAAGAGCCATTCTCTCAGTTCAAGGACACTTTCCAGAGGAAAATGCATTCAATGGGTGAAGGGGTGTGGCCAGGAAGAGGCCTGGGGGCCTTACAGTTGGGCTATATTCCCTTGGTATAAATGCTCTTTAGAAGAGGGGATTCCCACTCTTTCTAGTAATAGACCTATAACGCTTAAAGTGGTTATTCAAGTCAGGGATGGGAATTCTGTGACTTACGGATCTCCTTAAGCCCACCAGCCTCTCCATTTTGCCCAGCAGGCCATTTCAGCCAGGCCATGTTCACTTGCTGTGCTGGTACAGGCGGAGCTTGGATGAAAGTCGCTTGCACAGTGCTTCCCAAGAACCCAACAGTTGGCACTTCAGAAGCACTTTGCAAGCACTGGGCTTGACTCTTAAGAAGCATTAAGTACAGGGCTTGCAAAAGCAATCAGCTGATTGTTAGGTGGTTTGGAAGCTTCCAGTTCTTAAAGGAGCTTTTAAAAATGGAACATTTTTTCCTTTCCAAAGGAAGCAATTTGTAGACAAAAGTGCTTCCCCCAGTTCTTTGAATGCACACTGCTTTCTCAGCAGAGGGAAAGGGTATTTCCCCTCAGCAGAGGCTACAAAACGTCTCCCTCTGACTGATGATCAGCACCCAGTAGGCAAAGTTGGGCCATGGTGAAGATAAGGTTCTGGCCTGTTGACCAGATCTAGTTCCTCATCCCAGGTCAAAGTGGGCAGAATTATTTGGAGGACATCTGTTTGGTACTCAGGGTATCAGATAACTAAAGAATGAAATGCTCTATCCATTCGTTACTTTTTAATTAATGTTGGTAACAATGAGGATATCTGGAATTAGGATATTAAATTTTCTTGATTCTTTTTCTTTCAAATTTGAACTCTGCCTTGCGATTTCTTTATAAACCATATTGTGTATGCAGCTTTCATGAATTAACCTGATAAGAGATGTTTGTTTACTGGCTTAGATTAGTATATGAATACTGAAATGGAAAGGAACAATCTAAACAGACCATAATCCCTGAAACTTTTAAATACATTAGGCACAAGACCTACATACAAAAAGCTGTATTCAGTTTCTTTGTTTATCTGAAACACAAACTGAAACTTGCCTAACACTTTCAGGTGCTTCTTAAACAAAGTTGGGGATTTCCCTCATTGGTAATAACCACAAACATAAATTAAAGCTAATCATACTGACTTTCCGGTACACTGCTGTGTATTTAGGACTCTGCCTGGGCTCTCTTATCTACCATCTTGTAGAAAGAGGGCTGCTTCATCTACTGTATATTTTGGACAATGGTTTGTCCCTTTGTTTTTCCTCTATGAGTTTGGACACCTTTCGAGGTATCATTGGCAGACTCTGCATGAGGGTTCCTGAAATGGGGGTGGTGGTTTTCATTGATGGGACCAACTCCCATTTTGAACCAAGATGGCGGACCTAATCGCCACTTTGGTGTAACTTTCCCTTCGTAGGTTTGGCAGCCTCTTCAAATATTATTACCAAAGTTGGCATGAGGGTTCCTGAGATGAAGGTGGCAATATTTGTTGACATTTGGACACAGCACCATTTTGAATCAAGATGGCAAACCCAAAACATGACTTTGATGTGACATTACCCAGGTCCAACCTGAAAAATTATACAGTACTGTCCATCTAAAAATCACAGTATGTACTTTATTTGGTTCATAAAAAAAATTGGGCAGTGCTGCGCAGTCTTCATTAGTGTAACAGGAGGTTATTCTTGAGACCTTTCAACATTTCACAGTGGTAGATAAGATTGCTTCTGTGCACAAGGGGTTTCTCAGTCCACTAGTGTGGCCTGATGAACAGTGGTGGGCCAATACAATCTAGTCTCAAATATGAGTGGGTGGCACTGTGGTCAAACCATTGAGCCTCTTGGGCTTGCCAATCGGAAGGTTGGCAGTTCAAATCCACTTGACAGGGGTAAGCTCCTGTTGCTCTGTCCCAGCAGTTCGAAAGCATACCAGTGCGAGTAGATAAATAGGTACCGCTGCGGCAGGAAGGAAAACGGTGTTTCCGTGCATTCTGGCACTCTCCCATTACACCAGAAGCGGTTTAGTCATGCTGGACACATGACCCAGAAAAGCTGGACAAACGCTGCCTCCCTTGGCCTGAAGTGAGATGAGCGCCGCCCCCCCCCCCCATAGTCACCTTTGACTGGAGTTAACTGTCCAGGGATCCTTTACCATTACCTTTACCTTTTTTTACCTACTGTAAGTCTCAAATACGCCACAAGGAGTAAGAAACTGAAAGCTGTCTCCAGATGACAAGAGAAGGGAGGCAGGTTACTTGCTGCCAGTGTTCGAAATTAGCAGGCGTGAGGTGCATTTTGCTCCTGGCTTTTGACCACTTGCAACCAAGTGAACATGCCTGGGCACCAGAATGGCGCCTGACATCTCCACCATGTTGAGGTGCATGCCTGGGGATCATTGGCTCAGGACTGTTTTCACAAACTAGCACCCCATCCTGTAGCATTCGATCAGTTAAATTTTATCTGCCCAATCGGAATGAATTTCCGGAGCTGGTTTGCTTTTTCTGTGCGGTCTGAGCAAGAGTAGTCACCACTAGGAAAAAGAGCCAGGTATGTGGACTGTCCCCGGATCAAGAGACTTTTCAGGGTTGTCATCTGAACTGAGAATCAATCACAATCAGTCCAAAATTTGAAAAATAGTCCTGTCCCAAAATGGCAACTAGATATTCCGTTTTGGCGACTGCAACCTTGGTTTACGGAGCCATTTGGCTCCTAGCTTATATATCTGAGTTTGTAACACTGCTTGCTGCATGGTAACGGATGCGAAAAAGACACCTGTATATGCAGTATATTGTGTTTATACCGTTTGTTTGTTGGTTGGTTTGTTGGTTGCCTTCTACACAATCATCTTGAGGCAATGTACAATGAAACAGCAAAATAAAGAAATAACACCCACACCCACCAGCTGATACATTTTAAACAAAACTCAAGTAATAGAAGAACATATTTGGCTAATATTGCACATTGGAGTCTAAATGTTTTTATGATAGCTTTTCTGAACTGAAGACATTACCTTAAAAACAGTAGAAAGTTTTGTCTACTTTGAGCAAGATTGAGCACACAGAACTTAATGCATCTGGTGAAATGCACGTTGCCCCTCAAATCAGGGTGTATTGACAGGAAATGTTTGTGTGTGTTGTAGTGGGATTCTCCAGCTTTTTCAAAATACTGAACAAAATTAATCATGAAGACAAAACCCCCACCATGTCAAGTAAAGCTAGAACTCCCTGTTCAGGAAACTCCCACAAATAAAAGCATTTGTGTGCAATACTAGTAACTGAAGCTCCAATGGTGGTTTTACAAAGCAATTGTTATTTGATTTTTCTCTTTAAACATTAACCTTCTTGTGCTAGGAAGTAATTGCTGCTATTGATTGGCAATTCTCAGGTTCAGAAATATTGATACAATACTGTTGTCTCAGGTACGTAGGTGCTTGGAATGGTTTTGTTATTGTTAACAGAAGGCAGTCCTGAGTTTTTTTCCTTTTTTATTTTATGCCCTCCAGTCCACTTCTATTGTTTTCCTGTTGGTATATTACCTTCTGTTGAGGACATGAAGCTGTCTAGTTTTGTTGCAGATAATCCCTCTTATACTCAAGGTGGTAACGGAATGGAGGTGCTGCTGATAGGAGGCTACATAGTGGGCAGCTGATGCCATAATCACTACAATTTAGTGTTGTTGTTATTACGGTATATTATTTATTACATTTCCATATAGTCTTTCATTCGGAGGATCATAGGGTGGTTTACAATATAAAAACATAAAAATGCATACCATAATAATAAACAAACAGTAACCCCAGACATAGTTTATAAAGCCATAGATTGTTTCAGTAGCCAAAAGCCTGGGAGAAGAAGGTATGTAAAGATGTGTAGCAAAGGTGCCAGGCAAACCTCCATGGGGAGAGCATTGCACAAACTGGGAGCCACCACAGAAAAGGCCTCTTCTCGTGTTGCCACTCTTTGGACCTCTCATTGAGGAGGGACATGAAGAAGGGCCTCAGATTATGATTATGGGGCCAGTTCATTTGGTATACAAAGTAGTATGCAAAGGAATTCTCTTTTCTCTCACCTCACTTTTTCTCACTAAAATTTAGTTCTGTATTGGTAAATGACACCAGGGGCAAACTTTTTTAAACAGGTGTTTTATTCTACTTTATCTCAAATGAATTGAGGTTTTTTTTTGGGGGGGGGGGTTGACATATTCTTGAGCTTTATCAGGGTACAAGGAACCACATGAAGGTGACTCTGAGCCTCTAATGAGCCTTCATTCTGGTGCATGAGCTCAGCTTGCCAGTTTTTCCTGATCTCATGTTCCAGCACAGGGTCACCCAGTGCTTCTGGGCTGCCTGTAAGGAGTCTCATACCTTGCATGTTCTTCACACAGATACACGATCTAAGCTTCAGTAAAACATTGCCAAGCTTTCTGTTTCTCATGATCTAGCAAGGCTCCAGGCAGGCAGAAACATGTCTGACCTTAAAGCAGAAATTTGGGCCTGCTTAAAACATGGGCCAGGGTTTTCTTGACTACCGTTTGCTTCCTTTCTACCCCGCAGCTTCTAGGGTGGTCTTCTTTACCATGCATACAACAGCCCCCCCAAATGCCCAAAGTAACAGTTTAGTGTTTAGTATGGCAGCACCTGCACTTTGGAACTCCCTGCCTACTGAGATCAAGCAGGTCCTCTCACTGTACAGTACTTTTGCAGGGCCTGCTAAAAAACAAAACCCCAAATTTTCTGAGCTGGCTCCCACCCCTCTTCCATAACCTAGGATGTGGAAATGCCTGTGCTCGAATGCACAAACTTCACCTAGGCAGCCCGCTAGTAACTGTTTGCTAGCCCAGTCTTGGGAATCCAGCTGCTTGTTACACTAAATGCTGTCCTTCAACAAGCCACACTAAATGCTGTTGGTTCGACATCTTCGCTTGTGCCTAGCCATGCCTTTGACCTCCCATGTAACTACAGATCATTGCAACCTGTGACTTGCCTTATGCACTGTTCACATTTGGGGGGGGGAGAGACTTCTGCAAAACCAGAGCCATAAGTTCCAGTTCCTCATCAGACAGGGAGAGCCAGGACAGTAGATACTGACAGGTGGTCTGGACTTTTAAAGAGAGGGAGAGGCAGATTGAAAAGATGTTATTGTGTGGTTGTGAAAGCAACTGGGAAGATGGCACTTGTTAGGAAGTACCAGTTTTAGCAATCTTAAAAATATAGAAGTAGAATCAGAACATAAGCGGAGCCCTGTTGGATCAGGCCAGTGGCCCATCTAGTCCAGATCCCTGTTCTCACAGCGGCCAGTGAGATGCCTCTTCTGGGAAACTGCCAAGCGGGATCTGAGCACACTCTCCACTTGTGATTCTCAGCAATTGGCATTCAGGCTCTTTATCTGTCCTGAATCCTGTCCGACGCTATAACTTTACTTGTAAGAGGAGTTTCTCCATCCCCTTGGATCACACTGATTCTCTCTTTTATGAACCTTTCCCAACTCTTCAGTATCATTTTTTAGGTGAGGCAACCAGAACTGTACACAGTGTTCCAAATGCGGTCGCACCATACAACGGCATTGTGATATTGGTGGCACAGGGATTGTGATTGCTCAGGCAATATGTGGTAATTTGAAACAACTAATTAATTATTTTCCCTCTCTCTGTCTCTTGCCCACAGAGTACTCTCTGGTCCCCTACCTGTTACTATGAGTCTGCTACACAGTGACAGCAGCTTTGAAGCCAGTGGCCAGGATAGCAGCTGCTGTGCAGCTATGGCCAGCAGTTGCAGCGCTGGAGCCAAAGAAAAAAGCATCAACACCAGTGTCAGCAATGGCACTGGGGGGACACTTTCAAACTCTTTCATGGAAGAAATCCAGGGCTATGATGTGGAGTTTGACCCTCCGCTGGAAAGTAAATACGAATGCCCAATCTGTCTGATGGCTCTCCGGGAGGCGGTGCAGACACCATGCGGACACCGCTTCTGCAAAGCTTGCATTGTCAAATCCATAAGGTAAAGTAGTTATAAAGTCATAGTCTGTAACGAAGGGCAAATCATAGCGCTCACCGTTGCACGTGTTTCTGAGACACTGGGTTAGGGATTACATTTCCATGTCAGCACTGAGTTTGCAAGTAAACTGCGTTTGTTGCCCATCTCCAAAGCGTCGGTTGAACAGTTTTAAAGTGTCAGTGGGAGTGCAGTTTTAAGCAAGAGGAAGCTCCCAATTACACTTGGGATTTCAAAAGAAATGAAGTGTAAGGTCTAGGTACAGATGGACCAGGTTGCAAGCCGGCTAGAAAGATAACGTGCCTTTTACTGATGCCACATAAACCTGATGTCGCAAATTTCCTGTGTAAACCTCTTTAAATTTATGTATTTTTTAAAATCTAAAAGTATCAGAGAAGAGGGAAAAGGTGGTTTGGGGTGAGAGGGCTACCTTATTATTGGAAGATCCAGCATTTCCCTTGACTAGTAAGCCAAATGGCCAGTTTATCACCTTTGATCAGGGTGGATAAAAATCAATGATTTTTTTAAAAAAATCAAAAAATCGGATTTTTTTGATTTAAATCGATTTTTTTGATTTAAATTGGATTTTTAAAAATAAAATGGTTTTTGAGGAAAATATATTACCACCCAAAGGTTATTCCATCATGAAATAAAGATTAGTTTTTTAATTATGTAGAATAAGGTTGTATATGTTTAATTTTGGGGGTAAATAAATTCCATTAATCCATTCACAATGTCATGCTCTTCCAGAGGTTTTTGTAAGATTATTGGGCAGTTTCTCTGCCTACAAGATATTATCACAGATGCTTGGTTTACTTTTGCAGTTCTCAAAACTGAATTTGACTCAACAGAGATCAATCATACCTCTTCTTCACAGCAAAAATGTCATAGCATGAACAGAGTTGAGAAAAAGACCTTAATCCTATTGTTCTACAAACCTATGAATACAGAATCAACCCCTTCAGTGCTAAGTTTCAAGAAGTTCAGTGAATAGAATAGAAACAATATTTTTCTGATTGTTTGGAGTGGACAGTATTTAAGTTTTTCATGTGTAGGCTGGGCTGACAGTCTAAGTTTCTTAAAATATATATATATTGTTTTTGTTTAGCCAAATTAGTTAACAAACATGGATGTTTGTTTAAGCAAATAACATATGCTGTAATGTTATTGTTTCAGTTGAATAAATCTATTTAAATTGTTATTATTAAGGTAATGATTATTTTTCTCCTTCCTAAGTACAACAGAAAAGTTGTCCAAATATGATTAACCTATTAAACTGGGGGTAAAAAAACTAATATGAAAAGTTGTTACTCTAAAAATCTTCATCTACTTGCATATTAAAGTTATACCAGCAAGAATTAGTCTTTATGTAGAAAACTATGATTTAAATCAAGCCTTACTGACTAGTGATTTAAATCGTGATTTAAATCGTGATTTAAATCAGTTTGATTTAAATCAAATCCACCCTGCCTTTGATGTGATCCATCTTGTGAATGGGGTGTTGGGATATCCTGTCTCAGCTACAGATGCCTTCAATGGGTTGAATCCATGAAAATGTGTACTCTGTCTGTACAATGGGAGCTTTCTGGCTCCACCCCCCCCAAAAAAGCTGTTCTTGAGTCCACTGGAATGCTGTGGGATGATCTGGGGGGGGGGTATGCAGCAGGAGCCAAGCCAGAGCCGGAGAATATGATGACTGCAAGCATTATTTTATTTGTTATTTATTTTATTTCAAGATTTGTAAATCACTCTACATTCAGAGAGTATACCAGCAGTATACAGGGAAAAATGTTTTTATGTTGCTTTCCGCTGCCCTTATGTTTTGCAAGTAGGCGGTATATAAATACTTTTATTAACAAATAAATAAAAATATATAATGTAACATGGCTCATAAAATGTTACAAAACTGGCAAGGATAAATAAAACACAGAATTTGCATTAATAGATATACAGTAAACCTGCAAATTATGTGCGGGTTACCTTCTGGGGATCACTCTTAAAGCCAAAATAGTGTATAGTTAAAACACATTGGTTGCAATAGTGGGTAGGATTGCCAAAAGAAAATTCCCCTGGACGCCCACCCCCTTTTATTTATTTATTTATTTATTTTAATTTGCCAAGTGTGTAAAGCTGATTGTGCACGAATTAAATGTGTGTAACTTGCAAGCTTACTGTAGGCTGAATATTCTGTTTACCTCTCTATGATGTATATTATTGCTCTTTTTGATAGAGATGCTGGTCATAAATGTCCAATCGACAACGAAATTTTACTCGAAACTCAACTCTTTCCTGACAACTTTGCAAAACGGGAAATCCTATCGCTGATGGTGAAGTGTCCCAACAAGGGCTGTCATCAGAAGATGGAACTCAGGCATTTAGAGGTGGGCTTTCAGGGTTTCTTTTTGCAGAATTGCCGCCCAGTCCTGAGCAGTGTCACCATACCGTAAGACTTTTTGGAATAGCTCAAAGGACACCTTGTCCCCATTGCCTCTCTTAGGACAGTGGTAGTTAGGCTGCTACACCTGTGGTCCGGTGAAGTTGTGACATCCAGCTGACTTCAGGAAGGTCCGTCGATCAAATTTCCCCCTCTAGTAACATCAGATTAAAGAAGTGAAAAGGGTTTGCGACATGCTTTAGCTGTTATTGCAGAAGCACCTGTCCGTGCTGAACTGTAGCATGTTTGATTCGTGTTAAGCATATTGATTTTGCAAAGTCTTTCTCTTAAAATATAATAAACAGATCTGTGCCCTATTACAAAATGCCACATTTTCTAAAGTACTTTAATTGAGGAAGCTGTGAAATCTGTGCGGATCATTGTTGCATGAATCTTGAGAAGTTACGTATACCTTTATTTTCATGTAAGAAATCTGAATTTTTGAGGCAGCCCTTGATTTAGGAGCAGTTATGGACTGAACTTGGAAATCCAGAAATTGAAGGGGGGAACCCACTTCCCTCCATATAAACAATATAATTAATAATAATAATTTATTATTTATACCCCGCCCATCTGGCTGGGTTTCCCCAGCCACTCTGGGCGGCTTCCAACCGAATATTAAAAACAGTACATTTAATTAATAATTTATCTTCCCTGGCAGTAAAACACAACAATAATAAACAACTAACAATTTGCTGTCCTTTCGTGACGCTAAAATGGATTGTTGAGGCAGCTACCTCAGTCTGTCTGGCCTCATACAACTTTGCAAAAAAGAAAATCTAGAAAAGTTACTAGCTTGAGAGCCCACTTATCCTGTGCAAAGTTCTTTGTAGCTTCCATAAAAAACCAGGTTGGAGGGACCCTTTCTCTTCGTCTCTTAAAAGCTTTCCGGTCTGCTCACCCAGAATTGCTTGATCTCGCCAAGTGGCCATTTACAAGTCTTAGCTGAATGCAACTTGAACATACTTTTTGATTTCTTTTGCACCCCCAAACCATGGGAGTAATTGACAGGTGCCAAAGACATGAAGACACTTGCCTCAGATTGGCTACCATGATCTTTAGTCTCTATTTTAAGTCTGCTTAAGAATCGTTTTGTGTAGGTTTAAGTTATTTATAGGCTGAATTGCTATTTGATCTCATTTTCTTCCACAGGACCATGAGCTGCATTGTGGCTTTGCTCCAGAGAAATGTCCCCAGTGCCATGGCATTTTCCAAAAGAATCAGATACAGGATCATATAAAGCAAGAATGCCCTCGACGACAAACCTCTTGTCCAAACTGTGCTATGTGGATGCCTTATGAAGAAAAAGAGGTAAGTTTCAAAATATGCAGCTTAATCAGAACAGTTGTGTTTGTGTATTTAAATGAAGCATATTTAACAAAAGCTTGCTAAAATTAGAAATATTTTTTCTTCCTGTGTTGTCTGATAAGAGTGTCAGTATTTTACAGTTGTGAGAACACCCTTCTATATGATATTCACAAAGATTTCACCAAGTGATTTTCTTTTTACATTATTCCCCCCCCCCGTCCCTCACAAGCAGCTGGATTTTTATTTTTATATATAAATCTCAGGTTTTTTATTTATTTTGCCTTTAAAAAAATAAATCTGCACATCCCAGTTCTATCTCTCAAGCACTTTATCCTCTTAGTTTGAAACTGAACCTCACACCTGGACTTCAGGCATTTTGAACTTCCTTTTTTGCCATGTGTTTTCTTCTGGTGGTCTGCTGATCAAGTCTGGCCGCTGAAAAAATTAATCAAAGTGTGAAAAAAGCTCCCCATTGCTTTCCTTTTGTTAGAAAAGTAGGTTTCTAAGGTTGTTGTTTTTTGTTGTTGTTTTGTCTTTTTAATCTTCCTTTTGTGCTTTCTACGTAATATCCTCCATGGATTAGCTAGGGTGCATGTAAAGTCCTTCCTTGTTGGATTATGCCACTGTTCTTATAGGCTTAAGTCACTCAGGAGGCCGTAAGGCTATGTAGCAAAATAGACTTCTGGACTACTACCTAGTGACTACCAAGAAAACATAGATTTAAAACACCAAGGACCTGCTGGTCTTAATATCATTTTAGCATATTTAACAAAGGTCTGCTGACTAGATACGTCTGCACCTCCTGAATTAATATAATAGTGCTCTTTTATGAAATGAACTCAAAGTGGCTCACTGGTACTTCTCTAATGCGAAGATGGGATTTGAGAGAGTGGAGGCACATTCTAGATCAGCGTTTCTCAACCGCTGTTCCGCGGCACACTACTGTGCCGCGAGACGCTGGCTGCTGTGCCGCGACGAGAAGGGCGATTTGCATTGTCATGTCGCTGACCCGCCGGAAAGGAAGCCGGCCGGGTCACAACGCGAGGTGAGCGCCCGCGTCGTGACCCGGCCGGCTTCCTTTCCGGCGGGTTAGCGCTGTATATTGGCGGCCGCCAGGCACGTGACAATGCAAATCGCCCTTCTCTTCGCCGCACGTCGCGGCAAATTACAGGCTGAGGTCGCGCCAGCTTCCATTGGGATTTTCTTCCTCCCATGTAAATGTGTCCTAAGATGTGCCGAATCCCAATTATTTGAGAAGAAACGTCCCAATGGCCTCCGCGGAACCGGCTGCACACGCAAATCCGATTTAAACTGCAATCCGGTTGCAGCCACTAGCCAGGTAGCAAGCCCCACTAAAACTCAGCGGCCCTTCCTTCCGAGTAGAAATGCCTAGCTTTGCGTCGCCAGGTTGAATGCCAATGCTTGCTTGGGCGGCGGGGACTGAGGCCCACCGAACTGAGCGCGAGGTTTACTTGCGAGTAAATGTTGGACTAGGGACGGATTGTAACGTTTGTGGGTTTCAAGCAGCTTGGGAACTTCAGCTGGGTGGTGGATGGGGCCCGTTTGGGCAAAAAGCAGGGGCTATAGACAAACTAAACTAAATATAGGGCGGCACAGAGTTGGTGTGCCGCGTGATTTTTTTCATAGAACATAGTGTGCTGTGGCCCAAAAAAGGTTGAGAAACACTGTTCTAGATGGCATTACATCAAACAATGTTAGTGATCTATTAGTCCCCTTTCGGTGCAATTAATTATTGTTTACTTTCTGGTTTTGCTGAAATGAAGCTTCATGACCAGATGTGCCTTTTAGCAAATGTCTGCTGTGAATACTGCAATACAGTGCTAATCAGAGAACAGGTAAGAAGCTTCCTTTCTTGTCCGATAGCAAGGTAGTCTTGTTTTGATGTGGTTTGACTTGTGTCAATAAGTTAATTTCTTTATTTTAATAGTTTGTCATTTATGAGCCCCTCGTGACATAGAAATACGGACAGGCAGATAATAAATTAAAAATAATATGGAGAACTGAATGTAGGGATGCCAAATAGCAAGAAAAAATTGTTGCATTTATCAACTTACAAAAACAAGTAGGCTAATATTTATTTATTTATTTATTTATTTATTTTTATTTTAGAATTTTCTATACTGCCCTTCATCCAAATACCACAGGGCAATTTACAATATGATAACAAAAATATAAATAGCATAATAACAAACACAGTAACTCCTCCCAGTTTAAAAGGCCATAGATTGTTTATTTAGCCCAGGGGTAGTCAACCTTTTTATACCTACCGCCCACTAATGCATCTTTCTTGATGGTAAAATTTCCTTACCGCCCACCAGTGCTCAATGGAAGGAGGATTCAGCTTGTGCCATAAAACCCCCTACCTCCCACCTAGAATCCTAAAACACCCACTAGTGGGTGGCAGGGACCAGGTTGACAACCCCTGATTTAGCCAAAGGCCAGGAAGAAGAATATTTTTGCCTCATGCCTAAAGATATGTAACAACGGCACCAGGGAAGCCTCCCTTGGGAGAGCATTCCACAAGCAAGGAGCCACTGCAGAAAAGGCCCATTCTTGTGTTGCTGCCCTCCGAACCTGTCACAGGAGGCCCATGAAGAGAGGCCTCAGATGATGATTGTAGGGTTTGGGTTGGTTTATATGGGAAAGATGGTCCTTGAGGTATTGTGACCCTGAGCCATTTAAGGCTTTATAGGTGAAAACCATCACATTGAATTGGGCCTGAAAATTGATTGGCAGCCAGAAATGGTATTATATGCTCAAACTGTCTTACCCTGGTGAACAACCTGCCCACTGAATTCTGCATCAACTGAAGTTTAATCATATTTTTATTATTATTTATACCGCGCCCGTCTGGCTTGGTTTCTCCAGCCACTCTGGGGAACGGTCTTCTGAGTTTCTAAACAGTCTTCAGAGGCAGCCCCATTTTTATTACTATTTATTAAATTTAATTTTGATTCACTGTAAGATTATAACAGTCCAAATCTGTGTATGTCAACTCCGGAGTAAGTCTCATTGATTTCAGCGGGGCTTGCTCCCAAACAAGCGGGTGTAAGATTTGCAACCTTAAATTACCTTTTGCATTGTATTGCTTTGTTAATTGCATTTGAAATTTCAGCTGACGGTCATCTTGGGAATCTTAAGTAAATAAAATTATCCATGGCATATGCTATAAACTAGCAAACAGATTTTTCTCAGCATAAAGCTTTGTGGGCCAAAATGTAAATGTGCAATTACACACTGTTGTTGTTGTTGTTGGTGGTGGTGGTGTACAGTGCTGTGGATAAGATCCCATATTAGTCGCACTCTTGAGTGTTGAAATCAGTGGACTTCAGTGGGTCTGCTCTGAGCATGACTTAGTTCGATATCGCCCTATATACTCTATATGTAGGCTACTGATTACTTTTTCTTATAATTGTTGATTTCTGCACTTTACAAACTGAAAATTACCATGTCATCTCTCCATCCATCTTTAGCTTCCTAATCACTACGATAATGATTGCCCAACTGCTCCAGTACCGTGTACATACAGCCCCTTTGGATGTCCAGAAAAAGTAAGCCAACACTTCTATTTGCTTCTTATTTGGTTGAATTTTGTACTGTATTGCAACTTTATTGCCCCGAAAGCCTCTTTTCCCCTTTGGTGTACCAGAGACCTCTGGGCAATGAAATGGGTTGGATTATGGGTAGAGCACAAGTGGCAAAAGACACGTTGCAAACCCAACCAAGCACAAAGGAGAACATATAAGCATGCCTCCTGCAATGGTGATGAGGGCAGGGAAGCATCATTTACCATAATACCTTTCTGAACCAGTTCTGTGAAATGGGCATTTGGGGCACTGTTCTGCAGTGGTTGTGGTCCTATTTCCAGGTTTAGTTTCCATTAGTAATACAGATGATCTGTCTCAACTTGGAAGCAGGTAAAGGTAAAGGGACTCCTGGCAGTTAAGTCCAGTTGTGAATGACTCTGGGGTTGTGGCACTTATCTCGCTTTACTGGCCGAGGGAGCCAGCGTTTGTCCGCAGACAGCTTCCGGCGAAGCCAGAGCAGCACATGGAAATGTTTAGACCATGGCGCCACCCGCCTCCCTTCCTGGAAGCAGGTAGCACATGTATAATCCTGATCTCACCATTCATTTAGATCAGAGCAGTGACACAGGTTTGTGCAGAAAATCTGTATTGAGAATTTTTTCTCCAAAGTCTTAAATTGCTTTCCAATAAAGGCATCTGGACAGTGCAGTAGTAACACTTGCATTCCGTTCAGTTTTTCAAATAATAATATTTTTCTTTGTTCAGTTTTTCAATTCCTGTTTCTGGCAACCACAGGAAGACTAAGCCAGTTCTGCTTTTAAATATGGTGGTTTTTTCCTTGTCCATTAAGACTCAGTGCTTGACTTTAGTCAAAGGAAATGCTTATGGAACTATGTGCCTTTATTTAATTACAGATGCAGAGAAATGAGTTGGCACGGCATATGCAGGAGTTCACCCCAGTCCATATGAGAATGATGGCTCAGACTCTCCTCAATATCACTAATTTCCATGGTGCTATCCCATATGACCCGTCACCTTCCTGTGAATGTAGCCCAGAGGTCCAAAACTTCAAGGAGACGATTCAACAACTGGAAGGTCGCTTGGTAAGGCAAGATCACCAGATCCGAGAACTCATAGCAAAGATGGAGACACAAAACAGCCAGATGGGAGATCTCAAACGCACTATCCGAAATCTGGAGGAAAAAATTGCAGAAATGGAATCACAGCAGTGTAATGGTATTTTCCTGTGGAAGATTGAGAATTTCAGTGTTTACTTGAGAGCGCAAGAAGAAGAAAGGCCTGTTGTCATCCACAGCCCAGGCTTCTACACAGGGAGACCTGGCTACAAACTTTGCTTGCGGCTGCATATCCAGTCGCCGAATGCACAGCGCTGTGCCAACTATATTTCCCTTTTTGTTCATACGATGCAAGGGCACTATGACAGTCACCTGCCTTGGCCCTTCCAAGGCACCATACGGCTTTCTATCCTGGATCAGTCAGAAGGATTGTCAAGGCACAACCATGAGGAAGTGATGGATACCAAGCCTGAGCTGCTCGCTTTCCAGCGTCCCATGGTCGACCGCAACCCAAAAGGCTTTGGATATGTGACGTTTATGCAGTTGCAGACGCTAAAACAAAAAACATATATAAAGGAGGATACTATCCTAGTGCGCTGTGAGGTCATAACACGCTTAGACTTAAACAGTCTCCGAAGGGAGGGTTTTCAGCCTCGTAGTACTGATGGAACGGCATAGGCCACCCCGCTTCAGGCTTGAGCTTTTGGTGGTCAACTGTGATAAGGGCTGCAGATGAATAAAGAGATTCATCGGAATGGCAGATCCTTGAAGCAGAACCAAAACTGCCATTCTGAGATGCTTTTCAGAGCATAGAAAGTGTTTCCTCTTTGAGTTATTTGTATTCGAAGTGGTAAAGACGGCACCCTGATGGTCTAAATAAGTAAGCTAAATAACTATGCTATGAGTGGTATGTTATCAAAAGTTAATAAAAACTATGCAGTACCATTTTTAGGATAGCAGAGGCTTGGTCAGATTCCACTTTTTATTTGATGGTTGCAAGACCTGTGTTTAAAGCCATTACTTTGGTGTATACATCTCAAAGGAGCTGAATTATTTGACTGCCTAACCTGGTAGCTTGCTGAGCCAGCCAAGACTAGATTTTGAACCAGGACAATCCTACTAAATAAGCCTTGGGAGTATCATAGCAGAAAGCAAGCACACCTGTAACTTCATTGATATGCTGTAAATAAGCCTAGGCAGGAATCTTGGTTCTCTGTTTGCCACGCACCTTTTTGCAAACTCGGTGAGCTTGAGCTGTAAATTGGTTGTCTTCACTTCATCACTTCCCTTCCCATGGAATTTTGTATTGAGAATCCATCCTCAACAGCTGCTAGTATGGTGGAATGTGTAGAAGTTTTTGATCTATCAGAAAGCTCAGTGTGGCACTGTCCTAGAGAAGCTTAATGATTTCAGTCTGGTTAAATCACTGATGAGATCTTGTTTTGTACTTGAAAATATCTTCTTTCTTCTTTGGCGATCACTCGTAGACAAGTAAGATTGTCTTCCATGAACATGGTCTTAACAGTGAATCCATTAGTGACTGTGGAGGCCAATTCTGGATCCACATGTCCTTCCACAGTAGGGACATTGGTTTCCAGGTGGGAGTTGATCATGGTGAGGGTTTGCCAAATGTGCCTTCCTCTTACCTCGTTTCTCCTTTTTGCTCTGAGTTCATACTTCTTCAAAGTCCATGACACCTCTGGTAAAGGCTGTTCTCCACAACTACAAATCAGCTGATAAGATTAGGGTCAAGAGTGTTGTATCTGAGCCTAAAATTGAAGAGTGTTAGGGAAGTTTTCTGTCCATAGTTCTGACCTGTGCATAGTAATCAAAATAGAATGGGGCAAAGCTGGTGCACAGTCTCCTTGTCGATGTTATTTGACCGGTATATCCTGTGAAAGTTGTCTTCTGTAAGAAGCCTATGAACAAAATTCATTGGTGCTGATAGAAAAGGTTGTGGGTAATTGTAGCACTCTCAACAATAGGTGTGTGACATTAACACAGAGATGTCTAGAAATGTGCCACTCTGGTCATAAATGAGGGATTCTTTGTAAAGGCATCGTCAGTATTGCTCACTCAAGAATTCAAAGCCCTCTACAAATGTGTATATAGCCATACTATGATAAGAACCTGCTGGTTCAGGCCAGTGGCCCATGTAGTCCAACTTCCTGTACTCAGTGGCCAAACAGATGCCCGTGGGAAACACGCAAGCAGGATTCAAACATAAGTGCGTTCTCTCTTCCTGTGGTTTCCAGGAACTGATATTCAGCAGCATTGCTGCCTCCAACTGTGGTGTCAGAGCATAGTTATTGTGGCTAGTAGCCATTGATTGCCCTCTTCTCTTTTAAAGCCACCCAAGTTGGTGACCATCACTGTGACAGCTTGGTCTTTCATTGACTCTCAGCCCTATAAGAAGTGCATCCTGAATGAGTAAAATGTTTTGTTTTTTTAACAGCAAAGAGGGTACTATGATTCTATGATTCTATGATTTACTGTCAATAGGAAGGCACTGGCAAACTGAGGATGTGTGTGAGAGAGACAGCAAAGTTCTCAAAATACTTGTCAGCACTAGGATTCCTTTGGGATCGATATAAACATGATGTCATGAAAGGATGCATTTTAAAGCTTCCTTTAAATTGAGGTAAACAGTTAATATTGGCCCATTGGCTGGTATATCAGATCCCCTTCGTCTTCTACTTTCTGCTTAACTTATTTATTGTAGAAGAGATGCATCTTTGGAAACAGAGACCTATGGAACCTTTTCGAAAAAAATAAATTTTTGCCTATACTGAAGATTCAAAGAGCCATCTGAGCACAAACATAAGTGCCAGTTTATAAACCAGATATTGCTATGTACTGCCTCTTTGTCTTGTGAAAAGGAAGTGCAGATTTCCAGATTTTTAATATTTAAATGTTGCCTTAGTTTGTGTTCCCTGCTTACAACCAGAGTTCAGGTTGGTTGTAGAGGGGTTTTTTTGTAAATAAATAACTACCCCTATAGCTGTAAACCCTAGATCCTGGGAATATAGGAACAAGCCCCTTTGAACTCAGTGGGACTTAATGCCTTCCTTTTATTTCATGTTTGTTTTTATTGTTAAGTCAGGGAGCAGGACTCTGTCTGTTGTTCAGTGTTTTATATGTGCGTTGCTTTGGAGTTCCTTTTAAGAATTCATTTGATGCCCACCAAAGAAGATGAAGTAGTGTGAAAACTGCCAGTTGTACACAGTGACATCTACATGCCTCTGTACTAGTTTCCTTACTAGAGGTGGCAAGTAGGGAAGGCAAATGCAGAGCTCTGCTTGCGATCAATGGCCTTGGTGCTTCTCCAGCATTGTGGCAGCTCCTTTCTTTGCAAAAGAGACTTGTCCCACATCATAATATAAGTAGATATATTTGAAAAGGGCATGTTGCCTTTGAGAACTGAAACATATTCAATTCAGTCACTTTAGTATGCTTTCTTCTTTGGCGATCCCTCGTAGCCGAGTAAGATTGTCTTCCATGAACACAGTCTTAACAATGAATCCGTAAGTGACTGTGGAGGCCAATTCTGGATCCGCTCGTCCTTCCACAGGGGGGGACATTGGTTTCCGGGTGGGAGTTGACCACGGTGAGCATTTACCAAACATGCCTTCCTCTTAGCACATTTCTCCCTTTTGTCCTGAGTTTGAGCACACATGATGGCTACTTCCTACATTTTTGGTGGGGTACAAGTGCTTAAGGGTTTGGAAAGAGGCTTTATATACTGCTGAGGGTTTGGGTTTTGTTTTACCTGATGAGATATTGGAGCAACCAGTTGGGGACAGGCACACATTCCATGAAACACTGGCAGGTGGAGCCTTTTCCATTGAGAGATGGTTTCTTTTTGCCGTAACTGGCCTAACAGTGATATAATACAACAGATATGAGTTACGGGTGATAAGGATGCACTAAAATATTATCAAATAGTGTCAATTCTACTAGTTTCTCAGAAGAATACTTAATATATTTTGTAACTCATGCAGAAGCCTGTATATAGTATTAATAAACTAATAAAGCCATTATACTGTTCACTTTGCATTTTACTAGGCTATTGTTTGCCATAATCATACAAAGACAAGGACCTGACTATAAAAAAGCTCAGAAATATCGCTGAGTTTGCCGTGCTTCAAGAACTTGTATTTTGGCCTGATTTAGTAGCCCACCATCTCAACAGGGAAGGAAAGTGTTTAGTGATAGCTAATAGCAGGCAACTTGTGTCATTCTAGTGCAGACAGCTCTGGTCTGGCGCCCTTAGATCTACAACTACAACAGAGACTACAACTCTCCTCAGCCCCAGCCACCATGGCCTGTGGTCAGGGATGATAAGAGTTACAACCAAAAACATTTGGAGGGGGACCACATTTGTGGAAGGTTGTTGCAGAGGTTGAATGGCCATCTGCCATGGATGCTTTAGTTGAGATTCCTGCATTGCAGGGGGTTGCACTAGATGACCCTTGGGGACCTCTTCGAACTATGATTCTTTTAGTTTGGCTTTTTACAATGTTTAATGGGCTAAAAAAAATTCATTTTTTCCAGTATACTTGTTAAAAGCTTTGTTATAATGGGTGTGATGTTAATGTCATTTTCTTTGGATAGTTCTCCTATGGCAGTTTTTAAAAGATGACATCTTTTTGACTTCCCCGTTTGCATCCTGCTTTGAAACAATGGAATCCTAGAGAAACTGGGGCATTTCCTGCTTTCTTCCAGTAAGGTGCACGGTGGGTACAAGCTACACTTCAGTGTCTTGTCACTTAAAACCAAAATGCAATACAACCAATTTGTATTAGTAGAGTGGCTAACACTAACACAGAGATGTGAAAATCTCTGGGTCAGATTTTAAGTCAGACGCACAGTGCAATCTATGCATGTTTATTTTGTGAGAAAACCATGGCCAATAAACAATGTAACTGTGCAGAGAAAGAGACTTAAAACACCTGTTTCCGTTTAAGTCCATGTAAAGATTAGAGAACAGTGTGATATTAATTATCTAGGCTTAGACGGTTTATATTCCATGCCGGGGGGGGGGGGGGGGTTAAGAATCTGAGTTTGCTTTTGCAACAGCATATGAATCTCTCTGGCTTTAGCAATTAAATTAGTTCACTCCTTAATTCATGTAAACTCCTTATATCATAAGTGACATGAGTCAGAGCCTGGTAGGCAAAGACCCAGCAGGTGCATTTGAGTATTACATTAGAAGCTGGGAAAATAAACAGCCTTGCAAATTAATCCACAAACCTGTTAGCTCATGCGCCTTTCTGTACCTGCAGTCAAGAGTGGCACAGCAGCTTTTCTCGTTCCTCAGTCTGCCATTGAGGCATGCACATGCGCTTAAAAATCATAGAATCATAGAGTTGGAAGAGACCACAAGGGCCATCCAGTCCAACCCCCTGCCAAGCAGGAAACACCATCAAAGCATTCTTGACATATGCCTGTCAAGCCTCTGCTTAAAGACCTCCAAAGAAGGAGACTCCACCACACTCCTTGGTAGCAAATTCCACTGCCGAACAGCTCTTACTAATGTCAGGAAGTTCTTCCTAATGTTTAGGTGGAATCTTCTTTCTTGTAGTTTGAATCCATTGCTCCTTGTCCGCTTCTCTGGAGCAGCAGAAAACAACCTTTCTCCCTCCTCTATATGACATCCTTTTATATATTTGAACATGGTTATCATATCACCCCTTAATCTTCTCTTCTCCAGGCTAAACATACCCAGCTCCCTAAGCCGTTCCTCATAAGGCATCGTTTCCAGGCCTTTGACCATTTTGGTTGCCCTCTTCTGGACACGTTCCAGCTTATCAGTATCCTTCTTGAACTGTGGTGCCGAGAACTGGATACAGTACACCAGGTGAGGTCTGACCAGAGCAGAATACAGTGGTACTATTACTTCCCTTGATCTAGACGCTATACTATTGATGCAGCCCAGAATTGCATTGGCTTTTTGAGCTGCTGCATCACACTGTTGACTCATGTAAAGTTTGTGGTCTACCAAGACTCCTAGATCCTTTTCACATGTACTGCTCTCAAGCCAGGTGTCCCCCATCCTGTAATTTGTGCCTTTCAATTTTTTTGCCCAAGTGTAGTACTTTACATTTCTCCTTGTTAAAATCCATCTTGTTTGCTTTGGCCCAGTTGCCTTAGGATGACTTGAATTTTAGCTCACTGGCAAGAGCTGGAGAATGTTCCTAAGCTGTTCCATGCACAAACAGCAGCACAAATATACTAGCCCACATATTCCCACACAGTGATGTTACCAGTAGGTCATTGATGGCATATTTGTGGCCCAGAATGGAGAATGAGGGATAGAGCTCTAACTGACCTAGTTTCCTGGAGAGCATAAGAGCCCTGTTGGATCAGACAAATGGTGCGTATAGTTCAGCAGCCTCTTCCTACAACAACCAACCAGATACCTTTGGGGAATCCCCAAAAGCAGAAATGAGAGCAATAGCTCCTGTCCCCTTTTCCCCCACATGCTGAAATTCAAAGGCATTCTTACTTACTGCAGGTGACAGGGTCAGTGGCTATCAACTGTTGCTGACATTAACAAGACACACTCCGTTTGTCAGTGGTGCAGAATGTATGGAGGAAAACTAGGATTGCAACCACTGCCCTCACCTGAGATCCACCACAAACTGAAGGTATATACAGATTGCATAGAGGCGCTGTGTGTGTGTGTGTGTGTGTGTGTGTGTGTGTGTGTGTGTGTGTGTCTTCACCCTAGTTTCCATGTGTTTAACGTAGGTGGATAATGGGGCACAGAGTTAAAACTTTAGGGAAATAATGGGGAAGGCAACTTGAAGAACACACATCACCTGCTGCTCTGGCAGAAACAAGCCTGCCTGTGCCTGAATTTGAAGTTCACCCTTATAGTGATTTTCTATTTCAAGAGAAGGCGTAACAGTAAAAATATTAGTAGACACTTCTTTGAAACTGAGTTTTTCAACATGCAGGGAGTTGTTTTTTTTAGCACAGATTTCCTAAAATCTTGACTATTTATAGAATACCCTGGTTCCAGCATGTGTATGCACCTACTGAACATGAAGCTAAAACGCCAGGGGACAGTGGTGTTTCATTAAACCCAGAGCAGCTGTGCCTGCAAATTGGAGAGCTTTGTGTGATGCTGATTTGTCATCTTGAGGGTTGTTTTTTGTTTTTTTAGTAAGGAGTTCTGCTCAGTAAATTAACTAAATTAAATAACACACAAACCATGACATTTCCCTCCCTGCAGCACTTGGCAAAGAGTTTGTAAGTAGTAAGAATTTTCATGTTTTCCTTTCCCATTTAAGATTGCAAGTTTTTAACCTTATGTTGTTGTTGTTTAGTCATGTCCGACTCTTCGTGCCCCATGGACCAGAGCACACCAGGCACTCCTGTCTTCCACTGCCTCCCACAGTTTGGTCAGACTCATGTTGGTGGCTGTCCCATCTCGTCCTCTGTGGTCCCCTTCTCCTTGTGTCCTCCATCTTTCCCAACATTAGGGTCTTTTCCAGCCAAAGTATTGGAGCCTCAGCTTAAGGATCTGTCCTTCCAGTGAGCACTCAGGGCTGATTTCCTTCAGAATGGAGAGGTTTGATCTTCTTGCAGTCCATGGGACTCTCAAGAGTCTCCTCCAGCACCAGAATTCAAAAGCATCAATTCTTTGGCGATCAGCCTTCTTTATGGTCCAGCTCTCACTTCCATACATCACTACTGGGAAAACCATAGCTTTAACCATACGGGACCTTTGTTGATGGTAAATTGAAACCCAGATAGTGAGAATAGATGGGAGGCATTGCAGTCAGGTGGAAGCAATCTTTAAGTACATTCTGAAGGAAACCAGATCATGTAGCGAGAACTACTATGGTACAGCGGTTGGGAGACTGCAGCCAGGACCACATATCCTCAAGGACTGCTTTTCCCCATAAGAACCGACTCAGACCCTGCGACCCTCATCTGAGGCTCTTCTTTGTGTGCCCACGAGAGGTCCAGAGGCTGAAGGGCCTTTGGTGTGGTGGCCCCTTGTTTGTGGGATGCTCTCCCCAGGGAGGCTCTTCTGGCACCTTCATGACATATTTTTAACCCAAAAAACCCCATTCCCCTTCAACTAAGCCTTGCCCTGGTTAATATTCCACGTCCTTTTAAATGTGATTATGAAGGTTGTGTTTTTGTTTTGTATTGATCTTGTCTTAACTATTTTCATTTGTGCTCCTACCTTCATATTTTTATCCAGTGAACCGCCCTGAGATCTTAGGGCAAAGGACAAATTTGATTTAAAAAATAAAATTTATTCGTCTGTTTTAGTTGCACCAGACCCAGAGAGGCGGCAGGGAGCAGGGCCGGATTTCGGTTTGATGAGGCCCTAAGCTTCTGAAGGTAATGGGGCCCTTTATATGTCCAGCTGTCCTTTGTCAACAACTGTTGCTGTTTTTTGTGTTGAATATATGCTATAAATATGGTTATTTATGGACCTCATAGGTATCTCAAGCCATTTGCACATAACGATTACCCAACACAACACACTGTTGCTGTACGTAGGTTTTATTTTATTTCTTTTTTATCTTACATTTTGGAAATGTACATCCAGTTTTTCCCCACCCATTAATTTTTTTGGGGGGTCCCCAGGACAGGGGGCCTAAGCTAGAGCCTGTTTAGCTTATACTGTACTGTACGTAAATCCGGCACTGGCGCTGGGGAAGCGAATGGCCGGCTGCGGGGTGTTTAGCCACGGAACCGGGGGCCGGACAGGAGGCCGCCCCGCCACCGCCCAGGGGCGGGCGGAGCAGAGCAGAGCGCGGGGCCGAGGGGACCCTCCGGCACCCTCGGGCCTCCTCGCAGGGAGCAGGCCGGAGGAGCGGCCTTCGCGCGGCGGGGAGGCCATGGCTTTCCTGAGGCGGCCCCTCATGGCGGCGGCCCTTTCCTTCCTGGCGCTCTTCGCCTCAGCGCGGGCCGAAGGAGGCGGCGTGGGCTGCGCCTCGGGGCTGTGGCCTCCGCGGCCTGCTGCCGGCTGGGAGTCCGAGGCCTCGGAGGCCTGCCCGGCGGAGCTCTCCCCTCACGAGGCGGCGACGGGGGGCTTGGTGGTGGCGTCGGTGGCGGCCTGGGCGTCGCCGTCCTTCCGCGGCCCGGGCAACTCGGACCCGCGGCCCAACCGGGAGCTGCCCATCCTCTTGTGGTGGAGCGGCGGCCTGTTCCCGCACTTCCCGGGCTCCACGGCGCGGCTGGAGTGCGGCGGCGGCTCGTGCCTGGCCACCAAGGACCGCCGGGTGAGGCTCCGCCGCCGGACGCGGGCGCTGCTCTTCTACGGGACGGACTTCCGCGCCTACGAGGCGCCGCTGCCTCGCCCGGCGCACCAGGCCTGGGCGCTGCTCCACGAGGAGTCGCCCATGAACAACTACCTGCTCTCGCACGGCGCCGGCGCCCGGCTCTTCAACTACACCGCCACCTTCCGCCGAGAGTCCGGCTACCCGCTCAGCCTGCAGTGGCTGCCCGACCTCGCCTACCTGCGCAGGCCGCCGGCGCTCGGCCTGGCCGAGAAGGAGCGCGCCCGGCGGAGGGAAGGCCTGGCCGCCGTCCTCTACATCCAGTCCCACTGCGACGTCCCCTCCGACCGGGACAGGTACGTCCGGGAGCTCGCCAAGCACCTCCAGGTATTATTTATCATCGCTTCCTCTTCTTAGAAGATTCTTAAGGTTTTACATATATAATAGATGTTCATAAATGTACCAAGCTAACACATACAAATATGTAAAACACATGTCGGAAACCCACAGAAAGGTCTCTCTCCCAAAATGACCTAAAAAATAAAATAAAAAATGAAAGGCACAAATACAGGATGGGAGACACCTGGCTTGAGAGCAGTACATGTGAAAAGGATCTAGGAGTCTTGGTAGACCACAAACTTGACATGAGTCAACAGTGTGATGCAGCAGCTAAAAAAGCCAATGCAATTCTGGGCTGCATCAATAGGAGCACAGTGGTACCTCGCAAGACAAATGCCCTGCAACACGATTTTTTTTGCGAGACGAATGCATCTTGCGATCTGATGGTGATTTGCAAGACGAATTCGTTTTGCGAAAAATTCACCTTGCGGATCGCAGTTTCCCATAGGAATGCATTGAAATTTAATTAATGTGTTCCTATGGGCAAAAAAAGAAATTTCAGTGCATTCCTATGGGAAACCGCGATTCGCAAGACGAATTTTTCGCAAAACGAATTGACTCAAGGAATGAATTAAATTCGTCTTGCGAGGCACCACTGTATAGTATATATCAATAGGAGTATAGCATCTAGATCAAGGGAAGTAATAGTACCACTGTATTCTGCTCTGGTCAGACCTCATCTGGAGTACTGTGTCCAGTTCTGGGCACCACAGTTCAAGAAGGATACTGACAAGCTGGAACATGTCCAGAAGAGGGCAACCAAAATGGTCAAAGGCCTGGAAACGATGCCTTATGAGGAACGGCTTAGGGAGCTGGGTATGTTTAGCCTGCTGAAGAGAAGGTTAAGGGGTGATATGATGTTGTTGTTGTTTAGTCGTTTAGTCGTGTCCGACTCTTCGTGACGCCAGGCACTCCTGTCTTGCACTGCCTCCCGCAGTTTGGTCAAACTCATGTTCGTAGCTTCGAGAACACTGTCCAACCATCTTGTCCTCTGACGTCCCCTTCTCGTAGTGCCCTCAATCTTTCCCAACATCAGGGTCTTTTCCAAGGATTCTTCTCTTCTCATGAGGTGGCCAAAGTATTGGAGCCTCAGCTTCACGATCTGTCCTTCCAGGGAGCACTAAGGGCTGATTTCCTTAAGAATGGATAGGTTTGATCTTCTTGCAGTCCATGGGACTCTCAAGAGTCTCCTCCAGCACCATAATTCAAAAGCATCAATTCTTCGGCGATCAGACTTCTTTATGGTCCAGCTCTCACTTCCATACATCACTACTGGGAAAACCATAGCATTAACTATACGGACCTTTGTCGGCAAGGTGATGTCTCTGCTTTTTAAGATGCTGTCTAGGTTTGTCATTGCTTTTCTCCCAAGAAGCAGGCGTCTTTTAATTTCGTGACTGCTGTCACCATCTGCAGTGATCAAGGAGCCCAAGAAAGTAAAATCTCTCACTGCCTCCATTTCTTCCCCTTCTATTTGCCAGGAGGTGATGGGACCAGTGGCCATGATCTTGGTTTTTTTGATGTTGAGCTTCAGACCATATTTTGCACTCTCCTCTTTCACCCTCATTAAAAGGTTCTTTAATTCCTCCTCGCTTTTTGCCATCAAGGTTGTGTCATATCTGAGGTTGTTGATATTTCTTCCAGCAATCTTAATTCCGGTTTGGGATTCATCTAGTGCAGCCTTTCGCATGATGAATTCTGCATATAAGTTAAATAAGCAGGGGGACAATATACAACCTTGTCGTACTCCTTTCCCAATTTTGAACCAATCAGTTGTTCCATATCCAGTTCTAACTGTAGCTTCTTGTCCCACATAGAGATTTCTCAGGAGACAGATGAGGTGATCAGGCACTCCCATTTCTTTAAGAACTTGCCATAGTTTGCTGTGGTCGACACAGTCAAAGGCTTTTGCATAGTCAATGAAGCAGAAGTAGACGTTTTTCTGGAACTCTCTAGCTTTCTCCATAATCCAGCACATGTTTGCAATTTGGTCTCTGGTTCCTCTGCCCTTTCGAAATCCAGCTTGCACTTCTGGAAGTTCTCGGTCCACATACTGCCTAAGCCTGCCTTGTAGAATTTTAAGCATAACCTTGCTAGCGTGTGAAATGAGCGCAATTGTGCGGTAGTTGGAGCATTCTTTGGCACTACCCTTCTTTGGAATTGGGATGTAGACTGATCTTCTCCAATCCTCTGGTCTTTGATAGCCATCCTCTGGGTGATATGATAGCCATGTTGAAATATATAAAAGGATGTCATATGGAGGAGGGAACAATGGATTCAAACTTCAAGAAAGAAGATTCCACCTAAACATTAGGAAGAACTTCCTGACAGTAAGAGCTGTTCGGCAGTGGAATTTGCTGCCATGTAGCGTGGTGGAGTCTCCTTCTTTGGAGGTCTTTAAACGGAGGTTTGGCAGTCATATGTCAGGAATGCTTTGATGGTGTTTCCTGCTTGGCAGGGGGTTGGACTGGATGGCCCTTGTGGTCTCCTCCAACTCTATGATTCTGTGATTTCTCTGCAAGGTCGAAGGAAATGGGAAATCTCCCCATTGTCTCTTTCACAAATCCTGTCTTAAGGGCACATTTAAGATATGAATAGGGTGTGAGCCTGTGACCTGTGGCCTGGATTCAGGAACTGAGTAACAAAAGTTACAGGTAGGTAGCCGTGTTGGTCTGCCATAGTCGAAACAAAATTAAAAAATTCCTTCCAGTAGCACCTTAGGTAAAGGTAAAGGGACCCCTGACTATTAGGTCCAGTCGTGACCAACTCGGGTCGTGGCGCTCATCTCACGTTATTGGCCGAGGGATCCGGCGTACAGCTTCCAGGTCATGTGGCCAGCATGACAAAGCCGCTTCTAGCGAACCAGAGCAGCACACGGAAATGCCGTTTACCTTCCCGCTGGAGCAGTACCATCAGGGATTCCTTAGTTGTGATTCTTGCTTTGCAGGGGCTTGGACTAGATGGCCCTTTGAATCCTTTTCAGCTCGTTTGATTCTACAATTCTTTGAACCCTTAACAAACTACAGTGCCCATGTTCTCTCTCTTTTTTGGGATGATGGGAGGTGGGGAGAGATGCACTTTTGATGTGTGTTTAGCCCTTGGAAACATATTTGGATCGGAGTGAGGAGGTGGGGCCAAAACCCAGCTTTTTCTTTTTCATGATGATTTATTTCTGTTGCAGGTGGACTCTTACGGTGCATGCCTGAACAACCGAGAGCTTCCCAGCACGAGGCTGAAGGACACTTCTACAGCCACCACAGAGGACTCTGAATTCATGGCTCTAATAGCCAAGTACAAGTTCCACCTGGCGATGGAGAATGCCATCTGCCGCGACTACATGACGGAGAAGCTTTGGCGGCCGATGCACGTCGGAGCAGTTCCTATATATCGAGGCTCCCCATCGGTACGTGACTGGATGCCGGACAATCATTCCATCATCCTCATTGATGACTTTGGGAGCCCCAAAGAGCTAGCAGAATACATTGATTTTCTGGACAGGAATCCAGAGAAATATTTGGAATACCTGAAGTACAAGAGTCCCGGCGGCATTACGAACCGGTTCTTGGTGGAGAGCATGGAGAGGCGGGAATGGGGAGTGAACGATATGACCCGGCCTAATTATTTGAACGGGTTCGAGTGCTACGTCTGCGACAAGGTAAACGCCAGAATGAAGGCGGAGGAGGAGCATAGGAAGTCTCGTGGGAAAGTGCCGGCCCCTGAGCCTGAAATCGCCCAGTTCTCACACATGGGGTGCCCGCCACCAGCTCCCGGGTATGGAAATATTGAAGACATTCCTGATGGAGACAGGTACTAGCCATTGTCGTGGAATATGCAACTGTCCTTAAGAAAGCTGAGGGTTGTGCCGTGCTAAGTTGAAGTCACTTGTTCTGCTGGTGTTTTGCACCAGCAGGAGGTTGATGGATTGATTACATTTTTGCGCTGCGTGTTTCGTTCAAATGAACCCTAAAGCAGCTTGCAAACAATAAATAACAAGAACATGATAGAGCATAAAACAACATCACAAATACAGCGTAATAAACCATACAGAGTAATTAAGAAATCATCAGTGAAACTGCAACCTATCAAACACTGGGAACAAAGTGACAGCTAAAAAATAAGCTAAACGTCACAATTAAAGCAAAAGTCATAACCTATAAAGCATTTATAACCTATAAAGCAAAATAAACCACTTTAAAATAGCAGCCAAAAAATGAACTAAGCACACACACATTCTCCACACCCACATGACTCATAATCTTCCACTCTATTCAGCTCGTTAAAATATACGTCCACATAACGCAGCAACTCACTTCTGAAGGTTCCTCGGGCTGGAGGTGGGGGCAGTACAGGTGAAACCAACCACCCCTTGATGGCAAATGAACCTTTTCTCCCCTCAATTCTCCCTCTGAAACATCTCCCTTATGAAGGGAGGTTGGGGTAAGGCAGGTGGGAAAAAGCTTTAAACAGAAAGTTGTGCAAGAGAATGTGTTAGAACCCAGGAGTGACTTGGAAACGTCCTAAAGATGTCACTAAAACCTCATTAAAAGGGCATTTGCAGGCTTTTTTCATTGGTCAAAACAAACAAACAAAAAATCCTTCCAGTAGCACCTTAGAGACCAACTAAATTTGTCATAGGTATGAGCTTTCGTGTGGATGCGCACTTCTTCAGATACCAGTGGGTTTTTCCAGTGGGTTTCAGATTACACACGATTTCTCTGATGCTCGGCACTCATTTTCTTTATTTTCTTTTTAGCTGGAAGGAAATGTGGCTGCAGGATTACTGGCAGAGCCTCGATCAGGCTGAAGCCCTCACAGCCATGATTCACCACAACGAGTCGCATCAGGGGAGATTCTGGGACTACATGCACCAAATCTTCAGGAAGAGAACGCAGCAAAACTAACCAGACTTGTTATTCAAGCTTCTTCAGGGCTACAAGATACAAACAGGACCCACAGAGTTACCATCACCAAAATTGCTGTTCCAGGACAACTTGAAAATCATCTTTTATATATGGTCTTCTCATTTTGGAGATTACTTTTTTTTAAAAAAATTCTTGCTTCCAAGAAAAGGCCACTTTTGAACCAGCTTTTGGTATTGGTTCATTTGCCACTGCTCCAAGAGTAGGGAGCCTCCCTGATCTGTGGGGCAAAAAACAGTAGTCAGCATTTCTGCTGCTTCAGCGTCTCTCAGAAAGTACTTTTTGGTGTGTGTGTGCCAAATTCCTTAACACGGACTGTTGGGCTTACTCTAAAAGTCCTGAATGGTTGCACTTCAGGGATTCCTTCTATTCATAAGTATTCTTCAACATACATTGGTTTCTTTACTATTTTTGATATATTTCATTTGATATGAAAGATAACAGAACAAGAGTTTACATAAGCTTAGCTATGCAGTATACAAATAACCACTTCTATATGGGCTGAAATGTGTTATGAACTGTGCACCTTATTTTGTGCACTTCCTCAATTTGTAGAGACTACACAGTTGCTCACTGTTCCCCAGTGATGTGACGGGTGCGAGCCAGCAGTAAATCACACTGAGCAAGCTGGAGTTAACTCTTTATTGGCAAAAGCAGGATTTGCTTAGGAGTATCAGGCCTAGTGAGCAAAGCAACCCATCTCCGGTAGATCTTGCCCCATGGATCAGTTGCTGAAACTGAAAGTCCCCGCCTCCTCACAGCTGCCTCAGTGTTAGAAACTGAGATATAAAAGCTAGGAGCTAAATGGCACCCCAAACCTAGGTTATGGGCGCCAGAACAGAATGTCTAGGCACGCTATTTTTATAACAAGACTGCAAAGATGAAAATGAATGAATTGCAGCTAACATCTTACGTTCGTTTTTCACATTGTCTAGTCCTCATCTGAAGACGGCAAAAAACAAAGCCATGCTTCTCCCGCCCACCCCCTTAATTGTCGTATGAGGGTCCCTCAAAATGCTGCTTTTCTGTAAGGCCAGCTGAGAAGCAGAACCTATCAGCTTGCCTGACACTGCAATGATTTCTTGGAAGTTGGGCAGGCAGGAATTTCTCCTCCCATGCCCTCGGCGCCAGCAGTGGCAGTTTTGATCTGAAATCTTGGGTGCAGTACTGCGCCCAGAGCTCAGAAATTGCTTGCACTAATGAAATTCCCAGTTGCAAAATGTGCCTAGAACAATGGGAGTTTTGAACGCTGAGCTGCCCAAGTCCCCTCCTTTTCAGCCCCCCTCCCCCCAAGCAGTCGGACTGCCTGCGTGAAGCCAGTTTCTTTGTCCTTTTCATGCCTCCTGGTTCTGGGAGACCGGCGGGAAAGGAGCTTGTTGCAGCAGGAGGGGCCAAGAAACTACTGAGAATACAGTGCCACATTAAATTGTTGCATACAAGAAGAAAAAAGTGGGTTAATTCAGTTCTCACGTACTTGTCTGTAGAGCAGGTGGGTTAGTTCAGTTGAGCTCGCATAGGAGAGAAACTTCAACCATATTGAGTAAAAAAGACCCATTCCTGATGAACCATTAGTGACTCTGTTAATATGCCATGTGTTCTAACAATACAATGTCCCTTACTTTCGCTAACTACACCTCCTAGGAAGGAACAAAATAAAAAATAGATTCCTTCCAGTAGCACCTTAGAGACTAAGGTCATTGGTATGAACTTTTGTGTGCATGCACACTTCTTCAGATACACTGAAACAGAAGTCACCAGACCCTTATATATAGTGAGAGGGTGGGGAGGGGTATTACTCAGAAGGGTGATGGGAATGGTTGATTGGCTGATAGGTGTGGTAAACCTGTGGATGACTGTTAATGGCTCCAATTGGTCTTACAGGGGAAAAAGCAAGGGGTGAGATGGCTAAAGATAGCTTAATCATGTATAATGAAATAACAATCCAATGTCTTTATTCAGACCAGGTCTCTCCATGGTTTTAAGTTTGGTAATAGGTTGCAGTTCAGCAACTTCTCTTTCCAGTCTATTTCTGAAATTCTTTTGTAATAAGACAGCTACTTTGAGATCTTGTATAGAATGTCCTGGGAGATTGAAGTGTTCTACTGGTTTCTCTGTCTTGTGATTCCTGATGTCAGATTTATGTCCATTTATCCTTTGGCACTCAGGAAATCAGCCCTGAGTGCTCACTGGAAGGACAGATCCTGAAGCTGAGGCTCCAATACTTTGGCCACCTCATGAGAAGAGAAGACTCCCTGGAAAAGACCCTGATGTTGGGAAAGATGGAGGGCACAAGGAGAAGGGGACGACAGAGGATGAGATGGTGGGACAGTGTTCTCGAAGCTACCAACATGAGTTTGACCAAACTGCGGGAGGCAGTGGAAGACAGGAGTGCCTGGCGTGCTCTGGTCCATGGGGTCACGAAGAGTCGGACACGACTAAACGACTAAACAACAACAACAACAATCCTTTGACATTGGGATGCGGGTGGTGCTGTGGGTTAAACTACTGAGCCTAGGGCTTGCCGATCAGAAGGTTGGTGGTTTGAATCCCCGCGACAAGGTGAGCTCCCGTTGCTCGGTCCCAGCTCCTGCCAACCTAGCAGTTCGAAAGCACATCAAAGTGCAAGTAGATAAATAGGTACCACTACAGCGGGAAGGTAAATGGCGTTTCCGTGTGCTGCTCTGGTTTGCCAGAAGTGGCTTTGTCATGCTGGCCACATGACCTGGAAGCTGTACGCCAGCTCCCTCGGCCAATAACATGAGATGAGCGCCACAACCCCAGTCGGTCACAACTGGACCTAATGGTCATGGGTCCCTTTACCTTTTTATCCTTTGGCGTAGGGCTTGGCCTGTTTGTCCAATATAGAGAGCTGAAGGGCACTGTTGGCATTTGATGGCATACACAATGTTAGAAGATGAGCAATTAAATAGTCCTGAGATGGTATGTTTGATGTTGTTGGGGCCAGTAATGGTGTCTTGGTTTTTGTGGCAGCAAAGTTGGCATCTGGGTTTATTGCAGGCTCTGGTACCAGTGTCCATGTTAAGTCTGGTGGTGGTATTATTGTGAGTGAGGAGTTGTTTAAGATTGGGTGGCTGTCTGTAGGCAATGAAAGGTCTTCCTCCCAGAGCTTGAGAAAGAGAACTGTCATTGTCTGGAGAGGTTGTAGATCTCTGATGATGCGTTGTACTGTTTTAACTTGGGAGCTGTAGTAATCACTATATATAAGGGTCTGGTGACTTCTGTTTCAGTGTATCTGAAGAAGTGTGCATGCACACGAAAGCTTATACCCAGAACAAACTTAGTTGGTCTCTAAGGTGCTACTGGAAGGAATTTTTTTTCTTTTGTTTTGCAACTAGTTTAAACCAAGTCTGTTCTTCCTTTACCCATAAAGCTCACGCTGTGTGCAAACGTAGCTCTTCAGTAAGACTCATACAAACGTGATATTTATTCTTTATCCAGATACTTGGGCTCCAGCACAATTTTCTGTCTCCAGGTAGTAGAGAACAGGTGCGGTATGTCATAGGTATGACTAGTCACCTGCTGGAGAGAAGTCATAGGGGTGCTTGTGGCACAGTGAGCCCCTGGCCTTCAGCGAACAGCTTCATTCCCTGGAGACCAAGGTGGCTGGCTGACCTGTCCTAGCTGGCTCCCAGGCCCTCCCCCTGTGGAATGCCATCCCATCAGATGCCAAAGAGATGAGTAACTATATAACCTTTAGAGGTCACCTGAAGGCAGCCCCGAATAGGGAATATGTTAATTTTTTATTATGTTTTTATATATGTTGGAAGCCCCCCAGAGTGGCTGGGGCATCCAGTCTAATGGTGTGTGTGTGTGTTACAAATAATAAATTGTTATTGCTCTGAAAGGATACCCTGAATAATCCAAAGGGGGAAATGATGGCGATTGTTCAATACCATAGGGCGGGTTTCCACTGCCGCCGCCCCCCCCCCAGCGAATCAGCAAAAGCATTTCTTTTTCTGAACATAAAATCATGCTCAGTGCACATTTTTGTTATCGCAGTCTAATGCAAATTGAGTGACTGTGGTACTTGCCATGCATGTTGATGGTCTGAAGAGCCACCTCTCTTCTCCGCATCAAGGTATCCTCACCTTAGCTAGGCCACCCTTTTGGGTTTAACCCTGGAATCCCCCCCCCTCCCAAAGTATCCTGTGCAGCAGGTCACTGCTGTTTCCTAACCAAGAATTCTGCACCACAACATACCTGTACAGTGGTGCCTCGCTTAACGAATGCCCTGCTTAACGAAATTTCCGCTTAACGAAAGGATTTTTCGAGCGGAGCTTGCCTCGCTAGACGAATGCGTTTTACGAAAAATTCGTCTAGCGAATCGCGGTTTCCCATAGGAATGCAATGAAATTCAATTAATGCGTTCCTATGGGCAAAAAAAAATCCAAAAAAAAATCAATGCATTCCTATGGGATTCGCTAGACGAATTTTTCGCTATAAGAAAAGACCCGTGGAACGAATTAATTTCGTCTAGCGAGGCACCACTGTACTCCATGTGGAGCCCGTGTGTTGTTTTAGCACTCAAGAGCAAGCAAGAGTGTATGGCATTGGCTGCACGTGGGCACTGTTAAGTTTCCTTTTTGGAATGGCTGCACCATAGCTGCTCCTGGCGAGACCCAGTGTGTCCTAGCATTTGCAGGATGCACCACAACCACTGGGTGGTTGCTAACTAGCTGCACGGCCTTCACATTGCTAAGATTAAGATGCCTGGGAAGGTGGAGGTGACAAAAGAACTGGAAGATAAATAATCCCAAAAGGCAGGTAGGAAGAAACATTAGGAAGAACTTCCTGACAGTAAGAGCTGTTCAGCAGTGGAATTTGCTGCCAAGGAGTGTGGTGGAGTCTCCTTCTTTGGAGGTCTTTAAGCAGAGGCTTGACAGCCATCTGTCAGGAATGCTTTGATGGTGTTTCCTGCTTGGCAGGGGGTTGGACTGGATGGCCCTTGTGGTCTCTTCCAACTCTATGATTCTATGATTCTATGATTCTAAGTGGGAGGTAGGAAGAGGGATGCTCCTCCAGGTGTTGACATCACCCTTGTAGAACCATATCCTTGCAAGAAGGGTGGAAGGCAGTCTGAATGTACACACCAGGGCTGAAGCACAAGTTGAATTTGGCTCTCAAGTTCTCAATTCAGGTCAAAGCTGCTTTTGGCACAAGCGTGAACACCATTGGTATTGTTTCTTGGGAGAAGTGGAGTTCCTTACATTGATTTTTAAAAATAAATAAATAAATGCTTGGAATAAACAGCCTTCCATGTTCCCTTTGGCCTTGTCCCCCCCTAAAATCACTGCCAACAAGAAAGGAATGTGCAGTGAGCCCCCACACAAGTGACTCTTCAGGGAAAAGGAGGATCTACCTAGGTGGAAATTCTACTAATGTAAGAAAAACACAGATAATCTAGATGGAGAATGTTAAATGCAAGAGTCTTAGTATCCCTTCGTTTTAGAATGTGCAAGGATATGTTACCTACCACCGTTGACACAGGTTTCTAACTTCTAACACCAGGTGGCACAAGCGAGTTATTTTTGCACTTTCTTCCCATGGGAAATTATAGGGCCAGAGATTTGTTGCAGAAATCAAGACTCCCAATCAGCCAATAAAGAGTAATTGCAAGAGGAAGGAATAAGGAAACCACACTTGGTTTTGAGACTTTGTGACTAGTCTCAAGGCCATGCAGGAATCTGAGCCCAGGTCTCCACCTGACGCTCACATCACACCATTAAAACACAAATGCAAGAGGTCTAAGAAAGTGTGAAGCTTGGAATTTCCTCATTGGAAATTGATGGGTTGTAGTTACAGGTAGGTAGCCGTGTTGGTCTGACATAGTCTAAACAAAATAAAAAAATTCCTTCCAGCAGCACCTTAAAAGACCAACTAAGTTTTTATTTTGGTATGAGCTTTCGTGTGCATGCACACTTCTTCAGATACACTGAATTAGTAGTCGGCTAACTTTTTCCCAGAGCAGACCCACTGAACCTAAATTAGTCATGGCCATTAATTTTAATGCATTTACTCTGAGTAAGGTGGCTTTATACAACCTTAACTTCTCCCATCATTCAACATATATGTAAAAAAAAAATCGGTTCAAATCACCCTCAACTCTGGCTCATGAGGACAGAGGAGCCACACATTTCAGTGTAAGGAAAAACTGCTTTGGACAAGGCTTGGCCCCCTCCTTACCAATGCAAAAAAGCACCAATATATGCATTCAGCTGCTAAAGATGCTCTCTTCCCATAAATGGAAAGCAGGTTTGCAGAGCTGCTCTGAGGCTCTCAGGAGTCATTGCCAGAGAAATGGACAGGGTTAAGCAGATTGCCACCATGCAGATTAATGCCTTCATCAATCTGAGCACAGCATGTTAGAAAAAGTGGCAGGTGGAACTTAACAGGGTTTTGATGGTGTAAATGATGTTTTCAGCATTCCTGCCTAGAGAGAGGACTTTGCCTTATGCAGGAGAGTCTACCTCCTCTCCCAGAAAGAGAGGGAGAATCTGGTTACCTGCAGAAGTGTGATCTGCAGAACTGGTGCTCATGCACCACTCTTATTGGTATTTTTTAACTTTCTATATTACGCTTCATCTGATGACCTCTACAGTTGTGCATAGATTCTGGTGTCGTTGGTTGTTCCTGCAGATAAACCAAAGTAGCAGATAGAAATGGTTTAAATAAAAGATGAACACCCCCACCCCCAGTGAATAAGCGTTTCTCCGATCTAGGAAGGGTATGGTCCATTGTGGCCATGATGCAAGGTAATCAGGAGGTGCTTTAAAAATGAAGGGCTGCGAATTCAAAAGTGGCTTGAGAGCCACGCCATCGTGTTCTGCAATGCTTGGTGTGCTACTAGCGCACTCTGCTTAAAAACTGAATAAAGGCTGAACTGCTCCAAACCTAAGAGCAAAAGTCAATGCTTCGTGAATGTACACCAGAAAATATCCAAGGATACAAGCTGCACGGCGTACTTTGAAAAGACGTTACTGAACAATATTCACATCATAAAAATAAAAACCTTTATTGATAGTATGAACATTTAAGGTTTAATGCTGCCAGCTATAAAAATGGTAAAAAGACTTCTGCTTCAGACATTTGACTTTACAAATATACAGATGTTAATGACAATTAATACTAGATTATGCAGTCTGAACTTCATTAAATTCCCATTAGCCAGTGACAAACCTCTCTAGCTATACACGATTCAGAGAAGATTAAACATTATATTCCTATACACACAAGTCTATAGAGAACTTAAAATACTAACCCTAGAAGTCTCACTGGATTAGCTGGAACCATTTTAATAGTTGTGCTTTGTTTAATCTCAGAAGATAGGCTACTAGCAAAAATACATATTTCCTCTTGCATTCTCCCTTCCTATAATCCATTGTTGAATACAGTACTCAGTGCATTTCCTAATAAAATTATTGTATATAAATCTCTATCATATCGTAAAGAAAGGATACAAGTTAGTGTAAACACAAGGAAATATTTAAAGGGCTGCTACAAAACCCTCCTGTTTAAGATTAGAAGAGACACTGGAAAGAAACCATTCACCCCATTTTCAGCTCCACAGCCCACATCCAGACACCCGGTCAGCACAAGTGAGCTGTTCTCTGTGCTCATCAGAGTTGTGTCCTATCTGCCCATAAGCAACCAGCAATTACAACTGGCCAGAAAAATGGGAATTGCGACACACGGATCAAAATTTAAGAGGGATATTATCATGTGGCAGGACCTCCTATGTCCTCATATGCCTGAGAGCCTGCCCTCAGAAATAACAGTCAATTGGCTAAAATGCTTCCAACCTAGCAATAGACCAACTTGCAAGACCAGTGTGGCATTTTGAAGCAGCACCAATATTTTTTTTAAGAAACACACACACAAGTATTCAAGAGCTTTGGTCCAGTGAAGGAATAGGACAACCTTCTCCCCCCTCCAAGGGCCACATTCCCTCAGAGGAAACTGACGGAGGGCCGCATGCCCGTGGGGGCTAGACACGGGGTTGGACAGGGACAGAACTGCAGGTACTCCGCAAACCCCATGCCGTTTCTCTCGCCCCAAAGATTGGAGAGTGAACATTTATGTGCAAGATGGCTATGAAACAAAACAGTAACCGTCTCTCCCCTCGAAACACACAAGACATGCCCCTTTGGAAAGTGCTTTTCTCTTCCTGCCGACAGATTTTGCAGGTACAAATGGGGCAGGATCTGCACCTGCAAAGCTCCCCCGGTCAGGTGGGGAGCGTGTCCAAGGTGGAGGCTGTAAGGAGCAGGAAGAGGAGGGCCACTCTCGTCTCGCCATATGACAAAGATGATACCTGCTGGTCCTCATGTAAAAACAGCAACATTATATTACATTTTAAAAATGTTTATTTGTGTAGGTTGATTCTGGGGGAAATGGTGAAATGTGTTAAGGTCAATGTATTCTGAAACTTGACCACACACTCCTGCAATATCTTAGGGCCTAGCAGCCTGGCACCATTTCAGACAGGAGCCAGACACATGGCTTGCGAGGGTCAGAGGTGCAAGACCTGTACAGCACAGGTAGCTTCTTCATTAGAACAAAGACTTCTTCAGTCCTGTATCTGCCCCATGTCACTAACCATCTTTCCCAGGGGAAAAGTTCTCAGACATAGGGGATATAAAGCTTAAGTACAGCTTCCTTGTGGGTTGAATCCAACGCCGTGTCGCTGTGTAAGTGGGACACACTTCACTCTTCCCCCCGCCCCGCCCCAGTGCCCTCCATGCACTCTCAAAACCTGGAGGGTTTGCAGCCCTTGGGGAGAAATTCTGGGGATGCACAGGAAAGAGAGAAAGGTCAGATCCCAGTGTGCAAGCGGTGCTGGATTTCACCCCATAAGTGTAGTTCCTCGTTTTTGTTTTGTTTTTTGAGATATGAAGAATTTCAACATCATCAAACCAAGATTAAATGAGTTGTGTGCACAACCCGAAGACTCCTCTCTTTCCCCACATATATATGCATCTCTACGTGAAACATAATAATAATGATTTGGTTTCCACAGCGCTGCCAGGGCGGCTGGGCTGCCTTCTCTCAGCAAGCGCCCCTTAGGCAGCAAGACCGATGTCAGCTCGACATACAGGATTAGTGCGCCATGAGCACGTTTTAAGTTATTGCTTTGGATCTTCTAGTATGGATCCCTATCCTTCCAATGCAAAAACCTGTATAGAATTGACTAACCGTTTCTCATTTCAAGTAACGTTAAAGATCTTTATCAAATAACAAGATAAGCTCTCAGAAGTTCTACACACACACACACACACACACACACACACACACACACACACACACACACACACACAGCAGTAGACTATGTGAAGAATATTAAAAGCTAGCTTTCAAGATTTAATCTCGCCTATTTTATCTCTGCGTAAGAGAGAAAAATGCAAGGAATGGATACTTGACTAGGAAAAATAACAACCAAACAAAGTGGCACCCTGATTGTTTAAAGCTCCCAAAGTGTTTTTAAAGAAAGGTTACGTCATCAGAAAGGCCTGGGTTGCCTAAAGCTCAGCAACAGGGGCCAAAGTGCTCCAGACACAGCAGCTACATTGACTGACCGACTCTAGCGGTCACCTTTGGAACATTCCCCTTCTGTATGTAGTGTACTGAGAACTGGGAAGGATTAAGAACAGTGTTGATTTCAACATTCATGATTCAGAGAGGAAACTGCTTTCTGCAGTTGGATGATCCCTTCTGGGATTTGCAGAGAATCACATTCATATCTGCAGGCTTAAGCTCAGGCACTTCTTAGAAAATGTCTGTCTGGAATGGAAGTTTGCATGGAGTGTTTTCCTTTTCTGCATAATTTAAAAATGAGTGTCTCGGCGTCATAGTCTGCTGGTCAGCTCCAAGCACCAGGAATTCACCGCATCTCTCTGTCTCTTTTTCTTTCTCCATTTGATGTGCCTGCTGCTATGAGAGACCTTGAGGCTCTAGTGTTTAAGAAAGGTCTATACACAAGTCGTGCTATTTTTCTACACGCTATAAAATAAAAGGAAAAGTACACTAAGTGTGTTATACAAACAGATTTTTGTTGCTACCCAAATAATAAATAACATGGAGTGGCTAAGACAGTGTTTCAGCTCTAGGAATCGCAAACGCTCGGAATGCAGCACTTTCTGGAGACTAGCTGTTGGCTGGCAGCAAGATCTCCATTTCTTTCCCGTTGGCCACCACGGCATTGATTGAGCAGCTGCTTGCCAAGTCCGCAGGGGAACCCAGAGAGGAGGTCTTCGCCGGCGGAGTGTGGGTGGCTGGAGAAGGAGCCAGCCCAGGTTTCTTTGGAGGAATCGGCGGAGGGTTCCCTCTTTCTGCTCTGGGTATGGTTGGCGATTTAATGCCAGGTGACAGTGGGCTCAGCGGGCTGGAGACTTTGCCTGGGCTAGACTCGCTTTTGGGGCTCATGGCGCTGGCCAGGGTTCGGTAGTCTGTGCCAAAGGGGGAACTGTTAGGCGAGACGGGCTTGATGGGGCCCTGCTGGCTGGTGAACCTGGAGAGGACCTGAGTGACGGTGTTGCGGGCAAGCTGCTTGGCGGCCGAGTTGTCCACGAGGGTGGGCGACAGGTCCCTGGACGGGGGGCTTTGGAGACCACTTGACGGGTGGTCCTGATCAGCTTGGGACTGGAATTTGTGGCGAGCGGCGTGGAAGCGCTGGTTGATCCCCACCTGGTAAGAAGACTGATAACTGGGGCTGTTGGCCGAGGCTCCAACCGAGCGCTTAGTCATCACTGGCGAGGAGCACGGGGACGATGTCAGCGAGGAAGAGGCAGTGTTGCTCGGAGATAAGGAGATCCCACCGGAAGGCAGGGGTGGGATGGATGGGGAAAGAGACTCTGTTCTCACCGGGGAGCTGCTGTTTTCGGTGGGACCCTCAGGAGTGGACCCAGCAGGCTTGCTCTTCTCCAGATTCTCCACGCTGGGCTGGGCTGGCTCCACACTCGCTTGCGCATCGGCCTCACAGTGCCCATTTGCCTTCGCGTAAGGGTGGGGGGCCGTGGCAGTGACAGGCGATAGGGCACGGGCCAGTTGGATGGTGCTTCCCTGGCTCTCCTTCAAGGGGCTTTCTGTCTGGCAAGCGACGGACCGACTTGGGTCTTCTGTGACAGCCGCAATGGACACCTTGGAGACCCTTGGTGGAGGGTTCTCCGCTTTGCAGGAAGCCTCCAGCTCCTTGAGGGTCTGCTTCAGAAGCTCCACCTCTTCCTTCAGGGCTTTGGTGCGGTTCTCTTCCCGGTTCAGCTTGGCTCTCAGCTGCTCCCGCTCAATGTCAAACTCGGAGAGCTGCTTCTCGACCTGGGCCTCCATCTGCAAGCCCCTCTTCTTCTTGGCTGCCAGCTCCTCCTCCAGCTGGCTCACTTTGCTCCTCTCCTTCTCCAGCTTCCCGCTCAGCTCCCCCAGCTTCTGCCCCTCCTCGGCAGCCTTGGCGGCGGCTTTCTTGCACTCCAGCACCAGCATGGAGGAGAGCTGCTTGTGATGGGCGTGCTCCTCCTCCAGCTGACTCGAGAGCTTCTTCTGCTCCCTTTCAAACTTCTTCACCTGGGACTTCTCGAATTCCAGCTGGAAGGGAAGAGAAAGACGCTTAGGGGAAGGAGGGGACCATGTTTGGCTTCTCAAACACTCCCCCCCCCCCCACAAACAGAAAGATCCTCAAAGTCAGTTGTGTCAGTTAACGAGGGGAGAACGAGTGCAAGAAAAACAAAGGTTTTTCTTGTGAAAATTCTGCCCTCCCAGGCTGATTGATGTCCAAATCAATGCAAGATTATAGACTGCATACATAATTGTTGAGTACATAAGTAGGTCAGGACTGGGAACTTCCTGCAAACTGAGGGCCACATTCCCTTAGGTTAACAGTGTAAGAGACTTCCTACTTGCAGTGGGTAGGGGAGGAGCCAAAGATCTATTCATCCTATCACACAAACCTGTTCCCACTGTGCGACTGCAATCCCCTCCCCTCCATGCAAACGGTAGGCACTGGGTCTCCGGTCCAGAGTGGGACCAGGGGTGGGCTTTTAAACTTTGCTCCCACTGCAGTCCTGATCTTGACTGCCACAGCCAGCGCTTGCCATTGGCATTGGGGGGAAACTCGATTGACCCATTTCTTCCCATGTGCAAACAGAAGAGGGAAGCGAGAAGACAATCCTATTTTCGCTACCACTAAAATGCACACCGCATTTCCTTTTATCCTCAAATGTTATTACATCTCTTTGCATCTTTCTGTGGTCCTACAAAGACCAAAACTGTCTGGCCTCTGCAAAGGAGCAAAAACTCTCCCTCTAGTAAGTCTCCTTCCAAGTTTGCAAGGGGGGGGGAGTCAACTCTCGGAGACAGAAATACTGGGTCTAGCTGCCGCTCTCCTCACCCACGCAAGGCATGTTCTCTGGGTTAGACAGCAATTAATCACTCCTCCCTGAACGCTGAGTAAGGAGTGAGAGGGCATACCTGTTGGGTGAGCCGCTCTCGCTCCTTTTCTAGCATGTACGTTACGTCATCCCCTTCAGCAGTATCTTGGGCGTGCCTCTGCCTCTCTTCCTCAAGATCCAAGATTACCTTTCAAAAGAGAAAAGAACACCATCCATCACCTTGAAAGACAATTACAAGATAATTACAAGTGTATCCAGATGTGCAGGCCAGCTCCCTTTCTGCCGAAAGCAAAAATGAAAGCTCTAATGAAGGCATGCGGAACCCCTGACCTTTACTTACGTGTAAGGGTTCTGAGAAGCTACACTATCAACCCACCCGCCCCCGTCCATTTTCGGCAATTTTCAAGGTTTGTCCTCTTTTGGCTTGTGAAAGAAATGACAAAAACATGCAGAAAGAGCAGCAACAGACACACACATAGTGACACTTGGTTGAAATAATTTGCTGAACAATTATGAAAACCTGAATCAGTTGTTATATGAATTTGAGCCGAGCAGAAGAAAACCTAAACAGATGGACAAAAACAGACGCTCAGAAAGAATGAAGGTCTTCAGGACGCTGACTGGGTCAAAAATGAAATGTGTACAAATATAGTTTTGTTTTCTATTACTTTAGAGAGACGACTGTTTCAGTCACTAGCAGCACAAAGCCAGGGAAAGAAAAGGAGGAATCTTGTAGCACTTCACACAAATCTACCTCAAGTGCTTTAAAACCTGCTTTGAGCAGCATTTGGTAACAGCTGGGAGCTGGGGATGGTTTCCAGCCCATTCCAAGAAAATCATGGTGCAGGAAAGAGCTTTGAACGCTAGAGTCGGTCAGTTGTTTTCCTGCTATGAACCAAGTCAGTGTGGCTGAGGATGCCTTTGGTGCTAGTTGGAGGCACCATATAGAGCAGGCATCCCCAAACTTCGGCCCTCCAGATGTTTTGGACTACAATTCCCATCATCCCTGACCACTGGGTCCTGTTAGCTAGGGATCATGGGAGTTGTAGGCCAAAACACCTGGAGGGCCGCAGTTTGGGGATGCCTGATATAGAGAATGTTAGCCCTGCAACATGATTTTACTGAACATAAGCAACATTTGAGACACAGAAATGTGCAAAACATTGAAAATGCCACATCAAATTATAAAAGTGGTCCAATATGTAATGTTAAAGGTAAAGGTAAAGGGACCCCTGACCATTAGGTCCAGTCGTGACCGACTCTGGGGTTGCGGCGCTCATCTCGCATTATTGGCCGAGGGAGCCGGCGTATAGCTTCCAGGTCATGTGGCCAGCATGACAAAGTCGCCTCTGGCAAACCAGAGCAGCACATGGAAACGCCGTTTACCTTCCTGCTGTAGCGGTTCCTATTTATCTACTTGCACTTTGAGGTGCTTTCGAACTGCTAGGTTGGCAGGAGCTGGGACCAAGCAACGGGAGCTCACCCCGTCACAGGGATTCGAACCGCCAACCTTCTGATCAGCAAGCCCTAGGCTCAGTGGTTTAACCACAGCGCCACCTGGGTTATGTTAATGTTAACCTGTTATCAAATGTGAAGCAGGAGCAGTTTTACTGTCTTGCTTCTAAGTGGGAAGGGCTCAAAACCCACCTTTCTTTCTCCCCCCCCTTCCCTCCCAGCTCATGAAACCCACCTTTCGATGCCTGCTCTCTGCAGCGGCGAGTTGGGACAACATTTTTTCCTGCATATTCTTGCAGTGTTTCATCACAACCTTCAGGATGGACAAGGGATTGGCACAAACAGGCTGCTTCTCGCCATGATTCTCTTCCTTCAGTGCCTCAAAATCCCTCTGAAGAGCCATCAGTGGATCACTAATGTTGAATTTTCCATAGCGCTCTTCAATGAAAGCATCTCTGCGCTGGGCCTGGAAACACATTATCAAGTTTTTCACACTGTTAGCTACCAAAGAAAAGGAAAAAGAGAACCCTCAAAATAAAATCCTCATGGAAACAGGAGTTATGAAAGGCTGGTCAGAGTAAAATAAAACAAGCACAATGACTGCTGAGATGCACAAATGGGGGACAAAGGAGACATTTTAGAGGTCCTGACAAACAAGGGGGGACTTTAACCCCCCAAAAGAGAGTCACTTATGACAACATTGCAATGCTTATGGTAGTTATCACAGGAGCCAACTCCTAGGGGCCGAGGGGTCTTTGCTCCCCCCCCCAAAAAAATTTGAGCCCCCCCCCAAAGTTAATGGACATTATTATTCAAATGGTGTGCGTGCACTGCATTATGTGATTGATTATGTGGTGTGGGGATCACCTACCCCGCCCAATATTTTTTTCAAGTTTGCATCCCTGGTAGTTATCGCTTATAACATCATATTCTTAAAAGTAGGTGGTTCCTTTTATTAGGATAGACCATGGGTAGGCAAACTAAGGCCTGGGGGCCAGATCTGGCCCAATCGCCTTCTAAATCCGGCCCGCGGAAGGTCCAGGAATCAGTGTGTTTTTACATGAGTAGAATGTGTCCTTTTATTTAAAATGCAACTCTGGGTGATTTGTGGGGCATAGGAATTCGTTCATATTTCCCCCCCAAAATATACTCTGGCCATAGCTGTCAAGTTCTCCCTTTTTTTAAGGGAAATTCCCCTATGCTGAATAGGCTTCCTCGCGAGAAAGAGGAAAACTTGACAGCTATGAGTCCGGCCCCCCACAAGGTCTGAGGGACAGTGGACCAGCCCCCTGCTGAAAAAGCTTGCTGACCCCTTGGATAGACTGAATGGGTCCGAAGAGGGGAGGGAAGCTGTAAAGGACCCACAGGGACTGCCACCAGGGCAGGCCAGAGGCAGGATCAAGGCCCCAGTCAGTAGGGCTTGCTGCCCGAGAATGGCTGGGAGGCAAGCCTGCAGTCAGACAAGGCGTGCTATTCCTCCTCCCTATCATGGGGCCCTGATACAACAGAGAAGGAAGAGTTGGGGAGAAGCACAACTGTAGTTCCTTTGGTGCTGGCATTAAACTTTGTTTTTGTTTTTGTTAAGCACTGTGTCTAGGTCCATCCGACAAACCACAATGCACAGGGGCTCATGCTTCAGTATCACACAATGTGTGATACTGAAATTAATACCTTATTACAAGCCACGAAGGAGAGCAGAAACCTGATAAGTATCCTTCCCTCCAGCCATGATTTGCACCATCATTAACTGCAGCTATCAATTTACATCATCACTTTTCCCAGCAGGAAATCATTTGCAGGAAAAGGAAGCCCGGCTTCCAAATGCAGAGGTCGGTGGTTGTTTTAATTACTGCCAAAAAAGAAATTCCCAAGATCAACACAAAGGAGCCCTTTCAACCGAAGAACCAAGGGTCATACACATCCCTATGACCCCTTTGTGTTAGCTTACGATGACGGATGAACACATCAAGGCTGGGCAGTTGCTGGATGGACAGCCTGCTTCCTCTTCCATTGTTGCCAAGCCTGGGCTAACAGATTACAAATGCACACATGAATCTATTTATAAACTACAATGTAGTAAAGCAGACTTGGGTCACAAAAGAGTCTAGGATTTGCTTTAGATCTGGGTATTTGAAAGGGATTAAATTTCTCCAGGCAGTAAGGTTCAGCAATTTTACAGACATGAGTGGCTGGGGTATAAATAATAAGACAAACCTAGACAACATCTTAAAGCAGAGACATCACCTTGCCTACAAAGGTCCGTATAGTTAAAGCTATGGTTTTCCCAGTAGTGATGTATGGAAGTGAGAGCTGGACCATAAAGAAGGCTGATCGCCGAAGAATTGATGCTTTTGAATTATGGTGCTGGAGGAAACTCTTGAGAGTCCCATGGACTGCAAAATAAAAAAATTCCTTCAGTAGCACCTTAAAGACCAACTAAGTTTTTATTTTGGTATGAGCTTTCGTGTGCATGCACACTTCATGGACTGCAAGAAGATCAAACCTATCCATTCTGAAGGAAATCAGCCCTGAGTGCTCACTGGAAGGACAGATCGTGAAGCTGAGGCTCCAATACTTTGGCCACCTCATGAGAAGAGAAGAATCCTTGGAAAAGACCCTGATGTTGGGAAAGATGGAGGGCACTAGGAGAAGGGGACGACAGAGGACGAGATGGTTGGACAGTGTTCTCGAAGCTACGAACATGAGTTTGACCAAACTGCGGGAGGCAGTGCAAGACAGGAGTGCCTGGCATGCTATGGTCCATGGGGTCACGAAGAGTCAGACACGACTAAACAACAACAACATAAATATTAATTATTATTATTATTATTATTATTATTATTATTATTATTATTATTATGTGTTAGGTGGTATCTCCTCTTGCGATGTAAGAAGGCATGAGTTTTCGTTCTACCCTGCATTTGCCACTTCCTGCACTGTTTCCGTTCCACTACAATGCGTCTTCCACCAAAAATGGCTTTATTTCCCTCACTGTCCACTGTGGTGAATTCTGTAACTTCCATAATTCACATTAAGTAATTATGCAAATTACAGTTTCCTACCCAGGTCATATCAATGCAAAGGGAATGCAATGCAATGCAATTGAAGGTTAGGACCATGATCAAGTACGTATTGTCTGTGGACTGAATGCAACAACAATGAATCTTATTCACTGGATTGATTTCCCTTCTAGATATGGGACAGCAATTCCTACTCTTCTCTTCTCATTTCTCCCAAACACTTGCAACTGTCAGGGGTAGAGTGTAGGAAGCTACAGGGCAGGGTAATAATAATAATAATAATAATAATAATAATAATAATAATATATTATTTATACCCCGCCCATCTGGCCGGGTTCCCCCAGCCACTCTGGGCGGCTTCCAACAAAACATTAAAATACAGAAATCCATCAAACATTAAAAGCTTCCCTAAACTGGGTAGCTGGGTTTGAGATCTCAAGTCTTCATTTTATGGTAATTACAAGTACCGTAATTTTAGAAATCAAGCCCCCCCCTAGAAACTCATCAGACCACTAGGTCATCAGACCATCAGCTCACACAGAATGGACCACTCCTCCATACAGGAACTCAAACAGAGCTGGTGGCAGTCCTGACTTCTGTGTGGCCTGTTTTTGTGCATTTCATTTTCAAATTGCTCCTGAACCCTGCTTCTCACTTGAGAGATTCTGGAGTTAGTCTGCAGGAAAAGTTAAGCCACGTGGATGGCATAACTGGGGGTGCAGTGGGCTGAAACTTTTTGGAGAGAGGCTGGGAGGTGACTTCAACTCCCACCTGAAACCCCGGAAAGCACTACCAGTCAGAGTAGACATCACTAGGCTAGGCGGATCAGTGGTCTAACTTGGTATAAGGCAGCTTTTTATGTTCTGCTCCTGCTATCTCATGGCACAACAAAAGACTGCCGCTTACATACAGATTTATTGGCTTGGCAAGGCATATTTGACAGGTCAGCCTTTGCTCTCTCGACTCCATATGCAAAACAATTATAGACTAAGGGATTGTCTTTTATGTCATTGCTCAACAATATCATCCCACTGGCATTGTATGTTCCAGCTCAAGGCTGCTTCGTACATTTACTGGTACCGTATATGTCAGACAGTTCCACTTCTGGCATTTTAGCTGTAGTGGATACACAACGTGGATCTGTCAAGAATGTGCTAAAATGAAACAGTGAAGCAGCCCTCCGTCTCAAGGCTAATGGAAAATTTTTGCTCTCCTGACTGTTCTGGGAAATCCATCCCAGAGTCTCCTTCCTTGTTCAAGGCACATAAAAGCTCTCCGCGCACAAAACAAGTCCCAGTTTACTGACTGAATCACATGTTCTGAACCACAGACACCACCACTGTCCCACTCTGGGAAGAGAACACTGATACCCATTTAGAACTACTAAGCAGAGAACAACAAGGCATTTCATGAATCGCTTCTACAACTGGAGAGGAAAAACACCCCAGGAAATTTAAGAAGTGGAATGGTGCTAGCCTAATCTCAGTCCACACAAATACTAAATGCAAGAGCAGTGCCGCTTCACTTAACGACTGTTCAGTAAATGTAATGCCAGTCTGGATAGCGAGACTGCTGATCTACCACATATTCATCTTTGTGAGGACTGAACCATGCAGAAGAGTAATCCTACATGGAATCCGAGATTAATTTATACAAAAGCAGCAGAGTAATTCTCTCATGTTACTATTTGTCTCTTCAAAATCTGTTCTTAACTAGCTTAAGAAGAGCACCAAACCGGTATGGTTTGCATACTCCCAACGCAGCTTATAATGTCATTTCAAATAAGCCTGACCTGATTAAGTTTTGACTACAGTAAACCTAATGAGTAGGGGCAAAGCTGTTCAGAAAAGATCGGCCCTCCAAAGGTAAGCTTCTGGGATCCAGAAAAACCAGAGACTGTATTCTGTTCAAAACTTCTAGTCACTTACACAAGGTACCATAGATGCTTTAAAGGTAGCCGTGGACACAGTCACTGTGAATGCCCAAGATCTACACACACACACACACACACACACACACACACACACACACACAAACACACAAGCCCATTTTTCTCATGGTGTACTGTACAGGGGCTCTCCCCCTGATGAGCTGATTGGTAAAAGCCTGATCAAGTACAGAGGTTATTTGCATTTGAAAAAGAATTCACGAACAGCATTTGTGGCAGGGAAATGAAAACATTTGGAAATAGTCATGTTTTTCCAGCTGTTTAGGATTACTGTAAACATCAAAAAGGAAATAGGAAAAAGAACAATAAACAAAAATACTGAAATATATACAGGGGCTGAAATTAAAAGTACACCAAGGTAACAAAAACAAAATTACAGGTAGATTTCTGAATGACTCAGTGATTCCAAAAAGGGGTTGTATTATTTACTTGCTTTCAGGTAAGAAGGCACAACAGTTCTCAAAATTGAAGGGTAAATGTTTAACAACCTGGTCATCAAGGCCTCTTGAGAATGTAAATCTGTCTTTCATCCTTTCTAGGTGGGAGTTAGCAGACATCCTGCAAAGAAAATTCCCTAAATGGTTTCAGACCCACTTCTGAGAAGCACTCCAACCCCAGAAGAGGCTGAATATCCAGATACACATGAAGAGAATTAGAGAAGAACTGAAGCAGGCATGAAATGTTTTTTTTCTACCACCAAATAGCAAGAGCAGTTCCTTTAAGCAAAACTATTCCTAATGTTTATTGTTCACAAAGCACCTGGGGGTTCATGTGGTTAAGAAAATGTAGCCATTCTTGACAGAGCAATCTTGTCTCCTGCAAGACTAACAAGGGAGCTGTGCTGTGCTTGCATACGCACTAGACATCTGGGGATCTTTATGAACACAAACACATGGTTAAGCCATACCAAATTAAGTACAGTAGCCCTTTCAGCATCAATAAAGACTTTAATTTTAAACAGTAGCCCTATAAAGCAATAGCTCTGCTGAGGCTGTTAAACAACATACAGCTGTCAAAACTAGCAAGCTAACCATTTGTATTATAGAAGGCAATTATGTCCTTTCTACAATCTGTAACATATTGTTTCAGGAGCTATTTCACAGAATGAGCCACTGTTGGGCAGAAATGATTCAGGGATGCCCCAAGATATTTGTTTATTGTCATAAAATGTGTATAACACTGTGGTTGCTGACCTTGAGCCAGACATCTTGGAGAGTGAAGTCAAATGGGCCTTAGAAAGCACTGCTAATAACAAGGCCAGTGGAAGTGATGATATTCCAGCTGAACTATTTAAAATTTAAAAAGATGATGCTGTTAAGGTGCTACACCCAATATGCCAGCAAGTTTGGAAAACTCAGCAATGGCCAGAGGATTGGAGAAGATCAGTCTACATCCCAATTCCAAAGAAGGGCAGTGCCAAAGAATGCTCCAACTACCGCACAATTGCGCTCATTTCACACGCTAGCAAGGTTATGCTTAAAATTCTACAAGGCAGGCTTAGGCAGTATGTGGACCGAGAACTCCCAGAAGTGCAAGCTGGATTTTGAAAGGGCAGAGGAACCAGAGACCAAATAGCAAACATGTGCTGGATTATGGAGAAAGCTAGAGAGTTCCAGAAAAACGTCTACTTCTGCTTCATTGACTATGCAAAAGCCTTTGACTGTGTCGACCACAGCAAACTATGGCAAGTTCTTAAAGAAATGGGAGTGCCTGATCACCTCATCTGTCTCCTGAGAAATCTCTATGTGGGACAAGAAGCTACAGTTAGAACTTGATATGGAACAACGGATTGGTTCAAAATTGGGAAAGGAGTACGACAAGGTTGTATATTGTCTCCCTGCTTATTTAACTTATATGCAGAATTCATCATGCGAAAGGCTGGACTAGATGAATCCCAAGCAGGAATTAAGATTGCCGGAAGAAATATCAACAACCTCAGATATGCAGATGACACAACCTTGATGGCAGAAAGTGAGGAGGAATTAAAGAACCTTTTAATGAGGGTGAAAGAGGAGAGCGCAAAATATGGTCTGAAGCTCAACATCAAAAAAACCAAGATCATGGCCACTGGTCCCATCACCTCCTGGCAAATAGAAGGGGAAGAAATGGAGGCAGTGAGAGATTTTACTTTCTTGGGCTCCTTGATCACTGCAGATGGTGACAGCAGTCACGAAATTAAAAGACGCCTGCTTCTTGGGAGAAAAGCAATGACAAACCTAGACAGCATCTTAAAAAGCAGAGACATCACCTTGCCGACAAAGGTCCGTATAGTTAAAGCTATGGTTTTCCCAGTAGTGATGTATGGAAGTGAGAGCTGGACCATAAAGAAGGCTGATCGCCGAAGAATTGATGCTTTTGAATTATGGTGCTGGAGGAGACTCTTGAGAGTCCCATGGACTGCTAGAAGATCAAACCTATCCATTCTTAAGGAAATCAGCCCTGAGTGCTCCCTGGAAGGACAGATCGTGAAGCTGAGGCTCCAATACTTTGGCCACCTCATGAGAAGAGAAGAATCCTTGGAAAAGACCCTGATGTTGGGAAAGATGGAGGGCACAAGGAGAAGGGGACGACAGAGGACAAGATGGTTGGACAGTGTTCTCGAAGCTACGAACATGAGTTTGACCAAACTACGGGAGGCAGTGGAAGACAGGAGTGCCTGGCGTGCTATGGTCCATGGGGTCACGAAGAGTCGGACACGACTAAACGACTAAACAACAACAACAACACTAGACTGAGGTTTGTTTGCTTTTACAAAGTGATTTACAATAAAGATAAAACTATAAAATTATCACTTAGAAAATTAACAACAATAATTTAAGACTTTCAAAAAGTTGAAACAACAATAGACAAAAGCAAATTAAAACTTGCATCAACTTTCTGAACATCTGGGTAGGATCTGGTCTGAAGGCCCATGAAGCCCACAGCCTGGATTCCATGATGGTCTAAAAGGTGGGGTAGAAATGTAATACATCATAAATACATATTGGCTGAGATTTTGAAGAAATTTTGAGAATTTCCAGCTTGTAAGCATTTCGTCTAGAGGGCTTGGGAGCTGGGGGCACTGTCATGCAGTGGTTCCGCTCCTTCCTCCTGGGCCGTGTTCAGAAAGTGGTGGTGGGGGATGAGTGTTCAGACCCCTGGGCGCTCACTTGTGGGGTGCCTCAGGGTTCTGTCCTCTCCCCCATGCTTTTTAACATTTATATGCAGCCGCTGGGAGAGATCATCAGGGGGTTTGGGCTGGGTGTCCATCAGTATGCTGATGATACCCAGCTCTACCTCTCTTTTAAATCAGAACCAGTGAAGGCGGTGAAGGTCCTGTGTGAGTGCTTGGAGGCGGTTGGAGGATGGATGGCGGCTAACAGATTGAGATTGAATCCTGACAAGACAGAAGTACTGTTTGTGGGGGACAGGAGGCGGGCGGGTGTGGAGGACTCCCTGGTCCTGAATGGGGTAACTGTGCCCCTGAAAGACCAGGTGCGCAGCCTGGGAGTCATTTTAGACTCACAGCTGTCCATGGAGGCACAGGTCAACTCCGTGTCCAGGGCAGCTGTTTATCAGCTCCATCTGGTACGCAGGCTGAGTCCCTACCTGCCCAGTGACTGTCTCTCCAGAGTGGTGCATGCTCTAGTTATCTCTCGCTTGGACTACTGCAATGCGCTCTACGTGGGGCTACCTTTGAAGGTGACCCGGAAACTACAACTAATCCAGAATGCGGCAGCTAGACTGGTGACTGGGAGCGGCCGCCGAGATCACATAACACCGGTCCTAAAAGACCTACATTGGCTCCCAGTACGTTTCCGAGCACAATTCAAAGTGTTGGTGTTGACCTTTAAAGCCCTAAACGGCCTCGGTCCGGTATACCTGAAGGAGCGTCTCCACCCCCATCGTTCTGCCCGGACACTGAGGTCCAGCTCCAAGGGCCTTCTGGCGGTTCCCTCATTACGAGAAGCCAAGTTACAGGGAACCAGGCAGAGGGCCTTCTCGGTAGTGGCACCCACCCTGTGGAATGCCCTCCCACTAGAGGTCAAAGAGAACAATTACCAGACCTTTAGAAGGCATCTCAAGGCAGCCCTGTTTAGGGAAGCTTTTAATGTTTGATGGATTTCTGTATTTTAGAATTTCTGTTTTTTTGGAAGCCGCCCAGAGTGGCTGGGGGAACCCGGCCAGATGGGCGGGGTATAAATAATAAATTATTATTATTATTATTATTATTATTATTATTATTATTATTATTATTATTTTGGACAGGCACTAAGGATATGGTTTCCCCCACCTATAAGAAACACAGCTATATTGAAAACATATAAGTCCTGCAAGCAATCTCAAAAGTCAAAGACACAAATATAGACTTATGAATAGCCATTGTCCCAGAGCCAGTAGAAAGTCAAAATTACTGTGTGTGTATGTTCATTTTTAACTTTGTCTAGAAATGAACGAACAACTGTTGACAATGAAAAACTATTTAATTCATGGGCAGCCTTCATTTTGTTTTGTTTTGTTAAAAAACAAAGCATATTTATTTTTTGTTTTGTTAAAAAACAAAGCATAGAATTCTACAAGACTAGGAAGATCTTCACCCTTCTGAAATAATGATGTAATTTGTTCAGGAGGACAAATCCTTACAGCCTGGTGAGATTAGGGAAACAGACCCAATCATGAGATATGAACTTATTTGATAAGGTATTACCATTATTATTTTCATAAAGAATAATCATGCACATTTTGATCCAATAGTCACTTGACACATTTCTTATTTAGCATGGAACTATGCACACAAGGCAGCCAGTTTGTCCAAATTTGGATGACACAGCAAGTGGCAGTTCATCTAAAACTGGAACAAAAGATTTCCAATTCCTTGCACCCACACTGGGAAGGAAGCTTTGTAATAGATCGTTCTTGGTTTGCTTGAAAAAGGAATACTTCTAACTCTATCTAACGTTCTCAAGACTAGGAGGTGTGGGGGGGGGGAACACCCTGTCTCGCATGAGGTGGCACATCCCCTGGAAGGAGGAGGTCTGTAACTTGTCACTGGAAGCCACCGTGGCCAGGTGTGCCTTTTTCCAGCTACGGCTGGTTCACCAGCGATGTCCCCTTTTTGGCAGAGAAGACTTTGGTACTCCATGTTCAGGTAACATCCAGATTGGATTATTGCAATGGGCTGTGCATGAAGACTACCTCTGAAACTTCAGCTGGTCCAAAATGCCACAACCAGATTTCCGACTGGTATTCCTTTTAGAACTCATTTAATACCTGTTTTAAAACAGTTCCGTGGGCTACAAGTTGATGCTTGGGTCCAATTCAAGTGCTCACATTAATGTTTAAAAGGTCTCAAATATTTGAAAGACAGTCACCTTCCCTACAGACCCTTTTGGGTCTTAGTCAACAGATCTCTTTAGAAGCTTAGGATGGTGCCAGTGGCCCTGGAGTGGGTGTTCTCTGTGGTGGCCCCTAGGTTATGCAATTCCGCGCCCACAGAGATTCACCTGGCACCTTCATTATAGTTTTTGTCGTATAAAGGTGCATCCTTGTTTAGCCCCCCTGCACCAGCTCTAATGCGCTTTGTCCCCACTGAGGGAAAGAAGACTTGCTTTATTATTATATTTCTGTCCTACCTTCCCTACAAGGAGCTCAGCATGTCCCCCAGGCCCTTCATCCTCCCAACAACTCTATGAGGTAGGCTAGGCTGCAAGACTATGACTGGCCCAAGGTCACTCTCAAAGCTTCATGGCTCAGTGGGGATTTGAACCCTGGTTACCCAGGTCCAGGGACCCAGGTGGCCCTGTGGGTTAAACCACAGGGTCTAGGGCTTGCTGATCAGAAGGTCAGCGGTTCGAATCCCTGCAATGGGGTGAGCTCCCGTTGCTCGGTCCCAGCTCCTGCCCACCTAGCAGTTCGAAAGCACATCAAAGTGCAAGTAGATAAATAGGGACCGCTCCGGCGGGAAGGTAAACGGCGTTTCCGTGCGCTGCTCTGGTTCGCCAAAAGCAGCTTTGTCATGCTGGCCACATGACCCGGAAGCTGTCTGCGGACAAACGCCGGCTCCCTCGGCCTATAGAGCGAGATGAGTGCCGCAAACCCAGAGTCGGACACGTCTGGACCTGATGGTCAGGGTCCCCTTTACCTTTTACCTTTACCCAGGTCCTAGGTTCAGGACTCTAACCACTACACCACACTGATGAAGGATGTGGGCACATGGCAGCTGGAGTAATGAGCAGAGAAATAGGAAAGAGCACAGACAGGGGACGATGCCACTGAGTACAGTCCTTTGGTCAGTATGGAATTAAGAGGCGCTCAATGCATGAAGCACGATATACTTTGAAAGGAAGAAACAGGATTTTTGCACTGCTGTGGGAGAAATGCTTAGCACCGGCTTTTTCTTTTGTATTTCTTGGTTCTTTCTTTACAGAGGGCTTAACCAACTGATACCTCCTGACCTGCAATACACACACCCCACAATTAGCATTTTTGAAGCAAAGAAATAGAGCTCTACTATCCACATTTATTTCCCCATTTTAACATCAAACAAGCAAGCTACTTAAACTCCTGGCTTCACTGTAGTATTAAACCACACAAATCTCAAGCGGCTTTCATTTATATAGAAGGGCCTCTTCTAGAAAACAGAAAATGGCATCTTCTTTAAATAGCTCACCATGCAATCTTGAACTTCCTTGCTCCTAGTTTCCCCCCTAGAGACAGATGTTTGAAAATAAATACAGGCTGAGGTCATAAACAGGGGCTTAGGAAGAAAATGAGAACAGACTAAGGCAAGAAAGTAATCTATCAGCCAGAAACAGGATAAAAAGACTGAACCTCTTATCTCTAGTCCACAGAAGCTTTAGATCCCAGTGATGCTCTGAATAATAAGGCTTTAAAAAGTTACCAGTGTACAGTATTAAAATGAAACACAGCACACAACATTTACTTGGCTAATCACACAACAATCTCAGTCCAGTGGGCAAAGCCTGATTTATTGACTTTATATTAAACAACCAGCAGTATACTTTTTCTACACTTTTTCCATGTCTACAGAATGAAAATTTGCACCCAGTGCCTTTAGATCACCATAAACCCAGTAGATTTTTTAAAATACTTCATACTGAGGTTTTCCAGGTTGTACTACAGGCCTTCTCTGAACGTTTGATTCCCAAGACAAATTCTAAGCCGTGTACAATTCATCTTCTCCTGCAACCCACTTTCTTTCCTGCCCCAAGTTCTATGTTAGCAGATTATGGCTTCATCCTTGATCCATGATACAGAACCTGCTTGAGACGTTCTCTGAAACAGAAGCTTCAGAATCCCACCCTCCAACTTTTTTGAACCCTAGCTGGAGGAGAGTTAAACTTGCCTCCCCACTCCCATGGGAATGCTATTTACATAACAAAAAAGAACTTAACTTCATTCAAATATCTAATTTGACCCACACCATGCAGGAGTGAAAGGAAGGTATAGCGGGAGGGGGGGGTATTAATGCAGCATTTTCCTCCTTCAATGTTCAACATGCAGTGAAGTAAAACAGCACTCCCCCTCCTGTGTCTTCTTGTTTGTGCCCAAGGTCTCAAAGGACAGGAGGCAGGGCCGGCCCTACGTGCAGGTTGGGTGGCGCAGGGCACCACGGCGCCGGCCCGCCAGGAGGGCGCCGCGAGCTGCGCCCACCTGCTGGCTGGCCGGTCCACTGTGCAGCTGCGCCCACGGCAACCCCGCTGTGCCTGCCTGCCCACCACGCTGAGAAACGGGGCGGGAGGGCTCCGGAAGGATCCGGCGCACCACGGCACCAGGGGCGCTTAAGACGGCCCTGACAGGAGGCACTCAATGGCAACCACAAATCATAGCTGGTTATCAGCCAATCCAAAATCTGCAGACCTAAGATTACTCCAGTTGCGTTTGAGTTTCAAAGCCATACTTGTTAACATTTCAGCATTCTCTGGTTTTCTTTGTGGTATTTTTCTACTAGTTGAAAATGAGTAAATGCTTTAGACCTCCGTAACTCATTTTAAAATTAACACGCCTTCCTTGAAGAACCCGACTATTTTTACACCCACACACCCATGTGCCATCTTCTGCAGTTCAATTGTCCTGCTCAGGAATCAGCATCTTAATACTGTCCCCCCGTTTTGTGATAAATGGCTCCAATCATAGTACCAGTGACTTTGGGTTGTAGCCAATGAACTCAACCCATTAGTGCAGGAGTTGGCAACCTAAGGCCCGGGGGCCGGATGCGGCACAATCGCCTTCTCGATCTGGCCCGCAGACAGTCCGGGAATCAGCGTGTTTTTACATGAGTAGAATGTGTGCTTTTATTTAAAATGCATCTCTGGGTTACTTGTGGGGCATAGGAATTCATTCATTTCCCCCCTCAAAATATAGTCCGCCCCCCCCACATGGTCTGAGGGACAGTGGACCGGCCCATGGCTGAGAAAGTTTGCTGACCCCTGTATTAGCGTAAGGATTTCTGCTTGCACAACGGAGCTTCCTCTTCCTCTCCTCTTCCAAATCCGTTCTGGGATTCCCCCAATCTGCCAGAGCAGATTGAGAGGGGCATGTGGGAATACAGTCGGGGGGGGGGGCAACACCCAGCCCAGCTTTCTATGATCCTGTTTAACGCATTTATATCCCTCCTTTCCTTATAACCCCCCTCAAAGCAGACGGTCTTCCTGTTACACAATTAACATTGCTAATCAAGGTTGAAAGTCTAGTGTTACACCCTTCAATTTTCCTCTTTCCTGTACAACCAGTAAAAACCTCAGTTATCCTTGTGCGAACCATTTCAGTTATCCCCTCCCCCATATCCTTGCAGCTTTCAAAAACAGGCAACTTGTATGTCTTGCAAGAGACAGTCCATTTCTTTGTAAATCTTTCATTATTCAGAGAAACACTAATTAAATTCATGTGGAAAGAAACGTGCAATGATGCAGGAGTTCAATCACAAAGATGAAGTAAGACCTAGCAGCTTCAATCCAACAAAGCAATTATTCAAACTACTGCAGCATTTGTACACTCGAGAAAACCACTTGCCCTGCTTTACTGCTCAAGCTGTTCTGTGGCATACACAAGTTAGTGCAGGTGGGCAAACCCTTTTGTTCTTAGATGACATTGATGCATAGCCAGAAACGTAAGCTGGCACAAAATGCTCTGCCCATAATTCCAAACTGTTTGAATCACAACTATTTAGTCTGTAAAGATACACCAGCAAATTTAATATAAATAAAACCCTCAGCAGACATTTTTCGGGGTGTGCTGAGGGCTGCACCTATAAAGTGGGTGGGAAATTCCCCTTGTTCAAATGTTCTTTAACAGGCACTTTTAGATATAATACACCATGGTTATCTGTAACTACCGGTGGCTCATCTAGTCCAGCATCCTGTTCTCACAGTGACCAACCAAATGCCTATGGGAAGCGTGATTTCAAGAGCACTCTCTCCCTCCTGGGTTAGTAGCCATTGATAGCCTTATCCTACATTAATTCGTCTAATCCCATTTGAAAGCCATTCAATGATTCAAATTGTTTGGGTCCTCCCCCCCCCTTTTGAATATAGGGACAACATTTGCCCTCCTCCAGTCTGCTGGGACTTCGCCTGTTCTCCAGGAATTCTCAAAGATAACTGCCAGTGGTTCTAAAATCACCTCTGCCAGTTCTTTTAATACTCTTGGATGTAGTTCATCTGGCCCTGGAGACCTGAATACATCTAAACTAGCCAAGTATTCTTGTACTACCTCCTTACTTGTTCTGGGCTGTGTTTCCCCTGCTGAATGATCGGCTCCATATTCTTCAGGTCGGGCATTGTTTTCTTTTTTGGAGAAGACTGAGGCAAAGAAGGCATTGAGGAGTTCTGCCCTTTCTCTGTCCCCTGTTCGCATTTCACCATCTTCTCCTCTAAGTGACCCCACTATTTCCTTGTTCTTCCTTTTGCTACGGACATACCCATAAAAGCCCTTTTTGTTGCTTTTAACCTCTCTAGTAAGCCTGAGTTCATTCTGTGCTTTAGCTTTTCTGACTTTGTCTCTACACGTGCTGGCTATTTATTTGAATTCCTCTCTGGTGGTTTCCCCCTTTTCTGATTTTTTGTACCATGTTTCTCCAAAAATAAGACACCATCTTATATTTATTTTTCCTCAAAACCCCCCCACTATGGCTTATTTTCAGGGGGTGTCTTATTTTTTCCTCCTGCTGCTGCCTATCACTATGTCTTATTTTCGGGGTATGGCTTATATTCCTTTGGCCACCTCATGAGAAGAGAAGAATCCTTGGAAAAGACCCTGATGTTGGGAAAGATTGAGGGCACTAGGAGAAGGGGACGACAGAGGACAAGATGGTTGGACAGTGTTCTCGAGGCTACGAACATGAGTTTGACCAAACTGCGGGAGGCAGTGCAAGACAGGAGTGCCTGGCGTGATATGGTCCATGGGGTCATGAAGAGTCGGACATGACTAAATGACTATAAACAACAACAACAACAACATTTTAAATCTTAACTCAGTTAAAAGTTCTTTAGATAGCCACCCTGGCTTCTTTAGGCACCTTCCATGTTTCCGTCTCATTTGTATTGCCTGAAGTTGTGCTTTTAATATCTCCCTTTTAACAAACTCCCAACCATCATGAACTTAGCGTTTCCCTAAGTTTTCTGAAGTCTAGAATTTGAGTCTTAGTATGCTTGGTTGCTCCTTTCCGCTGTATAATGAACTCCAGAAGAGCATGATCACTCCCACCTAATGATCCTGCCACTTCTACCAAACTAACCAGGTCATCACTATTGGTTAGACCAGATCTAAATGGCTGATCCTTTTGTTGCTTCTCCTACTTTCTGGACAATGAAATTGTCTGCAAGGCCAGTGAGGAATCTGTTCTTCTGACACACAGCTCTATTCATACAACATATTGTGGGAAATATTCTTAGGACGTGCAAGATGATGCTTATTTCCCTCCAAATGAAATTAGTCCAGAAACAGGGGGATAAAATTCACTGTAACAAATAGTCAGCTGCAAAGGGAATGATTATTAATGATTACCAACATACCGTATTTTTCGCTCCATAGGACGCACCTGACCATAGGACACACCTAGTTTTTAGAGTAGGAAAACAAGGAAATTTTTCTTTATTTCTTGAATTGTCCTAGGCATAGCAGCCAACTCCTAGAGGCCTAGGTGCCTTTGCCCCCCCCCCATTTTAAATATTTGAGGAAGCTTCTTTTGCAAAGGGGGAAAGCTCCATTTTTGAGGATCAGCTCAAGGTTGTTGAGCTTGCCTTGCAAAGGGAAAAAATCCTGTTTTTATGGGGTTCAACTCACAGTTCTGCAGCTTCTCTAGGAAAGGAAAGGGACCCATTTCTACAGTTTCCAGACAGATAATCTAATCAGCCAGTCACATGTCACTGGGGAAACAAGCAGCCTCTCTCTGCAAACAACAATTGAGGCCTGGGCAAGGGGCCTGGGCGGAAGGGAGCTAGCTCCCTTATCTCCCCCCGAATCTCTTGCAATCAGCTGCTGAGCGGGTTCTCTTTCCCTCTTGTTAGCCTTTAGCTTTTTCTATTATTATTTTTTTAAGCACAATCTGCCTTTCGCCCCTGGGCAATTCGGCTCCAGGGACCACACATTCGCTCCATAAGACACACAGACATTTCCTCTTACTTTTTAGGAGGGGGGAAATGCATCTTATGGAGCAAAAAATACAGTATACACTCAGAAATAGAGACTATGGAAAGTAACCACATTTTTTATTTTGTTGCTTAGGATACATTTTAGACACTTGTGTCTTGGTCACACTTCTAGTAGCTATCCAGAGCTCCAGACACTGCACTCAGAAAATCTTAAAATCAACACCCTGTAATATCTACAGGGTGAGGAGGAATTAAAGAACCTTTTAATGAGGGTGAAAGAGGAGAGCGCAAAATAAAGTCTGAAGCTCAACATCAAAAAAACTGAGATCATGGCCACTGGTCCCATCACCTCCTGGCAAATAGAAAGGGAAGAAATGGAGGCAGTGAGAGATTTTACTTTCTTGGGTTCCATGATCACTGCAGATGGTGACAGCAGTCACGAAATTAAAAGACGCCTGCTTCTTGGGAGAAAAGCAATGACAAACCTAGACAGCATCTTAAAAAGCAGAGACATCACCTTGCCGACAAAGGTCCGTATAGTTAAAGCTATGGTTTTCCCAGTAGTGACGTATGGAAGTGAGAGCTGGACCATAAAGAAGTCTGATCGCCGAAGAATTGATGCTTTTGAATTATGGTGCTGGAGGAGACTCTTGAGAGTCCCATGGACTGCAAGAAGATCAAACCTATCCATTCTTAAGGAAATCAGCCCTGAGTGCTCACTGGAAGGACAGATCCTGAAGCTGAGGCCCCAAGACTTTGGCCACCTCATGAGAAGAGAAGACTCCCTGGAAAAGACCCTGATGTTGGGAAAGATTGAGGGCACTAGGAGAAGGGGACGGCAGAGGACGAGATGGTTGGACAGTGTTCTCGAAGCCACCAATATGTGTCTGACCAAACTGCGGGAGGCAGTGGAAGACAGGCGTGCCTGGCGTGTTCTGGTCCATGGGGTCACGAAGAGTCGGACATGACTAAACGACTAAACAACAACAACAACATCTACTTGTCACATGTGTACCACAGAAATGCTCATTTAATTACACTCCCCACCTAGACTGCCATTGCCATTCCTATCTGGGGAACTGGGTCCGCGTCTCCGTTCCTCCACATGCAGCTGCTGGGTGACCTTGGGCTAGTCACACTTCTCTGAAGTCTCTCAGCCTCACTCACCTCACAAAGTGTTTGTTGTGGGGGAGGAAGGGAAAGGAGAATGTTAGCCGCTTGGAGACTCCTTAGGGGAGTGATAAAGCGGGATATCAAATCCAAGCTCCTCTTCTTCTTCACAGGCTACCTCACGGTACAGGCACACCTTTAAAACAAGACTTCAGAGGAAAAACTCTAAGCTGTCTGATAAAAACCAGCAAAGCAAATACCAGAGCTATAGCATTCTTTGCACATGCTCACTTACTGTGGTAAGTTAACATCCAAGAATACTTTTTCTCATAGAAATAAAAAAAGGGCAACCTCTCAGGTATATAGGAGGTACAGCTCTTTAAAAGAACTTTAAAAGGAATTTCCCCCAATCAAACATGGTATATTTCTTACACAATGAAATTAAGTCTGAAGGTCTTTCGGTACCATTCATCACATTAATACCACTACAGGTCTTTGCTTTTAGAGGTGTAAGATGGTTTTATCTAACAAGCATATTCAGACCAAATATCACATCCATGACATACATTAGAAGCACATGGCTTACCCCAAAGAGTCCTGGGAACTGTAGATTATGCCTCACAAAGCTACAATTTCCAGCACCCTTAACAAATCATGAAAGCATGAATCACTGCACCAAGGCTATCCCTGTCAAAGAACAGTTGTAGTCCACATTCCGGTACCAAATGTACCCAAGGAACAAGTGACAAAGATGGATCCAGGAGAGTTGCCAAACTACAAATGCATTCTTTCAGAGGAAGAACAATGCCATTAAGAACAGAGAAATTGTCAATTTCTGAGGCATAACCACTTACCAACTGTACCCCTGTCTTCCCAGGGTTCAAGCTCAGTTTATTAGCCCTCATCCATTCCACAACTAGATCCAAATAATGTTCCAGACCATACCCAGCTTCTCCTGACTCAGATGTTATAGAGAAATAGAGCTGTGTTGTATGCAGCATACTGAAGACGATTTTCCTCAAAATTCCTAATGACTGCTCCCAACAGCTTCATATAGAAGCTAACCAGCACTTGCGACAGAGTTATAACCTGTGGCTCACCACAGCACAGGGACTGAGGGACTGAGATACAGCCTCCCCATGCTATTCTCTGGACACAGCCCTACAAATGGATTGGAAACACTAAAACTGTGACCCCAGCACTCACCCCACGGAGTCACTCCAGGAGAATACCATGGTCAATGCATGGTCAATGCAGCAGACAGACTGAGAAGCAGGACCAGACACTCATTTCTCCATCCCACTCCACCAGGGCAACAAAGGCTGAATCTGTCCCCAAACCACACTTGAATCCAGATTGAAATGTACCTGAATAGTCCACATCCTGCAGGAACTCCTGAAACTACTTAGCCATCATACTCCAAGAAACAGGTATACATGACTGGGTGGTAGTTTTCGTAAACTGCAAAGTAGGGGGGTGAACACTTAACAATACTAGGGTGGTAGGGCCTAGCAAGAACCAAAACGTTTCAATATGTCCCTAAGCAACAGACTTTAACACTGCACAAGCGAAGTAGGATAACCTGCACTGCAGAGGAGGCCTTAGAAAGGAACTGACAGAAACCAATGAAGCTAGTTAGAAATCCGAAGGAAGAATCTGTT